>NC_139462.1:165254000-165940500 GCF_057233095.1 Heloderma suspectum
AGGACAGGGAATAACTGGTATCTGGAACTTAATAGGTAGGCAGAAAATCTTTGGGATTTTGCACCCTTACTGGCTGTGAAACAATAATGTGTGATGAAATTATTTCACCAGTTGATGGATTTTATACTTCACAAACAGTTCTGGGGGGGAAATGGTTTTGATTTCAGAGATAAATGTGGCAGGTTGCCGTTGTCTCCCAAGCAAAAAGCAATGTTTTCTCGATGGGTACGTCCAGATGACATAACCAACAATCCCACCATGATCTATACTGTGTCAAGCTTCAGCATAAAACAGGTAATAATCTTTCAGATCTGAACTTTGTGTGTGTGTCTATCTGTCGTTTGTCAGCAGTAGGACTAAGTAGGGGCGTAGGTTCTCCTTCAAATCTGGCGGATGCTAGTTCTTCCTCTGTATATCTTGTTTTCATGATTTTTGAGGCCTGCAGACTGTTTTTAAAACCATTTACTCAGAAGTGAATCCTGTTCAGTTTCTTCCTACTATGTTTGCTTACAGTTTTATGGAATAAAAAGGAATTTAAAGCTGAATATTAAGTCTGACATAGTAACGCAATCTAGATGGCATTTTCTGAAAAGAAGACTGGCTATCATATTTGCCTGTGCCCTACCTTGCCCGTTCCCTCTCCTTCCTTTTGAGAGCAGCAGTAAGCTGTGCTTGGTCAGCATCACTCTTCCGGCCTCGCTAGCATAATGTGTCAATTACTCTTGGAGTCATGGTTCAGGAATCGGAACTGCTGTTTCATTTGCAGTCACTACCACAATAGAGCCAGTTGTGTGTAAGAACACATAGGAATGACAGAAGCTTTAAAGAAAAATTAAATTGACTCTGTCTTGTCCATTAAAGTGAATGGAGAATATTGTCATTAATGAGTTCGGATCTAACACAGGAACCTGGTTTTCATACCCGATTGCTAGAACTGATATGTAGCCATGAACATCATTTTTCATATTGTGGGCAAAATAGAAGCTCTTAGATGAGGTTATCTGGCTTCTGAGGAAGCTAAATTTTCCAGTTTCCAGCACATTTTCCTTGAATTGGATCAGAATTCAAAATTCATATTAGTGTAATACCTTTATTAGGCCAACCCAGAGGTCACAAAAAATCTGCAAGCTTTCAGGATCTCCAGATCTTTTCATCAGGCAAGGTGTTACCAAAAACTGTGTGTGTGGGTGGGTGGGGGGAATAGGAGGGTAGGGGAAAGCTGACTTGAAGTCAGGGTCATTGATCGGCTTCACATGATCATGGAGTGGAAATAAGCCAGCCTCTGGGTTTTCATGATGCGTCAAGCTATGTTGCTGAGGGCAATTATGCTTGTCCCTTCAGCACGTGATCTGCACACACGTGGAGATGGTGGGCGGAGAATTAAGCCACCATGGCTTAGTTCCCCTCCGTGATCATGTGAACCGGGCCATGGTGTTGCATGGTTGGTCTTTAAGATGAAATGGGTGAGGAGGAGTTTGCAGACCTTAAAATTTGGCTCTCCCCGGTGATGTGATGGTTTCATGCTTCACCTGGATCTGCCCCGAGAACCATTGGAAACAAAAGAGAAGGAAACAATGGTTGATCCCCCACTATTTAAGATATAAAATCCAGCTCTTTCACAGAACTGTTGTGTATTTCCTATGATTTGAGGGAGCTAAATTGTTTGCTTTTCTGAATTCTCTTTGGATTGGGCTACTAGTCAGTGGTATACCCTTGTTTACTCTCTTTTTTTCTTTCAGACAATTGTATCAGATTGTTCTTTTGTAGCTTCACTTGCTATCAGTGCAGCATATGAAAGACGATACAACAAGAAGTTGATTACCAGGTATGCCCTATTCTGTCAAATGGCTTGCAAAGTCTTTTTTTTCAGTTTTATTTTATTTTAGTTTATTTTTGGATTGGGCTGTGGTGTGAATGTGTTTTGTGATGATTTTAACTTGCTCCAGAAGCCTACAGCCCAGAGTTTTGGCTGGTAACTTCAATTAATATGTAAAATTCAACACTGTCTGAAGTCCATGATCTCTGGCTTCCAAGCACTCGTGTCTGTTCACTCACTTCACAATGTTGCAGAAGGCCTCTTCCCTGTCTTAAGGGCACAATCCTATGCATGTCTAGATGGAAAAAGTCCTACAACTCCCAGCATTACCCAGCCAGCTATGCATAGACGGATTTTTTTCCATTTAAACTTGCATAGGATTGCACCCTAAGCCTGTACAGCGTTTCTCTAGACACCCTCTTTTTTCAGTGACTATGGGCTGGCCTGTCTGTTTCTCTACTACTGCATCTGCCATCCCACTTTCCTCAGACCTCTGCCACCTCTAGTCATTGTTCCCTCAGGTTTTTGTTTCTCCATTAGAATGTTCGTAATTATTCAGTAACACAATTGCTATTGACAAAACTGCTAGTGGTGCCTCTCAGAGAGGTGACAATTGGGGGGAGAGAGGTCTAGATAATACATCTGACTTTATTAATGAGTTATCATTTGAAAGCTCATAACTATCTAAGGCTACAGTCCTGTGCACACTTACCCAGGAGTAAGTTCCGTTGAGCACAGTGAGGCTTACTTCTGAGTAGACAGGCACGTGAAAAAGACTGCATATGTCGAGATTTATTGGGTTAGATGCAGAGATGCACTAGCATGGGGACGTTGAACCTCAGACCTGCAAGCCAAATCTGGACCACCTGGGATCCTAATCTGGCCATATTTTAAAACTCTGCATAGCTGCTAGGTTTTATTCGGGTTGTACTGTTATATTGTGGTTTTAAGCTTTTCTATTTTATATTGTTTTATGCTGCACTTTGTGGTTTTAAATTTTGTGAACTGCCCAGAGAGCTTTGGCTATTGGGTGGTATAGAAATAAAAAAATAAGATAAAAATAAGATAAATAACAACATCTGGGGTTCCCTGAGATGGCCATGCTCCCTTTTCCCCCAACCACCAATCGTCTGGTGGCTTCTGGGTTCTTACATGTTTTTTCCCCCATTCTAAAAGGTTGCTATGCCTCTTCCTAAGGCTTCGTTACAGGCAGTAACAGCTTTAAGCTAAAGTATCCTGGCATTTTTGGTGTATTTCGTATTTTGGGCCCACCCCTCTTGCCTTGGGCCCTGCCCATCACTGGAATGAAGCCCCCGAGAGCTTCTCTGAAATTGAATTTGGCCCTTGGGGCGAAAGGGGTTCGAGACCCCTGTGCTAGTGGTTGAAATTGTGGCAGTGGGGCTCTTCTGTGATCTGTTGTGCAAGAGCTAGCAAAAGACATTGTGTGACCTGCACACTTGCATGTCACTTTGTGCTAGCATGCATGTTAAGCAAAAGGTTGCATGGTGCCTTTTGTGAAATTTCAGTTCTCTTTTCCTGCACACGTTTCTTGCACTAAGTTAGAAAAAGCCCTTCTGCTCACAAAAGGGCCCCTACTGGATCCAGCCCATTGTTTGGAGCTAACATTTTCACAGGTGGGTGCCTACTGCTTCTAACTGAGGCATAAACTATACTTGCTAGGACATTATGCTAGAACCTGAGGCAGAAAGCTATAGGTTTAAGTCATTGCATATCAAAGGTGATGCCCAACTTTACCATATAAATTTCAGAATTTTGGTTTAATAATACAATAACCACCTTTAATTCATGTGTTGTTTGATTTGGTGCTGACATCATATAAAGAGAAGACACAACAAAAAGGAGGTTGTCCCACAATTTAAAAAAAAGAAACAACAATAATTTGTATTCGCTGTAATTTTGTGTGTCTCTGGTGTGTTTCACCCTTGGAGAGTTTTACTTTTCCATATAATCAGGCAAATGTCCCTCTCAAGTGTAACTTAACATCAAATTGCTTGCAATATCACTCTTATCTGAGCTCTAAGCAGACAACATCGGGTTGAAATAAACTTGGCATAGTTCACAGCATGCTTGAGGAATATATTCTGATCTTTTTCCTATCTCTGTCCTTCAAATAGCATCATTTACCCACAGAATAAAAAAGGACAACCGGAATATAATCCATGTGGAAAGTACATGGTCAAGCTGCACATCAATGGTGTCCCCAGAAAGGTGAGGAACTGGTCACTTACTAGCTGTGCTGAGTCACTCACTATATCATATTGTACAGTTGGGTTTAATGTCACAGTTTTGTGTGATCATGTATTGGCCTGGTTCTGTGAGGGCCTTGATACCAAGCGCAGCTGCTGCACCCTCCTTGTTTATACTGTCTGCTTGATCTCTTTCTCCCTCTGTTTTGTGCAGGTGATAATTGATGACCTGTTACCAGTAGATCACAGTGGAGAACTTCTCTGCTCTTACTCAAACAACAAAAATGAACTCTGGGTATCATTGATAGAAAAGGCTTACATGAAAGTAATGGGAGGTTATGATTTTCCAGGATCAAATTCTGTGAGTACCAGTGTATTCTTGGCACAGAGGAAATGTATATGCAGGCACATTCCCTTGGGAAACAATAATTCCTACAACTTAGCGTAGAGAATGTAAAGTTGATTGTTTGATTGCCCACCTGGCAAGATGCTATTGTTTGTTCGTTGTGGCACATATGCTTTTTCCAGCATGGCAAATCTGTTGGAATGAGTAATATTACTGTGGGAACGTTCTCAGCAAATATGAGATACCTTGACTGAGATCTAATACCGAGCTTTAAGAATTAAATTCTAGAAACATAATGCATTTGGATACCTTAACTCTTTCCAAGTTACTGAGGCCTTGACCTTTATTACTATTATATTATCAGTTTAATCACTGCAACCAAGAAGGGAAGAAACTATTATATTTGGCAACAAAAGTAAGAAGAAAAGTCATAAGCAGTAGTTGTATCTCCTCTGAATCCTAATTGGAACATTTCTGGTGGCGGGTCCAGAATTTGTGGTGCTTTCAGCAAATCAGCTTGCAGGCCGATTTATAGTGTGTTTATAGGTCCTATATATACACAACACTGATTCATTGAGAAGTGGCTTGCAAGCTGATAATATAGGGTTTGGAGACAGCTTCATGTATGCCTGCATAGAAAAGAAATGAAGTCTGACATTTTCAGAACTGGGAGCCGTTATTGTTTAAAATTCATGTTCATTTAAACAATAATGTTTCTTCATGTAAATGGTGCTTACACAGGTTTGGATGATACTTTCTTTTTTGTTTTTCTGATGAAATGTGCTTATGGTTCAGAATATTGATCTTCATGCATTGACTGGCTGGATACCCGAAAGGATTGCTATGCACTCAGACAATCAAGCTTTTAACAAAGACAATTCCTTCAGAATGCTTTACCAGAGGTAACATTTTTGTCTGGTTTCAAAGAGGCTCCAGTCTCAGTGTTATAAACAGAATAGCTTTCTATCAGACCCTCTTGCTGATTGTAATTTAAAATAAAAACATGGATAATCAAGGTTTTGGCTATGTCTACTGCGATTTATATAGGAGGTGGCACGTTTGAATATGTTGGGTGTTCATTTTTCAATTTCTTTCTTAACAAGTTTAAAAGAAATGCACAAATTTGCCCCCCAAGTTGACAGGTTTTTAGCTACACATTGTACTTTTACTTTAGTTTAAAGAAGGGCAGATATATTTTAGAGCATCAAAAATACCTGGGTGTGAAGTTGAGGCTGACTGGGCCATGCTGGGAGTTGTAGTACAGCACATTTGGAGGGCACCAGGTTGCGGAAGGGTGTCACAGCTAGCCATAGGCGCCTTCTGGAAAAGCTTAGAAACTGGCTTAATTAGAAGTATTAGATAGCAAAGTCCTTGTGGAGTTCGTTATACTAGCTACAACTCCTGAGGGTTGTTCTTTGAGATTTCTGATTGCTCTTCCACTCTTATCCCAGAACCTCTGTGGGGCACCAATTATGCCATTTCTTTGTAAACTTTCCAGAATGCGATCTGCCTCCCCCCCCCCCTTCTTCCAGGGCATTGAATGAAAAATATCAATGGCTAGTTACGCTTGCTGTAAGCAAACTCTAAAGTATATTTTCTTGTTCTTGGTGGCCAGATTTCACAAAGGGGATGTGCTTATTACAACAGCCACGGGAATGATGACTGAAGAAGAAGGAGAAAGATGGGGTTTGGTGCCAACCCATGCCTATGCTGTTTTGGATATCAGAGAATACAAGGTACCCACAAAATCAGAGCTTTTTGAAACATCTTCTTAAAATTGGTAGATTTCATTTCTTAAATCTCGCCCTTTGTGGTACTACTCAAAAACAGGGGAGAGAGAAGCCTTGAGGTATTTTTGTTTTCAAATCAGCTTTATCCAGACATTCCAAGAATTGAATGGTATTTAGCTTCCTATGTTTTTGGAAAGACATGTGCTAATGGAATAATCCAGCTGTTGTGTATTTCTAGGGACTTCGATTCCTCCAGTTGAAAAATCCCTGGAGTCACCTACGCTGGAAAGGAAGATACAGTGAAAATGATATGAAAAACTGGACCCATGACCTCCAGAAATACTTAAATTTTGATCCCAGAACAGCTCAGAAAATAGACAATGGTAAAGGAGCAGTATACAGGGAAGGCTGAGCAAATGTGATTACATATGGCTCACTTGCCCCAGAGTCCTCCCTGTGGAATGAGACAGGAGCTTGGGAAGTAGTGGGGAAATGCCATTTTTCACCAGACCCTAGCAGGATGGAAGCCAAGCACCCTAGTCCTTTTGTCCATTATGGACAATGGAACGCAGGGAGGTGTTAAGGTTCCTGGCAGAACCTTTGCACTGGTGGTTGTTCGCGGATTTCTATCCCTGGTGGTGCCTGGCTGAGCACGCAGAAGGTATCCATGAAACATGACTGGTTGATGCTGCCGTCTTATACACGCTTACTTGAGAGTAAGCCCTATTGGACACAGTGGGACATTTCTGAGTAAACATGCATACGGACTGCTCCACAAAGCTTGGTGCTTTGCCTAAACAAGCTGTGGGTTGGGTGGGTGAGGTTAGTCACTTCCACTGATGGCTACTGCACATTTAAGCATTTGCAGAGCAACAGAAGAGAGAAACCCTTTAAAAATTGTGCTGCAACTTTGTTTTTAAACAACAGGAACAACTACTGTGAAAGCAGGCGCAATTAAATTGTAAAAATGCCTCGGTGAAATGGTCATCTTCACAAGAGTTAGTTTCTGTAGCTTTTTTTAAAAAAATGGGAATGCAATGCCACCAGTAATGAGAACAAACCGATACCACTTATTAGCAAGCAGAACATTGAAGACAAATTTCATTACATGGAATTGGGTTGAGTACTAAAGTATGATTCAGACTGCAGTCCAGTACATGTTTTCCTGGGAGTAAACTCCACTGATCTCAGAGGGACTTATTTCTGAGTAAACATATACAGCGGTGCACTGTCTTAATAATCCTCTTCCTAATGTTTATTTATGTGATTTCTTTAAGCTGCTGCTATGCTGCTTGACAGCCAGGATTTCTAAGTGGATTAACATAAAAATGCATATAATTCAATATAAAAACCAATATAAAAACAGTTAAAAAATAAATACCTTAAAAATATACTTAATGCATTTAATTTGTGTTGAAACATAGTTTTACATTGAGTGTGTTTTGCCTAGCACTTGTTGATTTACTATAATTTCACTGTACAGAAACTTCTAGTGGAATGAGCTTTGCGGGCTTTCAGCTTTTATTATTGACTCTAACCATTCTAACGTGTGTTAAAAATAGCTTGTTCAGAAAATATATTGCATTTCTGACCCACATATTTTCTTTCTCGTAGGGATTTTCTGGATCACCTGGGAAGATCTGTGCAAGTATTATGATGTTATTTATTTGAGCTGGAATCCAGCTCTCTTTAAAGAATCAACATGTATTCACAGGTTTGTTCCCAATAGAAAGGATGCAATGTTCTTCTGCTCCCAACACAACCTAAAATGTTATTTTACTAGTAACTCATAAGCAGGGATGAGTTTACTTTACAGCTTCCTGGGCCATTTGCCCACTCACGGGAGTCTGCTTGCATAGGTAATGCATCATCTGAACTGGGGCCATACAAATCCCAGTTTTGACAGATGCCACCAGCTCTAGGCTTTATTTCTGTGATGGTGGAAGTTGCTGTGGCTGAGACATCCTTGCTCATGCAAAGCATGGACCAGGTAGGGAAAGGCAGCTGGGCCATCGTACAGGAGCAGGGGGGCCAATTTACCATCTTATTGGCCCTGTCTGGGACTGTGTTGTTGCCAAAGAGAAGCGACCGCCCTGGCTGGAGACGAAGAGGGGGAAAAACCCTCCCCCGGGATAATTACTGCTGATTTGAGCTGGCTGGGTCCAAGTTCCCTGGGAAGCCTCTTATCTGCCCAGCTCTGATGTGGGGCAGCAGTGCCCCAGGGGCACCAACGCCAAAGGCAGCACCATCAAAGGTGGGGTCACCCCTTTCTGGGGAGACGCTTCAGGGGAGATGGCAAGGGCCACCCCCCTAACATTGGCTGATTAGTTCTGCAGCTTCTATGTGTGGGGGTTGGTTGTTTTTTCCGCTTAGGATCTTATGCGCCTGGGAGAGAGAATATAAGGCCAAGTCAGGGTACTTGAGGGGGGCCCAGTTACTGTGGTTACAGGTCAAGGGAGATACAGCGTTGGGAGGAGGGCTAGCCAGGTTAAGGGAACATGGCCCAGACAGTTAATGGCTGTGCTGTGTTCTGGCCCTCACCCATCCACAGGTGTGGTGGTTGCCCTATCAGCCAGCCCTCTGGTCTCTGGATACTGCTTTTAAATGCCAGATCGGTTCAAAATAAGACCTCCCTCATCCATTATTTAATAGTGGATGAGGTGGCCAATCTAGCATGCATAACCAAGACCTGGGTGGGTGAGCAGGAAGGAGTTAGTCTCTCCCAGCTGTGCCCACTGGGGTGCTTGGTTCAGCATTAGGAAATACCCAAGACCTGGGGAGGGGTGGGGTGGTTGGTGTTGTCTGTAGGAGTTCCATCTCCCTTGGCAGGCTCCCCCTGCATGTGACTACTGGTCTGGAGTGTTTGCACATGGTGTTGGGCCAGTGGGACAGATTGGGGATTCTGTTGGTGTACCGCCCACCCTGCTGCTCAACAGACTCCCTAGCTGAGCTGACAGAGGTGGTCTGGGGTGTGCTGTTGCGATCCCTCAGACTGTTGGTTCTGGGGGATGTCAACATTCACACTGAGGGCACCTTGTCAGGGGCGGCTCAGGATTTCATGGCTTCCATGACGACCATGGGACTGTCTCACCATGTCAGCAGCCCAATGCATGTAGCGGGGCATACTCTAGACTTGGTTTTCTCAACTGGACGTGGAGATGGTGGTCTGAAGGTGGGGGACTTTGCATCAGTCCCCTTGTCATGGTCAGATCATTGCCAGCTGAGCTTTAGACTTAAATCAGCTTTTCCCCTCTACAAAGGTGGGGAACCCATTAAAATGGTCCTCCCTCAGAGGCAAATGGATCCAGATGGTTTCCAGAGGGCTCTGGGAGGTTTCCGGCTGATATGGTGGGCCCTCCTGTCAAAACCCTGGTTGATCTGTGGAATGCAGAAATGACCCAGGCGGTTGACTTGATTGCTCCTGAGCACCCTGTCCCGGGTAGAGCATGTACTGCTCTGTGGCATACCCCAGAGCTGAGAGCGATGAAACAAAATAGGAAAGAGCTTCAGTACAGATGGAGAAGAACACCTAGTGGATGAGATTGAACGCTGGTATGTGCCTATGGTAAAGTATATTCAGGCGGTGAGGGTGGCAAAAAAAACATCATCTTGCTGCCTCTATTGAATCTTCTATCTGTCGCCCAGCGGAGCTCTTCAGAGTCGTCCAGGGGCTATTACATGCTGGCCCTAAGGACATGGTAGATGGCTCTAAAGCCCACTGTAATGGATTTGCTAGGCACTTCCAAGATAAAATTTCATGTATCCACCATGACTTAGACTCCAGTGTTATAGCAGATGAATCTGGTGGGGTATCCAGAGCACAGCCTTGTCCTGTTCTCCTGGATGAGTTTCAGTTGGTACAGCTCGAGACGTTGACAAGGTGCTTGGACAGGTTCCTGCAACCACTTCCATACTGGATCCTTGCCTCTCTTGGCTTATAAAAACTGGCAGGGAAGAAACAGCTGGCTGGGCCAAGGAGGTGATTAATGCCTCCTTGCAAGAGGGAGTGGTCCTGGGCAACCTCAAAGAGGTGGTGGTCAGACCACTCCTGAAGAAACCCTCCCTGGACCTGGAAAATCTTACTAATTTTAGGCCAGTGGCAAATGTTCCTTTCCTGGACAAGGTTCTTGAGCGGGTGGTTGCCAGCCAGCTCCAGACACTCTTGGATGTGACCGATTATCTAGAGCCATTTCAGTCGGGGTTCAGGCCAGGTTTTGACACGGAAACAACCTTGGTCACCCTGTATGATCTGTGTCAGGAGAGAGACGGGGAGAGTGTGACCTTGTTGCTTCTTCTTGACCTCTCAGCGACTTTTGATACCATCGACCATGGTATCCTTCTGGGACAATTGTCTGAGCTGGGAGTAGGCGGCACTGCATTGCAGTGATTTCTCTCCTATTTGGATGGTTGGCTCCAGAAGGTGGTGCTTGGGGATTATTGCTCGGCCACGCGGATTCTCCAGTATGGGGTTCCACAGGGGTCGGTTTTGTCCCCCATGCTATTTAGCATCTACATGAAACCATTGAGTGCAGTCATCTGGAGTTTTGGAGTGTGTTGTCATCAGTATGCTGATGACACGCAGCTCTATTTCTCCTATTCATCTTCTTCAGGTGAGGCTGTGGATGTACTAAATCGTTGCCTGGCTGCAACAATGGACTGGATGAGGGCTATTAAACTGAAACTCAATCCACACAAGACTGAAATGCTGTTGGTGGGTGGGTCTTCTGACCGGATGGAGGGTGTTCAACCTGTTCTGGATGGGGTTGCACACCTTCTGCAGGAACAGGTTCATAGCTTGGGGATTCTCCTTGAGCCATCTTTGTCACTTGAGGCTCAGGGGGCCTCAGTGGCACCGAGTGCCTTCTACCAACTTCAGTTGGTGGCCCAGCTACGCCCCTATCTGGACAGGGATAACCTGGCTTCAGTTGTCTATGCTCTGGTAATCTCCAAGTTAGGTTACTGCAATGCACTCTACATGGGGCTCCCTTTGAAGATGGTTCAGAAGCTGCAGCTTGTGCAAAATGCAGTGGCCAGATTGAAAACGGGGGCTAGAAGGTCCAAACATATAAGACTGACCCACTTGCACTGGCCGCCTGTATGTTTCCGACCCCGATTCAAGGTGCTGGTTTTAACCTATAAAGCCTTACACGGCTTGGGACCACAATACCTGATGGAGTGCCTCTCCTGACACGATCCTACCCATACACTACGCTCAACATCTAAGGTCTTCCTCCGGCTGCCTACTCCAAGGGAAACTCGGAAGACAACAACAAGAGAGAGGGTCTTGTTGGTGGTGGCCCCCCAGATCTTCCCAGTGAGGCCTGCCTGGCACTAACGTTATCTTTTCGGCACCAGGTCAAGACCTTAAATTCAGTGGAACTTACATCTGAATAAACATATATAGGATTGCACTGAAATGTCATCTGCTTCTATCTGTAGTTGGCCCCAAACAATTGTCATGACATTCTGGCAGTTTTCTTACCTCTTTACTTCCTATCATCTCTGTAGTCAGAGTTCCTCACTTTGTACATTATATCTCACTGGCTCAGATGTTGACACCGGTCCGATAGAGATAACACTTTGCCAAGCGTTGTACAGCCAACACTGTACGAACAGAATTTCTCTCTTGGCCCTTATTTCATAGTAGCGAATGGACTCGGCTTCACACAAGTGGTAATATCCCTTATGTTGGTACGGCAAAGGCTGCAAGCAAATGAGAGCCGGTGTGGTTGGGATATGGGACTGGGAGCGGGGAGATCCGGGTTCTAGTCCCCACTTGGCCATGAAGCTCACTGGGTGGCTTTGGGCCAGTCACTGACTCTCAGCCTAACCTACCTCACAGGGTTGTTGTGAGGATAATATGAAGAGGAGGAGGAGGAGGACTGTGTGAGCCTCCTTGGAGGGAAAGGTGGAATATAAATGTAACTAATAAACAGACTTACGCAGCTGTCAAAGTTGGGACGTATTGTGCCCCTCTGTCTGATCGGAACCACTCCTGCTGGCACTCCTAGGCATGGCCCCTGCCAGGCGGACACCTGTAACCCTTACGGGAGGAGCCTGTTTCATTTCTCTGAGGGGGCTGCCCCAGAGCAGCAGGGAACAAGCAGGCATATGACTATGTCCCTCAGCCTACTAACTTCCCCTGACTTCAAACCGTATGGCCTGCAAAGCTGTGTGTTGGTTAGAGAAGTCTGCCCGTAGTGGCTGGAGATTTTACTCTGGGCTTTAGCCACAAGGACACATTAACATTAATTACAATTAATGCATGTTAAAAACAAAATAACCCTGAGGTGCACACCCCTAGGTCCACCTTAGGATGTATGCCAAGTTTCAGATGAAGTGGTTTGACAATCTTGATGCTATGGGGGTGATGGATGAATATGCATCCTCTTATGTTGTTATAAATATACATGATAGTGAATGTTAAAAAGGGGGAAATTA
The DNA here is from genome assembly GCF_057233095.1 of Heloderma suspectum. Classification (NCBI taxonomy): domain Eukaryota; kingdom Metazoa; phylum Chordata; class Lepidosauria; order Squamata; family Helodermatidae; genus Heloderma; species Heloderma suspectum. The sequence goes on from NC_139462.1 coordinate 165,266,541, forward strand.
TTAATATATTTCAATATACAATATCTCTTTCAAGGGTAAAAGATAAATATTTATTCCTGAAATGTAGTAAGGACTGCTTCAAAAGCCTTCATAGCTGCAGCTAACTCCAGGCGCCTTGATAGGGTTTTTTTTAATGTTTGGTGTTTCTTACAGCTGTTTCGGTCCTGTGTTGTTGTGGTATGTTACAATCTCTCACATGCCTGTGAATTTGGAGATTGCCCATGTTCACTGGTGAAACAGCATCATGGTCATTGGCAACATACCACTTGTCAGATGTCCAGTCATTCATAACATTCCTCCAACATTCTCAGCACTTTGGCCATTCACTGTCACATGTAAAATAGATGACAAAAGATTTGGATGGTCGGTGCCTTTGCTGTCACATGTTTGGGTCGATGTTCCCTCAAAGATTTCACAATGACGTTTGAAGAACAACGTTATGTATGTACTTTGCTGCACAGGAGTGTTGCTTCAGTTGTTTGTGTGCTGAATCCCGTATGTGAGGAGGCCGCCGCTCCTTTCAGGCTGTGATCTTAAGCTCAATTCCCATTTAAATCGGCAGAGAGCAGCTTTAGCTCAGTGGTAGAGCCCCCGCTTTGTGTCCAGAAGGCCCGAGGTTCAATCCCTGCCGTTTTCAGTTTTAAATATATCAGGATGCAGATTGTGAGAGATGTCTGCACGAGACCCCCAAGAGCTGCTGCCTCTCAGTGCAGACAGTACTGGGCTTGGATGGACAAAATAGCCTGACTTGGTATGGCAGCTTCCTATGTACTGAAGTGAGGCATCCATCCAAGTAACACTGCATGAGATTAAAAGTATGTTGGAGTAATCTCATATGATGCATGAATAGAACAGCTCAAACGGATTCACAGAATTCGTGTGAAATATTTCTGTGCTTTTGGTTTATTTCTTGTTCCTTTTCCATTTAATCTCTACTTATATTTTCTCTTTTCCCTCCTTGTCCCCCCCCCACGTCTACCCCATTGCCTTTGCTCACTCGTCCTCCAGCAACTGCAGAGGCCTCTCTCTTGTAGCTGAAATGTTTTGTAGCTTAGTTTGTAGCATAGGATTACTGTGGCATGCACCATTGGCATTCCTTTTGAGCATTCCCAAGTTTCAGACGGGTAGTTTTGCAGCTGTTCTTGTTTTGTTCCTTATAAGGGTGGTGTTTCTTCCTAGACAGTATTTCATACTTACTATCAGGTTCATTGCCATTCAAAATTAGTGATGGCCTCAGGAGGGGAAAATATGCTTTGCGTGCAGCAGTTGCAACTTCTTTAAATAAAATGCTACTTGTGCTTGTCCTTTCTTTCTGTCTGTCTTTCAGTACCTGGGATGCAAAACAAGGTCCTGTGAAGGACGCATACAGCCTAGCTAATAATCCCCAGTACAAACTGGAGGTTCAGTGCCCACAAGGCGGCGCTGCCGTGTGGGTTCTGCTCAGTAGACATATAACTGACAAGGTATTTGCCACTTTTCTAAATAACTTGAGAGGGAAAGTGCAGTCAGGCCCGGAAGAGCTAATGTCTTGTATGGTGTTTGAGCGATCGAGAGGAAGAGGGTAAAAATAGCACCAATTCCATAGAACTGTTTCTGTCCCTCAAAGTGCAGCGTCCTTGATGCTGATCTCCCAGCCAAGCTGCTGGTACACTTCCTGCTGCGTTTAGGCACATCAGTAATTCTCAAACTGCTGGAGCAGCACACTAGTGTGTCATGGGAGAACTCACAGTGGGCTACAAGAAATTTTAATGACCAGCTCCTGTGAGCCTAGAGTTTACAGCCGCACATAGGCTGCCTACTGTATCACTACATAATCCCCTACCCTGGGCTTGTTGCCTCCTTCTAATCAGACTCCCAACCTGGAGATATGCCCCGATTAGTGGCACTTGGGCAAATATAGGGCTGAACTGCTTTGAGTGCAGGCCTCACCCCCTTTTGCCTTTGGCCCTCCCATCACTGGAACGCAGCCCCCAAGAACTTCTCCAAAACCGAATTCAGCCCTTGGTTCTGCACCCCTGGTGTAGAGGTACAGCCTGTTGGGAGTGAGAGTGAATTATGCCTGTCAGAAGTTTGAGACATGTTGAATTGCGTCAAAATTTAGGGGCTTTTGAATAGCTAGGAATAACTGGGTCAAACACCAGATGAATAAGAAAGTTGTGATCAAAGGTAAATGTTGTTCTAGGGAGTACATGGGGATATAATTTTTTGTAACCGCTTTTCTACAGGATGACTTTGCGCGCAACCGGGAATTCATCACAATGGTTGTATACAAAACCGATGGGAAAAAGGTTTACTACCCTGGTATGTACATTGATGCCCCTCTTCACGCACAGGAATGAAAAATTTCCATAATATGATCGTTAGCTTTCCTTTTTCTTGAGGGACATTTTGGTTGTGAAGCTCATTGCTGAAGAAAGCTTAGACGTAACCTGTTCTGATAAATATGTTTGCTAACTGGATTCCCTGGGCTTTTCATGTGGCAATTTCAATAAGCATTAAGAGAGTGGTGTGTCCACAGACAGCTGTGTTTGGACATCACGCTAAATTAAGGTGTAGTGAAACGTGAATCAGCCCAGCCTCTGCCCAGGTTTGCATGCGCTCCCCTATTCCCTACTCCTGCGCAGTCAGAAGAAGGAATTTGGCAGCTTCCGTTTTTGGTTAACTACAGCTTGATGTGTTGTCTAAAGCCAAAACTGTGGTTAACCTTAAGTATGATTAGTTTTAAACAAGACAGCTTTGTCAATCTCAGGTTGGAAATTAACTATAGTTCAGATTAACCAGCGTTTGCCAGGTTCAGACAACATAGCAAGCTACGCTTAAGGAAAAGCATAAACAAAAGCTTCCAGCCTCCTGCTCTTGGCTGTGTGGGAGGCGAGGGGAGATGGAGGGAGTGTGTGAGCCTGGAGGTTGGGGTGGATATGCTCATTCACATCTCGGAGATCAGAGATAACAGCAGGGATTCCTGTCCCCACGTTCTCCCCTGTATGACTGGGCCTTGTGTAGGAAGCGGGGTTGTGGAGCCTGTGGAAGCGGTGCAAGCCTCTGCGGGCCGGATTAGGCCTACGGGCTTGAAGATTCTGCACCCCTGGTTTAGCATGACAGTCTCTATGACTGATTGGACCCATGGACATGTGAGGTCCTATGTTTGTTTCTGCAAATTATTTTGGAAACTTAGCAGGGCCTGCATCTGTATTGCTTTATCATCAGTGTTCTCTAGTCTTATTACATTTAGAGGAGGAGAACGTCTCCTCCTCTAAAGAATTTTCAAACATGAATCTATAAATTTCTTTCCTTTTTCAGCTGATCCTCCTCCATATATTGATGGGATTCGAATCAACAGTCCTCACTATCTCACCAAGATAACGCTGACTTCTCCAGGGACCCATACGTTTACAACTGTGGTTTCTCAGTATGAGAAACAAAACACAATTCACTATACGCTCAGGGTATGTGCCTGTAGGCAGCCTTGCAAACAAAATGTTAAGGGATGATCACCAGCACCGTCAGCTCTTTTAAGATTAGGTGGGACAATGTGAGTTGACTTCAAGGTAATTCTTACTACAGGTGGCCAGACGAGTGACTATTTGCAACCCTGCTTATCGGGGTTATATTGTTGAGCTATTTATTTCATACATAGTTGTAGAACTGTGGGACACTACATACAAATATTACCAAAAGAAACTGCTTTAGTGGAAAAGTCCTACAAACACTTGTCTCATTCATCTAATTATTAGGGGAAGGGGGTGTGATCAGTTGCAGTAGCATGAAAAAAATGTTGGTGTGATGACACCCATTGTATAGAATGTCATCTCCATATTGCAACTTTCACATACACACTGGCCATCGGTTTGCCTTCTATCACAGTAGAGTTACCCCTGGAATTTCACCTAAAGCAACATCAAAAGTGAAATTGCTGATTCTTCCTCAGGCACAACATCTAAAGAAATGTGAGATGCCAAACATTTTGAACTAGTGAAAATGTTGCAAGGGGATATTTCGCGTGCCTAGCTCAAATGGATGGCACCTTATGTGTTGCCTGGAGAAACCTGGGGCACATCGTTGTTGTCTACAGCAGCGTTCCTCAACCTGGTGCCATCCAGGCGTGTTGGACTGCAACTCCCATAATTCCCAGCCAGCATGGCCTACAGACATGGGTACTTCCTGTCACTCAAGGCTGCTTAATATTCCACTGCCAGCCTAAAGAGAGAGGAGAACTTAGTTTTGTGCTTGTACTAACACTCGTCCCATCAAGTAGCTTTGGAGTTCTTATTTTACTTGGAACAATTACTCCTTGTACAAAAGACAAGCTGTAACGACTCTTACCTTGGTGAATATTTGTGGGCATAAGGGCTATCACCATTACTCGGAATACCAGAAGAAGATTACTCTGGGAAAAACTGTTATCCTAACCACTATTGATTGAACTTCGCCTATACCTCCTGGGAGTGTCCTGGGTTTGTTTTTTTTAGTGCTTTGGAGTGGCAGATTCCCCTTAAAGACTAGCCCTTCTCTTTTCCCCACCCACTGGTTTTCTTTAATTCCCTGAAGCACCAGTGAAGGTACTTCCAGGTTCTCACATATTGTATAGGATATGTGCATAATTTCTCTGTAGAAGTTAATGTGTCTTGCAAAAATCTGCATGTACATCTGTTTTTTCAGTAAGAGAAACCTAAACAAGGCTGGATCCAAACTTAGTCCTACTTGGAGTACACACATTAAAATCAGTGGGACTCAAGTTACTCTTGACTAATGTAAGTTCCATTAACTTCAATTGGTCTACTCTAAGTAGGACTAAACCTGGATCTAATCCGTAGTTTCTGCTCTGTTCTAGATTGTCTTGTTTCCCTGGTAGACTTTATTAATTCCATAATATAAATCCTGTGGAGTTAACTTGTATTTCTTCTTTAACTTAGGTTTATTCAGCATGCAAATTTAACTTCTCTAAGATCCCAACACCATATAACACATCCAAACGGGTAAGAAATAATTAAATTTGCTATAGTTACCCAGGAGTGAGAGTCCATGGCAGACAGACCGCACAAAATAAGATACAAGTTTCTCACTATATTCTTATGTGTCTCCCCTGCCCCCCGACAATTTAGTCTGAAACCTGTTAAAGGAAGAATGTAGTGCAGTCTTACATCCTTTATTTTAACTTTTATGTTCTCATTTTCCACAAAAGTATATACCATGTTCCATGTAAACATTTCCCAACGCGAATGGAACAGGCGCTGCCCGGAAACCCCTCAGTTAGCATAAACGTTTATCTATAATCTGACTCATAGTGTAAATGTGAGTGATTTTGAAATGAATATTCTAGTGAAGTGTTGGAAGTTGGAAAGGGACAGGGGAAGAGGTTAGGTTAAAACTAGTAATTTAAAAGAACACAGAATTTAGGTTTGTTCTCTAAGAAGCCCTCGGACTGACTTTCCTTTAGGTGAATGGACAGTGGAAAGGTCGCACTGCTGGTGGATGTGGGAATTTTAGAGACACCTCCAAGAACAACCCTATTTACCAGTTCCAGCTGGACAGGACTGGGCCACTCCTAACTGAGCTAAGAGGACCAAGGTTTGTGCAGAATTAAACAAGTGGAGGGTAAAGTTAGTGTTCTATGATACAAACATTTAAGGGTTGTTGACCAACTTGATCAGTTGTTTTGCCATTACATATTGCATTTATTCTGGTTCACTTATGGGGATCTAAGTAGCTACTGCCCATATATTTTCAGCCCATATTTATAGCGATAACAGCTAGGAAGCAGTTTTTAAAAATTGCTGTTTCTGAAGTTGCTGAATTCTGTGCTCAGTACCAAATTCTGTACTTGCATGAAATTGCAGAATATACATAACTTTGGGAAATGACTCCTTGTAATCATGTAAGATTGCTTTCCATAATACCCTTGCCATGAACCATTGTTTCCAAAAGGTAATAAAACTTCTGATTTTACAGGCAGTACAGTGTTGGACTCGAACTAGTGACAGTCTCTACAGTGGGAGACCCGGGTCCTTCGGGATTTCAAAAGAAGAATAGTGGCGATTACAGGTAACAACATCTCATTTGATTTATACATATTTGAATGTATTATAACCGAACTTGTATTAAATTTGCCCCTCTTTCTCCTTTGCCCCCAAGGTGTGGATTTTGCTATCTGGAAGTTGAGAGTGTCCCTGCTGGGGTTTACAATATTATTCCAAGCACTTTCCTCCCTCAGCAGGAAGGACCTTTTTTCTTGGACTTCAATAGTGTTATTCCTCTTAAGATATCACAGCTGCAATGAGGTAGCCCAGCTCAGTTTTCTTTTTGTACAATATGGCAGAGTTGACAACTTGAGTGTTTCACTGGAGAGCAATCGAAGAACCTACCTAAGAAATGTTTTTAAGAGAGAATGGAATCCAAGCTTGGAGTCACCAGATGCTGCATTGATGGTCCCTAGGAGCCTGTTTGAGCAAAGCAGAAACTGGGGCTCCTCCTTGTTTTGCTCATGCTAATTCTTGAACTGCGGCAAACTTGACAGCAAGCAAAGGAACGTGCTTGAATTTAATCTTGTTCATGTAAACATCCGTGTTTTGCATGACTCTTGCTTGTAAGAATCTGGCACCTTATCTTTTTATCAAGTTTTGGTTTCAAAATGTGCCTGCCTCTTCTCTTCTACCAAATCACCTCCTAAACCTTGTTTTTTTAAGTAGTATGGTAAAAAATGGCTCCAGTCATATCTGTCTTCATCTGTAAGAGTGAGAACTTGCGAGAATACTTCATTTGGCCTGCTGCATAGGTGCCAATAGCCTAGGCTCTCTCTGTTCAGGTGTTAGGCTGCTGCCTGCACTATGTTGTTTGCTGGGCAGTAGATTAAATGTAAAAATCATTCTAGAGCAAGGGGCCAAAAAGCAGCATATACAGAGTACTGTGTGTAGAGTGGAACTAATCTTATACTTTAGATTTCACTTGTGACACACTTGCCCAAATGTTGGCCATCACTGGCGTAAGTCCTTTGGTTCCAGTCCATGAACGCTGCTATTGCTCCAGTCGCCTAAACTGCCCTGTGCAAGCTCTAGATATGTGCTGTAAAATCTGTGCTCTAATACATGCCTTATGAGCTTAGTTTGATGGCATAGTTTCACAAGATTCAGAAATGCACATCAACACTAGCAGCCTTTCACTAGCCACTTGTAGCAAGTAGCATCTCAAGTAGTCCACTGCCTCTCTCCACAGCTTCTTTGAAGAAAGGTATGCTGTCTGCAAAGCCAGGTATCTTCATTTTTGTGGTGCATATAATTGTGTTTGCCCACAAGGAAAGACAGATCCATATTGTCCTTGACATGATTCAGTAATTTTTGAGGGGGTTGATGGGACTGAGGAGCACTGGTGCAGGGCCTAATTAGTGGCCCAGGGACTTCCATTTGTCACTAACCCTGTTGACAAAATAGGTGGGAGGCTAGGTCCTCTCTGTGCTTTGTGGTTCCTCCTTTCTATCATCCAGTCATCACTTTGGGTATGAATGCACACACTGTTACTGTTGCTAATTTGGCTAAAGGGAGATTCTGGTCTGGTTCTCATGATCACCGCAGCCTAGTGTGGCTTATTTAAGCCATGGTGGTTTGGGGCATGAGCCGGTGGCCATTTTGAATATTCCTCAGCGGGGGGTTGCCATGGTTCGCTATGTCATCCGCGCCCAGGGGGCATGGCTTGTTGGAAGGGGAAACAACCCTCCAGTAACCCATGCCCTATTGAAGGGTTATTGGAGGATTGCTTCCCTCTCTAACAAGCCATGCCACCCAGGTTTGGATGACAAGTCATGGGTGGGGGCTTGAATAGGCAGCCTGGCACCCACAGGTGTCACAGGTCATCGTGGCTTAAATAAGCCATGGTGGCCTGCGGTGATCATGTGACGTGTTATGTTAGCCCCATGAAATGCCAGTACATTTAGAAGCTAGAGGTGGTTATCGCTATATTTTAACGAATCTATGCCCCAAATTAAGATTTTTGGCCCATAGGTTTTTCCATTTTTAATTTAAGAAACAGGCTCTAAAAGAAATTAGGTAGCTTTTAAAATCCATTTGGGAGAGAAGGTTAGAAATAAATACATATTCTCCTATCTACCTTAATTGTCACAAGTCAGAAAGCTATTTCTCTTTAAAAAAATCTAGCCCCTGTATCAAATGTGGGGACCCTTCCACAAATATGTATCCTCCCACTGATGTGGGAGGATAAACCAGTTCCAAACCTGCAGTGTGCATTTTCATCAAGCTTGTATATGTGTATATTTTGTTGGAAGTCTGAGGCTTGGCCAGGAGAGAGTTCAGGACATCTTGTGTTAGATGAACTACAGGTGATGTGTTGCCATGGGAAACGGAATTGATGACTAGTTCAACAATTAGTTCCCATAGCAACACATCACCTGTAGTTCACTTAACAAAGGATATGCTGAACTCTCTCTCCTGTCCAAGCCTCAAGACTTCCAACAAAATATACACATATACAAGCTTGATGAAAATGCACATTGCAGTTTTAGATTGGAGGCTGCTAATCAGCTGACAATTACTGTAGTTGATCCATTGAATGTCTCAGAAACCCTGAACTTGCATGTGTCACTTTGTTTTGCTGAAATGAATAGGACTTTGTTCTGAATTGTGAGTAATTTCTCAGTTTCTTAGAGTTCAATACGTGAAAACCATTATTTTCTCTCCTTCCTAACTGGGAAAAAGATGAAAGCCATGTTCTGCATGTGGGTTCCTTCTAGAAGATGGGGGGTGGGGGTGAGGCTGGAGCTGGAAGTAAGCCTTGTTTTACACATGTGTGACTTGGAAGCCATTCACTAATTTCCTTCAGACAACTCTGCATTCATATTATGCCTGCATTTAAAAGACCTGAAGTGTTGCTTTTGATCCCATGAAAATGGGTGAACATGCTCAGCATTGTTACAGAAACGTTACCAAGCAAGTCAACAGGGAATACATTGCTTTGGGGGAAATCTCAAGTGGTAGCTGTCTTTGAAAAAATAAAATCAGGTGCCTTGTAATTGCTGTTCTTCAGCTGAGCCAGCTGGGCTAGGGGCAATTGAATCCTGCTGTGTACTTGCTAGTAACTTGCAGCTTAACTGCTTTTGCAAGGTAATTAGTCAGATGAAAGTTATTTGCAGTCAAGGCTTCAGCTGTAAGTCAGTAATAAAAGACTGAAGGAAACAGCTGATTTATTATTTAAGGCCCACTTCAAACAACGGTAATTTTCTACATAAGTCAGTGGAAGAAATGCTGTGAATCCCATCTAAAGTTCGCCATACATATAGCTTGCTGGGTATACACACGGTGAGAATTCCTTATGGCATACATACGCATACTTAGGATTCCTGTATATGTTGAATATACAAAAACAGTCAGCCTTTAAAGGGGTTATAGCAAGGCTCCCCAACATGTATGTATATGTATATATATGTTCATTGCAAGCCACTGAAGGCAACCAAGCCAGGACAATTGTTAATCACAGCTGTCTGCCTGCTGAATGTGCCAGAATTACCTCAAACTATGTTAGCAATCGTTCCTGTAAGCAGTTGAGGATCTCACTTTCATTTTGCACTAGAGTACCAATGTCAGACATGTACAATTCCCTGGCTTTAGTAACCACTAAGATCAGAGACAGCTCAAGACATTTTGGTGCCTGAGGCAAAGGACAAGAGGGCATCCTCTCCCTTTTCAATGTACAGAAGCTAATTAGACTGGCAGTTGACTCTTCCTCCAATAGGAGAGCCACTGCATCGGGCAGCAGACAGCAGGGCATCCACACACAGCCCTGCCCTCTTAACACCATGTTGCTGCCCCCCCCCCCCTCCAGCATCTGCTGCCTGAGGTAGCAATCCCACTCTAGCTTATGACAGGGCCAGCCATGTCTAAGATCAGCCTCTTCCAAGAATGGCAATTAGCATCAGTTCTGCACATTGATAGAAGCCACTTTGGTTTCCTGCCATTACATTTGGAAACTAAGGGTAGGAGTTATTTCAAAAGGTCTGCTACTTTTTTTCCTTTCAGTACTAGTTTCTCCAGTGCCTATGAAATGTAAACAGAGCATCTCCACTTTACCTATCCTTTGTGATGATAGGTGAGGATAAAGACTATAAATGAGACTCCACCATTACTTGCATGAAACAGCAGCGGACAAGTCCTAGACTTGCTCAGCTCAGAACAAGAAAGGCTGCTTTATTAACGTTCCTATTCTCAACAATAGGCCAATGTCATGATGAGAAAACTTTAGGTAATGCACTGGTACTACAGCGGATTATGGACCACGCAGGATCTAGAACAGTCACACATCTTTAACATTCTAGACCAGCAGTTGATAATGATATTTTGGACTGCAACTTCCAGAATATGAAGAGAGACTGAAAGAACTGGGCATGTTTAGCCTTGAGAAGAGAAGACTGAGGGGAGATATGATAGCACTCTTCAAGTACTTGAAAGGTTGTCACAGAGAAAAAGGCCGGGATCTCTTCTTGATCATCCCAGAGTGCAGGACATGGAATAATGGGCTCAAGTTACAGGAAGCCAGATTCCGGCTGAACATCAGGAAAAACTTCCTGACTGTAAGAGCAATACGACAATGGAACCAATTACCTAGGGAGGTGGTGGGCTCTCCCACACTGGAGGCCTTCAAGACGAGGCTGGACAGCCGGGGATGCTCTGACTTGGATTCCTGCATTGAGCAGGGGGTTGGACTCGATGGCCTTGTAGGCCCCTTCCAACCCTACAGTTCTATGATTCTATGAATCCCTGACCATTGGCCATGCTGACTGGGGCTGATAGAGTTGTAGTCCAAAACATTTAGAGGGCACCAGGTTGCATGCCCCTGTCCTAGATACTGAATAAAATTTGTGCTCTTGCTGAACAAGGACAAACCTTTAGATATGCAATGGGGCTTTATTTGTGGGTCCCATTCTTCAAGCACAGCCACACAAGAACTTCCTGTGAGGAGCTGGCAGCACATGAATTCTAAATAGGGGCATAGAAAAAATATATTGAGGAGAAACTCTAAAGAGATCCTACACCCCTGTCTTCCATAATAGCTCATTGTTCAGTGCAGATGCTCAAACAACCAGCATGGTCTGGGCTGCAGATACCAACCAAACTTCTAGCGTCTATCTAACTCCACTGTATTTTCAAAGCCAAGTGGCGTAAACAGACCCAGAGAAGATGTAAAGGAGCTAGTATGTATGCTGTAGCCCAATAACCAGAGCAAAAATACCACCATTAGCAAACCTGTTACTGGCCAGCATGGCTTCTTGCCCAAGTGTGCAGCGGCAAACTGGGCAGATTGCCTACCACCACCTATCAAGAACAACTTTGGTGTGCAAAGCTAGAATCTGCACAAGGCACAGAAATTCTACCTACAATTGTAAAAATTTCACAACTGCAAAAAGATGTCAATATTTGAACTCTAGGAGGCAGTCTTTCAAAATAATGTGTTGGATCCAGAATCAGTCTTGAAATCACTAGAAAATAAGTTAGCCATGACTTACTTATCCCATTAATTTCAATGGGTCTGCTTAACTCTGGATCCAACCCATAGTTTCTACACTGACTTTCCCCAAGCTTGACTCTTGTGCTGTACTAAAATACCAAAAAAAACCCAACAAACCACCACACGAAAGCACTAAAAGCTGTACTTTTCCCTTTATTAATTACCATTCCATTTGGCACTCGCAAAGTCCATTTCTTCAGTTGAAACATAACCAAATGCATAAATGGAAGGCTTATGTATATTTGGGAGAACAAATTTGTAAATGACTTTTCTAAAAGCATTTAAAACACTTTCAATATAACCATACTGTACATGAAAACAAAATTTTAAAAGGGTAAAGGAGAAGTTTACTGTAGTGTGTGAGGGATTTTTAACATTTGTTTTTGGAATAGATATACAAGCTACATAGTAGGGACAAAATACAACAAAACTAAGCCAAGGAACAGAAAACAGGGAGGCAGGGCATTGCTAAACACCCAGAAAATAAATATGTTTGTTAGAGATGGCATATTCCAATTTTATAAATGCTAGCTAGGAAAACAAAAGTCCTATATTTTAACTATTTCTTATTAGCAAACTACCAGACATTTCTACTGCCTAACAGCTGTTACCAAGACATGCTTCAACTCCTTTTCCAATCTCACTCAGCTTTTTGTTCAAGTGATGCTAAGTCTATAAGTCTTTAATTACTCTAAAAATGCTACACATGACAACCTACAGAGATATTAGAAAGTACTCACCCCTCCAACCTTAACCAACAGATAGCCATCTGTTCATGCACACCTCCCCTCTTCTTACTTGGTAGGCCAAGGTGTAAAAATAATAACTTCCCTATCCATGCCTATTGATTGATGCCAATGATACAGTCAAACACTTTTGAAGTGCTGGGGAAAGTGTCATAAATTAGATTCCAGGGGACATTTGAATTTGGTCACTGGATTTGTAATAGTTGAAACTCACCCTCCCCCAAACCCCAACACACTGAAAGCTAGAAGGGGCATATCTATCAATATTAACACATTTATGTTACCCTCGAGGTATAATTTCTCATCGCTCATGAGCCCCTACAGGAAGAGTGAAAGTTTCTAGGCTCAATTACATGCAACAGCTTCCTTTTATAATCCAAAATATAATACAGACATTTAAAGTACACGGTATTTAAAAGGAAAGCCATCGGCACCTTGGAATTCTACTATGTCTACGCTGCTGCTCAGTTCACGAAATGGACGCCCAAACGTTTGGCTTGGCCTTCAGCACCCAAGTGGCACAGAACTCCACAGGAGGGAGGGTACTAGTTATTGCTTCTGCCAAACTGCTACAAAACGTCCCACAAAGGCTGTGAAGTACAACAAGCACAGCTGATGTTTGTGACGGACTTCTGTCATGACGAAGATTTCACTTTTATTTAAGAACCGCACGCACGCACGCACTTCAGCCCTCAACACTGATGTAACTCTTAGTGCAGGTTTAAAAGGTAAACGTTTAAAAGATTTGGCATATATTAGTTATTGGCACAAGGTTCTTCTGACATTCAGAAGAAGTTTGTGTATAAATAATTTAGATTCCTTGTTAGCTCCAGGATGACATAATCGTGTCAGCCAATCTGTACTATTTTTCTGTCCGCGCAAATCCCGTCTTTGACTTTCAGGCATTGTAGGGAGAGCCGCTTCATCCTATTATCCAGTGTTGGGCCATCGGAAGAGGAATTGCTGCTGCTGCTCCTGTTCTTGTTTACTTTATCGAGCGTCTTGTTCTCTGCTCCTTCTGCCCTATCCCCTGTGAAGGTGAGATTGAAAGGTTATGCAGCACTGAACTATGGAACAATGTGGGTCCAAAATGCCACACTCCCAATACATTTTATGAGTTGGATCCAGACTTAATTATACTTAATGACTGGGTTTGGACAACATGCCGTCGCTCGTTGTGAGTCCTTTAATCCACGACGAGCCATGGCGCCTGCCAGATTGCATATGCAAGCCCCAGTCAGGGTTTGTCATGTCATGCGAACCTGGCGAGTTTGAGTTATGCGAGGGTTAAATAACCCTCTCATGACCCTATAGCAGACCATGGGTTATGCTAGGGTTGTTTAACCCTCACATAACCCACGCTTGCCAGACTCACATGACATGACAACCCCAGCATGACTAGCTGGGGAGTGTTGGGAGTTGTACAACTTTTTCTGTCTAGGGATGCATAGGATTCCACCCTAAATCAATCAATTAAAGCTCACATGATTGACACACATTTCTTTAATCAGAAAGACCTTTAAAAACATAAGAGCCCTGTTGGATCAGACCAGATGTCCAGCAGCCTGTTTTCCACAGAGGCCAAACAAGTCTCTCTGGGAAGCTCACAACTGAAACTTGAGGGCAATAGCCCTCTCTTGATTTTTTGTTTCCCAGCAACTGTTATTCAGAGCATGTTCTCTCTGATCCTGTAGGCAGCATATAGGCCTCATGCCTAGGAACCGCTGATGGCCTTATTCTCCATGATTAATTTGTCCACTCTCTTTTTAATGTCTTCTAGGTGCCATACCATATCTTGTGGTAGCAATTTCCATAATTTATGTACTGTGTGAGGAGGTTAATTTTGTCCTGAATCCTCCACCCCTTGGCTTTGCTCAATGACCCCAGGTTCTAGATGTGTGTGTGTGTGTGTGTGTGTGTGTGAGAGAGAGAGAGAGAGGGAGAGGGAGAGGGAGAGAATGAATGATCATGCATAGTTTTATAAACCTCTATCATGTATCCGCTTTCTTGCCTTTTTTCTAAACTGAAATACAACAACAAAACATCGTAACCTTTTCTCACAGGGGAGTTGATCATTTTGGCTGCCCTTTTCTGTGCCGTCTACAACATCCTTTTTGAGGTGCAGCAACCAGAGCGGTACACAATTTTCTAATGATTCCTACTATGGAATTCACCTGAGGCTTAACTGATCCAACTTACCCCTTTCGATTTCACATTCAGGAGAGGAAGCCCCACTGCATTCGCTGCGAGGTCCTAGTAAAGGAAATATGCCAAATTCAGACAATGAGATGGGGCTGGACAGGTCCAGGCTTCTCGGCCTTGCCACAGGAGGAAACTGAGCTGGCATATCCAGAGGGCTCGTTGGACCAGAACTGAAGCTAGATACAGACTGGGTTTCAGAGTCTTCTTCCGACACAAAACTGCTGCAGTTGTCATCCTCAAAGACTTCGGAAGCCACTGTGAGAATATTGGGAGAACTGTTATTAGCAAAGAGAGTTTCCCCTAAGTATCTATTTACCTACACCATTAGTTTATGGACACTGCCCTCTCACAAGGCACAACTGCAAACTATATATTAACTCTGGTTCTCTCTGAAGGATATTAACAGTGACTCCCATTAAAAAATAAGCACTATTTCCCCCATTATCCAAGGACAGCTATAAAGAAAGTAGCAGTGAACTACCAGACTACCCTAAGAATTACAGTTATCTGTATGTTGTGCCAGCCATACGGATGCTGGCAGGAAGAGTTTCCAAATGGCAGCTTCTCCATGCTGTCACCTTATACCTAGCAACAACAGAAGGAACAGGGCCCCAAACACTAAACAAGAAGCCTACACTTCACCACTTTTCCATTGGGAACAAAATTCCAGTTGGTGTCAGCCAATTCAGGATGACTTGAGCCACTTACTTCACAACTGGGAATGGGGATAGAAGAGGATATTGTCCTGAGACAAACCAGTGATTCATCTAGCACTGAACCACCAACCCTCGCTGCCAATGTCTTTCCAGTGTCTCAGGGCATCTTTGGGGCCCAATCTTTTCCCAGTTGCCATTTTCATGTATTTTAACAGGGAAAGCAGTGAATTTCACACACACGGGCCCAATGCTATGCCACATAGCTTTCTATGCAATGCTTAGTTGCTGATGTGAACTGTAAACATTATCATGCAGTATTGGGTTGGATCCAGATTTATGCTGGATCAACTGTGCTAGTGGAAGTGGACTTCCCTGCTCCCTTCTTCTCACAGCAGCCCCTCCAGCCCTCTGAAAATGCTACACAGTCAGGAGCCACTGCTGGATGGGGTGAGCTGTGGGGGGATCCCCCAAAACTAGGTGGAGGGTCTTTCCACAAGTGGAGCCTGTCCTCTTGCATAAGGCAGATCCTGGATCTAACCCTGTATATTTTCTACTCCAGTATCTCTACTGCAGTACAAAATGAAGCATGAGAAGCTATTCTGAGACCCCTGGAAGCAACGATAGGTAGTACCATGCTAGAAGGACTGTAGGTCTAACTCCAGGTAAGTTCATCATGCTTAACAAAGCCACATTTCAGCCAAGGATTTCTAATTGCCTGAAGCAGCAGTTTACATGGATATTAAAATAATGGAAATTCAGCAAGAATCAGAGCCAAGGGTTAGAAAAGGTAAGACCAACTACCAACTAAACAAAAACAATTCAAATGACAGGTTCAACATTATTTGATACATTTTTCTTACAACGATCAGTGCTCAAGTTGAGTATCTTATGAACGTGAACTGCACAAAGAGGCAGCTTCAACTCTGCCATGTAAATATATACTGTTTCCAAAGTCCACAGAATGTTACAAAACACCAACCAGTGAAAGTTTCAAGAACAAGGCACGGAAATGTCTAAGCTTTCGTAAAAAGTCCAGAATTTCATAATCAGTGTCAGGACATGACCTTCAATTCAATACACAACAGGGTGTCCATCTGTATCCCAGAAAATAACCCCTATTTTGTATCCTAGGGTTCCACTGTACTGTTCCCCACATCACAAAAGCTTATGAGCCCCCCAATTGTGGAATGATCTCCTCGATGAGGTCCGCCTGGCACCAACGTTGTTATCTTTTCGGCGCCAGGTCAAGACTTTTCACTTCTCCCAGGCATTTGGCAGCATATGATAAGTTTTAAGCGATCCTGGATTGTCTACTGGTTGTGGCTGTTGGCTTGAGATGGCTTGTTTAAAGTTGTTCTAGATATATGTTCTCTTGCGTATATTGTCTGTTCGTGTGTTTTTTATGTAAATGGCTTTTAATCTCTGCATACTGTATTTTTAATGTTTTTGTTCTTTGTAAACCTCCCGGAGAGCTTTGGCTATTGGGCTGTATAGAAATATGGTGGTGGTGGTGGTGGTGATGACTGACGATGATGACAAAATTATCAGAGTTCAAATGTGGAAGAATCTAAGACACATACACACACACTTTACATGTTCATCCCACCCTTCCTCAGGATGGCATACATAACTCCCTCACATTTTATCTTCACAACAACCCTGTGAGGTAAGTTAGGCTGTGCGATGCAGGGTCACTTAGTGAGCTTTATAACTGAGTAGAGATTTGAACCTGGGTCTTGTCAGCCATAGTCCAACACACTAACCCAGGGATGTTGCAACTGATTTCACTCAAGGACTAAATTACATTTTGGAGACTCTCTTGGGGGCTGTGTTCCAGTAGTGGACGGGGCTGAAGGCAAAAGGTCAAAGATAGAAATCTATTGTAGCTTAAAGCTCTTCTTGCCAGCCTGAGGAGAGGCATGTCAACCTTTTAGAATGGGGCAAAACTCTGCAAAAGCTGGAAAACCACCATACTATTGGTGGCCAGGGGAAAGAGGGAGGGGCCATGGGGAGCCCTGGAGGGCCAGACTGGGACCAGAGGTGGGCCATATTTGGCCCACGGGCCAGAGGCTCAACAGCTCTGCTCTAACCACTTCAGCATAATAGTTCACACCAAGTCACCTGAAGTTACCCATGGAATCATAGTAATCACAGAATACCTTTTCCCCCTTGATATGGTCCAAGCTGTACACACTTTTCTTCTACTTACTGGAGATATTATCTGACTCCAGTTTGCACAATGAAAGGTCTTCTGCCGATGTGTTGTTGCCTTCAGCGCCCACACCACATCCTCTGGGCCCCATGGAGGAGGCTCGCCTCCTCTCATGGATCTCGTCCGAGATCATCTCCAAGTTCTTCAGAGCGGTTTTGTATTCACCCTTTGCCAAAGACAGCTTTGCTTGTAGATCATCCACTGTCTTCTTTAATTGCTAACGAAGCAATCAGAAAAGACTTCCTTACTCAGTGAAATACTTTGGTAGATAGGCTACTAAAGAGGGGACATACATTGCCTAAACTGTAAAAAAACAACAACACAGCACCTGAACTCATTAAAAAAACAGTGCGATCCAATGAAGTGGATTTCAACCAGAGAGAGTTATGCACATGTTCTAGGGCTCCCCTACAAAGCTTAGCCTCATAGAGGATGCTGGGTAAGTCCTTCAGCCTGTCCACCAAGTCCAGACCTTCCCTAAAGGTAAAGGTGTCCCCAACCAGTCGTGTCCGACTCTAGGGTGCGGTGCTTATCCCCGTTTCTAAGCCGAAGAGCCAGCGCTGTCCGAAGACGCTTCCGTGGTCATGTGGCCGGCATGACTGAACACCAAGGTGCACGGAACGCTGTTACCTTTCCCGCCGAAGCGGTACCTATTTATCTACTTGCAATTTCTTGCTTTCGAAATGCTAGGTTGGCAGGAGTCCAGACCTTCCCTAATATTCCCCAAATCGACCTGCTGCCATCACCTATGGATTTACAGAGAGCAGTAGGATTCTCCCTTTTATGGGCTGGATCCAGATTTACACTGGATCAGCTGTGCTGACAGAAGTGGGCTTCACCACCCCCTCTTTCCCACAGCAGCCCCTCCAGACTCCTGAAAATGCTACACAGAGTTAGGGGACCCTACTGAATGGGGTGAGCTGTGGTATGGCGGGCATGGGGATCTCCAAAAATTCCACACGCAAAGCCCTTCCTGTCGTGGAAGATCCCTTCCTCTTATGGAGGGCAGATCCTGGATCCAGCCCTATATATTTGGCTGTGCAAGTCAAAGCCAGCACATGGGTGGACGTATGCTAACCTTAGAATCTCACAGAACACCTTCTTCAACCTCTGGAATCATTGGAACTATTTATGAGGAGGACGCTAAGATTTTACTCTTGACAGACAGCTCATTGCTCGAACATGTATACAATGTTGTGGGAAATGCTCCCACATGACAGCTTTTGTCATGACTGCTTTCAGACTTCTTTTCCTGGTCTTTCTTCCCAATATTAGCGTATGGAAGTAGTCTGTGCACAATTCCAGATAAGTGTGGGTTACCCAGGTCCAGGCGGAAGTACAGTTCCACAGTAGGTAAGTAGTTACCTACTTTCTACAGGACCATTCCCACCTGAGGGCAAATATGTCAGGCAGTATCTAATTGGACACTAAGACCAACGTAAATGACATTGTGCTAGCGTAAGGGACCTCTAGCGCAACGCCAATAGGATTAGCTGGTGCAACAGGATTCCCCGGAAAACCCGTTGTGCCAGCCAACGCTATTGGCGTTGTATTAGCGGTCCCTTATGTCAGTGCAACATAATTTACATTAGCCCTAGTGTCTGACTGGATATCGCCCATTGTCTATACTCCTGCTACAGGGCCACCTACCAACAACTGCCCAGAGGGAAAGAACAGGAGAGCAATGGAGTCAGGCTACAACAACAGGAGAGTCTGGTCCAGAGGGACTATCCCCTCCCGTCTTCCACAGGGTCAACTGCCCCACGAGAAGGATGCATCTGATATTTTGTGCTTTGATACTGTTTTACAGAGTTTTTATTAATGTATTTTTATTTGACTTGCAAGGCACCTTGGAAGGACTTGTATCCTTAAAGGTGGGATAATATGTCATTCTAAGAAAGAATATCTTCATCTTAGTCTCAAAAACTCATCATCAGATTCTTCCAGGGATGAGTGCTATGTGATTTACAACACTCCCCCATCTGTGCAGAATGTTTCCCATCCAACATCTATAGGATTAAACCCCAAACCAGATCATTCTTATTGTGAGACAATTAGTGCAAAACAACAACAACTCCAACAACCATGTTAGGGCACGTTTCTGGACCAAAATCAAGCAATTATAGCAATGATTTGCAATACATCTACTACAGACTGTCGGTCTTTCCTGGAAAATGTATTTGATACATACCTCTAATTGTACGTAATATTTTGCCTTGAGTTCAAAGTACGGCCTGTGGAGAAGGGAAAATGCAGGAAAAGTGTTTTAGTATTATTGATAGAACAAGCCACAGATTAGAACAGAAGAGAGTTTTCCCGGAAAATCTTTTAAAGAACATTTGTGCTCCCCACTTGCAAGTGGCATGAACTATTCACAGGCAGGCAGTTGTCACAGATTCTCCTCCAATCCCCCTCCACCCACCCAAAGTTCGGCGGCTGCCGTAGAGCACAGAATATGGCTATTGTTTGGAAGGTGGAAGGTTTGGGGGAGGAACAGTGGCATAGTGGAGCTGGGGCTCGCGGGGTCGCAGTGCCAGGACTTTTTGATCAGCAGGGACACTGACGTCATCTGCCACCCCGCTCAGAATTCCGTTCCGTCTGAGCTTAGCTGCAGTCCTCACAGTAGCTAGGGGGGAATGGATTTCCCCCCCAAAATGTATCATTGTACTTTGCAAAACTATTTTGGGCTGGCTTGGTCCTGAATGGGCCATTCAGACCCATTAGCATTACTAAAGCCCTGTTCCTGGTGGTGTTGAAAACTGCTAGAATTAGGTTGTTGATATGGATCAATGCAGCTGCCTGCATTTGGGGGCTCTCTTTGGGGGTGTGGCTATGGCGACCGTCATAATGAGTGCCTGCACTTCAAACTTGACCACTACACTGCTGGGGAGGAGCCCCCACAGCTCTCCCAATTTCACTGTGTGCTCACAAGGACTGGCTGGGAGCACTGAAACAGCATGAAGGTTATTTCTGAGGGGATCTTACACGCTACTTTTAAAACCTGCGGTTAACTATACCATTTAAGAGTCAACTTTAAATGTTCCAGGGCTGCCATTCCAAGACTACTATCAGATCATTGCAATGTTAGTAATTTTAGTTTACATTAAATGGAGGGATAGAACATGAATCCCTTCAGCAGTACCCATGTCTTTTCCCAGAGGAAGCATATCCAGATGGGTTATGCATTAACTCATCTCATAGCTACAACCGAGTAAGGATTTAAGCATGCCTAAATGCACTGATGTCAATTGGCTTAAGCCAGCCTCCCCAAAACTAGTGCCCTCGAGATGTGCTGAACTATAACTCCCATAATCTCCAACCAACATGCTGGTTGGGATTGACGGGAATCATAGTCCATCTCATCTGGGGAGCATCAGGTTGGGGAAGGCTGGCTTAAACAAACATAACCTTAAATCATAAAATTTGGACAGATTCACGAAAGAGAACAACGTTCTCTCATGTTGTTCTCTCTTGCTTTCTTTCACACGTTCAGCTACACATCATTCTGTCATACATGCATGCGTGAATCAGCCCTATAGCTGCAAAACAACAACACGTACTTGGATTTATTTATGGCCCTTTTCAACTTCTTCTCCAATTGTTTCATTCTCCCCATGGCAGCATTGTATTTGGCTGCTGTCTCCTTGTGCACCAGCTCACTTCTGGTTTTTGTCTGTTCTGCCTCCATGACCTTTAAAGAAGAAGAAATGAAAACTGGTTTTGAGTTGAAATAGCTGCAGGTCTTGCATGTGTGTGTGCGTGTATACACACACACACACACACACCATTTCCATAATGTATCAACCCAGACACCCAGCATGGTAGCAAAACAGGGAGAAAGGTGACAATTGTCACTACAGGGATTACACCGAAGTTGCAAATACTTAGCTAGAATTAATACATTTTTAAAAACAATACAGTAGGGACATACCATAGACCACCTGACTAAAATTTCAATGGTGATATTGAAATAAAAAACAATAGGAGACTTCTATGTAAATAAGTCAAAGAGAGAAATAATTTTGCCTTGTTACACCTGTTACAATCCTTGACTCAGATCTGAATTCAGTATTAACAAATTGCTTGAAAACAGTGACCAAAATACTATCAAATCTGACATAACGCAAGTGGAAAATTACCCAGGACAGTCAACACAGTCTCTTTTAATTTCAAAGGTTAATATTCCTCAAAAAGAAGATGTGTTTTTTACTGTACAGCCTTGAGTACCCTCAGCCCAACATCCACAAAAGACTCCCTTGTGCCCCATGACATCTCTTATGATTGTTCAGTGGAGCTCTTTTCATACATCTGTGCGCCATGTTCAGACATAAAGGGCTCCCAGGAGAGAAGCAGTCTTTATGAGTGATCTACAATTATGGATTCCTTTCAGACAGGATATTGCCAAAGTCAGACCCTGAGCATCTTTTAGAAGCCATGCTTTTCTGGGGGCTTTGGGGGTGAGGATTAAGCCGGTAGAGGATTCAGGGTTTTGTAATTTGATTGTGCTTTGGTACTGCATACATTATTTCCTGGCATTTGCACAGCACTGCCTAGGGGTATGGGACTGGGTACGATGAACTTTCGTTCTCATCCATTATCCTAAGTTCCTGTTCACACGTGTGTTCATCACACGATAGCAGCAACATCAAGCGATGACTTATGAAAGAGCCATCATAGATCAAACACCAAATGTAGAAGTTTCATATCACCTAGAAACACATACACAAAACACAGACACGCACCGGAGGCACATCCCACTTGACATGTCCCACTAGAAGTTGGAAAACCAATAGTGCAAACAAATTATGCTTCTTCCTTCCCAACTCGTATAAACCAGCTGTTACTGAAGTAAAATCCATGGCACACATGATCTATAAGACAATCAACTCCATCTCCCTGCCAGAAGTATCCAAGAATTTTCAGCTTCCTGTTTTCCAGATGAAGATCGACAGGAAAGTAACTTTTCCAAGATGGGCCAGCAACAGATCTTACCCTTTGAGTGGCATGGTTGAGCATCTCTTGCCAGGCAGAATCAAACTGCCGCTTGTCATCTTCTAGCAGCCTCTGCTCTGCAAGGGAAATGGTCTCTTTGGCAGCCCGTAGTACCTCAGTAGCTCTCTGGAAATCCTGTGTTGCCTTCTGAGCTTCCAACTGGGCCTAAGGTGAGAGATGCAATAATTTAGCACAAATGAATCCTAGTGCATTTGTGGAAGGGAGAGAAATGGAGAATTCCTGGTGTTTAAAGTTTAACCTCATTATTCCTTATTTGGTTCTGATTGTTGCTTGCCCATCTATTAAATGTATCCTTAAATGTTATCAATGGGCAACATTAATTTGCCTAAATTTAACACTAAACATCACCATGCGCAAATTAAGAATGGCATTATTTCTAGAGGATTCGTCAATGTACAAAAGAGCATGCGGTTCTTCTCTTATTCAGGCTCACAAGACCTCCACAAGTTAAATTAGACAGAGACAGCGGTTCTACTAGTGCTTACAACCATCACAGGGAAAATGCTGACCCGTGGAAGAGATTCCAGCACCTTCCATATAGCAACCAAGAACTAGTCCCAAGAAACACATGTTTTGACAAAGGAGGGGGAAAGGTGGGGAAGGAGATACTTTTTTTTTTTCCTAAATGAAAAACAAACTATTTCCACTTAAATTTGGTAACATACTACAAAACAGCACAGACAAACCAATTGTTCAGTATGTAGCTCTTACAATCTATGGTTTGTGTGAAGGTTGGTCAAAAAGGCCATAGTAACATAGAAAGCTAGTCTGTGCAAATGTTCTGTCGGGTTTTATCCATGCAGATGATTCTGTCCAAATAACATGAAACACTAGTCAACGTTGTTTTCTTTTTCCTGCAATTCACACTGTGCCTAAGCAGCACACTGTTTTCTTCAGCAATGTTGTCCAAAAGGCATCTGTAAGCGTCATGTCCATCCAGTCAACCTTGTGATGTATTTGCTTGACTTTTGACTCTTTACCTAAGGCCGTAAGAGCTGGCAGAAGCCTGAAGCATTAAAAACCATCTGGAAGAGTTGCATATTAACCAATAAAATGCTGAGGCACATTCACGGCTAAAAAGCCTGCGACAGAACAGGCTGGCTTGCAATAGCTGAAAGAAAGCATCTTGGCATTCATAAGCTTCTCTGCCAGTTGCTTTCTTGTGATGAATAAATGTATGTTAGGCCTCCTAAATGCTTTTGGCTAGATAAGGTATTTAAATGGCCCATCTGCCCAGCCTTGAATTACAGTCATTGTATAATCCTTAAACAAGGGTTTGTTATGCTACCTGAGAGCTGGTTTGGCCTAAGAGCTGGGGGTTGTCAACTGACCAGCTGTGCCGGCTTCAGGTTTTTGAGGGCCCTTGGGCAAGTCACCCCCAATGGCCCCCCAGTGAGTCTAACCTCTCACCGCAATCGTAGCCAGCTGCCTCTGCTCCTCATTCTCTTTCTCATCATTGCTACCACTTGCTTATTTGACAGGCAGAGAGCCAGGGAGCAAGCAGGCAGGGGCATCTGCTCCTCCTCCTTCTCACCACTACCATTGTCTGGGCCAGAGGGGGTGAACAAGCAGGGTGCAATGGTCAAACGGGGGGCTCCTGGCAGTGGGCCCTTTCAGGGGTGTAGGCCCTCGGCAGGTGCCCAACCATGCCTACCCTTGATGCCAGCCCTCTGACCAGGAACAACTGCCTAGCAGTTGTTCAGTATTTGCTTTCAGGCCAGTTTCCAGAAAAGCAAGGGGAAAGACGGGTCCCTCTCTGGCCCCACTCGCCTTACAGGATTTTTACCTCTGCACTCAGGGCTCTGCACTGTATTGCAAACTGAGCTATTACTAGGGATGTACGGACTGTGTAAAATCCACTCTGTCTGTGTTTCGCAGATTGTCAGGCGCCTTTTGTTCCGTCATCCGCTCAGAGACGGATGTGAATTTTTTTTCGTCATGCAGAAAAAATGTAAATAATTATGTAAGCATTTACGTATTTACATAATTTACCTTAGTACGTAACATTTAGCATATTCTCCCCCATTCCATTCAATGTTTCCTCAGCAGAACTGTATGTATTTTCCTACGAATTGATATGCGTAAATTTCAGGAAAGTAAAAAAATCATCTGAAAGCCCATGGGCTCCATGCGGCCTGAGGGGGGTTGCTCTACAATGGATTCCGCAGGTCGGATTCTTAGAAATCCGAGTTTGTTTTAGTCCATCTCGAATTTCTCCAGCATCCTTAGCTATTAATATTACAAAACAGCTGATAGACAACCATATTGCCTCTAGGTAAAGATACTGAACATTTTCTTCCCCATCCCAGGTATGGGTAGATTCAAGCTAAGGATGGAAGCCATGAAAGGGGATAAGATAAAAATAAATCCATGAACTAGGTCTTAACTGCTTGAATCTACATAAACACACAGATCCGTATTCAGCTGCCCCAGATACTTATTCTATTCTTAGATGATCTTGTCATTCTTATACTAGACTCAATGTTGAGTTTCCCATTGTCTTTCTCTGTGTCCAGTTCAAATAACTCCTTCTTTCTGCTTCTGTCTGAATTATACAGCCTCCTATCTACTATGCTCTTTAGCATATATACACCATCCCGAAAGGGCTGGCTACTAGATGCACGCTTAGCCCACAAAATGATTCCGCTGTAAGAAGTGTCACCCTTTCCAATCAGTCTTACAAACCCTGTGCCTTGCATAATATCTGTGCAGCAGAACATATAAACAGCCAACATAAAAACATTCTCTTTTCACCACCAAGTTAGAATACACAACACACCTGCAAGTTAGCATTTATGTACAGTCATAATGCAATACAAGCTTCCCTGGGTTTAAGTGATCATTAATAATATATTGCCACGACTTCTCAGTAAGCATCGGATGTCCAGTTCCATGCCAGTTGACTTAAAGTGATGCATAAACTCTGTCTTCTTAAGCTGTAACATATTTTGCAGCAATGACCACAGAGACAGCCAAATGTTCCATCTGCCACATCTATAAAAGCCAAGGTATCCTGCATCTTAGTCGCACTTCAGCATGTCCAAGAGATGGATGAACTGAGGTCAAGACCACATAGATGCCGCAGGAAAGGCGGGGTGAGACCCTACTCACATTTTGGAGATGGTGGCAGAAGTGTAAATGAAGGGCTCTCTCTCCACCCCCTACTGTTAAGAAATGGTGCGGCCAGCAATAAACTGCTTCATAAATTTTTTTAAAACTGTAATTCATTTTTAAGGTTTGGACCCAGGAACTGCCTTTCACAAGAAGAAGAGCTCCACTCACGGAAGGTCCCTCCACTTGATGTTGCAGGATACACACACACACACACACCCCACAGTTCACTCCATTCAGCAGTATCTCCTGACTCTCTATGTAGCATTTTCATCAGGGGGCTGCAGGGGCTGCCATGGGAAGGAGGGGGTGGGGAAGTCCACTTCTGTCAGCGCAGTTGACCCAGAGTAAATCTGGATCCAACCTTAAGTGGTTGTTTTACAAACCATGGCTAGCAGCTAGGAAAACAATTAACAGCCCATGGCTAGACTGGCAGAGGAAAATACATTTTGTAAGCTTTTGTCAAGGTCATGTGTTCCCTTACATTGTGGAGTCCTGTTGCTATGAAACCAAGCAGAGTTAGAAGAACTTATTTTAGAACATGACCCTTTCCTTATCAGGTATTGGCAAACCAGAGCGGCTTTTGTTTTCCTTTTTTTAATCTTCTACTCTCTGGGTTGGATCCAGGTTTAGCCATACTTTGAGCAGACCCATTGAAAACAACGGGAATTTAGTCATGACTAACTTAAGTCCCACTGATTTAATCCAGTCTGTTCCAAGGATGACTAAGTCTGGATCCAACCCTCTATCTATGCATAGCAGAATTTGTTTGCAGAAACATAAACCCACACATTAGCTAAGCTCTGCTACAATTACCCTGAAAAATGGGCTATGAATCTATTAAAACAACATGCTACTTATCTTCTGACCTTATGCTTGAATGTCCTGCCCTAGAGCAACTCTGCCAGAAAGGCCAGTATTGTGCTCACATTACAGACAACTAAGCATCTATCTGTACGATGAGACATGAGTGTTGTTCACTTTCCACCCAATGGCCCTTCCTTTGTACTTTTGCCATCTCCAGAAAAGTGAGTACTCTGTCCCCACTGGTAGCCTCATCTCCTGCTGCAACTGATCAACTCTGATGTCACAGCTGACATGTTTTTGCCAGCCAATTAGCCACCTACCATAAGGACATCAAAACTGCTGAATCAAAGAGCCCTGTGAAGTTTCAGCCACATAAGTCATAGGCAAGTCTCCAGTTTCCAAGTTCCAAAGTCTGTGAACAATCTACATAAAATTAAATCATTCAAGAAACATTGCTTACAGGCCACAGGCTTGTATACTGCACCTCGATCCTTTTTCAGGCATTCTGAATAGGCGTAGAAGCAATGAGTGGAGGGAACTGGGTCACGTCCTGGTCATGCCCCTGATCTCCATATGCTGATTGCCCTCTGTGCCCAGGGCCAAGACATGCACAACTTGTATACATGTAGGCTCTAATGACATGATTGGAGAGCCAGGTCTCCAATCACACAGACAGCAGCTAGGCACACGAAAGTTGCTCACATGTTGGGTCCGGGTACAGAGAGCCAGTCAACAGGAAGAGACCAGGGGCAGCAGACACAATCCCAACCTTGCTCCAGGCGTTGATTCTACACCTCTTAACAACACCCGCATCGGTTAGAACACCTACAGTTGATTAGTTTGGAGCCTCTGACAAGGAACAGTCAAGACAGCTTTCCCTACTTTTAAAAAAGGAGGTGCTAAGGCCTAGAAATGGAAGCTTGCCTAAGATCACCCAGTGAGCTTATGGTAGAGCTGAGATTTGAATCAAGAATTCTTCTAAGCTCATTGTTCTTAACCACCGCCTGTGTCTCATCAGTGTAAATTCATGGTTCTGCTCGGAGTAGCGCTCCCATTATAATCCATACCCAGAGAGCTCTTGCGATACAAACTCTAATTAATGAACTAATAATATTTTGTGCCATGGAGAATCTCCTATTGATAACAAGAGCAGCTAATCAGTCAACAAATCACAATCTTTATTTGCTACCACCATTGTTAGCAAAAGCACAGGAGCCAATCAGTATCTGAGAACAATCCCCTCCCCGTCCCCCCAGCCACCACCTGTTTTCACTTCTCTAAAAGTTCTCTTTTAAAGACACAACTATTTAAAGTTGCCTCTTCTAAGTGCTTTTTTATGTTAAGTAATTTGAGATTTGGCTGAACTTTCAGCACGCTCAACATGAACTATTTCTTCCCCGCAGCATAAATATCGCATACTCACAGTGTACAAGGTCTTGAATGTCCTAGTTTATGACAGTATCTTCCTTCTTTTGATGAAATACCTTGGGGTGTTATTGTTCAAAGAGCTAAGGATGCTACAGTATTTACCTGATCTTTACCAAATATGGAGCGGGGGGGGGATGTGGAATGTGGGGCACTTGCAGTAAAAACAGACTTCCTACCCTAGGTAAATATAACTGGGGCAACAAATGGAACATGATACAACAGCTGGTGGTTTGGCACAAATTGATCAAAGCCATTTTGAGTGTATTAACAGCAGCGAAGTGCCAAAGACTTGGAAGCCAATACCATTTTACTCTGCATAAGTCTCATCCGGTTACATTATTTTTCAGTACTGCAGATCTGACCATAGTTTCTTCTTCTCCTCCCTCTACCCACAAAAACTACAAGCGTGACCCAAAACAGCTTTCTGAATGAAGTCACAGAAGAACACAAAGAGAACCTTCATTATTTGCATACAGAAAGCCCACGGGCAACAACCCAACAAAGTGGATGACTGGAAGTCTCTCTCACACTTTTAGCAGACCATTCACTGATTGTACCTGAATACAAACATAGGGTTACACCCGCACTGGAGACCTAGCGGTAGGCTGACTTTAGGCTAGCCAGATCAACTTTAGTTTCCACTAGATCCCTGATCTGCCTTCTGTCTGTTGTTGTTCAGTCGTTCAGTCGTGTCCGACTCTTCGTGACCCCATGGACCATAGCACGCCAGGCCTTCCTGTCCTGCGCTCTCTCCCGGAGCGTGCTCAAGTTGCCTTCTGTCTGGCCCATACTAAACCATTAAACTGAGTCTCCTTCACTCCACTTCCTCCGTTATTCAAAAGCTAGCATAAACAGTTCATGATTACTGTCAAACTGTCATCCTTGTTCCCTCCACACAAATGATACTCTTTGCTGGAATTATGTATGGTCTTTATGGCTTTTCCACAGAAGCTACATCAACATCTAAATGACAAACAAGGCAAGTGAAAGAACCACCCAAGGCAGTACATCTGAATACAGAAATCTCTGGCTGTATCTCTATGGTACAAAATGTGTCACAGAAGACCCATTAAATGGTGCAGTAAGCCACCTTATATAGCAAACACCATCTGCTAGTGGTGTATCTGTGCAGAACCAAATACGGCCATTTCAGCTGCCTCTTCCCTCCTTTCACTAGACAGGGGAACTGTTGTAGCTGGACAAAAACGGGCTCTGCAAATGAGGGGTCGCGCAACAAACATGTCAAGGTTAAACATCAAGCCACTAATCAAAACTATTAAGTCCTGAAAATAAACCTACTAAGCGTCACCCGGCAAGTGTGAACTTCATTTTGCAATCACAGTTATGGAAGCAAGGCTGTTATTTGTATCTGACAGCATCCTTTACTACTGAAGCACATAGCAATACAGACAGCCAGGTGTCATTGGCCAAGCACAGCCCATTTCACTGAAATGATCTAAGAAAAATACCCAATGAAATCAGATCCATATTTGACCCTCAAAGCAGCTCCTAGTGTGCTTTAGTCTCAGGAACTCCTTACACATGGCAAAGGGACAGGAGAGCATAATCAGCCACCACCAACCCCCTGAGAAGCCAGCTTCATCCGGTGTTGCCTCTCCCTGGACTGTCATCCAGCAGCCATTTGATCAGGCGGTAGAAGAGGGCCAAAGAGGGGAAACAGGGCCACTCCATCAGCTCAAAGACAAACAGCGTTTGGAAGCTCCTCCTCTTTTTGAGCTGATTCCATTCCAGCTGGTTCTGATAAGAAGACCAGCAACCTCCAGCTGCATGACCACCATTACAGCAGCATTACAGCTGCTTATTATAAGAAATAAGATATGTATAACATTAAGATCCTGGTCCTTCTCCGGGTGCCCTTGCTGAAGGAAGTGAGGCAGGTAGCTACCACGAAGAGGGACTTTTCTGCTGTGGCACCCCAGCTGTGGAATGAGCTCCCTAGAGAGGTTCACCTGGGACCTATGTTGTACTCCTTTCAGCGCCAGATGAAGACCTTTTTTATTTTCCCAGCATTTTAGCACCCTAGTCTTTTAACTGTGCTGTTTAAAATCTGATTTTAAAACTCTGCATTACTGCTAAGTTTTATTCTGGTTGTACATTTATATTGTAGTTTTAAGATTTCATATTTTATATTGTTTTATGTCTACTTTGTGGTTTTAATTTTTGTGAACTGCCCAGAGACCTTTGGCAATTGGATGTGTTGCAAAATTTTACCCTTCTGCCAGGCTCGGCCAGAGAACAGACACCGACGTTTTGTTTGAGCAGATATTTATTACCAGAACACCAAGGTGCGGTGCAGTCAAGAGTTACCAACCTGGCCCCTTGGGACTGGACCCAGAACCATAGGCGACTTTGGTATTTATACAACCATCAGTGAATAATTACTTAAGAACCGTCAATGAATGATTATTGAAGCTTTTGCTTGAAAGAACAACATGATGCTCTGAAGGATGGGGAAAGTGGCAGCCTATACAGAGCAGCTGAATAGAACAGGATTTACAATTTGAGATTAGAAAAAGGCAGCAAGCAGGGCCAGATGCCATTAGGAGAAGAATTACATATGTCACCACAAATACATGCATGAATACTTTCCAAATCTAAAAATTTGGCTTGGATTGCCCCAGTGCAAGGAAGCTTCTATGATCAAGTTTGTCAGTAATCACAGCTCATGACAAGTGGTTGAGCACTCTCTCTCTCTCTCTCTCCCTCTCTCTCTCTCTCTCTCAGCGGAAAGGCCATAGCTCAGTAATAAGAGGAAGTGCTTTTAGCCTTCCCCAAACTGGTGCCCTTCAGATATTTTGGATTTCAACTCCCATCAGCCCCAGTCTGCATGGTCAATGATTAAGGATGATGGGAGCTGTAGCCCAAAGCAAATGGGGGCCACCAGGTTGGGGAAGGCAGAACACACACACACACACACACACACACACACACACTGATTTAATTTATATCCCCACTTTCCACCAGAAATGGTGCTCAAGATGACTGACAATGAAATTCAGATTAAAAACAAAATCTTAATTTAAAAAACCATAAAAACAAATACATTAGAAGTGCAAATAAAAACACAACAATGACAGAAATAAACAGCACCAAACAAATAAAAACCTCTTCAGCAACAGATTAGCTTATATGCCAAAGGCCTCCCTAAAAATAGTCTGCCATTTATATATATATACACACACACACGGGGGGGGGGGGGGGGGGAGAAAGATTTTACCTTCTGTTCCCAGCATGGCTCAGTTTTTTGTACCTGTGCTCACCTGCGGCCAACCTGGGCTAGAAACATTCCTTCATCCATATCAGTATAAAGAGGCTTTCTTTTTTATAAAGAACCACTTTATATTGCTACAGACCAATTAATAGTATTTCTAGCTGGAAGCAGGTGAGCAGAGGTGCTAAAACCTGAGCCATGGTGGGAACTGAAGGTAAAAGCAATTGATATATGTATACATACACACACATTGCAGAACCAAGACATATTGTGAATTTTCCTAATTCACAGTTTGCTCGGACTCCTAACCAGTTCCATAATACTTGAAAATATTATGGGGCTGCCCCAGGAGCAACTGCTCTTTTTGAGGGGGACAGGGGACTATAATGTTATTTATCAAAAACCATTAAAAGCATTGCATCTCTAGTACAATAGGATAGTGGAAAGCTAACTTCTCTAAATAGACAATATCAGAACCATATTGGAGAACCAATTCTCTTCACAAGGACAGTTAGTACGCTAATCAACATCGTTAAAAAAAATAATCCTAAGAAGAGCTGAAATTGCCTAAAACAGCCTTTCCTAGAAACAATAGTTCATAGGTTACTTATGCAAGCCTTATCACAACTCACAAGAGGCAGAGGCTATCCATGTAAAGCTACAAGCAAGGAACAAATGCTTGTTTATGTTCCAGTAGCCCATACAATACACATCTATTATTACCACAGTAAACTCTACCTTATCAACATGCTTCCACCAGCAATAATAGGTTTTTGGACCCTCCCACAAACAAAAGATGGGCATATTTGTATAAAATTATCTTTACACACAGTACACAAAACAGGAATAGACTATGTGCTTGTTAGTGGTCCTGACAGAGATATGACTGTTCTCAGACTTAAAAACATATCTACCCTAGGTATCCCATCTATACCCATGAAGCTTATTCACATCTGAGGATTTTATTGATCATGAAGAAAAAGGAGAGACTGTCATGGGCAAATTAAAAACACTACCAATAAAGGGAGTAGGATATGGGAAGTAGGACACATTTGATTCTTGGCCAAACTGTCCTTGTAGACTAGAACAAAAAATATTTCCTGCATTACCAGGCCAATCCTGAATGTCTGGCAGCCCATGTTTTCATATACAAGTCATGCCACATGGCCATTTGCATTCCATATGGCTCACAATCCTGGACACAACCATGTATGAGGGAGTCCCAGACTTACCCTTAAAAGTGGGTGGGAAGCCATCCAGCCTTACAGTTTTAGACTCAGATGTATGTTTTGTGGTTATTTGAAATCCTGTTTTGAAGCAGACTGTTAATTATCAATTCCCTTGATTGCTGCATTCATACGCAGTAAGCATAATTTTTACATAAATGCCAAAGGTGGCTTTGGGCAGATTAACAAAAAGTGCATATGTGTGCTGTTTAAAAAAACACACAAAACACCTCTTTTTTAAAGGGAACCAACTGCTGCTGTTTTTATTGGGATCTATAATTTTGTTTGGCTGAATGATTGCTGAAAGAGAAACCAGATGCATAGAGTTAAGATAGATGCCAGATCAAACAATCATAACCTTCAGTAGCCACTCAAGCTACCCTACTACTCATTATTGAATGTCTGTTTGCCAGATGCCTTCGATTTTCAATGGAATGATAACTTTTTCAGAGTACTCCAGTTCTGAAACCATTTGTTACTTTTGGAATACCCCAACATTACTAAAGTCCGGTTCCATAAATGCCCAGTTGACAAGAACAGCAATTTATTCTAATCCAAATGGCTTAGAATTTGGGCCTCATCAAGTGGCTTTTCCAATATTTACAATATCTACGACAAGTACAACAACAATGTCTACTATGACTAATACTAGTACTCCTATTAATACTACTAACACTAAGCATTTATACAGCACCTCAGAGTACTTCGCTAACGTACACAATCTTGGCAATCTTGGCAATATGGTGGTATTATCACCACCATATTGTAGAAGGCAGTTGTTAGGGCTGAGAGAGCACAATTTACCCACCTAATGCGTTCAGTGTAACAGAGTGACTTGAACTAAGGGTGTCCTACTTCACAGCGCAGTCTTTGCCACTATAATGCACTACCTCGTAAACCATCTGAAACACACTTTCTTGGAAGTAAATTCCAATAAAATTCAGTAAGATGTAAGTAAATTTATATAGGTAGAAAATTTAAAAAAGAG
Organism: Heloderma suspectum; assembly: GCF_057233095.1. Taxonomy (NCBI): domain Eukaryota; kingdom Metazoa; phylum Chordata; class Lepidosauria; order Squamata; family Helodermatidae; genus Heloderma; species Heloderma suspectum. The sequence goes on from NC_139462.1 coordinate 165,299,667, forward strand.
TATCAGAACCAATTTCATTATAATACTTTGTCTTTTAGCAAATGTCCAATGGATATGTCCACAACAACATTTAATCCAAATGCATCATCCATATCAATGGGCTAAATCCAACTATAATCTAAGTTCCATGTTAATAATGGTATTTGTTACTTTGCATCCCATTGTTCCTCTAAGTAGCTCAGCGAGGGATTTTAGTGACACAACAGGCCTGTGAGAAAAGTCATGTGGAAAGCCAGGAACGTGCCCAAAGCCACCATTTAAAGAAAAGATTACATGTTTACATTCAAAGGAATAATCGTAAGAGTTGTGACATTTTCTGCATCTACTAAACATCCGATTAAGGTGGGCATTTACACATTGCCTAGAAAAGAGAAAACACATCTTTGAAACACGGATTTGCATACAATTTGCATGTGATAACTTACATGGCTTGACACAAATTTAGGAATAATTACTATAATAGAAACACAATACATCTCAGCCTAACAGGGAAAACTCTGACCAGTGACATGCACACCTGCTCAGTCTGCCGTCCAGGGGCTAAGTGTTGATGGGCAACTCCTGCTCTCCCTATTTACGGTTCTTTTTCTCAAAAAAAAAAAAAACCAGACTGTCCTCTGTAAAGTAGGTCACATGGCCATCTATTTCACATCTCAACCAATGCAATCCACACATTTTGTCATGGCTTACTAGCCAGACATTATTTGTGGTTGCCACCAGCCAGCCCTCTTCCCTCCCGCAAGTACTCCGGCAAATGCAAAAGGCTAGGAGAGGCAGAGATTCTCTGTTGTGTACACTAGGATACGGGGAAGGCTAGAATTAGCACGTGTTCCTCAGGCCTTCTCTTGCCTTCTCTAAACCTCAGTGCCAATGGGGAAACCTCTGTATCAAGCAGTGCTGTATTCCACACAAGTTCGAAGAGCAAAGCAAGACTCAATAGCCACATCAGAAATCTCTGGCATGGGCTTCTGTGCTTGGAACAACATACTCATGCACTGCATGGCAAGCCGGTTCAGAAACTCAAGGGAGTTTCAAAAGTAATTTGAGGTGCGACAAAGATTGCTGCTCTTCAAAAGCTCACTCCCAAGTAAGTATGCAAAGGACAGAACACATGCTCCAATCCTAAACAGGCCTGCCAGGAAGAAAGTCCCACTGACCTCACTGATGGTACTGTTGAGCACATGGAAGCCTTCGGACATGTCTAAAGCAGCCCTATGAATGAGTTATTTTAAAAAAATATAAGGAGCTATGGTGTGATTATTTTAATTATAAGCTTATATTATAAGGAGCAAGCAGCTTATACACTAAGGCTCAAAGCCTATGAAATCCAATCTGTTGTGGTTGAAACATGATAGGAAATATCATATTCAGCTCTGAGAGTAAAGCGTAACAGGTATAATCACCCTGCGACATGTCCACAAATAACTCAAGCAGTTGGTATGAAAGATTTCCTTTCCCAAGCCAAGCAATCATCCCACCTCAGAAAATCAACACTCCTGCTCTAGTTACTAAATTCCACCATTTAGGAGCAGGAAGTGATTTCACTCCCTTCAGCAATTTTTTATCAGGTCATGTTTCCGTTCTTCCTAGAATTCAACACTGAGCTTGAGTTGGATTTACACAAAGTCACCCAAAGAGGAAGTGGACACTGTTTTGAAACAAGGAGAAAAGTCTGTTTTCTTAGGCCTTTCACGCCTGCATCAAGCAAGCTCCAAGTATGTTTGATGTCATGCTTCCCCAAGAAGGTGGAAGAAGGGGAATACACAAGATTTAATGCTGTTTCTTAACGAAAATGAAGTAACCCCTGAGGAGAAAGGTCGCTATGAAGTGCAGGCCAAGAGGGAATAATAAATCATGGAGAGGTCATGGGAGAGAAAGGGCCAAGATGGAGGCACTTGAAGCTGTGATGTAAAGTACAGTGTACTTGACATCACAGCCTACACTAGCAGCAGCAGTGTCAGATTTAAGGTTAGCTCTCTCTTACGTTGGCAAGAATGGTAGAGATATGGTCCTAGCTTCAAAAATTATGCAGCAATCTGAGAAGCTGTGGTTATAGAAAGAAAAATTTTGTCTGAGAGAGAAAGACGAGGCCAGGATCAACAATTATGGGCTACACAGCAGAGTGCTAATAAAATGGAGAGCTCTACTGCAGTGCTATGATTCACCTTGATGTATTAAAAGTGAGCTTTTCCTGTGCCTGGCTCCTTGCAAAGTTACGCATGAGCACAAAACTTATTTATTGCATCATTCTTACATTCCATGCTCTGGGTACCACTAGTGTTTGAGACAATGATTGACCTCTGATAGGAACAGGACATTTTTGGTGGCAGTGCACCCATTCATGGAGCTCACTCCCAACAAAGGGATGTTCCAGATCTGCTCCACTGAAGTATTTAAGTGATTCATGGTTTTAATGGGATTTCTTTTAAGGTGTTTAATACTACACTGAAAGCTGCTTTGGAACTGGTAGGCCAATGGAAGAAAGGAGATATATATTTAAACAGAAATATAAAACACCATCAGTAAATCCCACTTTTCCCTGGGAAAGCTTCAGTCTGTCTACATAGGACCCCCACACCTGCTTCATGACAAAAACAAGCTAGAGTACTGAATGGCCTGGGAGCATCCATCCACAGCATTTCCCTTATGACATGATACACCATGGTCAAAAGCCTCAATTGTGACTGCATGTAAAATCCTAAAACAGAATGAGAAACAAAAGAAACAATATACACAAATGTAGTAACTACCAGCAGAGTGATATGAGAATTTCAGAACCCATCTAGTTTCTATCCCTCCTAGATCTGATTGTGTGTCACACACTGATATTCAAAAGTTGACTTTCTTAGTCAGTCATGTTCTATCTAGAAGCTGTGACACAGCTGGAATAATCTGTTAAGGCTTGGGGGCACCTACCCAAAGGACAGACTTCCTGACAGTTGAGCTACACAAGTATGCAGGCCTCCTGATCCCACATATAAACTTCATTATAAACAGAACAAGGTAAAAAGCTTCTACCTTTAATCGTGGCCCTTGAATGCTAATGGGTAAACAAGCCAAAGATGGAGAGTAACATATGTGCCAAAGCAATGACAGGCCTCAGAATATAGTTCTACACAAAGGTCACCTTTCTCCTCTCAATCCAGTGCTGCTTACAGGATGTGTGAAATTCGCATACTGCTAAAAGGGGATTTAAAATAATAATACGATGATAACTTAAGATTTGGTCAGCTAGTTATACTACTGGATCTGTGCCAGCTGTTTTGCTTTTTACCAACTCTGTGGCAGTCGGCCAAATTTGAATATAACCCTGTCCCATTTTCACTGACACAGGATTTTTGTATCTCAAACTCATCTTCCTTCCAGTTCTTGCCAAGAGGCATTCTTCACGACAGTCCAAATCTCTCTCATTGCTTGGTTTGCAGAAATTCCACAAAAGGTAGAATTTTAATGAAGTTTGAAAATTGTGCTGGTGAACCAAATGAACACATTACCTTAGTCCAGGACTGGTTTTAATGTGTGGATTTATTTATTTTTAAGCAGGAATTTTAAAATCAGAGCTATAGACACTTCTCTATGTGAGCAGAGTCACTGGTTTTCCAACACTCCCAGCGCACATGGAGAGAGCCCTACACATGTTTCGTTTTCAGACTTTATGAACGCATAAAAGTCAGGCATACACAGACCAGCTCCCTATCCTCCTCTGTGCATTCATCTAACATCTGAAACAGGCAACGAAACCACAGAGCAACTCTGGATATAACAAGAGGATAAAAAACATGGACTAGGTTTTCTACCTTTGGGCAGGGGGTGGGGAGATGTAAAACCCTGCTATTTTTGCCGTAGCCACGCAAGCTTTTTTTGCAAGATGCAGTTTCTGCAGAAACATTACTATATAGTAAGTTACAAACACGAACATAGCAAATGAATAAACTGACAAGTATCTTTTGGTTGGCAGCAAGCCTAATTAATTTTTAGAGGATGATCCTTTAAACTAGGACTTAACAAACATCAAGAGTGATTTATAAGCCACTAGCAAGTTCATTTTGAGGACTCACATTCAATCTGGGTCAATTTAGTTTGGTCAGCCCAGCTGGAAGGTTTCTAGAAGGATGCAGCTGTCTCAGAGACCCAATTCACATGAATGCAGGGTAGTTAACAAGCCACAGCGGCTTGTTAACCACCCTGCACATGCTGGTCATGTACCAAGTAGCCTTGGCAGCACAGCTTCCTGTGTCATGCGAACCTGACATGCGTGGCATGTTGCCATGGTTAATAAGCCACCCAGAACCCATGGGCTCTTGTAACCATGGCAACAAGCTACCCTGACCAGGTTTTGCAAGACACAGGAAGCTGCACCAGCATACGCAGGGTGATTAACAAGCCATGATGGCTTACTACTAACTACTGTGAGATCGTGCAAACTGGGTCAGACTCTCCACCACAAGCCCAGATCGTGATTCCTCTTCCAACTACAAATAAGAAAGGCGTAGTTTTCTTCTGGAGTGGTCAGTGGTCATCCAACTGCTTTATCACAGTTCCTGAGCAGTAGCTGAAAATAAGTCCAGAACACGATCATGAGAATTGCCCCCCCATGACTGATGACATTGGAAGGCCCAGGGATGGAACCATTTCCCCTACTCTTTACAGCAGGATGATCTGGCAGCATTAACTACAAATCACCACACTGCACGTTATTTCTTTACTGACTTGCATTTCTGTAGTGCCCAACAGCTGAAGCTCTCTAGGCTGTTCACAAAATAAAGGCTAAAAACCACCACAGAATACATAAATCAAATTGTGGCAGACCCAACATTTCCCCGCTTTCTAGAAGCGTCTCTGAATAAAAAACATGCTCAGACAATTATCAGCAGCAAAATCTGCATCCCTACACATCCCAGCCTGCCATTCCCCCTTCATCCCCTTCCATGATTCAGCCTTATGTTGAACAGGTACATGCAGGAATCACCTGGAGGACACATGATCAGTCATCCTAGGCATTGATTGCTGTTTGAATTTTCAGTCGCTGACTTAGTCCGGCCCAGCCCTCAGAAAAATACCTTTGTTTGTGAAATCTTCCTTTGTCTTTGGTGGCTGGCACAGAGTCAAGACTAAACCAAGCTGCGTAGTCACAGGTGTCCCCCCACCCCCACACCATCTGCAAGTTGCTTTGGGGAGTTATTCTTAGGATGTTAGGTTCCTCATAAAGTCTTTGTTAGCTAATTCTATGTTTCATTTTATTTTAAAAGCAACTGACCATTTCTGATCTTCTCTCTACTTGGTTCTTGAATAAATATACTTGATTGAAGTTGATTTCGTTCTTTTGCTGAGCCTGAAGTTGGCCTTGGCCATCCTGCCTAGACCACTTGCTACATTCTACCACAGTTTGGGGTTCAAGGCAGCTCTGGAAAAGGGGCTGCCCTGCTCCATAAATGCAAGCCATGGATTCTTGTGAGTGAAGGCTACGAGTAATTCTTAGTCATGCAAGTAGTGGAAGTCTAGCTCTGAAACAAAGAGTGCCTTGGAGCCTATCCTATTCACAGAGTTGGTGGGGCAGATTCAGGTTTGTCACAATAATAAAACAAGTGTCAGCTCACTTTCCCTACCAGCAGCCCTGGAAGTAAGGGCTGGAAACTGTGGGACCTGGGTTCATACAGTAGCGGGATGGGTGAGGGAGAAAAAAAGATTGACCCCAAACTAGCATGCCTCCAACCCATCAGGACACCTGTTCCCTCAAAAGGGGTGGGGGATAAAACCAGTGAGCAACTTGTAAAACGGGAACTGGAATTGATTTAACAAGGAAGGGGAAAAGAGGGGTGGGCAGGGGGTGTGGGGAGAAGTAAAACCAACATTCAAATAAATAAATAAGGCTCTAAGGGCACCATCCTATGCATGTTTGGACAGACAAAAATCTTACAACTCCCAGCATTCTCCAGACAACATGGCTGGGAGTTGTAGGACTTCTGTCTGTCTAAACATGGATAGGATAGCACCTTAAAACAATAAAATGGAAGGAAGTCCACAAAGGTAGGTGATTTCTTAAAACCTGTCTTAAGCTGTGCAGTCCAGGGGGCCATCTACACGGCACCGTTTTCAACCTTCGCTCCGTCGTAACTGCACAGCATTGCAACTGTGAATTAGATTCTGCTGTGGTACACGTGCGATTTACTGCAGACTTCTCCAACGGGAAAATCCGCTGTGCCCTGACACATAGTTGTTGAAGTGAAGTAAACTGCTCTTTTTTTTACCATTATATTTTAATGCGCAGCTGCACAAGCATGTGAGGGTGGGGGTTCGACACTGTGGGTTTTAGTGGCTGTTTTGTATTTTAAGGGTTCTTTTGTGTCTGTCCGTTCCTCGTTAGGTAAAATGTGGGTGGTCTGCTCCTTCATTACCATGCCAACTGTTTGGCAGTTCTCCAGCCTGAGATTCTCGCAATGGTTCGCACACACCAAGGCGTATGCCCATGAGAGGTACATGCCTACCCATCATTCCAAAATGGTGGCTGGAGCGAAGTCGGTCCTGGACCTTCTGCTCCCCTGACACCCCCTCCAGCCCTTGGCCACTGACTCCAAAGCAGCCACTGCAAAGATATAAAGCTGCAAAGGTGTGGTGGAAGAAATTAGCACACTTCTCCATGCCTCTGTAACTGCACAGCTGTGAAGGAACAGGGAGGAGTGAAGGGGCATCACAGAGTGACACAAGCAATAGGCACGCCTACCACATGCCTGCCACAAAATGTGAAGTTGGTTTGGGGAAGGGACAGACAGCTTGCAACTGCGAGAAACCTGCAGCAAACCAAAAACATTGCAGCAAAACACCTCTTTGGAAATCCACATTTTCCAGGTGAAAACCATGGTTTGGCTGCCAAGTGGCAACTACGTAGTATGTCCTGAAGGACCTGAAATCGCAGCAGCCCCAGAGTAAATGGCTTGTGTAGATGGGGACCAGGATTCAAAATTAGTTGTACTAGGCATCAGTTACTGGCAGTTAGTGGTAGGGCTACTGCTGACTGGTAACTGGCTGAAAGGCAGAATGCTGCTGCTGGTCTCTTTCCGAGTCTTTCGTCAGCACCTCTCTTTTCTGTCTCTGCTTTCCTTTTCAGTCTCTAGCTCATTCTCTCTCCTCCCCGTGTGCTCAGAATCTTTCCTCACGAAACCTCTACCTTCTCTCCTCCTCCTGTAGTGGCTCATCAGGGTCATATAGGGTTGAGCTGCCAGCTACACTACACAGGAGTAGAAAAGGAAAAATCTAAAACAGCTCAAACACAGCCACAGAATAAAACCCAAGTAGAATTCTACAGCGGAGAATGGCAGCAGTGCAAGGTTCTAAAAAAAGCACAAACAGAAAGACTAAAAAGCCTGAGAGAATAAAAGGGTCTTCACCTGGCACAGAAAAGTCTACAACATCCATAACCACAGTGCCACCACTAAAAAGGTTCTATGGAGTCTAGCCATCTTGACTGTGTTCAGACAACACGATAACCCACTCAAGGGTTGTTGTTGAACAGTGGGTTGTTACTGAACCATGGGTTATCATGTTGTCTGAACCCAGCCACAATAACAAACTATGATTTGTTAACTACAAACAACCTAGAGTTCACAGCCCAACAATAAACCATAGGTTCTTTTCATGAGTTGATTGTGGTTAACAAACCATGATTTGTTAGCACGGCTGGGTTCAGACAACATGATAACCCACATTTCAACAATAACCCACAGTTCAAGACAACCCACACTCAACGCATACTCAACTCTTGAGTGTGGGTTATCATGTTGACTGAACCCAGCCATTGTCTGCAGGTCATAAAATTAGTGCTGGATCAACTTAAAGTGGGGGATGGTGACAGAAGGACATCATTTTGATCACTGCTTTGATGGTAAACACAGTAAGCACACCAAGATGGCATTCACAAAGTGTCTGAATAGTTAAGTCTATGGACAACTGAGTCACACTCCAACCTACAAAGAGTCACTTAAGCAGTGCCACCATTGTTTTATTTTTTAGCTTATTCAAAACATTTTTTAAAAGGAGATACTGTATTTCAGCTTTCCATCGGTTGCAGAAGTACCCGATCTGATACCTGAGTAAGCAAGGCCCAGACACCTACAAGCATCTACAAAGCTTCATGCTTTTTATCTATTTAAGAGCTTTGCTTCTTAAATCTAAAAAATAAATAAAAATAAAAATAGAGAGGCAAATTTGAAGACCAAGAATTGCTTCTGTTCTGATGCAATTACAGCTGCTGGGAAAGAGGAACACAGTAAGTTGTTGGAAGTTCCTGAAAGATTGCTGTTAGTAGGGATTGGGAAAGAGAAAGAACAAGCCCTCTGATAGCTTACATCTGTGTGGGTGGTACTCAGAAGCAGTTTGGGGGGAGAAAATTAATGCATCATCAGTCCCATGGCAAACACACAGATGAAATATCCACCATGGTGTCAGTCAAATGCCTACACATCAGACACTATAAACAGCACCGTTGTGCTTTCAGCATGTACTCTGTAGCTAGAGTTGCACCCTATCCAATTATTAGCATAGGCTTTCCAGCTATGTTCTTACCTGCCTGGCAACTCTCCGTGCTTCCCAGTAAGGTTTCGAGTCCTCGACCGCTTTCCCAATCTTCTTCGCTAGCTCATCTAGTTTTATTGTAGCTTCAACCAGAACAGAACGGAATTTTTGACGTGCATCCTGCAAAGGAAAGGGCAGCAAAAGGCATTACTAAACTGGTTCTGGCAGATCGGGGGCAATTAACTAAGTGTGCCCAAGCGTAACAATACGTTGGAACCTTGTGGAATAGTAGCCCTGGAACCTTGTCAAATACTAGCCCTGGAGTAAATATCAAAACACATTCGGCTCAAGCTTCTAGAGTTAATAAGGATTATCATGCCCAAGATCAATGCCCCAGGAGTGTAGAGTATCTACCAAAAGTATCGGGCTTCCGACTTTTTCCTGGCTAAACCCTGTAAATTATATTAAAATGTGACTATGAAGAAAATATATTCAATGCTCACTTAAGTCATCTTCATTGAGCTGCAGTCTAGGTTTAAAGTTCACTTCCTTCATATAATGTTTCCACACAAAAGTTGTGATAGGTAAGGCTGTAATAACCGGCTAGTCCTACACACTTACTTACTGGTATTGAATACCTTTTCCAGACTTAACAGGACTCCTGACTATGGGTAGTATCCAACATTGACCTGGTACTAATGATAATGATGTTGCACTAGCATAAGCCAAAACTTGCACAACGTAACCAGCACAATGTCAGGGTGGACACTGAGCCCATAGAATCCCAGAGTAGTTCTGATTCGGAGGAAGAGCAGTCGCTCCTGGGAGAGGAGCGCGCCCCTTTTTCCCAGGGCCCGCAGCTGACGGAGATTCCTCCCACCAGCATTCCTAGATTAGATAGCAGTCCAGGGAGTGACCCAGCACCGATAGCAGACTGGGTGGATGCGCGGCGCAGACGCAGAGAGCGGCGCCAAATGGAGAGCGCGGAAAGGAGGCGTAGCACCCGGTTGGCGCTCAAAGAACGGTTGCGCCCAGAGGATCCAAGGGAAAAAGGGAGGGATTCTCCCTAGTCCTTATATTCAGGGGTCTGCCAGTAATTGCCTTTCAAACGGGGACCAACTGCTCCAACTTAGGGCATAGGGATGCTGCTGCTCAGATCTAGTTGCTACCTGTAGAGTTGTTAAGTTGTAAAAGAGGAATAAAGCTTTGAAAAGAATCCCTTTGTCTGCGTCTGGACTTGGCTACTGGATTAGACTGAGAGAGCCCTCCAAGGAGCCCTTGACACACAACGGGAAAAAGCAGTGATCTGCAAAATTCAGTAGTGCTGCCTGCACGCCTTGTTTTGAAGAAAAATCACCCCTTTTTGCCACCAAATGTAGGCGGCAAATCACTGCTTTTTATGTTGTGCTGGTTACACTGCACAAGTACTGGTCTAAGCTAGCACATCATCATTAGTGCTAGTGCCAGGACAAAGGTGAGTACTATCCCTTGCCTGAAACCTTATTTGCTGCCACCGCTGACCTACCATCAGAAACAATATTGTCTATAGCTTTGTCACTACATTGGTGTAGGCAACCTGGTGCCCTACAGATGTTTTAGACTACAAATCCCATAATCCCTGACCATAATCCCTATTGGCTGGGCCTGAAACGAGCTGTAGTACAAAACATCTGAAGGGTGCCATTGTCTTCACCCAGGCCTTTTAAATAACTCTTATTTATTTATTTATTTTATTTCTTCAATAAATAAGTGGTCACCCGGCCACTCTGGGCAATGTACAGCAATACAAGAGTTTTAAAACAATAAAATTCTACACTAAAACATCATATCTCTAAAAATACCCTAACCCACCCTAAATGCCTGCCTGAACAATCACGTTCTTAATGCGTGGCAGAAGCTCATTAAAGAGGGGGCAGGCAGAGTTCCTTAGGGAGGGAGTTCCACAGAGTGGGGGCCACCACAGAGAAGGCCCTCTCCATCGTCCTCACCAGCCTAGCTGTCCTGGCTGATGGGACAGAGAGAAGGCCATCCGAGGCTGATCTTGTTGAGAGGCCTGTCTGGTGCTGCTGGAGGCACTCCTTGAGATAGGCTGGGCTGGAACCGTATAGAGTTTTAAAGGTCAAAACCAACACCTTGAATTTGGCCCGGAAACAACTGGTAACCAGTACAACTCCTTCAGCACCGGAGTGATGTGATCATGCCGGTGGCTGCTTTTAATCAGGCGAGCCGCTGCGTTCTGTACCAGCTGCAGCTTCCGAGTTGTCTTCAAGGGTAGCCCCACGTAGAGCGCATTACAGTAGTCTAAACGAGAGGAGACCAGGGCATGTACTACTGATGGGAGCAGATGATCGGGAAGGTAGGGGCGCAGCTGCCGTATCAGATGGAGTTGGTACAGCGCTGTCCGGCTCACAGCTGACACCTGAGCCTCCATGGACGGCTGGGAGGCTGCGGACCTGGTCTTTCAAGGGTAGCCATACCCCATTCAACACCAGATCAACATTCCCAACCTCCTCCTGTCTCCCACCAAAAGTACCTTGATCTTGTCAGGGTTCAGCTTCAGCTTATTCCTCCCATCCAGCCACTCACCATCTCCAGACATTTGGACAGGGATTCTACGGCCAACCTTGGTGAAGATTTGAACGAGAGGTAGAGCTGCATATCATCCGCATACTGATGACACCGCACCCCAAACCTCCTGATGATAGCCCCCAGCAGCTTCACATAGATGTTAAATAGCATCGGGGAGAGGATGGAACCCTGTGGCACAAGTGAGCGGCCACGGGTCCGACACCCCCTCTCCCAGTGCTACCCTCTGGTACCTGCAGGAAAGGAAGGACCGGAACCACTGTAATATGATGTCTCCAATGCCCATCCTCTCCAGGCGGTCTAGGAGGATACCGTGGTCAGTGGTATCAAAAGCCACTGAAAGGTCAAGGACAACAAGGAAGGAGCATTCGCCCCTATCCAGAGCCCTCCTCATATCACCCACCAAGGCAACCAAGGCCATTTCTGTCCCATGCCCAGGCCTGAAACCCAACTGAAATGGATCTAGATAATCGGCTTCTTCCAAGTGTGCCTTCAACTGCATCGCCACCACCTGCTCTATCACCTTGCACAAAAATGGCAGATTCGAAAATGGATGAAAGTTGTTCAGAATTTGGGGATCCAAGGCCTTTTTTAAAAGCGGTCTTATCACTGCCTCCTTGAGAGCTGATGGTATCACTCCCTCCTCAAGGGAGGCATTCACCACCACCCTGATCCCCTCACCCAGCTTCTCTCTGCAGCTTATAAGGAGCCAAGATGGACAAGGATCAAGTAAGCAGGTGGTCGGCCTTACAGATGAAAGCGCCTTGTCCGCTTCATCAGAAGGAAGAAGCTGGAACCGATCCCACAAAACCGGTGCCACAGACCGCCTCTTGCTCGCTAACTGTATTCACGGCGCACAGAATAACACTCCTAATCCAATCAATTTTATCCACAAAGTGCCTCGCCAAGGCCTCACAGGAGGCCTTAGAATGCTCCAGCGGTTCCGGAGCAAATGGACCAACCAGGCTCCGGACCACTTGGAACAGCCTCCTGGGATAGCACTCTGCAGATGCGATAGAGGCAGCATAATATTCCCTTTTTGCTGCCTTCACTGCCACGTGATAGGCTGAAGATACAGCTCTAGCCCGTGTCTGATCGTCTTTGGAGCACGACTTCTGCCACCAGCGCTCTAGCCGTCTCACCTCTTGTTTCAGGGCTCGTAACCAAGGACTGAACCATGGTGCAGTCCGAGCCCTGTTCAGGGGAGTGGGCGTTTCAGAGTCACCTGATCTAATGCCCCAGTGATTGCGGCATTCAAGCCACCCACCAGGATCTCAACCGAGTGGCCGTTGGCGTGCCCCAGACAATTCCCAATCGCGTTCAGGAATCCATTCGGATCCATAAGACGCCTGGGGCGGACCATTTTAATGGGTCCTCTACCCCTGCGGAGGGGTTGTGGACCCGAGAAGTCCAATGCCACCAGATAGTGATCTGACCATGTCAAGGGGGTGGTGGATATACCCCTGACTTCCAGATCACTCCCCGCTTCTCCAGAAACAAACACAAGGTCTAGTGCATGACCGGCTACATGGGTGGGCCCAGCTGGAATAGGATGCAGCTCCCAGGAAGCCATGGTCTCCATGAAGTCCCAAGGTGCCCCCGTGAGGACAGCCTCTGAATGTACATTGAAGTCCCCCAACACCAATAAGTTAGGGGACTGTACATGCACATCAGAGACCACCTCAAGCACCTCAGCCAGGAAGTCAGTCATGCAGCAGGGTGGGTGGTACACGAGCAGAATCCCCAGACTGCCCTTTGGGCCCAACCTCCAGTACATGCACTCAGCAACCTTGGTCTCCTGGAGAGGGGGTCTGGTGAAGACCAAGGACTCAAGGTAGATAACAGCCACTCCCCCTCCCCGATCCCCAGCCCTCGGCTGCTGTTCATACGAAAATCCAGCTGGACACATGGCCGCAACAGTTGGAGCCGCGGCCTCAGCCAGCCAGGTCTCCGTAATACATGCCAGGTCTGCACCCTCATCCCGGATCATGTCATGAATGACAGATGTTTTCTGGGTAACAGACCTGGCACTGCAGAGTAGCAAACGAAGGCCAGAAGATGGAGTCACGCCTCCCCCAGCCATCCTTTGGCTCTGGGCAGGCCTGGAAGAGGGGACAGATATTACACATCTCTCCCTTGTTCCCCTTACCTGGCATGGCCTGCCCCTGGTGCCCCACCAGCGCCTGCCGCCCAGCCTCTGTGTAGTCTGGCCCCCAACGCTCCCCCCACTGCCTCCATCAGGTGGACACTTGCCCCCTCGCTCCCGCCTATCAGGCAGGCTACCCGCCCCTAAAAACACCACAGAATCCCCCCAAAACCCACCCCCACAACAATTAAACAAAAATCAAAACAATACATCCCCCTCACAAATACTGCCAGGCAGGAGTCCACAGGGAGAGCAGCGGTGGCAGCGATGGCACCAGCAGCAAGCAGCAATGAGAGGCCCAAACTCACGTAGTTTGGGCCTCTCGTTTAAAAACTCCATGTGTGTAATTTTGTGGTGCTGTGAGTTTTGTTTTGTTGTCATGTTTCATGTTGTTTTTGTTTGCGTGGTTTTATGTCCCATTTCGTATTTTAAATTGTTTTTATAATTTGTTTATTATAAACCACTCACAGGACTTTTTTATGGGCTGGCATACAAAGGTCATAAATAAAAAAATAACAGCCAAAGACGTGTCTTGGCCTTTAGCAATCCTTATGCCTACAGTCATCAGGGGACCTAAAAGGGACCTTGCCCAGCATTTGTAACTAACATTTGGATGAAACAACTGGGGACACTCAAGGTCTCAGAGCAGCCTGGGAAGGTGACCTGAGCTGCCAAACTGATGAAGGCAATTGGGATAGAATGTGGTCCAGCGGGCCCTTCAGGACCATTTCCGCCAATAACCATTCAGGCTTCTTCTGACTGGTGGTTTTCATCCAAAAGAACCTAAGCATTTTCAATCCCCTCTTCAAACTCCTCTCTCTCATTTCCGTGCTATTTGCCCTTCTTAAACTGCTCTTATGATTACATGCAAAAGAACGTGTGACTAAAACGACTTTCAAGTCAAACTACATTATCCTGTTAAACTGCTCATTGCCTAGCTTCACCACAAAGGCATACGGGTGTTTTTTTTTTCTCAATTTAAAACTGGGGACCTGTATCACTCTTGTAGCCAAAGAGACTAACACCCAAAGAGATAACCATGGCTACCCTCTGGAAACAACCGAAGTGACTTATCCTTACTACGAAAGCATGAACTACTGCTAACCTTAAGATTAAGAGCTATGCACTCTCAGACAGGGCTGTCCCAAGACATTTGGCTGCCTCAGGTGGAAAAGCAAATGGCACACGCACACAAGCACGCACCATCCCACAAGTCAAGGTGCATAGTACCCAAGGCTGATCAAGTTATTTTGGCACCTGAAGCAGAAAATCCCACAAATGCCTCTCCCTAGGAGTAAAAACACAACAACAAGGAGGAGGAGGAGGAGGAGGAGGAGGAGCAGAAACAATTTGCTGCCCTCCGATGACCCCCCAAAATGCTAGCGCCAAGCCTGGGCATCAGCAGAGCTCATATCTGCACAAGCCACTGTTCTGCTATACCTCGGAGGGCAGAAAATTCTGCTGCATCTCTGCATTGAAAATGACTGAATTTTATTATCTACGTTTATATCCCACCTTCCTTTTATGATGGGACTCAAGGCATCCTAGATAGGGTTCCCATTCAGGCATTGACCAGATCAAGACACATTTAGCTTCAGCAGGATTGTTCCATCATGTGCCTTTAGACCTGGGCTGGAGAATCTGCAGCCACACAGCACTAGATTGGACTTCATGTGGCCCTTCGCATCATCCATTCTGTAGATGCTGCAGACCCACTCTTGCTCTGGGAGCCACGTTCTCTAGGAATCCCTTCCTCTTCCTCTTTGTGTGTGCATGTGTGAGAGAGCTAGAGATAAAGGATGGGGTGGCACAGAGAGAAAAAGCTATGCAATCCTGCAGTGATGCAAACCCTGGTTCCACTGACTATCAGAGTCAGCTCTGCCCACCTTCAGCTGAGGTCTCCAAATGACTTTTCCTATGGGTCAACAACCTTTCATACCAAAAGGTTCCCCACCCCTGCTTTAGACCATGCCAAAAGAATGAAGAACCCAATCACACCCACTGCACAAACATAATTGAGTTACCTGCCCCCACAGTGAACCATACAGACATACTGGCCTGGTTCAGGTGTAATGACTGCCCATGGGTTGTTTAAACCATGGGTAGTTAGGACTGCACGGAAGTGAGAGATCATGCTGGCTCCAGACCTCTTGCCCACTTCTGCTTTGAGAACTATGCAGGAATGCCCCCAGGATGCCCAAATTCAGAACTCTGGGTTGCTGAGGGAGAAACAACACTGAGTTTTAACCCATCGTTTGTTGTTGGATTAAAACTCTGTTGTTTTTTCTCCCTCAACAACCCAGAGTTCTGGGTTTGGATGTTTTGGCAAAGAACCCAGGAATGGGGCACGGAGTGGGTGGGAGGCAGCATGCTCACTCACATCCTCACAGTCATGTCTAACCCATGGTTTAAACAACCCATGGGGCCCATGACGTGCAAATCAGGTCACAGTGGGCACCCTCCTGTGGGAGCGGGCATTTTCGGTTGTAGGATGATATAGTCATACACTATCCATACTCCAGCCTTCCCCAACCTGGTGCCCTCCATATTTACTAGACTACGACTCCCATCATACCCAGACAGCACAGCCAAAACATGGGGCTCCTTTTTCTAACTGAAACTTATACTTAGTATGTGTACACACACACACACACACACACACAGAGTATTGTGACACCTCAGAGACTAACAAACATATTCTGGCATAAGCTTTTGCGGACTATAGCTCATTTCATCAGATGCATGGAGTATTATCGAGAGTTTCAGGTACATATATACAGCATATATTGGGGGGGGGGGACATCTTTCCAGACTCGTAGCCACATATTCAAAGAATGAAGCTCTCATGAACTCATGCGGGAAACACACACATGCACACCTCTGTCCATTTATTCTAAAGAGATGGCATTGTCCATTAATTGTCAAACAATTGGTGTGAAGCTGTGGTCTAATTCCATTCGGGAGAAATAACATCATGCCTTCACTGCAAGGATTAAAAACACACAAACACACTTTGACATCCTGACAGCAAGTCAAAAAAGGGAAATAATTTGCAGCACAAATGTTTTATTTACCAATGAAGCAAACATTTTAATTACAGCCAACTTCTCTAAAGCCTAGATATTTCTGACTCACTTTGAGAAATGTGTGCCTGGATGACATCAGCTTTTATAATTTAACACCTCCTGCTAAAATAGGTCAGGACGACAAGACAGAACGAAACCATAATATACACTGTCGTGGGGATCAGTGGGTGGGTGTAATGCTATTATAAACAATTTGATCTTGTAAAAAATAGAGTGAGCTTTCTGTGAGATTAAGGACTGGATGTATTATAAATGCTGTGGTTTTTCAATAATTTCAAGTGATGCTCTGTAGTTAATATTTATCAACAGGCAAGGACAAATAAAACTTGCTGTTCAAAGAACTGGGCATTGAAACAAGCATATAGTTCCTTTCCGACCCCCAGCATATAGACCAATAGGAGACATCATTCCCCCTTTCCTCATAAAGGATGGATATCGTTCTTTATCAGGAAGCAGAAGCCATCCCAATTTTAAGGCCCTTTTAAACTATGCAATGACTTTAAAAACAAAACCATGCACACACATGTGCAGGCAGGCAGGCACACACACACTCACACTCTCTTGGATATCGTCACGTGAATTTTGAATTCTGAGAAACAACAAAGCCAATCCTCCTGGCCTTCAGGGGTGATGGGTTTTCAGATATACTGATTGCAGGCAGAGCATTAAATCCTCAGTGCCAAGCCTGGGAAACAGCTACACAATGCAAGCAAACCTGGGAATGAAATGTATTCTCTTTCTGAGCTTCATCTAGCAGAGAGGTTGTATTATCCTCCTGACAACCCACTATACAGAAATTGATATTCTATTGGTAGCCTATTACCCAGTAGAAAGGAATAAATTACTGACTGTAAGAAAAATGCTTTGAAGCAGCATCTACTTTAAAATTGCAATGGGCTTTATTAATCCAGCATTAAACATTTAAATGTACAGAGTAAGGCCAATGTTCTTATGTTTCAGGATGCCAGATTTTTAAAAATACAATCCCCAACACACATAGGCCACATCCACACGGAACATTACGCCAGGATTCTGGGCTTCATGCTAGTGCACAGACTATTCGCTGGGCTGCTCCTTCCACTAGCACGAGCAGCTAAAAAACCCAGAAATATTTTGGTTGGTGTGTCAGCCAAACCTGGCTATCCTGGCTTATTGCTCACTTTGAGGATCATGACCCATGGTTTGTTCTTGGCTTACAAGTCATGGCTTGTAAAGGGAGCAACAAGCCAGGATCCCTGGGTTTGGGCAAGACTCTGAACAAACCATTTCTACCAGGGGAAGGGGCCAAGCAGAAACAAATGGGCTGTGTGCACTACCATGCAATCCTGTTTTAACAGAATCCTGGTTTACCATTTGGTGCAAACACAGCCAGAGATTAGGATCCATTCACACAACCTATGTACTATTGCAGGAAGTGAACTATTGTATACAGACTTGAGAATTCTATTTTAAGTCTTATGGACCCTTAAAATAGGGGTCTCCAATGCAGCACCCGTGAGTGCCATGGTGCCTGCAGGAGTCTCCAACAGTGCCCCCCAACCCCTGCCCCCTTCAAAAAATATTTTTACTAAAAACCTTGAAAACCATTAGGGTGCCAGGTTCTCCTTCCTGCTCCTACACCTACTGTAGACCAGCTGTTGGCAGGCAGGCAGACCTTTCCTCTTCGATCTCTCTCCTCCCAGCCACTAACCTCACTATTTCTCTCCCCGCAAGCCCTTTCCTCGCTATTTCTCTCCCCGCAAGCCCTTTCCTCACTATTTCTCTCCTTTCCCCATCCCAAGCCTTCTTTCTCTCCCTTTCTAGCCTTGCTCTTTCTCCCCCCTCTGCCTTGCTATTTTCCCCTCCCTTGCAGCCTCTAGCCTCGCTATTTCTCTCCCACACACCTCTTTAGCTCACTTTTGAGTAGCCAAGGCCCCACGGCAGCCATGATGTGACTAGCCACATCCCCTGTGGGAGCCATTTGGTGGTGGTGCCCAGAGCAGTTTCTCAAATTCCCAAATGTGCCCATGGGTCCAAAAAGGTGGGGACCCAGACTTAAAGACGAAACATCGAAGCTTCCATGGACCCGGGCCCCCAGATGCATGAGGTGCTAACCTCAATGAGTAAGTGTACATGTGCGTACACATGCATAAACATACCCTATGAGCACAGACAGGAGTGTGGGGACTGCTTTTTTACACAGTGAGTCAAAAGGCCAAACAACGCAAGAAGTTATTCTACAGAGCACAAATTAAAATCCATTCAGGAAGAGCAAGTCAGTCAAAGTGACCCATTCCTAAACTGCAATAACTTGGCAAAGCAAGATTAATGGTGTACATAAACACTTACTGAGTCACAGTGACTTTCTGTACTAAGCTAGCCACTCCTTGTTTGAACACACATCTGATCATGTCAAATCTACAAACCAATTCCAGCTCAGCTGTTTCCCGTTAGAATCTGCTTTTGGAAGTTTGTTGTTCCGGTATGACAATGTTCATGTCTGTTCCAGAAAACCCCTGGAGAGTGAGATGCTCCCCACTGGTTTCTCAGTGTTAACACCAAGAACATAAACTTCCATTCTGAAATGCCATTGTTGGATTGGATATACTTCTCTCCAGTACTTATAAAGCACAGACCAGGAAGAATGTTAGCTATCCACATAATTCTTAATGTTTCCAAATCATGACCAACTGTTCTAAACTGCCCAAGGGAAGCCTTCCATTTCAAATTCTGCCTCATGCTGCATTGCCGAGAACAAGAGCCACAGCGAATGGCTGTTAAGCGCTGTCCTCGCAATCAGGAAAAACTCAGCACGTTCAGCGTAAAGCGCCTCATTAATCAGCTCAGTGCTTTAGAGTCATTTTGCCATTGCTCACAGCTGCCCTGCAGCAGTGGACAATTAGATATTTCCTTTTATTCTTCAGCACTATTATGGTCAGCATTCTGTTTCTTACACCCATCCCCAATGATCTCATTCTGTTCCTGTTTGTTTCCTGGCTGTCCTTCCTCGCTTCAAATTCCGGTTCCTAATATTTGTTCTATTATCCGTTACCTTGTATGTGGATCAACCCAATCAAGAAACCAATAAGCGGGACTCCCTAACCTTAACAAAGAGCTTAATTTAGAGGGACTAACTCAGTTTTAAAGTACTCTGATTTTAACTGGTTTGTTGGTGTGTTAGAGCAGAGATGAGGAATCTCCCACCCGTGGGGCCTCAGGTGAAGGCCCTGCCCCTCCGAGGAGCCGAGCCGTCTGAATCGGCATTGTTGCTCCGTCACCTTCCACATGCAAGCCAGCACTGCAGTGAGCTTTGCCCTGCCCGGGATTTTCCTAGCTGGGAGAAGTCTGGGCAAGGCAAAGCCAGTTCCCTGACTGAGGTACTGGCTGGAGGAGCACTCTCCCAGCTGGCAACTCAGCCAGTGAGCATCTTCGCTCCACCTGGGCTTTCCCCAGCTCCAGACGGCGCTTCAGCCAGGGCCCTGATAACATCAGGGATGGGGCCCTGGCCCTGACTTCACAGATGAGGCCCTGACCCCTGCAGTCATGTGGCCCATGGAGGAGTCCAGGGAGCCAACCCAGCTCGCCCACCCCAGTGGTTCGCGATCCCTGTCCTTTAAGAGCACTAACTGGGAATTCCTTCCATTTCAGCCCTTTAGAGCCAAACCAGATGTTTGGGGAAAGTTCCCAGAAGAAGCTAAGTTTGATGTGGCATGCGGGAATCCCGTGGTAACAGCTTGTTCGTATCACTCAGACCAGACATGGCAGTCTATGTTAGCCTGGCTTCAGCAACGTAGATTGGCCTGTAACAGCTACCCTCTCTCTCTTTCTCTTTTCAGGACAAGATGAGCTGAGTGTTTCTAACTTTCTGTCCTACAACTCTAGGAGAAGGAGGTACTTTTGCCTGAAACAGACAACATGTATGATGGCTGTTGCTTTGCGATAGATGCTTCTTCATGATAGGGCAAGCCTTCCCCAACCTGGTGCCCTCCAGATGTGTTAGGACTACAACTGCCAGAATCCCCCAGCCACCTGGCTGGGGAATTCTGAGAGTTGCCGTGCCAACACATCTGGAGGGCACCAGTTTGGGGAAGGGTGTGATGGGGGTTCAAGCTGACCAGCGTTGCCACTGGGTATGGAAGCTTCGGGTGGCAAAAGGAAGAGTAAATATGACATTCAACACTTCAGCTAAAAGCAGTTTATACACACAGACGCCTGGATTGCTTCCCAGTCATCAGGAACAGCATGTGACATCATGCTTTATTCAAGTCCAACAGGAAATCTGGGTGGTCCTCCTAGTACACCTTTTTGGTTAATCGTCATCATCACAGTCAGAGAGGTATCAAATGCCTTTGAATCAGACAAATAAGGAAGCCACATCTACACCTCTGAGAAACGACAGGGACTAATAAGAACATAGTAATTTTGCTGGATCAGATTGTCTAAGTCCAATATCCTGCTTCCTGCACTGACCATAAAGATGCCACTGGGAAGCCCACACCTAGGGCATGAAGGGAATATCCCTCTCCTCCTGATGCTCCCCAGCAACTGGTATCCAGGGGGATACTACCTCTGAACAGGTAGCTTTGTTATAGCCACCATGATGAGTAGCCATGGACAGACCAATCCTCTATGAATGTGTCCAATTCCCTTTTAAAGTCGTTCAAGCCAGTCACTGTCACCACGTTATGGAGCCAACTCCATAAATTAATGAACAGATTCTGCAAAGTGATACTTCCTTTCATCTGTCCTGAATTTCCTGCCAATCAGTTTCATTAGATAACCCGTAAGTTCTAGTACTGTGAAAGAGAACCATGTGGAACTCCCTCCCTAGGGAACTCCGCCATGCCCCCTCTTTAATGAGCTCCCGCCGTGCATTAAAAACGTGGTTGTTCAGGCAGGCATTTGGGGTGGGTTAGGGTATTTTAGAAAATGATTTTATTGTAGAATTTTGTTGTTTTAAACTGTTTTATTATACGTTTTACATCGCCCAGAGTGGCTGGGTGACCAGCCAGATGGGCGATTAATAAATTTAATAAATAAATAAATAAATATGTACCTCTGTCCACTTCCTACACAATGTGCATACTTTTTGCAAACTTCTATCATGTCTGCCCCATATAATAGTACATTTTTTCTTAACTAAAAAGTCCCAAATGCTTTAGCCTTCCTTCAAAAGGAAGGTGCTTCACCCCCTTAACATTTGGGCTGTGCTTTTCTGTACCTTCTCCAGCACTACAATGCCACGTTTGAGATGGGACAACAATCAAGAGTTGTACACAGCACTTCAAACCGTGGCTGCACCACAGATCGTATAAAGTAGGGGTGTGGAACCTCCAGAGCCTCCGTTTCCGGCCTGCAGGGACACCTTGGGCTCCTCCAGGGGGTGGAGCTTGGCCTCCGAGCTCCATCACCCAGAGGAATCCCCATGGAGGAATCTCTGCTGTTATCTCAGATCTCAGCATAGAGACGGGTGGCAAGTGGGCAGTCCTGGGGAGGAGGAGCTGCTCTTCGCAGAGCTGGCTGAGTCCTTGCACACAGTGTGTGCCCCCCCTATGGGGACGACACGTGCCCCACGAATCCAGGGACCTAGTCTGCACGATCACCACAGCCCACCATGGCATATTTAATCCATGGTGGGTTGCAGCACCAGCAGGTGCCAAGCTGCTGATCCAAGCCCCTGCCATCGTGGTGTCCAAACCACCCCAGAACCACTCATGGGTTCTGGGTGGTTTATTAACCATCCCACAAGCCAGCCTCACCGGGTTCGGACAACATGAGAAGCTGCTCCCAGCAAGGGTAACTATGTAAATTGGGCTGGCATGTGACTCACGTTGTGTGAACCAAGGACTCCTCCCAGTGCTAGCCCTTTGTCCATGCCTCTCTCACCATACAGAAAGGCAAAAATGGGTGGGATGGACCAATGATGCAGGTGGGCGTGGCCATGCCTACTGATGTCATCTGGCCCACAGGGGCCCAGCAGGGAGCAATTCAGCCCCCAAACAGGAAGTGGTTCAGCGCCCCTGGTATAAGGAAATAAGAACAATGGCTCTCTCTTTCTAATGATCCCTAGCATGGAACTTGCTTTTCCCCTACAGGAACCACATGCCACACTGACATTTTTCATTGGGCTATTCATCCCAACCCTAAGATCCCTTCACTCGCTAATCACTGTCCATTCAGACTCCATCAGTGTACGTGAATCTAGAATGGTTAAAATTCCAATGCAGACAGAGGGGACCAAAACTAGTTACTGCCAGAACATAGTTGAGGGGCAAGAGATGGGCACAATCAGAATTTGGTGGGTCTCTTCTATAAATAGGGATAACAAACAGATAACGGATGAAACCTAGAAAACATGGCAAAATACATAACTTTAGATACAAGGGTTGGATCCAGATTTAGAGATTCCTAGAGTAGATCTATTGGAATAAATGTTGTTGTTTATTCGGTCAGTCGCTTCCGACTCTTTGTGACTTCATGGACCAGCCCACGCCAGAGCTTCCTGTCAGCCGTAGCCACCCCCAGCTCCCCCAAGGTCGAGTCCGTCACCTCCAGAATATCATCCATCCATCTTGCCCTCGGTCGGCCCCTCTTCCTTTGGCCTTCCACTTTCCCTAGCATCAGCATCTTCTCCAGGGTATCCTGTCTTCTCATTATGTGGCCAAAGTACTTCAGTTTTGCCTTTAATATCATTCCCTCAAGTGAGCAGTCTGGCTTTATATCCTGGAGTATGGACTGGTTTGATCTTCTTGCAGTCCAAGGCACTGGAATAAATGGGACTTCAGTTATTCACGATTAACTTAAGTTCCATGGTTTCCAATAGGCCTACTCTTAAGTTTAAATAAATCTAGATCAGCCCCACAGTTGGTAAAGTGCATGGAACTGACTATGGTGAATGAAGAGTTAATATTTGGAGGTGGAGCCATTTGCCTCCTGGAGGCAGTGGAACTGTTCACAGGTCATGACAGCCCTCCCTGGCTTAATTTACCTATGGGAGGCTGTTGCGTTGTGCCAGGTGCCCATAGGCACCACTTTTGCACTACGTCTGTAAGCACCTGACTTGCCATGTTCTGCAAACCCAGGTGGCAGCTGGATGCAGCCTCCCAGTAGCCCTTGGCATTTTCATAAAGGAGAGGCCAAAGTGTACCTCCCTTCAGCTACCTCCCTTCAGCTCTGCTGTCCCACAGCAACATGAACCAATCATAGAACTTTATATACAGGATAAATGCAAACAGCAAGTCTGAAAAGGCTAATGAAAGCTTGGAGGTCAAATATTTGATGCATGGCACACTCTTTTCTATTCCCACAGATTCTGAATGCATGACCTGGACTCATTTCCCCCACATCCTTGCCCACTTCATTTTACTACGTTCTCAGAGATCCTCATTTACAAGCGATACCCAGGAACCTCATGCTCCCAAGTAGAGCAAAGGGATACATAAATACGGGTCACAGCTCATGCTGAATGCGTCATTAAAATGCTTGCCACAAATGTTGGCAGGAACACTGTTTCAAAATGATGAGCTCTCATAGTCCCTTGTGTGCTTACACATGCTAGCCACTGTTCCTCAAGGGTTTCCCAAGACCACTCAAATTCTTAAAGTCATTTTGGGGCATATGACTCCCGGTTCTCCCACTCCATTCTACCACTAGCCCCAAATTAGAGGCTCTGGAACCATCATTATTCCTCTCTCACTATATCCTGCCCAAGCAAGGCTAACCAGATATCCCATCATTTTAATGCCAGAGTGAACAATATAAGGCCTAAAGACCAAGTGCAAATCCCTACCCTACAACATGGGGATGTCAGTTAGAATAACTGGCATCTATTGGATAGCGTCCATGCCTGTAGGGATATGTCATAAGTCCTCCCCCATACCCCGCCACATGGAAGGTCTCGTCAATTCTTAAGTGCTTTTCTGGCTTTCCACCTGCCCTCCCCAAAAGCTATCCCCTCATGCTCTCTTGCACTCAAGTTCGTATTTCCTGCAATTAAAGAAAAGAAAGAAACCTAGCAATCCCTCACGGCAGAATTTCCCTTCCCCATTCTATTACACAGAGTTGGGAGGGATATAATTTCACGTGATAAGTAGTATACTAGTGCATATCCAATGAACATTACTACTAAGAAAAAGGAGAGAGTCAGGAAAAACATTCAAGCAACTGGAGGATCAAACTATACACAACATTAATTGTGTGCAACCAATTAATGCACTTTTTTTTTTATTAAAAAGCTGTGGGTGGGGGAGAAGAATTGGAAAATCACCCCTGCCCTTCCCACGAAAAGTGGCTAGTAGCCCTGGAAGGAAAGCTCCCGTCAGCGCCAACAAAAGCTTCCCTTGCAGGGCTAAAAGTTTGAACGGGGGGAGGTGGCCTGTTTCATCAGGACTGTGGAGGTGAAAAGGGTTAACACTTCCTCCCCACATGTCATGGTCCTGACTCTACTCAGCCCCGCTCCTCTGCAGCAACTATTTCAATTTTAAGAAAACATGCGAATGAACTCCTTGTGTGCAATTAAAGTCACATCTCATTTGAAATGGCCACTTGAACGTATGCGCCCAAGTCTTCCCACATCTGAACCAGCCTGAGCCAAAACCAATGTTATTAATTAGGGTGGCCAGGTGTCCTCTTTTATAGAGGACAGCCCTCTCTTTGAAGGGCTGGCAGAGGACTGTCCTCTATTTTCAAGGCATCCTCTATTTGAAGGATTGTCCAGGCCAAGTCCAGTTTAAAGACAAAGAACCGTCAGAAGGCAGAGCTGGGCCTTCAAGTTGCCGATCAACAGCACCTGGACAGCAGACCGAGCAAGGCGCATGGGTCACCTGCCACAGTCTTCCCCACTAGGGTGAGATGTACTGTATTTCTATTTCAATTATAATAATAATAATTTCTAATTTGCATCTATACATATAAATTAGCGTATGCACATTTTGTGCAAATTGGTGTCCTCTTTACTGGCAATCCTTAAGAGGATGTCCTATTATCACCAGGATGGTTAGCACAGTAAGAGAAATACCGCAGAGGAGGCTTGCCGTTAGGGATGGAGGAGAATTTCTCCCCGAAACTTCGGGGGGCTGAGTGCTGACGTGTTCGGCCCCCCGAGGTAGTTTTGGGGAGAAATTCTCCGCACCCCCCCGCACCCCGCGACGGGACTTACCTTTCCCGAATGTCCCTCCCGGCGGCGGTTCGTCAGGTCTTCGACAGGGGCAGAGGCGGCAGCCGGTCTTTCGACCAGCTGCCGCCGCCGCCATTCCAATAAAAGTAAAAAAAAAAAAACCCGTGATAGGCTACGTGACGATTAACATAGCCTATCACGGCTGACTTTGCAGATCTAGCCGTGATAGGCTATGTTAATCGTCACGTAGCCTATCACGGGGGCGTTTTTTGTTTTTTTAACTTTTTAGTTCGCGGCCGGGCGAGGCGCCTCCTCCCCGGCCTGAATTTCGGCCGGGCAAGGCGGGAAGCCTCCCCCCCGGCCTGAATTTCGGCCAGGCGAGGCAGGAAGCCTCCCCTCCCCAGCCTGAACTTCAGGGGGAGCAGCGAAGCACCTCCCCCCCACTGCGAAGCAAGCTGCGAGACCAGGTAAGTGGCTTTCGTGCACTCCTACTTGCCGTTTACAACAGAACTGAGCTACTGCAAGCGCTCTCTCTCTCTCTCTCTCTCTCTCTCACTCACACACACACACACATATATATATATATGAAAGCAAGAACTCTGCTGACATAGTAAAGTGGCACTCACTAGTCTTCTTAAACAGCATTAACAAGAGCTCCCTTCACAAATGTGTCTGTCATGAACAAGAACATTAGACGAGGCATGCATTAAAATCCCACTGAGGACCTCCATAATCCTTTCCTGTAGCATCCGGGCTCAACTCTGCACTTTGTGCCAACAGAGTTATGGATTTTAACCAAGTCTAATCAAAGGCTCATTAAGAAGCAATAGATTAATTTATATGCAACCATCAACAGCCCGGTACTTTTCACAATCCATTTTCTCTCAGCGTAGCTGAGAAGATCATGGCAATCCACAAATCACTTCCAAGTCACGTGTGGAGCAACAATTGCTCCAGGGTAAAAAAAAAAAAGATATACACACACAGGGTGGAGAGGATAGGGGATGTCTTACAGAACTGAGGATGCCAAAGAAATCGACTTTAGAGGCTTCAAGACAAACTTTTAGAAATATACCACTTCCATCACTTGTTTGTTGTTTTGATTGTTATGGAAATTGTTTTCAATGAATGAAAAACTTGACTGGTTCGTCTGTACAAGCAAAACTGCCGTAACTGCCAGTCATGTGCCCGCCACCATGCACTGAATTCAGGTTTTGATACAAGATCTCAAATCACCCTAAATGTGTGATTTAGCCATCACGTGCCAAAACCTGAATTCAATTCATAGTGAATTTACTACATACACCCATAGTGGTGGATGCCTACAATTACTCAACATACACTGGGAACTGCTGGAAGTTGGTACTGGGTAATCTTTTCTCACATGGCTACCATGGGCATTAATGGTTGTGAGAATAAGCTATGCCTATACAATCCACCATGCCTAACAGAATCCGCCAACCCTGGACCAGGTGTTTGATTATGAAACTTTCTTAAATATATGTTCTGTCTGTGTGTGCGCGCTGTTTATATGTTTTTATGTACATGGTTTTGTACTTTGTACAATGTATTTTAATGGTTTTTAATTTCTGTGAACTGCCCAGAAATCTTTGGATATGGGGCAGTACAGAAATATAATAAATGATTGATTTTTTACATGTACATCTCACCTTTCCTCCAAGGAGCTCATATCAACATGCATGATTCTTCCCCCTGCCCATACATTTTATCCTAACACAGCCCTGAGAGGTAGGCTAGGCTGAGAGAAAGCAACTGGCCCAAGGTCACCCAGTGAGCCTCATGGGGATTTGAACCTGGGTCTCCCTGGTCCAATTCTTTAACCACAATGCCACACAGGCTGCTCGCCCACCGCACTTTGCTGCAGATCCAGGAAGGCAACGACATCAGGCTTATCACGAATCCAGCTTGGGTAGTCACCAAGCCTATAGCCGGGGGAGGGGGGCTGCCCCCCCTAAATTTTCTCTGCCCCTTAATTGTTTTTTTATGAACAAATAATTAAAAACAGTGCACAATTTTGTCTTTAAAAGGCCTGCAAACCAGATGAACTGCCCCCTTACGTTTCTGGTCCCCCCACCTCGAACATTTAGGCTGACTATGGGCCTGGTGGTCACACAAGCTCTGCAGGCTTTGATCAAGCCCTCAGCCCAGGAGTGAGGGAACACGTGGCCCTCCAGATGATGCTGGACTGCAACTCCCATCAACCCCAGTCAGCATGGCCAATGGTCAGGGGTGATGGGATTTTTAGGCCATCAACACCTGAAGGGCGGGCCACACATTCCCCAATCCTGCCTTAGACAGAGGAAGGCATCTGCTAGGAGCAGGAAGTGGAGAGAAGAGTACACTTCTTCAGTGTCTCTTGTACCACAGGAAGGATCACCAGAGACAACAGCTTCTGGGAATGTCGAATAAGTAGGTAGGCCAGCCTTGTAAAATCAGAGAATTGGAAGGGATCTCAAGGGTCATGTAGTCCACCCCCACCCCTCTACTAAACAGGCTGATGAAAGAGGACCAGAGCTGAGGGCCTGGAAGCCAAGCAGTCTAGTGGAGGAAGAATGGAGAGACCTGTCCCTTTTTTGCCAGCCCACTCACTTGCCCACATGGAATTCCAAGTCACTATGGCTACCAGGTGAGTTGTTGACTACAAAGCTGGGCAAGGCAGTACAAAGTATGTTATCTCTGGTTATTTATCTGCCCATGAATGTGCTACTGACTAAGTCAGGGGTCAGCAACGCAGTGCCCACAGGTGCACTGCCTTCCTCCAAGACACCCGTCCCCCAAACGAGCCTGCAAGGCTGTGTTTCCCTACCGCCATTAAAGTCAATGGAGCAGTATCGCTCAGTTGACTTTAATAGAGATGGGGAAAAAGCATGCCCTGCTGAAAAAACAGCTTGAGGCGAGGAAGCCCACCCACCATCAAGGACCCATAGGGAAATAAGGTCCTTGGAGGTGGATGGGGCTTCCCCCTCCCTGCAGCCATTTTTTGGCAAGGGGCCTTTCTCCCCACCTCTATGAAGTTAACAGAGCAATAGAGGTGGGGACAAAAGTCCCCTGCCAAAACACAGCCGGCGGGGGGGCGGGGAGTGAGAATCCAGGGAAGGGGAGTGGTCCCAAGATTTAAAAAAAAAAAACGTAACAATATGTGGTGGTGCCTGGGACACATTTCCAAAATGTCAAATGTGCCCACAGGCCCCAAAACATTGCCTCCCTCTGGACTGGGTTATGCCATACATTAGTGATGGGTAGATGAGTTCTTCCGTATGACTCCCCTGTCAGACCAACACCCCTTAAATATACATGGGAACGTCCTCAATTGCCCTTGATTTGTGAAGATCAGCTGCCAGAGACCTCTTATCTAAAATGGCTACAGTTTCCCAGAATAGGATCCTCTCCTTTGCCAAGTCCCTGAATTTTGATCTGACAACATCGGTTACCGTCAGCTGGAGGGGGAGAACGAAAGTTTAAATGTCAAGCGACAAGGAAACGAGCATCAAAGCAAACGCCATGTAACATCTTCTTTCAAAACAGCCTGGGGAACATACACAAATACACAGGAGCAAGTGGCTCAGAACCACATGCAGGAGGTCATGATGTGGGCCGAGATAATAGTCATTTATATAGCATGTCAACAAAATACGACTGCTATGCTTCCCCCCTGACAAAACAACATTTTATGATGTGCCTTCTTATGTTGGCAGCAGGACATCTAGCCAAGACTATATTTCTAACAGCAGCTGGACGGAAAGAGAAAAAACAGCTATGTGGATCCTTTAAGATTCATTTCATACCATTAGTGCCAAAAAAGGTATGCATGGGGTAAATCTGGCACTCAAAACCCAGAGAGGTTTGCCGCAAGCTGTCAGATTAACCTTTCTCAAGCTGGTGCCCTCTGGATGTGCTGGACTACAATTCCCACAGTCCACAGCCAGCATGCCTGTTAACCTTAAATTTTAAGGGTTACAGAACCTCTTCCAGCCCCAGGGCTGAATTCCATTTCGGAGAAGCTCTAGGGGGCCTCACTCTAGCAG
Source organism: Heloderma suspectum (assembly GCF_057233095.1). Taxonomy (NCBI): domain Eukaryota; kingdom Metazoa; phylum Chordata; class Lepidosauria; order Squamata; family Helodermatidae; genus Heloderma; species Heloderma suspectum. The sequence continues at coordinate 165,329,133 of NC_139462.1, forward strand.
TGGGCGGGGTTGAATGCAAAAGAGGCAGAGCCAACAATACCAGCATATTGCAGCTTAGAGGTCTTACTGCCAGCAACTAAGCCATAGGAGAGGCATTTCAACCTTTCAGAAAGGGGGGAAATCCGCACAAAAGCCAGGAAACCACCAGCAGCTGGTGGCTGGGGGAAAGGGGGTGGGGCCAGGGGAAAGGGGGTGGGGCCTTTTGTGGAACCCCAAAGGACCAGATTGCAACCTCCAAGATGGCCAGAGTTCTGCACCCATGTCTTCAAAGGTGCTGCAAGATTCTTAAGACAGAAAAAAGTCCTGCAGCTCCCAGCATCCCTCTAGCCAGCCATGTTGGCTAGGGCATGCTGAAAACCATAGGACTTTTTTCCTGTCTAAACAGGCATAGGGCTGTGTCCTTAGTCTCTGTTGCAGCAAACAAATACAGCTATCCCTCTGGAAATTTGTTGTCATAGCCACTGAACAAGTTGCGAGGCCCAAACAGTTATGATTCTGCGATCCTGTAACTGTTAATAGTAGAGGAACTGCAGCAGGATGACAGCCCTGCCAAACTCAAAAGCACCCTTTGCATACCTATGAGTAGGATTAATTACCATTTTGACTGCTACTTGTTATCCCTTGGGGTAGGATCTATCAGAGGATTAGTGAAATTCAGAGCACCACAGATACCAATGTCATTCAATTTCAGTGTCTGCGCAGGACGTGTTTGACCTACTTTTGCTTTATCCATTGGCTTAATCTATCTATATATATATATGGAATGTTTTAGCAGTCCTTTCTTTTGAATGTTTTAGCAGTCAAGACAAAAGTCCAAAGAAATACCATTTTCTACTTTAAAAAAAAGAATATACAGCAAGATCTCTCAGAAACAGACAAAACAGCACGAAGAAACTGTACCTCAAGCTCTGTTTCTCTCCGATTAATAGCATCTGTAGATTGATTCAACTTTTCTAGTTCCCCCTGGAAGAAAGCCAAAAAGAACAAGAATATGTTGAGAAATAAGACATACTGACAGAACTGGGAAGGAGTCAGGTTATTGAGTGTCATCTGGCATTTTGCACAGCGGCCCCAGCTGGAATGTTAAATGGAAACAGAAGGGTGGAAGGCATTTAATGGCAAGGCTAAACTTTGCTGTGTAAAGGCCTGGGGGCGGGGGGAGACTTCAGACACTTTTTAAAGGCTACATTTTTAAAGTTATTTCAATTGAAGCTCTAAGCTGTTCCAGTTTCTTATTTGTCATATGTGCACATTTAGAGTGCAGTCTTTGCCATAATGTCCCAGCAAATTTGATAACGAACACATTTAGGCTGAAAAGCCCAAACTTTTACTCAGTTACAGGCACAGGAGATTACAGTTACAAGCACTGCAACAGATTTCCCCCACCCTCCACACCACCGTCAAGATTCCTCCAATATTTAAGATTCAAGTTCCAATATTTTTAACTTAAATACTAACAGCATTTATTTAATTACATTCCCCCCCCACCCCCGACACGCTTTCCCCGAGGAGTTCAGGGTTGTGTACATGGTTCTCTTTGACCCCATTTGATTCTGAACACAACCCAGTGAGGTAGCTTAGGCTGAGAGAGAGTGACTGGCCCAATATTTAGCATTTATATGTATATCCTTTCAAAGGTTCTGTGGTAAGGAAGGGAGTGGAGAAAGACAAACTGGAAACCCTTATTAGCCTTTTATAGTGTTCACATTCTTCACATACATTATGCCAATAAACGTTACAACAGGGCCATAAGGTAAACCAGTATTATTATCCCCATATGGCTTGTCTGAGGTCACCCAAGTAGATAAGCTTTCTGGTTCATAGGCCAGTTTATGCCTCTTAAAGCACTTCTGAGTCTTTTTCCTGCTGCTGGTGTATATGTATAGAACATAAACGGCTTTTTTAATGCACTTCTATGAGGTCATGCAAGAAGGATTTACAATTGCACTGCAAACTTCATTTTATGTGTCACCTGTGATCAAATGGGTTCTATTCAAAGCCCATTTTTAGCCACCCACCCACCACTTTTCTCTCCACCACCCCACCACCCTCATTAATTGGAACATATTTTTTTAGGAATGGCTTTTTTACAGTTCAGCCTCTCCAGCCTCTTACCCAGTTCCTCCTCCTATTCCCTGACCACGGACATCTGCAGAACTGCCATTTCTTGGCTAATCCCCCCTTCCCCACACCTGCAAAAAAAAATACCTGACAAGCTGAAAGACCTCCTTGCCAATTTCACTGGCATGTTCCCTGCTCCCTTCAGTGTGGCTTGTATGCACACCTCAGTAGTGCATGGAGAAATATTTACCCCAAAACAAACAAACCCTGAACAGTGAAATCAACAGGGCTTTCATTTTGTTTATGTATTATTTTACATATAGGCCAGTTTTCTGCCTGAAGGCCTTCGAAGCAACTCACAGACAAGAAGTAAAGAAAACACCACAAAAACCACAGAGCAGCAACAGACACTACCAACAAAATCCAACACAACAATAAAACAAATGATAAATTGCCAAGCACTAAAAAACCCTGAAGCCCAAGGCCCAGCAAAACAGAACTGTCTTTATGGCTGGGCAAAAGGCCTATAACACAGGGCCTATATGAACCTCTAGGGGGATGAAGTTCCATATTCTGGGTGCCGCTACTGAAAGAGCCCTGTCTCACCAGTCACCACCAGCTGTACCTCTGATGGGGACAGGACCCAAAGCAAGGCCTCAGGTGACGACCTCAACAAACCTCAACAACCTTTGTTGTGATTACCTCAACAAAGGTTCATAGCAGAGAAGATGCTTTTTTCTGCTAGTCTTGTCAAGTTTTGCCAGTGACCAGAGAGTGGATAGGACAGGCACATAATGCAGAAAGGGGAGTTAGCACACCATGTCCAGCTGACACGGACCACTACATCAAGGAGGGGGAACATGTGGCCCTCCAGATCTTGTTGGACTGCAACTCCCATCAGCCCTAGCCAGCATATCCAATGATAAAGGATGATGGAAACTGGAGTCCACCAACATCTGGAGGACCACACTTCCCCTATCCCTGCAGTACACCACGGGATTGTGTCCAAGTCTAGTCACGGGGCAGCATGGGTCACCATTTGAGGTATGGCAGTGGTGTGGAGGGAGAGGAGAATGACAATACTGTCTTCTCCTGTAGTAGCTGAGAGGACACTTAAAAGCAGGGAACACATAGCTTGGGAACGGTAGCAAAGCACAATAAAATGGAGCAGGATCCCGCAATAAACTTGGGGTGGGTGGGGGAGAAATGACCTCCAGGGTTCCTATCCTGCTCTGACGCTAGGATTGCCCGGCGATCATTAAAGCCTTGAAGAGGCGCTTTCGGCCTTAGCCACAGGACAGCAGCCCGCCCTCAAGTGCGCCTCTTCCCCGACAAGGGGTCTCTGCCTGTCCTCCCTGTACAGACGCACACACAAGCCACCTTCTAATGTTCTTGCTGCCTCTGCCGTGGGATCCCTTCGCCTTCCCCACCGCTACCCCGGCTGGCAACGACCATTTAGTACGCCCGCTTAAGAAGATCGGGGGGGGGGGGGCTGATCCGCTGACAACGAAAGGCAGAGGCTGCGGCGAGGGAAACCGAGAGAATAGGGGCTGGTGAGTTCCCGCTTGCACCCGGCGCTGCCGCTTCTCAAAGGGTGTGTGTGTGTGCGCGTTTCTACGCGCCCTTCGAAGGAGAGATCGGCGGGCCACGCTTTTCGTTTGCAGCAGCAGCTAGCCGCAAAAGGACCTCGGCAGTAACCCAATGAAGCCCCCCCCACACACACACACAGAGATGCGCCGCGGAGGGAAACGCCCCCCTCCCGTGGAATCACACGCGGTTGCGCGGGGGGGAGAAAGGCGCCCGCAGGGAAGAAGGGAGGACCTGCTCCCCCCGCCCCTGTTCTGGGAAAAGGCATCCCTCGCTGCAACCTTCATCTCACCCCCCCCCCATTCCACTGCAGGGCATGCTGCCATCGCGCCTCTCAGCCCGCCATGTGGGCTCCTCCGAAGGGGCGTGAGCCGGGGTGCGTGTGTCTCCCTCGGATCCCGCCGCAAGGGGCCAGGTGCGGACCGCCCCGCCCCGCCCCACTCCCCGTTCCCTTACCTGAATCCTGGGGTCCACTTCTTCCTCTTCCTCCTGCTGCTGCTGCTCGCCGTCCTCCGCCTTGTTCCTCTTCATGCCAGGATCCATGTTGGCTACGTGGGGTCCTCTGGAAAGGACAGCGCTGGGGGGGGGGGGAGGATCTGGCACCAGACCGCCTCCTTGTGAGCGTGGCCTGATCCGCCTCCCGGCCGCTTGCCGGCTGCAGCCGTCCGGGTTCCGCGGGGAGAGGCTGCGCGCGACGACGGCCGCTCTTTCGGGAGCTCCTCGCCGCGAGGCTGCGCCGGGGGGACGCAGCGCTTCTCCGCTCCAGAGCGAGGGAAGGAGACGCGCCGCGCCCCCTGGCTGTTGGAGCCGCGGCGGCGGCGATCGCTGCTGTCGCCGAGCGCTTGTCTCTCCTGCTCCCCGACGCCCGGGCACGGTCCACCCCTGCCGCCGCCTTCCCACGTGGCCAAGTCGGAGGCCCGGCTCTCGGGAAGACAGGGGCGATCGCCCTCCTCGCGGCCTCCCCCCGCTCAGTGCTGCGGCTGCTTCGGGGGCGGGTCTGCGCCCGCTCTCGGCCTCGCCTCCCTCCCCACGCGCTTCGCCGCATAATCTGTGCGCCCCACCACCACCACCACCACCACCGCTTAAGGCAAGAACGAAAAGGCGGGGGGAATAAGTCAAGCTGCCTGGAACGAAATTTTCTTTTCAGGCAGCTCTGTGTCGCTCCGCTGCGAGGCTTTTGTGATTTAACTTCCAGCGATGTGCATGTTGTTTACCGGGAAGTTTTCAACAGAGGCAACAAAGAGGCGTGTGGACACAAAGCTGGGGGGCAGAATCTCAGGTGGGGGGGTCAAATCTGGGCCTTCGGAGTTCCCCAGATGGCTATGCCCCATGCCCCCCCCCACTGATCGTTAGGTAGTTTCCTAGGTCTCCCCCCACACACACACCCCCGCTCTTCTAAAAGGTTGAAATGCCTCTTCTGAAGCTTGTTCAGTCGTGTCCGACTCTTCGTGACCCCATGGACCTTAGCACACCAGGCCTTCCTGTCCTGCGCTCTCTCCTGGAGTGTGCTCAAGTTCATATTCATGGCATCGGTGATGCTATCTAGCCATCTCATCCTCCGCCGTCCCCTTCTCCTTTTGCCTTCAGTCTTTCCCAGCATCAGGGTCTTTTCCGGTGAGTTTTCTCTTCGCATTAGGTGGCCAAAATATTTGAGCTTCCGCTTCAGTATCTGTCCTTCCAATGAGCACTCAGGGTTGATTTCCTTTAGGATTGACTGACTGGACCTCCTTGCAGTCCAGGGGACTCGTAAGAGTCTTCTCCAGCACCACAGTTCAAAAGCATCAATTCTTCGGCGCTCAGCCTTCCTTATAGTCCAGCTCTCACAGCCATACCTTGCTACTGGGAAAACCACAGCTTTGATTATACGAATCTTTGTCAGCAAGGTGATGTCTCTATGCTGTCTAGGTTTGCCATAGCTTTCCTCCCAAGGAGCAACCGTCTTTTAATTTCATGGCTACAGTAACCGTCTGCGGTGATCTAGGAGCCCAAGAAAATAAGATCTGTCACTGCTTCCATGCGAGGAAGTGATGGGGCCAGGTGCTGTGATCTTAGTTTTACTGGCAATAAGAGCTTTATGCTCAAAGGGCTTGTATTTTCTTTATATTTTGGCCCTGCTCCTTTGGCCCTGCCCACCACTAGAATGCAGGAGAACGTCTCCAAAATTAGATCCAGCCCTTGGGCTGAAAAAGGTACAATACCCCTACTTTAAAGGCTCACAGAATTATGATAGGGCTTTTGTGTACCGGAGTCCGCTTTATTAGGTACATGATGTGATATCCTCAGTTGACAGATATATTATGTAGGCATGGGTGCAGTGGGCACAGGTCCATGTACACATGTGCATAAATGTGCATGCATAACCTGTCATTTGACGAAGTATCAAACGCCCTCATGTTCCTGACTGAGGAGACGACCTTTTATGGGGCTGCTTGAGGAAAATGGCCTCAGTTTAACACAAACTTCAACGTTTGTGTTTGGTTTTAGTCTTGCTCGTTGGTTTTTATTAGTTATTGCTCATTGGATTTTAATTGAATATTATTAAATTTTTACCCTTTTTGTAGGCCGCCTGGAGAGGGCTCTTTTGGCCTATAGGTAATCTAGAAGTACTTTAAAACAAATAAAAAGCTTGTGCCATAAAAAGAAAGTTACTCTTTAAGGTTGCCCAACCCTCTGTTGATTTTGCTACAACAGACTACTCCCTCCGTTTCCAACTGGACTTACCTACACTTCTTACAAAGTGTTTGGGATTAGGCTCAGTTTACAGCCTCACAAAACATGAGATGGCAAGATTGAACATCGACATCTTGGGAATCAGCGAACTAAAATGGACAGGCATGGGCGAATTTAATTCAGGTGACCATCATATCTACTATTGTGGGCAAGAATCCCTTAGAAGAAATGGAGTAGCACTCATAGTCAACAAAAGGGTGGGAAAAGCAGTACTGGGGTACAATCTTAAAAATGATAGAATGATCTCAGTACGAATCCAAGGCAAACCATTCAACATCACAGTAATTCAAGTCTATGCCCCAACCACTGAGGCCGAAGAAGCTGAGGTTGATCGGTTCTATGAAGACCTACAACACCTTCTAGAACTAACACCCAAAAAAGATGTCCTCTTCATCATAGGGGATTGGAATGCTAAAGTAGGAAGTCAAGAAATCACCGGGATAACAGGCAGGCATGGCCTTGGTGTACAAAATGAAGCAGGACAAAAGCTAATAGAGTTTTGCCAAGAGAACATGCTGATCATAGCAAACACTCTTTTCCAACAGCACAAGAGGCGACTCTACACATGGACGTCACCAGATGCTCAATATCGAAATCAGATGGATTATGTCCTTTGCAGCCAAAGATGGAGAAGCTCCATACAGTCAGTAAAAACAAGACCTGGAGCTGACTGTGGCTCAGATCATGAGCTGCTTCTTGCAAAATTTCGGCTTAAATTGAAGAACGTCGGGAAAACCACTAAACCGTTCAGGTATGACCTAAATCATATCCCTGATGAATATACAGTGGAGGTGAGGAATAGATTTCAGGGATTAGACCTGATAGACAGAGTGCCTGAGGAACTATGGACGGAGGTCCGTAACATTGTTCAGGAGGCAGCAACTCAATCCATCCCAAAGAAAAAGAAATGCAAGAAAGCAAGGTGGCTGTCTGATGAGGCTTTACAAGTAGCTGAGGAAAGAAGGGAAGCAAAAAGCAAGGGAGAAAGGGGAAGATATACCCAACTGAATGCAGAGTTCCAGAGAATAGCAAGGAGAGACAAGAAGGCCTTCTTAAATGAACAATGCAAAGAAATCGAGGAAAACAACAGAATGGGAAAGACTAGAGATCTCTTCAAGAAAATTGGAGATCTCAAGGGAACGTTTTGTGCAAAGACGGGCATGATAAAGGACAAAGAAGGCAGGGACCTAACAGAAGCAGATGAGATTAAGAAGAGGTGGCAAGAATACACAGAAGAACTATACAGGAAAGATCTGAATGTCCCTGATAGCCATGATAGTGCGGTCACTGAACTTGAGCCGGACATCCTAGAGAGTGAAGTCAAGTGGGCCTTAGGAAGCATTAGTAACAACAAAGCTAGCAGAGATGACAGTCTTCCAGCCGAGCTATTTAAAATCCTAAAAGATGATGCTGTTAAAGTGCTGCATTCAATATGCCAACAAATCTGGAACACTCAACAGTGGCCACAAGACTGGAAAAGGTCAGTTTACATTCCAATTCCAAAGAAGGGCAACGCCAAAGAGTGTTCAAACTACCGCACAATTGCGCTCATTTCACATGCCAGCAAGGTGATGCTCAAAATCCTACAAGCTAGGCTTCAGCAGTATGCGAACCGAGAACTACCGGAAGTACAAGCTGGGTTTAGAAGAGGCAGAGGAACTAGAGATCAAATCGCCAACATTCGCTGCATCATGGAGAAAGCAAGAGAATTCCAGAAAAACGTCTATTTCTGCTTCATTGACTACGCTAAAGCCTTTGATTGTGTGGATCACAACAAACTGTGGCAAATTCTTAAAGTGATGGGAGTACCAGACCATCTTACCTGTCTCCTGAGAAACCTGTACGAGGGTCAAGAAGCAACAGTAAGAACCAGACATGGAACAACCGATTGGTTCAAAATTGGGAAAGGAGTACGACAAGGCTGCATATTGTCACCCTGCTTATTTAACTTATATGCAGAGTACATCATGAGAAATGCCGGGTTGGATGAATCAGAGGTCGGAATTAAGATTGCTGGGAGAATTATCAACAACCTCCGATATGCAGACGATACCACCCTAATGGCAGAAAACGAAGAGGATCTAAAGAGCCTCTTGTTGAGGGTGAAAGAGGAGAGTGCAAAAGCTGGTTTGAAACTCAACATTAAAAAAACGAAGATCATGGCATCTGGCCCCATCACTTCCTGGCATATAGAAGGGGAAGAAATGGAAGCAGTGACAGATTTTACTTTCTTGGGCTCCAAGATCACCGCAGACGGTGACTGTAGCCATGAAATTAAAAGACGCTTGCTCCTTGGGAGGAAAGCTATGGCCAACCTAGACAGCATAGTAAGAAGCAGAGACATCACCTTGCCGACAAAGGTCCGTCTAATCAAAGCTATGGTTTTCCCAGTAGTAATGTATGGCTGTGAGAGCTGGACTATAAGGAAGGCTGAGCGCCGAAGAATTGATGCTTTCGAACTGTGGTACTGGAGAAGACTCTTACGAGTCCCCTGGACTGCAAGGAGGTCAAATCAGTCCATCCTAAAGGAAATCAACCCTGAGTGCTCATTGGAAGGACAGATAATGAAGCTGAAGCTCCAATAATGCTCCAATAAGGCCACCTAATGCGAAGAGAAAACTCCCTGGAAAAGACCCTGATGCTGGGAAAGACTGAAGGCCAAAGGAGAGGGGGACGGCAGAGGATGAGATGGCTAGATAGCATCACGGATGCAATGAATATGAACTTGAGCACGCTCCGGGAGAGAGCGCAGGACAGGAAGGCCTGGCGTGCTATGGTCCATGGGGTCACGAAGAGTCGGACACGACTGAACGACTGAACAACAACAACAGCCTCACAGCAATCCTAGATGTGTTTACCACAAAGTAAGCCCCACTGGATGTAATGGGACTGACTTACTTTCAAGTAAAGTGGGTATACGATTGCAGCCTTCAGTTTTCAAGGATGAAGGTGGGACCTGGCCAGGGGCTCAAAGCTCTTGTATTCCAACTGAAAAGGCCTTTCTTTAATCTTCCCCCCTTTAGTCCGGATGGATGTAGGCTGACTGTGGTTCCTCCAAGTGGATTTCTTCCACAGAAGTTAAGGTCATATAGGAAATGTATGTGAACCCCAGCCATTAACTTCATCTAGTGCAGGGTTGGGCATGGTATGGAGAATGTGGATAGGGAGGCATTTTTCTCCCTCTCTATTGATACTAGAACCCGGGAACATCCCATGAAGCTGATTGGTGGGAGATTCAGGGCAGATGAAAGGAAGTACTTGAGAGCGCAATATCTTTTCAACATCACCTACATCTTGTGTGAAGCAAAACTCAGTGCAAGAATGGATAAGAACACACTTGGCATATGCTCAGAGATACCTACCTTCACAATCACTTCACATGTTCCAGAGTTATACACACTTCCCTGGGAGTAGATCTTATTTAACTCAGTAAGACTTATTTGAGTTGAGATGCCTAGGAGTGCATTGTAAGGCAGTCACGAAACTGCTGTGGGAAGAAGTAAACTGTGGTTGACATCCATGGAACTGTGTTGTTACTTAAAGGCAAGTAAAGTTTGAGAGAGTGGTATGCTTCAATGCAAGATGTTAAATGCTCACATCTAGATGCATCTTTAGGGGCACAACCGTATTGGAAAGTTTTGAATGGCGACTGAATGCAACCATGATACATTCAGAGGGTACTGAAGCAGCAGTGTAATTGCTTGAGGACACTCCTGCAATTAGCACATGGTCCTGATTACTAATTTTGCTCCACGCTTTGCCTAAAAGCTTCCACTACTGATTTCTGCCTATCAAATCTTTTCCTTTTCTGTCTTCAGTTGGCAATCTTCTCTGTGGCTTTAGAGGTTCCCCTTTCTGTGGCTTTAGAGGTTCCTCTTTCTTCATTCATCCTAAATCTGAGATAAAATATACAAAATAGATCTCCCCTTGAAGGCACTGCAGCTGTGCACATCTGATCATGACATCATAAGCTTCAGCAGCACCTGAAGCTACCAATAAATGTCTGTGTTTTTTCCAGAGTGGCAGAAACACATGTGCAAAAGCGCCTTGAGCAACCTTGAACATTCAGTCAAGGACAGGCCTGTGCGCTGTTATAGCTAAAGCAGCAGCAGCTGTATCTGTTTCATGCACATTGATTGCCCCGTCTCAGCAGAAGGGCTTGTAGTGGTGGTATGTGTTTTTTTACCTCCAATACATTCAGTGTGTGTAAAATTCAAGCCATTCACTAATGTAGAATAGAGAACAACACAGTGGCCGGGTTCAGATGTAACTCTAAGCCATGGTGGGTAAGCGGCCTGAGCTGCCCATGATAGGCTAGCATATCATGCAGGGGAGGGGGATTTTTCCCATCCATGATGGGTTAATTCCAATTAAGCCATCTTCAGAACCCATGCTGTGCAGTAAGGGTTGTTTTACCTGTGGTGGGTTAGCATGTCGTCTGTCGCACCAGCGTGGGTTGCTACAGAGCCGCTCGGCAAGAGCAGCCAAAACTACTGCCTCTGCTCTGCTCCTTTCACGCAATCTCTATTCCCGCCCCAAAGGAAGCTAGGATACCTGCCATGCTGGGCAGAAGGACTACAGGAGGAGGAGGGGTGTGTGAAATAAATTACTCTGTGTAGCTTGTTTGCTTGATTGTCCGACAGGAGCACAGTAGGCTGTTTGCATAACCACCTACCCAGCATAGCCACCCACCATGGGTTAGCATGACACATGAACGCAACCGGTGGAAGTTAAACTTGATTTTTCACCACTAGTCCCTCCTTAATCAGCATTTCATCCCAAGAGAAAGGAAAGCCAGCAGTTATCTTTGATTCTGAAAGAACCAACAGCTATCTAGTTCTGAAATAAATGAGTAGGTTTAACAATAATGGTTAAATACTAGTCTTCAGTCCTGCTGATTTCAGGGATAATAAGTTGAAGGAGCAAAGCTTTGGCTGACAAAAAGCATTTCCAATAAGACCACAACTGTAAGCCCCAAGCCAGTTTAGCTGAAGGTACTTGCTGTGATGTACTTCCAAAGTGATTGGCAGGTGTTGGAGCCAACTTGGAAGGGATAACTCCATTCTAAAAGTCTTAATTCTCTCTCTGTCTGTCATGTGTGTATGTATGTAAGAAAGAGGCGTTCTGACCATGTTCAGTAGCACCCTTCACTACTATTACTTTGTATGTTCCAGAGCTACAGTCCATGATAGAAAAGCACATTTATGGGCTTAAAACCTAGTAAGCCACCATGGCTCCAATTATTCCCTAAACCAGGGCTGGGGAACCTGTGGGCTATCTGCTGATCTTGGACTCTAACACCCATCCGCCCCAGTCAGCAATAGTCACTGGTGATGGGAGTTGTAGTCCAACATCATCTGGAGGGCCACAGGTTCTGCACCCTTGCCTTAGACACTACTTGCATGTGAGCTTGCTGCTTCTCATTGTTTCAGTGGGACCACATCAGCAGAAAGGACTCTGGTTCAGTCTGGCTTGTGGATCAGGCTGCATGGCTTTAAAATGCTGATTTGTCTGAAGAAAGAAAGGCATTAAGGGTTTGCTTGAGCACAAATGAAATATCAAACAGTGACCTGAGAATATTTATGCCCTGCCCTTCCTTGTGGGTTCAAGGCACATTCAGTCATTTCAGCAGTATGTGTCTCTGTCCCCAAAGGGTTTATGATCTAATATTAATATTGCTCTGTTTTAGATATTTGATAGGAACAAGTGGGCCCTGCAACATAATGGTACACTGTGGAGTACTTCTGGTCCAAGTGCCAGCCAGCCACATCCTCTTTCAGGATTCTCTATTCCATTCCCCTCTCTCCTCCCCCAGCTTTCCATTTCCACAATACAAATTCAGCATTCCGTGCCCACTGAGCATGCTCAGCCCTCAGCAGACTGTTTTTGGGATGCCATATTCCTATATAGCAGGAATGGGGAATTTCCGGCGCGTGTGGATTCACCATCCAGCCCACCAGCTTCTCTCCCAGGCCTTGGCCAACAGTCAGGAATTGGAGATAAGCTAATGTTTTCCCGTAGGCGCTGACAAGGGAAAGTTGTTCTTACCTCTGATCTCTAACAAGGGAAAGACATTCCCTTTTTCTGTGCATGGAGAAAGAGTCTTTGAACAATGTCAGGGTGAGGCTTTGGGGAAAGGAGTGGGGGGTTGGGTAGGAGGTCATTTGGATGTCATCCAGCCCAGGAGAAAACCTGGCCCCTGGAGCTAGAAAAATTCCTCAACCCTGGTATATAGGATTATTTGGATTTAGAACTCCTGTCACACACGTAGAAAGCCTTTCCTGTGGAGAATTCAAGACAGCTAACAAGGATAAAACTAAGTTAATCATTTAACTTATATTCAGCATGCGCCAGTGTGGTGTAGGGGCTAAAGTGTTGGACTGGGAGTCAGGAGATCCGGGTTCTAGTCCCCACTCGGCCATGGAAGCTCACTGGGTGAGTTTGGGCCAGTCAAGACTCAGCCCAGCCTACTCACAGGGTTGTTGTTGTGAGGATAAAATGGAGAGGGGGAGGATTATGTAGGCCGCCTTGGGTTCCTTAAGGAGGAACAAAGGCAGGATATAAATGAAATAATAAATTTAAATTAACTCAAAATTCAGCAATAAATCATTAAAATATGAAAGTAGCGGGGGGAAAGTATCAGGAAACAACAGTAAAAATTATTAAAAAGCCAGTTAAAAACCAAATTCAGTAAGATAGCAGTTCACTGGTCAAATGCCTTCCTACAAAGGAAGGTTTTTACCATCTTGGTAACGGCTGCTAGAGAAGAGCTGAGACAGGCTTCCCTCAGAAGGGAGTTCCAGAGCCAGGGCACAGCCCCTGAAAAGGCCCTCTTTTCCCTCATTCCAATTAAGAGTATTTCTGGGAATGCTGGAACACATAGTAGAGCCTCTGAAGACGATCTCAATAGGTAGGCTGATATAGAAGGTGGTCCTCCAAGCATTCTAGTAAACATGTATAGCAGGGGTGCAAAACCTTGGGCCAGTGAGCCAAATCCAGCCCTCCCTGGGGTTCAATCTTGCCCTCTGGGGTTCCATCCTGCCCTCTGGGTTTCCCCCAAATGGCCACAAACCTTTTCCCCAACTACTGATCGTTTGGTGGTTTCCTGACTTCGGTGCAGTTTTTTTCCCCATTCTAAAAGGTGGAAATGGAAGGCTTAGTTACTGGTTTAGAGCTTAGTTAGAGCTTTAAGCTAAAACATGCTGGTAATCTGGTTCCACCCCATTTCTCTTTGGCCCCCCTAGTCCTGGAATGTACCCCCTCCCCTCCCCTCCCCTCCCCTCCCAGTCTTCTCCGAAATGGACTTTGGCCCTCGGGCTGAAAGAGATTCAACACCCCTGATGTATAGGACTTCACTGTTACAGAATTACAGAAATAAAGCAGGTAAAGCTTTGCTCAGCTTTTATGCCCATGCAAGGATATCATTTTTGGTATGTTTGATTGAAGAAACAGGCGCATGGGCAATTAAATCCTAAACACAATGCTCCCCTAAATGTCTCACCACTGGCCTCTGTGTGGAGGACAAGTGAGAAACTCTTTGCAGAACAGGGACAGTGGTTGATGCTCCTCAGTCCTAATCACTCTGTAATCCTGGTCTTTATTGGCACTAATGCTGTCACCGGTTTTTAATGGTCCTGGGCCTATGCTTTTAACAACAGCCTGACACTCAGCAGTTAAGCAGGTAAAGCTTATTCAGGAACATAAGTGGTGGGGAAAGTGTTACCTGCTTAACTTCTGTATGCCACATCACTGCTAAAGCCATAGCCCCACCACCACCACCACTACCACAACAACAACCCTAACAGAAAGCAAAGGGTCCTATTCAGGCTAATTGGAATAGATGAAGTTGACAAGTTTGTCCATTTCAAACTCCCATTGAGGAGGATAAGAATGATTTCGGAGGCAGGGATCTGAGCCCCTGAAAACCAGGAAAACAATTTGGGATGTGGCGGGGGGGGGGGGAGGTGTCAATCTAGCAAGCAGCGTTCATGCCTTTTCCTACACAGAAGTGCTTTCCATATAGGAAAAAATGTGATGCTTAAAGCAACTCTGACCCCAAAGGTGTGTGTGTGTGGGGGGGGGGGGTTGGTTGTTCCCCTGACATTCCATTGCCAGTAACCACTCAGGTGTTTGTTAAAGATAAGAGGGATAGTGGAGGGAGAAATACTTTGCTTGCTTGCTTGCTTTTGTTGAAAGGTTATTAGTCTGATTAAAAGTCCTACAAAACTGGGTGGGAAAATTCATAATCTTTCACCACCATATGTCAATTACACACACACACACACACACACACACACACACCCCTCTTACTTTAATAACTCCTTCTAATACTGAATTAAAGTGCTGATGGCTATGTCGCCAAATCAGAGCCATTGAGGGCTAAACTATATGCTATGTTAAATATGTAGCATGTAGATTATCCTCACTTTTGATTTACTTTGAAATAAACACACAGGTCCCCAGTCTGCATCAGGAGCACCTCACATGCGTAGGGGAGGTTTACACTTTCCCACCCAGCCCTTTCCCCCCACTAAATCCCCACTCCCACCTGATGGCGGGAGGGCTAAAAAAAACAGCAAAAAATCTCCATAGGCACCAATGAAGGGTTTTTTCTTTTTTTAGCCCCTGCAGTGGGGAAATAAATTCAGGGGGGAAGTGGCTGAGTGGGAAGGTTTAAACCTCCCCTACCTATGTATGCTGGTCCCAATCCAGATTGAGCCCTTGCATGCTTACTTGGAGGTAAAAAAGAAGTGAGGATCAGCCACATGCTATGTATTTAAAGCAACATGTAGTTTAGCCCTGAGAAACAAGTGGCGGGTATCACCATGGTGAGGAGAATGCAAGGTTGCAGAAGTACCACACACACACAAAATAATTAGAGGGGGAGTCCCCCCTCCCCCCGGAACAGCCCAATGAACACTGAGCATGCTTAGTGGCCACAGAATGTTGAGTATCTGGAGGCAGGCAGAGGGAGGGGGCAAGTGGAAAGCTAGTGTGAATGTAGAATGGAATGGAATCTCATGGAAGAGGACATGGCTGGAACCCTAAGCAGGAGTATCCCACACTGCAACACTTTGTTGCAAGTCCCATTTGTATTTTCTATTTGCTATACTGTTAGTTGCACTTGCTAAAGTAACAAATTAAATGATCATGTGTGTGTTCAGAAGTACGCCCACTATGGTCAGTGACGCTTAATCCAAAGGAATATGTATAAGACTGAAATGTAAAGTGGTTATATTTATTTGAATAAGCTATCACTCAACCCTTTATAACTTAAGTAGGTATGGTTGTTCCTGGCCTATTTTCAGACATTTATATTCTCATAAAGCTGGGGGAAAGGGAAGGGCGGCAAAACAGACAGATCCAATTATTTAAGAAAAATAGTCTACCAGTGTTATTTCAAGAGAACAGCCTATTTGATCAGATATCTCATTATACAGCTATGGGTGTTTCACAAACGAGGTTTAAATTGGTTTGTGTTTAAATACATAAAAAATTCAAATGAAACACCATTTGGCTAGAAAATAGAGTCCCTTTCTCTTCTGCATGCTATCTTGTATTAACTATATTCAGATCTAGAACAAGTAGGATGAGAGATGCTCAAATGCGCTACTGAGTATCATGCAGGAAAGCACCTTTGAGTAAACTGCTACCACCAAATGCACTTTCAATGGGTGGGGCCTTGTTTTGTTGTGGTTACGTAGATAAAACTGGGTTTAAAGTATCAACTAAGAACTCTCATTTTTAATGTAGATAAACCCAAACCCTTTGGTTTCATTCATTTCCCAGAAAGCAGTGCTTGCAAAGGTGACTCTAAACAGACCCCACCTGGTCTTTCCCTTCCTTCTCAGTTTTCTTTCTTCCCAGTGCCAGCAGAGTGGCTTCATGCAGTGCGCATCAACCACATTTGGTTGCCATTTTGCTGGCACTGGGAAGAAGGAAAACCAAGAAGGAAGGGAAAGACCACAGTGAGGGGAAGATAAGGAGACTTGGACAACAGTAGGAAGCTACTTTGAATGGAAGTGGGTTGCAGAAATCAGAGTATTAAAACAAACATTCACGCAGTAGTTCCTCTTTACTGGGTTAATTAAAGGATCAGGTATTTGATGAGATTCGGGGGAGGGGGGCTTTTGTTTATATTTTACTTGCATTTCAGGAGGCCGAAATTTGCTGAAATGGTGAGTTGCCTTATTATAGGTGAGTCACAAAGAAAACCAAAAACCAATTGGGGTGTGTGCATGCAGACAAGTGCATGTGCATTTGGCATGACTTTTATATAGGGATGGATCTGTCCATTTTAGGAGTATGGCAGGGTTGTATACTCTCACCCTACCTATTCAACCTGTACGCAGAACACATCATGCGACGTGCTGGGCTTGATGAAGCCAAGGCTGGAGTTAAAATCACTGGAAGAAACATCAACAATCTCAGATATGCAGATGATACCACTTTGATGGCTGAAAGCGAGGAGGAGCTGAGGAACCTCATGACGAAGGTGAAAGAAGAAAGTGAAAAAGCTGGGTTGCAGTTAAAACTCAAAAAAACCAAGATTATGGCAACCAGCTTGATTGATAACTGGCAAACAGAGGGAGAAAACGTGGAGGCAGTGACAGACGATCTCTTTCTAGGTGCAAAGATTACTGCAGACGCTGACTGCAGCCAGGAAATCAGAAGACGTTTACTTCTTGGGAGGAGAGCAATGACAAATCTTGATAAAATAGTGAAGAGCAGAGACATCACACTGACAACAAAGGTCCGCATAGTTAAAGCAATGGTATTCCCCGTAGTAACCTATGGCTGCGAGAGCTGGACCATAAGGAAGGCTGAGCGAAGGAAGATAGATGCTTTTGAACTGTGGTGCTGGAGGAAAATTCTGAGAGTGCCTTGGACTGCAAGAAGATCAAACCAGTCCATGCTCCAGGAAATAAAGCCAGACTGCTCACTTGAGGGAATGATATTAAAAGCAAAACTGAAGTACTTTGGCCACATAATGAGAAGACAGGACACCCTGGAGAAGATGCTGATGGTAGGAAAAATGGAAGGCAAAAGGAAGAGGGGCCGACCAAGGGCAAGATGGATGGATGATATTCTGGAGGAGATGGACTCGACCTTGGGAGAGCTGGGGGTGGCAACGGCCGACAGGAAGCTCTGGCGTGGGTTGGTCCATGAAGTCACAAAGAGTCAGAAGCGACTGACCGAATAAACAACTGTCCATTTTTATTTTTCTCAGTCTCCTTTTTCCAGTCGTTGCTTTGTTCTGTCCCATTTCCACATCAGCCACATTTCTTTAAAAGTCTGCAATTATAAGGTGTACTTTTATTTATCAGTATGCATTTTCATGCCCATTTCTCCTACCACACACATTTTGGAATAAATTTTTTACCACACACACACACACGTGTGTGTGTGTGTGTGTGTGTGTGTGTGTATATATATATATATATATATATATATATGCAATTTTCACTTATATAATGTTTTTCCTACCTTTTTTCTACCAGTATATGCATTTCTCTCCTAATATATGCATTTCTATACATATTTTTTGTTCACAGAACTGCATTGCAAGATTCCAAGGAGTGGAAATACCAAAGGCTAACTGTGTTCTGGTTCATGTATTGATTTGCAAAGTGTTAATTTGGTACGTTCTTAGCAAAATGCCAACTAAGTGAAATTCTCTCCCATCCCTAGATTTTTAGGCTAGATAATTCTTGGCTTTCCCATGATGTGAAAAAAGTCATTATTATCAGGAACATCTTGCCACAGAGCCAGACAAATGAGGTGAGAAAGTCGAATCTGACTCTTGGGCGGGGTATTGGTTCTCTTGCCTGGGTCTAGTTGGTTTCAGTAGGACTGCTTGGCCCTTTCTGTTCTTCCCCACTCACCACTCACCAGCAGCTGCTTCCTCCTTCACTGCCAGTCTCAACTGGGTCTTTCGTAACAGTGCAGGTGGTTCCTGTACACCGACCAATTTGCATTACATCTTCTTTTTCCCCCCTCTGGCCCAGGCTCTGCAAATTTTTGCTTTTCTGTCCATTGGCTCTGATTGTACTCCTTGTAATGCCACATGACACTCTTAAATCTCCCTACCCTTAAGTTCTATTTTACATGTCTTACACTCCTTCTCTCTCTTACACTTTATACCCCTGTGCTGTCCATCTTGGACTCTGAGTTCATTGGGTTAAAAAAGAAGCTACAGATGATTGCTATGATTGACTAGGCCAGATCAGGTGACTGATTACTTAGGCATAGGTAGCTGTCTTATGCAGCATCAGACCACTGGTCCAACCAGCCCATAGGTGGCCAACCTGTGGCACCATGGACAGCAGGGGTTTGTGGTAAAGCTGGACAGGAGTTAGAGGACTCATAGGACTGGTATGGTATGGACTGAGGCATGTCCTTGTGCCTGCTCTCCAGCTTACTAGACTAGAGGCAAAACCATTCGAAGGCACAGAGGGACAATGTTTACCATGGAGAGTACTAGAGTGGACCTATCTCATACTATAGGTGCGACATTTGGCACACTTTCCAAAAAAGTTAAACCACCAATAATCTAAGGCCTTCCATGATTGGAAGTGGTTCTCCAGGATCTGACGTAGAGGGGGACATCTTAACCAATCCAACTACAGCCTGGTCACTTTATTCTACGCTGCCCATGTTTTCTTGCTCCACATTTCATCCCACATTCAGAGCTGCTTGAATCAGCCCTGGATGTCTTCTCTTGTTTTGCAGCCCAGGACATGGTCTAAGGCAGGGGTGAGGAACCTGTTTCGGAGAAGCTTTCAGGGGCCGCATTCCAGTGGTGAGTGTGGCTAAAAGCAAAGGGGGCACGGCCAAAGGAAAAAGGTGTGGAGCCAAAATACAAAAAAATACCAGCATATTTTAGTTTAAAGCACTTACAGCCAGTAACTATGCCTTTGAAGAGGTGATTCAACTTTTTAGAATGGAGAAAAAAGCCACAAAAGCCAGGAAACCATGAAATGATTGGTGGTTGGGGCAAAGTGAATGGGGTCAGGGAAAGGGGGTGTTGTCTTCTGGGGAACCCCAGAGGACCAAATTGGGACCCCTGGATGGCTGGATTTGGCCCCTGGCCATGAGCTTTCCCACCTCTGATTTAAGGGTACTTGATGTAACCACCTTGCTGAACCTAAGCAGGTCTTGGTCTGGTTGGTACCTCGATGGGACACCACTTAGAACTCCATGCTGCCTAGAGTTCCATGATGGAAGAAAGCTGGAATATAAATGTCCCAAATAAATTGTTTTATGCGAATTTATATAACAAACATGTCCTTCACATCTCTATCACATAGCATTCCACCACCATCCCAAAGTGTCCTTTATTGATCATTGCTGTTTAAAAGCTTTGTATTAGTTCTTCAGACTAATCACAGCAAGATTTTTTTTGTCTGTAACAATGAAAGTAGAATTTGGAATAGTAATAATGGATTAGATCCACATTTAGTCATACTTGGAGTAGACTGACTGAAATCAGAGGGACTAACTTAAATGAGTGACTAACTTAAGTCATATTGGGTATACTCTAACTGTGACTAGATCCAACCCAGTATTTTCCAGTCTGGATCCAACCCAATATTTTCATTAACTTATGAAAAAACATAGGGAACGTCACATTCCCAAAGACCGGGCTGCATAACCTACATGATTGTCATACTCAAAATTGCTCCGAGCAGCTTGAGTCCCTTTTAAAACTCACAAGATCAAGTAGGGTATAACTAGAGTTCATACATGGGAGAGATTCTACATATTGCCCTGTACTTTCTGTCCAGGGGGTTTAGATTTCCTGGAGATACACAAGGACCAAAACTGACATAGCTCTCTATGCACACCTTTCTTATTTAATGTGAGCCCTACGATCTCCAGGAATAGTCAACACCTGGACTGGGTGAGCAGGACTTTAGGCCCACTGTCCCTGCTTCCCACCTGCCTGTGTTTACCAGATTTTCTACACATGTGGGCAGTCTTCATGTAATCTGTACCCTGCATTTTTGAATGATACAGATTTTGTGTACAGAGCTAGTATACATACAGCTTGTACATGGGTAGGATCCGTGCAGAAGACCTGATCCATGCATGGCAATTGGCAGTGGGCCTAGCGGACACCATGAAAGATACACTGCATATCCTGTATGTATTCTCTCTGTGAGGGAAGTGATGGCATAACCAGTCTCCCCCAACCTGATACCCTCCAGATGCATTGGCGTACAATTCCCATTATCCCCAGCCAGCACAGCCATGATCTGTCCTGGCTAGGGGAGATGGGAGTTGTAGCCCCAACACATCTGGAGATCATCAGGTTGTTGGAGGCTGGCTTAAACAATAGTTCCTCGACTCTTGGGTTGAAGAAATTGGAAGCTGGAAGGAAAACAAGGAGAAAACCTCAGTGCCAGTTGGATTCCTTGTGAAAGGTCTGCAGAAGGAGGAAGAGGAACAAGGAAATGAACTAACCTCTTCCCTCGGTTCTGAAGCATAAGGTTGCTTGGATGTTCTCCAGAATGAGGCAGTAATTGTAACTGATTGCAGGTCATAGACCAACACTTAGGGATCAGGGAGATGCATAGTCTCTGATGCACAGATAGAAGATGCATCTCCCCACTTTGGGAAGGATCAAAAATCTCTGAGAGAAGAATCATGAGTCATCTGCATGTCCTCTCTTCCCACTTCTAGAGAAAGTCCAAAGTCATTCTCAGAGACACTGCTAGCAGGAAGATAGATTAGAGAGGGAAACAACATGGTTGGATCAGCCCACACAACCTGAGATGTACCTTTACATGCAAAATGGTTTATAGTACAATGGTATTATTTATATCTCCAACATTTTTTAAAAATGCAAATACAGGGGAGAACCCCTGTTTAGTGGGCTTCCCCTGAGGTAGCTTTGTCCTGTCTTGGTTTCTATTTATCTTCTTCATTTAGTTTCACTTCTTGCTGCTTTCAGAGTGCTGTTCTCCCTGAGCACTGAGTGCTGAGCACACACAATTCATGACAATGTAGATCCCTCCATGATTTGTTTTACAGGCCGTATGTTACTGGCATATCCTTGTACTTTGTCCTGCACCTGTATTTATAAAGGTGTACAGAGACGTTTTTTGTGTTCATATTTCATTTTGCTCCAATTTGCAATTAAGTATGTTTGTTTAATTATGCTTGATATGTTTTTATATTAAAATAAAACTTTATAGTACCTTGTTCTGGAGATAACCTAATTCTTTTTTTAAAAAAGCTTTATGAACATAAATAAACTCCCGACTTTGAATTATAGTAAAAACCCTTGTTATTTGTGGAATCTGTGTATCAAGAGCTTTCCAATGAAGTATGTTTCATGAGAATTGGTCAACATGAAGGCAGTCAAAAAGGGATGACCAACTAACTCCCGACTTTGAATGATATATATAAGAAGATAAGATTTGGCCTTTTTAGGCCAGCATTGTGGTTTGCCATTGAAATTCAGTGGCAAATCACCAATTGGTTTGAAATTAGCCCCTGGAGCTCCTTAAGTTGCTCACCCCTGATATAGATTGTGCCTGAGCATGCATAGAAGGCAGAGAGCTTCGGCTATCGGGCGGTATAGAAATGAAATAAATAAATAAATAAATTTCCCTTACCACTGAGCAACCCTCTGGATTTCAAGGGTGGGTTTAAGTCCTGGCATGCTTCCTTTTACATATGAATTGCTGATTGCATAAGGCAAGAAATCATTATCTTTTAGTGTGGAATCTGATGGGAAAAGGGGAATGCCCAGCCACATTGTTATTTTCTGAAAGAGAAAGAACAATGTGTAATCCTCTTTCAGAGGAAAGAGGCCATTTCCTCTGCATCAGGGATAAGGGAATAGCTGGAGGCACCAATTCTCAAAGGGATGATCCTAAAGCTTTATGAAGTGTTGGCTCAGGGCCAACAGACAACACGACCAGCATTGTGTAAGCATCCATTTCTAATGGTGGAAAACAGAATCCATCAAGGATAGACCAATCCTTTGAGAAATAAATATTCCTACTTTAATCCAGGCTCTTCTGAATGGTGAAACACAGCTATTTTGGTATGATTAAGATAGCTTAACAGCAGCAGTGGGAGTTGCCATGAAATTACCCTTTTCTTTTTTTACTTCAGTTGCCATGTTATTTTCTGCAGCTACTCTGTAATTAAGTCACAATTCAGAATGGGATGGTTGTGAGCTAAGGTGATGGTCACACAGGACAGAAGGGCAGGCAACAGGCAGCAGCAGCAGCTGCTTCTTCTTCTTCTTCTTCTTCTTCCTCCTGTAGCTTTGGAATAAGCCAGCTGCACAGAATTAAACTGTAGGCAATCCCACCAAAATCAGAAGTGAAGTCAGATCCACAACAATGGAAATGAAGGGAAGAGGATATATATTATGTTGCAATGCAGATTACATAGGGATCCCTTAAATTGAAAAGGCCAACCATTTTGAATATCATCTCAACTTCTCAAAATTCTTAGGTTGCACATTAAAAAGTGTCTCCTGGAATTTGCAGGGATTTGTGTGAAGGTATCTCCCAGCGATTTCTCTGATGTGTAGCCCAATTTATCTGGAGCGCTCCAGGATGGAGAAGGGTAGTACATTCCATCCTATTAACACCCTATTGGTCTCTCTACCCCAGGGGTGGGCAACATGCACCCCATCCTTTTTCGCTGTTCCTTGCTGCCCCCAAACCTTTCTGATTCAGTAAATGAGAGAGCCAAGGAGTTCAGCTTTGCAAGTGGCTGATTGTCCCTGAAGATGTAAATTTTGTTTCTAAAACGTGTTTTGCCTGAAGAAATTTTAGCACTTTTGAGAACCGTTTGACAGATCATGGAAAACACATCTGGTGCAGGTATCATGTAAGAAAAAATTGTGCCTTGTTTTAAACTGAAAATGTGGCTTTTTTCTCACCACCGAAATTCAGCGGCAGGGTGTGTGTCGTCCCCATGGATTCTGGGGCAAAAATTGGCTCCCAGACCCTCTGAAGTTGCCCACCATTGCTCTACCCCCTTCCTTCAATGCTAGAATGTTGTAGCATAAATGAGGAATATAATTGTGCTTATCAAATGAAAAAGTACAAACCCAGAAAAAGCAAGATTTGAGAAAGCAAGATTCATTCTTACATGATACCAGCACCCGATGTGTTTTCTCTGATCTGTCAAACTGTTCTCAAAAGTGACAAAGTTTATTCAGGCAAAATGCATTTCGGAAACAAAATTTACTTCTTCAGGGACAATCGGCAACCAGCAAAGCTGAACTCCTTGGCTTGCTCATTTACTGAATCTGATTAAGGAGGAATTTTTGTTTTTGAAAAGTATTGGGCCTGAATAAATTTTGGCACTTTGGAGTTTCACTTTGGCTCATTTGTTGTATTTAGTGCCTTTCTCTTTTGGCTTCATGTTTTCTATGATCTGTACTTGAATGTACTATGACCAGTCAATACATCAACCCAAACTCACTCCACTTCCAAACATCTTCCAAATTGAGGGTTTTCATGTGCCATTCACAATGAAATCAGCACATCCAAGACCATCAAAGCATAGGGGTTCCTATGGGTTGGTCCCTACACTGATTCATATAGAAGACTGGGGATGAGTAGGAGCATCACCTGTATCACAGCTCTCCTTAATCAATGCTCTTTCTGGAGGTAACTTCCCACACACTTCCAATTTAGCACTACAGCACAAAATCAGCTGTGGAGGAAATTACCATATGGACATGGCCCTGGCCTGAACATGAATACCTCTTAGTTTAGTCAGATACATTAGGGCCAAACTAGATGCAATGTGGGAGATCCATGACTGGGTTTCCTGCCATCTTTTTCTTTGTCTTTAAAGCAGTCTGTGGTGAATAACAGCTTCAGAGGGAGATTTACATCAGGGAAGGGATGTTGGGCTCCAAGGTTAATTCCTCTTGCCCAGCAGCACAGCCCCGATCCAAGTTGGGATCCCCCTCTGCCAGTAGCAACCTTAGGGCAGGGGTGAGGAAGGCCACCTTCCCTTGAGGGGAACCTGTTTGGGGGTGTATGTCTTCAGTGGTCAGGGGCAGAGCCAAAGTGGGCAGGGCCACCCTTTTCTCTCTCTCTGCCACCCTCTTTTCCCTCCCTCCCTACCCAGTTGGCTGCCAGGGGAGGGAAAGATCACTTTTGCCAGAGATCTGAAGTGATCACTTCCAGAGGCCTTTGAAATAAGGCAGAGGGCTAAAGGTTTAGGCAAAGAAAAAATATCTGTTTAGGCAAAGAAAAAAAATCAGGAGAGCCGATCACAGTTCTTTCACATCATGTCTAGTTAGGCCCTTGTGTTTCTTTGGATAGACATCCCATTATAGCTTTTATGTCAGCCATTCCCTGCCACCACAATGTCACTAAAAGAATGCACATGGCTGGCCTTACCATGAAGCAACATGAAGCAATTGCTTCAGACAGCAGATTCCAGACAGCATACCATTGGCCTTCCCCCAGTCTCTCTTTGTGCCAGAGGAGCACTGTGACAAAATCACACTGCTTGCCATGTGGGGTCTATATTAATGTTTATATGTGTTTGCTGTGTTTAACAGAACCCAGGTAAGTTAGGGTTAATTGTTTGGTACTGAGTGAAAGGTGGGAGGGGCTTGTGTGTGTGTGAGGACATGGAGTTTATAAAAGGCAGGAGCAGACAGTTTGTTGCTTAGATGGAGACAGGGCTAGGAGACAGGGGAGATAGGGCCTTGGGGTTTGTGGGAATAGGAGTTAGAACGGGCAAAGTAGGCAGGGTAAGGCTGAACACTGAGTGATTAATTATAAGAGATAACATCTCTTGTATTAAATAAACTTTATTTTGTTTGTTTTTGAATTATAAAATCCCACGTCTTGTTCCTCTTTCTGTGAAATCATGTTCATATTTCCTGGGTACGTCTCCTGATTGGGTAAGGGGAACCAATGAAGCATATTGGGTGTCTCTTTGACCTGGTGAAGTTAAGGGCTGAAGCTCATGGGACAGTGAGGACAGCTATCCCAAAGTGGAGGCAGAGGGACCTGAGGGAGGGTCACATCACAGGCATCATTTTGGCTCTTTGCACCAGGTGCAAAAAGATCTAAGGCCAACACGAATAATGCTAAATAGGTTAATTTTCCAGCTCTTCACTCTGCCCTATCAACAGAAAACTCATGTCTTTAGTCATGTTGTCTTTATATTGACAGCTTTTATATCCCAGTGAGACAGAGGCCTTCCGCCACCCTTGCTTTCTTTTGCATGACATACTGCAGGACTATATTATATTATATTATCCTTTTGTAAATAAAGGATAATTGTTTCAGTTAATGACCTCCACTCCATGTTCCTTTGCCTTTCTTTCTTTCTTTCTTTTTCTTTTTTGCTTTCAAATTGAATTTTCATGCCTAATTGGTACCCAGGTGTGCACAGCTAGCTCAGTTGTTCATCAAGCATCGGGTACAGCTTTGTATCCTGGTGAGATTAGATACCGCAGAGCTCGGTGGAAAAAGAATTTAATTTTCCAAATGACTATAATTATGGTTTGATCTAATTGCCGAGAGTGGGGCTGAGCATTGACTTATGCCGATTTAGGAATAACATTGTGAATGCAGTACTAAAAAAAAAAAACGGCCTCCATGGCTTGAATATTGGCCATAGACTGGTATTTATAGAATTCTCCACCACTGGATTGTGCTAATTACAATGAATCTGCCTTTTCACACCAAGCATCTGGCAGTTCTTTTCCAAGCCCTGGTAGTTTCATGACTAGGAAGAAAGAAAATGGGGAACACGTAAGTGGCTCCTGCTAAAAACTCAAAAGAGGGTTGGTTGGTGGATCTTCCAAACTATGATAGAGCTCCAGAGCTCTTGTCCCCGCTCCCCAGAGTGTGCCCGCCTGCTCTGCAGTAAGTGTTGCCCCCAAATATTTTGGCACCCAAGATAAAAAAATCAAATGGTGTCCCCACACACAGTGAAGTGTAATAGTAAATTAAATAACTGGCCTTTTGCTGCCTTTCAGTGATGCCCCATTTCTGACACCTGATGTGACCACTTCACTTTGCCCAGCAGCAAGGCCATCCACGCCTCTACTCTTTGTCCGAGAACCGGAGGTGCCAGGTCCTTACCTGGAAACAATGCCTATGCCAGTGGTCTCTAACCTTTCTGGGTCAGTGGGCACATCTGGAATGTTGAGTGACATGGGCAGTCTCACAAAATGGCTGACATGGGGGACTTGCCCATTCACAAAATGGCAAAGGTGGGGTCTAAGCTCCACCATTCCTTTGAACCCACATTGTTCTGCCCCAATATTCATATCACAGAAGGCAAACTGTTGAGGCTGAGAGATGTGGGAACCAGATGCATTCTTGGAAATCAAGACAGCACTGAAGGCTGATATTTCACTTTGTAGCCTGCCCACCTCCCAGTTAATTTTTTTTATTAAAAAAATCTTTAAAAATCAAATGGAAATCAGGAGGAGCAGGGAGCCTGGCAGGCACCAAGAGAGGTATCCACAGGTACATTGTTGTCCATGGGCACCAGGTTGGAGATCTCAGGCCTATGCCATTAAATGCTTTGAAATACTGTACTTCTCATCTCGTCTTTATACCAGTCCTCTTGCCCAACCTCCATCCCCACCAAAAGTACAATCAGGGACACATTCTATTTCCCCCAGCCTGCTAGCAGTCTGGTTCTGGATT
Organism: Heloderma suspectum; assembly: GCF_057233095.1. Classification (NCBI taxonomy): domain Eukaryota; kingdom Metazoa; phylum Chordata; class Lepidosauria; order Squamata; family Helodermatidae; genus Heloderma; species Heloderma suspectum. Next base: position 165,356,177 of record NC_139462.1, read on the forward strand.
TAAAATGACATCAAAACTATCGGAGGAGAGAAGCAGTTCTTGAATAAAGTACTAAAACAAATGAATGCAACTGCACACAACCACATAATTTATCCGAGACTTTGGGACTTTTACAGACAAAATTGCAGACTTTCTGGTATATGGGCACTGCCCCTCCACCCTAATTCAAGCTAAGAGGTATATATATAGGTTTGTCGTAGAACTGCTGAAGAGGCAGGTGTCCTTGCCTTTTTGCCTACAGAAGACTCCTTTCTATTAAGCATATTCCACACTATCATACTCTTTAAAGGCTACTAATTTTTTTGTTTATGGCTAGAGTCAGTTCTATTGGTCTCTCCAGATTGGGCTTTTATAGTCTGTTTGCATGATGAAAAGTAAACAAAACCTTTAATGTCCTAAGGAGGGCTGAGTTAGAGGAAATTCAATAGTTCAGTATTGAATCTTACTTCAGTCCTGGTGATAGGACAGCATCCTCTACATGACTTGTGGACAGCAGGCTGGCTTAGAGGATCCAGGGCAGGTTGTCTGGAAAAGACACAGCTCTGTCTTCCAACAGAGGGAAAAGGTCAGCAGGCTGCCACTGCTGCCCCCTCCACACAACCCTGCCTCTGCCACCTGCGGCTGCCACCTTACTCCGCCTAATAGTAGGGCCAGCCTTAGGCAGGAGATTTTTTGACCCGCAAGAGCATTCTATCATGAAAGTTAGGCTATTTTCCACAAAGTGTACAGTAATTATTTCCTATAAACTAACATTACAAAATTAAGCTTCACCTTTCCCGTTTGATAACATAACTTCTTCACAACTGAAGGCACAGAGGTACAATTTAAAGACTTTTTGCCCTACCCCCCTATGGATCATACAAAGGAACATTACCCTAAATTAATATGTCTTTTGCTTCCACTTTGCATTAAGTAAACGCCTAATTTTTAATCTCTTTTTAAATGACACAATTTACAGGGGCGGGAGGAGGCTATTCTAATTTTTCAAGAAGATGGGTAGAGAATTCATTGACTTTTCTCTATTGAACGAAGGTCATGGAAGCCTGGTCTATGGCGCCACCTAATGAATTAAGCGCCAGGAATAAAAACCTTCTAAAAATAGTTTGGTACAGGTTTTTAATTCAAATGGAAGATATTAGGGCAGGGGTGAGGGTGACTCGTGGCCCTCCAGATGTTTTGGCCTACAATTCCCATCATCAATCTTTGTAAACCAATCAGAGAGCTTTGGCTATTGGGTGGTATAGAAATGTAATAAATAATAATAATCCCTCACCATTGGCTATGCTGGCTTGGGCTGATGGGAGTTGTCGTCCAAAACATCTGGAGGGCCACAGTTGCTCACAGGAGTTACACATGATCTCCTCCATGTGTGGAAAGAATGCATGGAGGGGGCCAAAGTGCTAGCCATGTACCACCTTCCACAACAAACGCCCAGTGGATATTCAGCAGAACAAATTCTCCTAAACTCTACAGGGAACATGGGCGAATCACGGTGCCTCCTTGAGTGGAGGAGCTCTCCACATATAGATCTGTGCACTCAGAGAACTAATTTTCACAAACATCTATTGGATGTTCATCAGGGAAGGTGGGGAGGCAGCATTTGGTTCTGGCAGTGGGCAAGGCTGGCCTAGACTAGAGATGTCAGAGAACTCTGCAGTGGATTCATATCCGTTTGGATTTCTAAGAATCTGACCTGCAGATTCTGCAGCGGACCAGCTCTTCCCCAGTCAGGCTGATTCCATGGACTTGTAGACTGTTTTCTTTTACTTTCTAGAACGTTACACAAATTTAGTTGTAGAAAAATACATAAAATTAAAAAAAAAACACCAGCCGAAAATGCACATTTTCTCCATTGACTAAAGCATGAAAATGCACATTTGGGGGATTTGCGCAAGTGTTAATTTGCGCAAATCTGGGAAATTGGGAAAAATCCAATTCAGTCAATGAGCGGATGATGGAATGAAAGCCACCCTATAATCCGTGAAATGCAGATGGAACGGATTTCACAAAATCCGTACATCCCTGCAACAACCCCTCTGTGCATTCACTGAACACATGGAGGGGTTTCTATGAGCCCCCCTGTTGTAGGCCATCAGAATATAGACCCAGAATGGCAGAAGATCTATTCACAAGGCCCTCCGTTATCATCTCACATTAATATAAATGAAAATTAGGAGTTTACTTCACGGTGTCAGGAGCGCCCTAGCTGCCTCTTGCAGTCCCCTCCAATAGCCAACTCAGGACACAGACGATGAGGATTCTTTCCAAGGCTTTATTCCTTTATTACTTTATGACTCTTTCAGATACTAATCACTAGCGAATAAGCAAGGAACTGCACTGGGGAAAGATAGCAGAGTAGCCTAAGCTCCAAGTAAGGCAGTTGGTCCCCGTTTGAAGGGGAACCATGGGAAGACTCTGAACTTATGGGCTAGGGAGAGGTCCTCCCTCTTTCCCTTGGGTCCTCGGGACACAACCGTTGTTTGAGCGCCAAATGAGTGGAATGCCTCCTTTCAGCGCCCTCCATCTGTCGTCGCTCCCTGCGTCTGCACCAAGCATCCAGCAAGCCCCCCTCCAGCGCTCCCTCACTGCCAGGGTCACTCTCTATCCCAGAAATGCTGGCAGGAGGAACTCTCCCTGCCGCTGTGCCTGTGAGAGATGAGCGAGCTCCTCTCTCAAGGATTGCTGTTCTTCCTCAGAATCAGAACTGCTCTGGGGCTCTATGGGCTCAGTTTCCACCCTGACATCATCCCCGCTCCTATGGGCCCCCCCCATGCTCCTCCCCTGGGGCCCTGGGTTTGTGGGGGTACAGCTGGTGGAAGCGCCTCAGCAGCAATGGAACATGCACATTTTCCACGGGTTCCCAGGATCGCTCATCTGGCCCGTACCCCTTCCAGTCCACCAGATATTGCAGGCGGCCGTGAGAAAGGCGGGAGTCCAGAATCTCTGCGACCTCAAAGTCCTCCTCCCCCTCCACCAGCACTGGTGGTATGGGAGAGCCAGCCGAGCGATGAGGGTCGCTAGAAACCAGGGGGGACAGCAAAGACCGATGAAATACAGAATGGATCTTCATGGAGGGGGGGAGAGCCAGGCAAAAAGCAACAGGGTTAATCTGGGCCATAATCTGGAAAGGCCCCGTGCAGCGAGGTGCGAGCTTCTTTGCGGGCGAGTGAGAGGGAAGGTATTGGGTGGACAACCAAACCCAGTCCCCAGCTGCAGAGATGGACCCGGCTGGCGCCGCTGGTCTGCAGAGGCCTTGCAGGCTGTCTTGGCTTGCTCGAGGGAGTCCCGTAAGAGGTGGTGTACCGCTCGCAGCTCCTCTAAAAACACATGGGCCGCCAGCACCGAAGAGGGAGCTAGGGTGGATGGGAAAGCCTTGGGGTGGTAACCAAAATTGGCAAAAAATGGAGTTTGGCGGGTGGAAGCATGGCAGGCATTGTTATAAGCAAATTTTGCGAAAGGCAGCAAGGAAAACCAGTCATCTTGCTGGTAATTGACATAACAGCGCAAATATTTCTCCGGAGTCTCATTGTTGCGCTCGGTCTGACCATCTGTCTGTGGATGGTGGGCGGAGGAAAGACGGAGCGTCACATAGAGAAGCCCAAGTAGCTCCCTCCAGAAATGGGCAGTGAATTGGGCCCCCTATCCGAAATGACACCCTCGGGCCATCCGTGGAGCTGGGAAACATGCGCCAAAAAAAGCTCCGCCATCTCCCTGGCTGTGGGCAACCCAGAGCAGGGGATGAAATGGGCCATCTTAGAAAACAAATCCACCACCACCAGAATAGTGGTCTTACCGTGTGAGCGAGGCAAGTCAGTGATAAAGTCAAGGGAGAGCAGTTTCCAAGGTCCTGAGGGGGTAGGCAGGGGGTGAAGCAAGCCTGTGGGCTTGCCTGAGGGGGCCTTCGCACGCCGGCAGGTTGGGCAGGAGGCGACATAGGTCTTGATGTCCTGACACACACGAGGCCACCAAAAATCCCGTGTCACTCCGTGCAGGGTCTTGGCGAAGCCAAAATGCCCAGCGGTGGGGGAGTCATGGCACTGATGGAGGACCTTCTCGCAGAAGGGTCTAGAAGGCACATAGACCCGGCCGGAATGGTAAAGCAGGCCACCTCGCAAAGAGAAGGGGGTAGAGTGGGGGGGGCAGAGGCTAGCCCCAATTCCTCCACTTTTGTGCAGACAAAAGCATCCTGAGCCTGTTCAGAGTGAATAAGCTCCTCCCAAGAGTGAGGCACCACAGCTGCCGCCAGGCTCTGGGGGGGAAGAATCAGAGGGGGGAGATTTCCCTCACCCCCTGGCTGGAGGTCCGGCTTACGAGAAAGAGCATCTGCTTGTAAGTTGTTGGAGGCCTTCACATGGCAAATCTTAAGGTGGAACCGGGGGGAAAAAAGCGACCACCTAATCTGCCGCTGGTTTAAGGCACGGGCTGTCTGAAGATGTTCGAGGTTGTGATGGTCGGTTCTAACTTGTACTGGGTGCTGTGCCCTCTCCAGAAGATGATGCCATGTCTCCAAAGCGGACTTGATGGCCAACAGTTCCTTCTCCCAGATGGTGTAATTCCTCTCAGACATGTTCAGCTTCCTGGAGTGATAGGCGCAGGGTTGCTACCCGCAGCCCGCCTGATCTGGCTGAAAAAGCAACGCCCCACCACAAAGTCAGAGGCATCAGTTTGCACCACAAAAGGCTTCCTCGGGTCGGGATGTAACAGGATCGGCTCAGAACTAAAAAGTTTCTTAAGTTCCTCGAAAGCCTGTTGGGCAGATGCCATCCAATGAAAAGGAGATTTCCTGCCCTTAAGGAGGTCTGTGAGAGGAGATGTCAGCCGAGCAAAGCTGGGCAGGAGCTTTCTGTAAAAATCTGCAAACCCCAGAAAACGTTGCAAGTCCTTCTTGGTGGATGGAGCCTGCCAGGAGAGGACAGCCTGGACCTTTGCAGGATCCATCCTGATACCGTCAGCTGAGATAATGTAGCCAAGATAGTCCAAAAAGGTTAGGTCAAACGCACCTTTCTCCAGCTTGGCATAAAGATGGTGCTCGTGGAGGCGCTGGAGGATGGCGGAGACATGGTGCTGATGGGTGTGGGGGTTCTCAGAAAATATAAGTAAATCATCGAGATACACAATGAGGAAAGTGTCCAAATAGTCCCGGAAGATGGCATTCATAAAACGCGAAAACGTGGGGGGGGGGCGCAGGCGAGCCCAAACGGCATCACTAGGTATTCATATGCTCCGTACTAGGTGCCGAAACAGGTCTTCCACTCATCTTCCTCCCAGATGCGAATCAGACTGTAGGCGCCACGCAGGTCCAACTGTGTGAAAATCTTGGCTCGCCCCAAGCGCTCCAGCATCTGGGGTATGAGGGGGAGGGTGTACTTGTCGGGGATCGAGACCGAATTCAATACTCTGAAGTCATGCACCAGGTGGAGTTCTCCCAATTTTTTGCACACAAACATGGTAGGGGTGCAGGCGGGGCAGGAGGAGGGGTGAATGAAGCCACGTCTGAAGTTTGTGTCCAAAAACTCCCACAGAGCTCGAAGTTCCAGCTCCAACATCGAATACAGCCGGCTGGCAGGGATGGTCACCCCAGGAATGAGGTTAATGGCACAGTCAAAAGGGCGGTGAGGGTTGGCCTCCTTCTTGTCAAAAACATCCCAAAAAGCCACATACTTCTCTGGGAGGATCACAGTAGCTGAAGAACTGCCAGAAGCAGACGAGGAGGGGGAGGAAAGGGTTAAGGCCTGGGCTGGGACTGGCGCCTCAGTCGGGAGGCAATGCTCCCGGCACTAGGGAGACGCAAACTCCACTTGCTGAAGCCCCCAAGAAATCTGAGGATTATGCTTAGAGAGCCAGGAAACACCCAGCACGATTGGGTATTGGGGAACCTTGGCCAAGTGAAACTGAATCTGCACAACGTGGGACTGGGCACGCAGAGTGAGTGGAGCTGTAATCCGGGTCACTGCGCCTGAAGAAAGAGGACGCCCATCGATGGTCTCCACTGCCAAGGGGGCAGGAAGAGGCAGGGTAGGAATCTTGTGGAAGTGAGCGAACATTTCATCCATGAAACTGGTCGTAGCCCCAGAGTCCACTAAAGCTAGGGCCTCCACCCCACCCCACTGGGAGGAGCGGAGGTGAACATGCAATAGGGAGAGTGAGGAGGGGTTGCGGAAGGCACCCACCTGGTGGGGAACCAACCCCCACACTGGAGACCCCCAACAGACTTGGGGGGCAGCCTAGTCAGGCCTAGGGACGAGGAGGAGGAGGAGGGGGAAGGAGAGGAGGGGGAGGCAGTGGGGTTGCGGGTCTGGCGCAGCAGGTTTTGGCGAAATATCCCAGCTTTCCACACCGAAAGCATCGGCACTCCATGCGCCGCCGCTCTAGTTCCTCCGGCGGCAGTGGGGCTCGGGTAGCTCCCAGCTGCATCGGGGTCTCCTCCGCCCCCACCGCAGGGGCGGGGGGTGGGGGCAGGAAACTTGGGGGAATGGGAGGAGGGAAGTCTCGGCCCCCGGCACCCCACCAGGTCTGCCGGCACCCCTCTAGCCAACTATCTATCTGGAGGCGGGTCTGGATGAGGTCCTCCAAAGTAGGCGGGCTAGGTGTGCATGCCAACTCATCCAAGATCTCGTCGTTCAAACCATCCAAAATCTGAGCCACCAGCATGGCATCATTCCACTGTAACTCCTGCATCAGCAAGCGAAAAGTTGTCACGTAGCTAGAAACTAAGTCCTTGCCCTGCCTGACGCGGTGAATCTCCCGAGAAGCCATCTGCGCAGGGGGTCACCGAAAAATCTGGCCATCGCTGTCATGAAACCTTGATAGTCCCCGAGCAGGGGGTCATTAGCAAGAAGAAGTCCTGAAGCCCATCTAGCTGCCACGCCTGAAAGTAGGTTAATGATAAAGCCCACACAAACCTGTTCTGTCAGGAAATCCTCAGGTCGTAGGCGCATGTACAGCTCCGATTGGGCCTGGAAAATCTGAAAAAGTCCTTTCTCACCAGAAAACTTCTCTGGCAGAGCCACCGGGCACTTGCGGCGGGGGGGAATTGGAGGTGGTAGGGGTTGAACAGCAGCTTGCAGACTCCGTACAGCAGTCATCAGTTGAGCCTCTTGATCACTTAGAGCCTGGTTTTCTTGCATGCGAGCTTGCACCGCTGAGTCCATGGCAGCCTCCAGAGGCAGTAGGAGCAGAGAGGGAAAAAAAAAGGAACGGGGACCAAGCTCTCGCATTAATATAAATGAAAATTAGGAGTTACTTCATGGTGTCAGGAGTGCCCCAGCTGCCTCTTGCAGTACTCTCCAATAGCCAACTCAGGACACAGACGACGAGGATTCTTTCCAAGGCTTTATTCCTTTATTACTTTATGACTCTTTCAGATACTAATCACTAGCGACTAGCAAGGAACTGCACTGGGGATAGATAGCAGAGTAGCCTAAGCTCCAGGTAAGGCAGTTGGTCTCTGTTTGAAGGGGAACCACGGAAAGACTCTGAACTTATGGGCTACGGAGAGGTCCTCCCTCTTTCCCTTGGGTCCTCGGGACACAACCGTTGTTTTAGCGCCAAACGAGCGGAGCGCCTCCTCTTGGTGCCCTCCATCTGTCGTCGCCTCCTGTGTCTGCGCCAAGCGTCCAGCAAGCCCCCCTCCAGCGCTCTCTCACTGCCAGGGTCACTCTCTATCCCAGGAATGCTGGCAGGAGGAATCTCTCCCTGCTGCTGTGCCTGTGAGAGATGAGTGAGCCCCTCTCCCACGGACTGCTGTTCTTCCTCAGAATCAGAACTGCTCTGAGGCTCTATGGGCTCAGTTTCCATCCTGACACATGGAATCTGTTTTTTGCCTTTACACTCATGTTAAGATCCCTTGCATTATTTTCTCACGTTGCATGCAATGCTGTGTTTCACTGCTTTAAGGGGTTTGTCTCAAACAAAATGGAGACTAAACATACATTGGTAAGCTCCCTCACTTTTATTCTTAGAGGAATTAGTTTGGAATAAGTACCATACACTGGCTCCATACTCAGTCATCAAGATACATGATGATTATGGATACATTAGAATATCCTTCCTCAACCCAGCATTCTCCATACATGTTGGACTACAATTCTCATCATCCCTAGCTAGCATGATAGCTGGGGATGACTGGAGTTATAGTCCAATACATATGTAGGACAGCATGTTGGGGAAGGCTGCATTAGAAGTTCATCCTTTTATTTCACACACTGAAAAAGTTTATATGCCCTTTTACTATGCTGCCTACCTTGATTTCAAAAGTGTAACTAAATTATACTATGTGGTAATTTGTCTATCATACCTATGCATCATAATTGTTCTTTACTTGGGATTAGCCTTATCCTTTTGGCCGTATGTAAGTACCTTCCTTTGCAGTTCATCCCTGAGAGTTAATTAGGTTTCTCCTCTGTATCCCTACTCCTCCATCTTACTTAAAAAGAGAAGCCAGTCAAGTCAGTCACTTGTACTTCAGCCTCTACATCCATCCAATTTGTATCCCACTTTTCTCCTAAGCTCAGACTTGTATACATGGAGTTTCTCTTTGTTTCATCCTTACAATAAGCATGTGAGCTAGGGTAGGCCAAGAGATAATAAGAAACTTAATGTCAAACACTCTAGCCCTGGTTCTCGCCACACCACAAATGGATGCATGTTTCAGAAGAACAAGGGATGAATTCCAATTGAGGTGCAGAAGAGGTTAGAGACTATTCTTGTAGTCACTGCACACTGCCCCCACCCCCCATTCTCTCTTCTGTACATCAGCTCCAACAGCTGTACAACAGTTCCAACAGTAGAATGTCATACGGCACCTTCATCAGAAGCTCCAGCACGCTGAATATCTATAGACAAGTTGCAATGAATTCAAACTGCAGGAAAATTGCTTACTGAAGACTTTAAATGAGAAAGAATGAACATGGGAGGAAATCCATCTAAAGTAATCAAACACGTTATTTATAGTTCATGCATATCCTACAATAGACAATGACATTTCTTTAAGGAAATTTAAAAACTTCTGAACTTTCTTCCTCCTGTTCCTGAAGAGGTTAATTAAAAGCAGAACAAACTTTATTTGAAACAATATATCATCAGGCTTAGCTGTAAAGTAGATAAACCTGAGCCATGATCAGACACGGTGGCTTCTCAGTTCTGTATCCTACTCCCTTATTCCGAGGGTCATTCACTTCCAGAAAAGATAAGAAAACAACAGAGAGCAGCTTTGGCAAACAGAATCAGTCTCTCTGGTATAGCAGTCTGTGTGATAATGCAATCAAATGAAAGACACTACTGTGGAACATTTATATACTGAGCTGGCTTGGATGTAACGCTTAACTATACTTTAGTGTTACAAGGATCAGCCTAGCCTCTTCTCAGGCTCGCACATTGCTCCCGCACTCCACCAGCACAACTGTGAGAAGCTTGCCATGTAATCTGAACCCAGACAAACTATGGTTAATCTTAACTATGGTTAGTGAAAATGGGTCAGTTTGCACCATCACCATGGCCCACCATGGATTATTTAAGCCACGGTGGGTTGCGGTGTGTGCTGCCCACCCTTTTGAATATTCAAACCATGGGGAATGGTTGCATATCATGTTGTGCGAACCCAGCAAGGGTGGCTTCTGTGAGGGTTAAACAACCCTCACATAACCCTAAAACAGCCCATGGGTTATGCAAGAGTTGTTTAACTCTCACATAAGCCACCCTTGCGAGGTTCACATGACACGATAAACCATGGAGACTGCCCGCCATGGCTTGACTATTCCAAATGGCTGACAGCACGTACCACAATCCACCATGACTTAAATAAGCCTTGGTGGGCTGTGGTAATTGTGTGAACCTAGTCAGTGAGTCAACTTCAAACTAGTTTGTGAAGCTGGCTTGTTAAGATTAACCACAGTTTAGATTTCAGATGACACATTAAACTGTGGTTAATCTAAAACAAAAGTGGAAGCTTCCAAACTCCTCCTCATAGTTGCACCAGGGGAGGAGAGGGAAGCCCTGTTGGCAGGCTTGGAAATTCTCATAACACTAAAACATGGTTTAGCATAACATCTAACCACAACCACTTACTTCAGCAGTCCAGCTCCCAATCAGCAAAAGTCATGTTTCCCTTTGAGGCTTTCGAAATTTGCTTTGGAGAAAAACTCTTGGCACACACAGGCCTTCCTTCTTATTCACAGTTTCACGCAGCACATATTCATTGACCTCTTGCTCATATCCCACAGACAGGAAAAGTTCAGCCAAGAAGTCTGAAGAGAAGAAAGAAAAGAAGTCTTAACAATATGGATATGCAAACATGAGATGACAGAGATCCTAAATATGCAGGTTGATCATCTCAAACAAACCCTGCCAAAGCCTTTGTATTCTAATAGCAGAGACAGAAGCCTCTAGGTAACGTAGACTGTCTGCAGTAAGCAACTAAAAAAAAATAAGAATTCAAAATTCTGAAAAAACAGAACACTGGTTACTCACTGTAGAAATTCCTTCTGGTCTGGTGTGCAGAAGTATCCAAAGTGAGTTATCTCCCCCCACTCACTCAGGGAGGCAGAGAAGCATGTGACCTAGGTTTTCCCCCTAAACTAGCTTTCCCCAACCTGGTGCCCTCCAGATGTTTTGGACTACAACTCCCAGCACTGCTGACCATTGGCCATGCTGGCTGGGGCTAATGGTAGTTGAAGTCCAAAACATCTGGAGGGCTCCAGGTTTGGAAAAGCTTTCCTCTTGGTAAACTCCGTCCCAGGTTCTGATCTGTGAAAGATCCAAGCTTTCTGTAAGAACAACAATTGAGAAAGGTAGGACAACAGGAACTGATACCTGGTTGTAGGAAAACTACAAGCTTAAATGGAAGAATGTATGTGAGTACAGCCACTAGATGCTTGTTAGGGTGTGGTCTTGGGAAGCCTCCCCACATCAAACCAGAAGGAAACTTCATAGTGAGCATCCAGTGTTCTCTGTTTGGTGTGGGAGGTATCCTAAATGGGATGTAGAAAAGCTATGTTTGACCCTCGGTGGCTAGGTGGCTGTATTAAGATGGAGGCCGAACAAACTGTAGGCTGTCTCTGTGGAGGAGTCAAGAGCCTAGTTTATAATGTCTCATAAAGGTGCTTGGTGATGACCGTGAGGCAACTCGGATATCTCAGTTATGGGTACCTTTGTGGAAAATGCTGCTGATGTAGCCACCCCCCTAGCAGAGCATACTGTAATGTTAAGTGGTTTGGGGAGGCAATGTGTTTTATAGGCCAAGGCAAAACATGCCTTGATCCATCAAGCTAATAGATACATGAGGTCATTAGGCCCAGAATGTGGGCTAGTGTCATCGGATCTGCTGTTTTGCAAACTAAGAGGGGCTTGAGAACTGTCTGGAGCTTTGTAATCCTTTCCTGTGAAAGGGAAATGTACCCTAGGTTGTATTTATGTTGGCCCCTAAATGTTGTATTTGTACAGAAGATTGCATGTGAGTCTTTTGAAGATTCACTAGGAAGCTGTGGTTTTTTAGGCAAGTCAGGGGAATATGGAAGTCCACCAGGGCAATCACTGTGAACATAAATCAGTGTAAATGTAAATTGTTATAAATCTTGGGGCGCTGAGGACAGACCAAAGGGTAGGGCTTTGTACTGATACATGGATTTAGACATGGTGCTTCACTTCTATGAGCTCCACTGATGACATTAAGTCCCTTGACTGAATTGCCTCTCAAATAATGGCTGGTGTTTCCATGTAAAAGATGTGATTTCTGTCAATCACAAATTTGTTTATGTACTTTCAATTTAATATTTTCCTCCAGTCCCCCCACTTCTCGGGGACTGCAAAGAAAACTGAGGAAGCGCCTGTTTAGCTCTATAGCCCCTGTTTCTAGGAGGTGGGAAATGGCTAAATCTATGGGTTTTTTTTGTTTTTCTGAAGATCAGGAGGTCAGGAAGGGACAAAACTTGTTCTTGGGCATTTTTAGGAATTCTAAGCTGCATCCGTCCCAGACGGCCCTTATAATCCATTGGTTGGAGGTCAAGGCGTTCCAGATCGACAGGAAATGCTGCAACCTTCCTACTACTGGGAGTTGAGCAGTGTTAAAATTGTTGCTGACCTCCTAGGAACAGGGGCTGTACAGCTAGAAGTAGTCAGGCACTTACTCAATTTTTATTTGGCACCTCCTCTGGAGGTGCAGGAAGCCCCTAGTTTCTACAAGGGAATTTTTTTGCCTGGAACATGACAGTTTGCAATTACTGAAATCTCTTACTTGAAAGGAAGACTTCTGAGGGCAAGAGGAGGCAAGAAGAGTCTTGACCAGCACCTATTGTCTCTCTTCTGAGCTGTAGGCATTGCCTTGCATTTATGTTTGTTTTCTACAAGGACATCTTTGATAGCAGATTCCCCCCAAAACCATGATCCTTTGAAAGGAATGGAGGGTAAATTTGATCTGGATGCAGTGTCTACATTACAGTGTTTGAGTCATAAGGAAGTTCTAGCTACTACGTTTGCCACAATGGCTCTACTAGAAAACTTGAACTGAGTCTAAAGTAGCATCTGCTATAAAAATAAATGATTTGGAGAGCTTCTGGACAGATCTACAAACTCGAAGTGGATCTGGATTAGGATCTTACATCACCTCCTCTAGCAGTAGTACAGAACCTCTGGCTTTCCTGAGTGATGCATTGTGAGGCCTTGTCAGGCCCAGTCTAATTTTTGCTCTCCTGAATCCTTAAAGAGCACATCGTCATCTTTGGGAACTATTGCTCCTAACAGCAATAAGCAACTGGAGCATCAACTAAGGGGTCAACTGAAGTTGTTCACTGTCATTTGGACTAAGGAATAATGCAGGGATGGGGAACCACTGGCCTGTGGGACTAATCTGGCCAATCGAGGCTTCCCAGCTGGCCTGTTGAGCCTCCTTTGATTCTTTCAGGGGGTGGGGCTTGGCATCCAAACCGTGCCTCCAGGAAAAATCCTTGCTTTTATCTCCAATCTCAGATTGGAGATAACAGTGGGGATTCCCCTGTGTGCCACTTGGGAAGGGGAGCAGCGCACTCATAGGGACAATGGGCATCGCACAAAGCCGGGGGCTTGGCCAGTGCTGGGAAGAGTGGTTGCTCTTCCCAAGTCCAGCTCAGTCCATTCGCATGGTGCATGCCACCCCCATGGGGATGACACGAGGCACATAAAGTCAGGGACTCAGCAGCGCTGGGAGGAGCAGCTGTTCCTCCCAAATGGCTGCGTCCATGTGCATGATGGACAACGCACAGCCCATGACGTTGGTAACTCGGCTGGTGCTGGGAGGAGTGGCTGCTCCTCCCAGTGCTGTCCGAGCCCCTTTCTCTGTGCAGAGAAAGGCACAGAACTCCATGCCTCCCTCAACATGGAGAAAGGAGAAATGGCTTGAGATCGGGGCTACGATGTCAGTGGATGTGGCTATATCCACAAATATCATCCGGCCTGCAGAGGACCTAGTCAAAAACTGGCTCCCCACCCTGGTTATGTTACTGGCCTTTTGCTGCTCAAGGCTGTACCCATTCTGACTTTACTGTCTTCTCAGAGTTGCTAGGAAAGGAACTATTCCCCATGGATCTTTGGATTCAGGGAAAATGAAATCTCTGTGTGATACTGGAACTGCAGGGACGAGAAGATGCTTGGGATGAAACAGGGACAGTTTCGGTATTCTAGTTTCTATCTGAGCGATGCCTGGGATTGCCAGGATTTTTACCTGATGGAAGGTGATGGGAATCGGGGGATTTGTTGCCAGATTCTTAGAGGTTGATAGGGATAGTAGTACATTTAAATGTAGCTTTGGCCCTTTGCCTCCTTTTTCTTTCAGACTTGGGAGAGGAGCTAGATGAAAACAAGAGATGCCTGCTCTTTTTATGAGAGCATTGAACATGCCTCTCATGAAGTAGCTCATCCTTAATTTCATTGATAATTGACTTCTTCATTTTTTAAACAAATGGCTTTTCAAAGCGAAATGAATAATGCAGGGATCCCATCAGAAGGCATCTCAGAAGAAGCCCTTACCTGAAGTGTCAGTGATTGTGAATCTCTTGAAGATCTGCATTTTATAAAGGAAGCATCTCTGCAGCCACATCCTTTATCCTTTGCCGCCATCAGGTGGTCAGAGTCGGTCATAGAATCACAGAGTGGAAAGGGGCCATTTAGCCCATTGAGACCAACCCCTTACTCAGTACAGTTGGCTGTCCAGTCTGCTTGAATACCTCCAGCGATGGAGAGTCCATCACTTCCCGGTAATACTTTTGTTTTCCAGAAACGAAGAGGCTGAGGCAGCTTGGCAAGAACTGGAAACAGCCCGAGATGGGGTGCTGCCCTCCACTATGGAAAGGATTCACCTGCCAGATGTGAAGAGAGCCTAGTAGTCACATTGAAAGTGGTCCTGATCGTGGTAGTGACTTGGACTTGCAGGCTCCAAGATGAGCTCTAGTAAGGCCTCTGGATGCTTTGCTGTTGGCTCCATCAGCTTGCTGGGAAGATTCACTGGAGTAGTTCCCTCAGCACAGGGATGGGCAGCTTGTAGCCTTCCAGAAGTTGTTGGACTGCAACTCCCATCAGCCCTAGCCAGCATAGCCAATGGTGAGAGATGACCTCTGCCTTAGCAGCTGGGCACCTTGAGAGGCTGAATGCTGCCACTTCATTATTCTCACATGTTGCCCGTTCTTTGTTGCTGGTTTGGAGAATGGGTGCTTCCCGGTTGGTACCATAATGAGGGATGCACCAGAGAAAGAAGAGAGAGAAAAAGCAGCAAGGGAAAAAAGACCAGAAGAGGGTTTGGGCTTTTTGTTGAGGGGGATATACAAAAACAAAGGAGAAGAGGTAGGGAAAAGGAATTGGAATAAAAATACCTTTGTAAGAAAGGGAAGAGGAATCGGTCTATGAAGATGCAGTAAGAGAATGAAGAGAGGGTTCCTGTGACAGTCCTGAGCAAAGGCAGAGAAGAACAAGGGGCGGAGCCTACCGAGGGAGGGTTGAGCGCAAATGAGGTCACATGCTGCTCTGCCTTCTTGAGTGAGTGGGAGGAGATAACCCACTTTGGATCCCTCCCAGGCCAAAATAGAGAAGAGGACAAAGGGCAATTCACAATCTCTACACTTTATTTTCTGAAGAAATTACGAATGTCATAGTTAAGTTTGTTCTTCTCTCCTTCTCAATTGGCTGAACTTTAAGTAAATAAAATAATCATCTACATTTGGTTAATGGCCACTCAAAAACAGTAGGAGCGCATCTCCTTAACCTCAACGAACTTTAATTTAAATCCTTTTATGTCTAAGAAGCAGTTCTACAAGAAGTATTTGGCCTTGTCTTGTCCTAACATCTGCACTCACATGCCTATTTGTCATATCAATCTTACAGCCCCTTTTCCTACTTTGTTCTGATATAGCTTGTTGGTTTATTTATTTATTTTATTTCTATACACACCTCAAATGCTCTCCCTCCACCTCATATCACCAAGACCCAGTGGACTTAGGAACAAACAGATTTATTGCCTCAAGATGTGGTGATGGCCACCAACTAAGGCAGCTTTAAAAGAGGATTAGACAAAGTCACGGAGGATATGAATGGCTATGAGTCATGATGGCTATAGGCTACCTCCAGGATCAAAGTGAACAACAGTGGGAGGGGGCTATTGTGCTCATGTCCTGCTTGTGGGCCTCCCAGAGGCTTCTGGATGGCCACTCTCACAAACAGGAAGCTGAACTAGATAGGCCTTTGGCCTGATCTAGCAGGGCTCTTCTTATGTTCTTAAACACTGTAAGGCACCATGCACAGTACAAATGCTAAAGAAATGACTGCTGAATCCCATGATTCACACTTAGCAAAACCCCACAAGACCATACAGTTGTTTAAGAAAGCAACTCGTAAACAAAAAGTCAGAGCCAGAAGACTCACCATCAGCGAAAAAGTATGATCTGGTTCCGTCTTGTCTCACATAGAAGTTTTCTCCAAGTTTGTTAGCAGACTTAAACCTCAGCATTGCATGATCATACAGACCATAATCTCTGAACAGCACACATTTTCCTGGTTTTAACACCTGACAGATAAATATGTAACACAGAAATGCACTGAGCTTTATAAAATAGAAACATGGTGCAATATAATAAAAATGGAGCATTTTGTGTCACTGAAGCTCAGTTGTTTCAGATATATTTTTATAACAGGTCAAACACACTAGTTATTTCACTTCTAGGATTACAAGAATCTTACAAAAGTTGCCTTTGAATTCAGTTTTCATAGTTGTTCCCTCTACATCAGCTTTTTTAAACATTTTTTATGATTCCCTATTAATATATTTGTACTGTTATTTAAGATGTGCTTCCTTACCTTATAAATATTGCTCAAAACTAGATGCATCTTCTCTGGATGAATGGCAGAAAGTACAAATATTAACATCACAACATCCAAAGAATCTGATGGAACATTCTCCAGAAGATCATCTTTGGTAAGGTCACACTGGAATACTTTGCATCTCTGGGTATCATATAAAGGATTTTGCTGTGAAGGGAAAATGTTCTTTCTCAGATGAGAAACATTTGCAATCAAATTATTTGATTTCACTTTTAGAAGTTAAGACTTTGAAACGTAGTACCAGGAACGCATGAAACATAGAACAGCAAGAGTACCATCATTCCTATCCTTTTGATTATTCAGTTCCCAATTTGCAGAAAGGTCTTTGGGTTGTTACTGTTACAAGGCTGGATCTAGAGTCTTGTGGAGCTGAACTCAACAAACTCAATGATCCTGCTGCAAGAAGGGGGTGAAAGGGTGATTTTGGCCAATTTCCCCCTGCAGCCCCCTATGACCCCAAAAATCTGCTCTGAAGGGTTGGGAAATCCCCCAGAAGAGTGTGTGAGGTGGCACTGGTGGTTGCAGGGGGAAGGAAGAATCGGTGAAAATCATCACCCTGCCACCTTCCTCCAGTAGGGAGCCTCCACTGGATCCTAGTTCCCTTAGCCAATGGAAGAAACCCTTCTGTTCGCAGAGGGACAACTCTGCATCTCACCCACAGTCATTTTTCATCCAGCTGCGACGCAGATGTGCTGTAAAACACGTCACCTAACAATGCTTTTGAACACTTTATATTTCAAAGATATTACAGTATATCATTATAAACCTTAGATGACATTGAATTGGAGGCAACTATTAGAGATGTTTAAAACCAAACTAGAAACGTAGGCTGTAATTCCAAATATCTATTTCCAAACATGTGGGCAAGTGTAAATTCAGTTGGGGCTTTCTATCTCTCTTTCTATATATAGCAGGTCTGACAACCAAGTCTATAAAGTGCTTTTTAAACTCAATAAGAGCTAGTCTCATCAGCTCACAGAATCACTATGGCAAGAATAGCCAGGGGTTTCATCCACAACCACTTCGGATCATAGCCAACGGTTGGAGGCTTTATAATCAGAAGTCTGTTTTAATATGCTGGCCATCTGAAAATCTCTCTTCAAATATGCTAGGCTGTCTTGTTTTAAAAATTTCAGTCCCCTGGGTTTTTAAAGTAGTTTGAAAATACTTTTCCACATCCCAGACTCTCCAAAATACTTGTCCCACATCCCTGGCATTTTCATAATAGAAAGGAATTTGTATAATTCTTATAGCTTCGTGTATATACATTAATTAAGCCAAGGTTAGTTAGTATCTGCAGATATACTAAAAAAGCAATCATTTGGAAAATGTTCCCCAATTTATCTGAGGCACATCGTACTATGGCCCTTCATGGAATTCACTGTGCAATCCTATGCATGTCTACTTGGAAGTAAGTCCCACTGTGTTAAATGAAGCTTTCTCCCAGAAAAGTGGGTATATCCATACTTAACTGAGAGTAAGTCTCATCAGTGGGGCTTACTTCTGAATAGACATGTATTGTGCTGTTAGTGTTGTAAAGGTTCGTGCTTCTGACGTGGCTCAAAGAAGAGAGAATATCTGCCTTAACCAAAAATTTACAGTGGAGAACTTACTGTTATTGTTGTGAAAAAAATTTAGTGCTCTATCTACTTCTAGGACTTTTGAACAATACTATTATGTATAAGTGTTAGCTACTCATGAGAGACTATTTTGAACTTGTGCAGCAGTATAGGAATTTTTAAATTAATAATTAATTTTAAAAAAATCTAAACTACTATTATTTGCTCTCTAGGTAAACAGGGTAACTGATTTTTGCTGGAGCTTCTGTTCCCAGTTTAGTTGTTTTGTTTTATGATGCCCAATTGGTTAGACACAAAGTAAACATTCCAACAGGGCAACAGCAATTTTCATGCCTGCTTATTTCAAAATTAAATATGGAAGAAAGGCGATCCCGGTTATTTAGGGCAGCCTTCCCCAACCTGGCACCTCCCAGATGTGTTGGATCACAACTCCCATCATGCCCAGACAGAAAACCATGCTGGCTGGGGATGCAGAAAGTTGAAGTCCAACACATTTGGAAGGCAACAGGTTGGGGAAGGCTGATTTAGGAGCTTGGTTCCATAAACTTTAGGGTTTAATCACTGATCGTATAACCAAATGCAAAGCTGAAATGACTTACGGGATTGTGGTATCAGGCTAAGCAAATGTATGAATGAGTATGACATGAGAGAAGCAAGGTATTAGATCCAAAATACCAATGGGCTGGATACAGACTTGGTCCTACCTAGAGCAGACCCATCGAAATCCATGGAATTTAAGTTAGTAATGACTAACAAGTCCCATTCATTTCAAAGGGTCTACTCTAAGTATGACTACATCTGGATCCAGCCCAATGTAATTTGTATCCCCAAGCCTTGTAACAATCTCTCCTTCTTCTCTTTTTCCTCCTCTGTTTTATCAACCACTGTTTTAAAATAAGCCAGCCCAATTTTCGCATGATTTAAAACATTTATGCACCTGTTTCTTGGGAAAAAGAGGCTAATATCTCACCAACCTTTACATATCCCACAGCTCGGGGAGAGAAATCACAGGCATATGCAAAGATATTCAGATCCTCTTCTAAAAGTGGAAATAAACAGTTCCCAACACCACAGCCTGCTTCAAGAATTGTCAGTTTCTGATCTTCAAACTGCATGGTGGAGAAACAATCACATTTGTTACATCCTTTCAGAGCAAAACAAATCTCTAGTCATGAAATACGAACAGTGTTTTCAGAATCAAAGTCCAAAGTTATTCACATTTCAGTGTTATCAGAGAGGCAAGCATTCATTTAAGAACAACAACAAAAAGAAACACCCACCCACTGTGATTTTGCACCATATGATGCATACAGTTGCTGCAATTTTCAATACACAACAGATGTAGGCAAATTCGTGTCAGACATGCCAAAAACTGTTCCTTGAATCTAAAATACCAGGCAAAGAATTCGAGCCAGATTTGTATATCGTATGAAAAAAAAAGTTAAGGTATGGAAATTACTTTCCTTTAAAAAGATAGGCAAAGCGTAGCTGCAGTCCATCAGATCCTTTTGCTCTGTCACTCAAGAATGCTGATCCACAGCTACCAGTTAACTGATCTGTACTGTTTGTAAATAGTGGCAGAAATGCCATTGACTGTAACCCAGCAGGTCTCTTTACATAAGCTGAAAAGAGACTGGATTCACACAGGAAAGCACTCCCTAACTCTTTTGAGGAATGGGACTAGGCTTGCCAGTGGGAAAATAAATCAGTCCATCAAGACTGTGGAAAAAAGGGTTTTAAGCTAACTTTTTCTGGTTGGCAGTACAAATATAACTCACTGTGATAGTTTATTTATTATACTTTCCGGACACAATTCAAAGTGCTGGTTATGACCTACAAAACCCCATACACCTCTGGGACCAGGCTACCTGAAAGGTCACCTTCTCCCATATGAGCATGCATGAGTTTTAAGATCTTCAAGGGAGGACCTTCACCCAGTCTCGCCACCGTTGGAAGCATGTCTGGTGTGGTGGGACAGAAAGTTGTCTCAGTGGTTGCTCCCAGGCTCTTGAACTCCGCACTAAGATTGGCTAGGTTAGCTCCCTTCTGTTGTCCTTCTGCCAGCTGGCAAATACATTTTTATTCAGGCAGGTCTTTGGCATGTAAGCTGGTCTGTTGCTGAAGTGGGGTTTAATTGGGTGGGTGCTATCTGCTTCTTTTATTTTTGTGTTTTTAATTGTGTTTCAATTGATCTGTGCTTATGTTCTGTTTTAATAAAGATTTTGCTTTTAATCTATCTTTCATTATTGTTATGTGCCTTGAGCACCATTCTTGGTGGAAAGGCAGAATATAAATCAATTAAATAAAATGAATAAATACTTATATCTTTTTCTGCCTTTAGAAAATACAGGATGGCGTACATAGGGTTCACAGTAGCCCCCATCCAAACACTAATCAGATTCATCCCTACTTAGCTTCAACACCAAATACTCTCAAGACCATTCAGTAATCTAAATTTGAAGCATCTGATTTTCCTCCCAGAACTGCAGTAATGTTACAATCTAATATTGACTTATCCTCCAAATGTTGTAGGAACTATAATATTTTTATGCAGTCTTTTTTATACAGAGAAAAAAGATTACTACAATTTCTAGCCTTGAACCAAGCATATTCAAGCTATCTTATTTTGTTTCAATAAAATACAGCTGCATCCTCCAACCTGGCACCCTCCTGTGAATGATGAGACTACAAGTATCATCATCCCCATTCACAACTTGCTTGCTGGAGATGATGGGACTTGTAGTCCAACACATCTGGAAAGTCCCTGGTTGGTGAAGGCTCAAATACACCACAACCATCGGAATTGTTGTAACTTTCCATGGTGCTGAACTAAGCATTCATGCAAGTACTACAATGAGCAACTTCCACAGAAAGTCAAAGCTCCTCCATGAGAGCAGGACCTCTGTATATCAAGTAACTGACTGGCATCTTCAAAAATCTCTTAAGAGCAGCCACATCAAGTCTTACACATGGAAACTGAAAAAGCAGCGTCACAGAAGAAGGATGAAACATCTAGCCTGAAGCCCATGACATTCATGTACATTTTCAGGCCAGATGCATCTGCCTTGTAAAAGGTTATAAAACTCAAGGTAAGATTAGTTATGGCCTTCCAGCTCACAGAAACGTTTCTACAGCAGCTCTAAGTTGCCCTCTGCTGCTACAGCAAACATGAAACTCACTTCACGGCAGGCTTTTAACTCTTCAAACTCTCTCGTTGTCCAGTGCCTGTCCTTGAAAAAGTTAGTGCTGTTTCTTTTGTAAAATAGGTCCCAATTCTTTTGTGCCTCTTTTTCAAGTTTCTCTTGCTTGAAGTCAGATACTAAGATCTGATCTTCAGCCAGTTTTTTGGCTTCTTCAGAACTAAGTATTCTTGTCTTGTGCCCTCTCTTTTGGAAAGGCCCATCTTCACAAGTAGAGATTACAACATCACACTGAGCAACAGATGAGTCACCTTGCAGAGGCCTGGATTCATTCATCTTAATTAAGGAGGACACTGCAGATTCAGAGTTGTTTTATTCCTTAATTATCATAATTGCCCTCACATATCAGGCAAGAACTAGATTCAAGAGGAGAATAAGGAAAATGTTAGTATGTTGCATCTCTCTGGACAGGCTCCAAAACGATAAGGGCCCTTTGCAATGAATCATTTCTTTCTAATGTCACCTCTGAGGTCACCTTTGGAAAAATACCTGCATACATCTTTAAACAAAAAGAACTTGCTCTGAGAACACTGCCAAAGTACAAGGAGAAACAAAGATATCAGCAGCTGGTGAAACACTTCCTAACCTGGTGCCCCTCAGATGTGTTGGACTAAAACTTCCATCAAGTGTGACCATGCTGGCTGGGGGTGATGGGAGTTGTAATCCAACACATCTGCAGGGCGCCAGGATGGGGAAGGTTGATTTAATGTTTGAAGTTTAATACATGCCACAGGCATATAGGCTTAGTCTAAACCAGCGATGGGGAACATGTGGCCATCAAAATGTTGTTGGACTGCAGCTCCCATCATTCCTCACCTTTGGCTATGTTGGCTAGCCTGATGAAAATTGTAGTCCAACAACATATGGAGGGCTACACATTCCCCATCCCTGGTCTAAACCTGTTCCACCCACAGCTGCCCTAGCTATTCCATGTTTGTATCTATGAGAATCCTGTCCCCCATCAACTACCACACCTAGATGGGGTTGGGGGAGGTCAAGGTCCCTTTAGATATTTCCAGATCACAGAATCATAGAATAGTAGGGTTGGAAGGGGCCTACATGTCCATCGAGTCCAACCCCTCAATGCCTCAATATTGCGCTTTTCAAGCACAGTATGATCACATGCTTCTCAGGGTTCCTACCATTTGTAAGTAACAGAGTTTCCATACATTTGTATGCGTAAAAAATCAAGGCACTTAACCCACATGGCACACACCCTCTCCCTCTCTTCCATGACACCCAGCAGGCCAGGTGATAGCAAAGTATTTTTTGCTGCATCCAGAAATGTGAAAAGAGCGCAGACTCTCACAGCCAATCAGCCTCAGAATGGCTATCACAGGTAGCTCATCGGACATGCTTCTGATACTGGAGGCAGCATATAGACATCAGGATTAGTAGCCACTGACAGCCTTATCCTCCATGAATTTGTCTATTCCCCTTTAAAGCCATCCAACTTGGTGGCCATAGCTACATCTTGTGATAGTGAATTCCATATTTTAACTATGCACTGTGTGAAGAAATCCTTCCTTTTATCTGTCCTGAATCTCCCACCATTCAGCTTCATGGGATGACCCCCGGGTTCTAGTATTATGAGAAAGAGAGAAAAACGTTTCCCAATCTATTTTCTCCCAATCCATTTATACATCTAGACCATCCCCCCTTACTCATCTTTCTTCTAAACTTAATTTTCTTGGGAGGGGGCATAGCTCAGTGGCAGAGTATCTGTTTTGCATGCAGGCTCCTTGATGACTAGCAGCCCCAGGCAGGGCTGAGAAAGACCATTCCCTAAACCCCGGAGAGCCACTGCCAGTCAGCATATAAATCAGGGATGGGGGACCGTGTGCCCAATAGATGCTGTTGGACTGCAGCTCCTGTCATTCTTCACTGTTAGCTAGGCTGGCTAGGGCTGATGGGAGTTGCTGTCCAACAACATCTGGAGGGCCACTGTGTCCCTGACATAAGCAGAAAATACTGCCAGATGGGCCAATATAGAACCAGCTTGGTATAAGGCAACTCCCTACGTTTCCTGCTTCATAAGATAACACAACAATGCCGGGAAATAAAAGAGAGAGCACCTTATTTTGCTCAGTGGCCGACCACGTGTCTGGCTGACAGAAGATCCCAACCGCTCACTGCCCTGTCCAGAGGCTCTCAGGAAAAAATGGGGGGCTGGGAAATGCCCCGGTGAGCCGCTACCAGTCTGAGCAAACTTTGCACTGGGCTACTGGACCAGGTGAGACAATGCAAGGGTGGGCAGAAGGTATAACTCCAGGTGTTTAGGACTTCAACTCCCAGAAGGCCCTGCCAGCACGGCCAATAGTCAGGAGTGCTGGCGGTTGAAGTCCGAAACATCTGGAGATCTACTTTCTGCCCGGCTCTGATAAAATGGGACCGAGGTTGCTGCTTCCACCTCCTTGTTGCCAGGTGCCACCCACCACCTACCTACTCCCGGCCCCCCCAGGCATTCTGGCCATGTCCAGAGACGGTTTTGCGCCGTCCCTCGCTCCTCGCCACTTTCCTCTTCTCCCTCAGAGGCGCGCTCGGTCCCTCGGGCGCCGCGAGAAGGGGCTGTAATCCCGGCGGGCCCACGCGCCCGGCCGCCCTTCCTTGCCGGCGCGGAGCGCTTTCTTGGATACACCGCGCCGTCGCCCCGAGCCCGGAAGGGAACGCGAGGGCGAGGGGGCTGCTGCCGGCGGACTGGGTGCTGTTCGCGGGCCTCGCCGCCGCCGCCGCGATGAATGGCGCGGCGAACCCGCTGCTGGACAAGGAGGAGCACCCGCTGCAGCTGGGCGAGAGCTTCGAGCGGCACCCCAAGGCCTCCTTCCACACCATCCGCTGTGAGTGGCCGGCAGAGGCAGGCGGGCAGGCGGGCGGGCGCGGCCAAAACAGGCCATCGCCTCGGCCGACGAAGACCGAGGCCGGCCTCGCGTCTCCGTTGGGGCCCTCGCCGCGCAGGCCTGTGCACGTCGACTCAGAAGTAAGCCCCATGGAGTTCAACGGCGCTTACTCCCCGCTCAGCTAGGGTTGCAGAGGCACACTTACTTGGGAGTAAGCCCCACTGAACTCACCGGGGTTTACTTTCGAATAAACATGCCTAGGAAGGCACGGTCAAGTGCCTGGAGAGTACAAAACGCCAATTTTCCCGCTTCGGTTGCCCGTTTGTTTTGCTTACTGGCCTGGCTACTCCTGCGCCATTCACAGCAGCTCAGCACCCAGAAAGTTGTTGTTGTTGTTGTATCACATTTCCGTATCACCCCATAGCCGAAGCCCTCTGGGCGGTTTACAAAAGTTGTAAAGAAAACTTTTTTAAAAATGTACAAAAAATGAGCAAGGGAAGTTTTTTCCTGACACGGAGGTAAATGATGTGGAAAGCTTTACCTGCTAAATTTCTGGGGGTGTCAAGCTGCTGTTAAAAAGCACGAGAGCAGGGTAGAGATGGCTCTCCTTCCCCCTGTACACAAGGTTGCTAGTGACAAGAATGTATATATCCATCCTGGGTTGTACCTGTGAAGCTTGAAATGATTCACCAGCTGATTTTCTCTTCTTGGGTCATGGAACTAAACACGACCATCTTCTAACTGCTGCAGAGCCATCTGCGTGACAAGGGGCAGTTTAAAAGTTGGCAACCCTTCCTGTGCCTTATCCTGGGACAGATTTCGATTGGGCAGATCGCATCCTTCTGCATCCTTGAAGTAAAAACCTAACTATCATCGTTCCTCTTGACTAATGGCCAGTAGGGCTGCCACTCACTTTTGCAGAGGTGGGGGTGTTTTTAACAGAAGCCGGCAAGGCAGGATTAGTTGTTAGGGTTGCCTGTTCTTTTTACCCACTCCTGTGCTTTTAACAGTAGGATGCAGACATCAGCAGGGGGTAATATTCATTTCATGATGTAAAAATTTCATCTGTTGATTCGTGTGTTAAAAGGCATAGGAACAGACCAGGCCTGCATCTTTCATGAAAGTTGGCAACCCTACATGGAGTTGTTAAAGGGACAGAACCCGGGTGCGGGCAGCAACCTTGCTGTTTCATAGCCAGAAACATCCTGGTAGCAGATTCTTACCAACTTTCCCTGCTCACAAAATAATGCACAGACGGTTAATTGAGAATGCCTATTTCCAGACATAAAATGTGGAATGGGTAGCTACTCAGCTACTTGGCTGGGACAAACTGGGTTGGATCCAGATTTAGTCATTCTTAGAGTAGACCCATTGAAATCAGAGACTTAAGTACGTCAGATTTCAATGGGTCTACCCTAAGTATGATTAAATTTGGATCCAACACACAGTTCGGAGAAATTAAGTAATTGAAACTTGCTGGCATATCAGACTGCTAATAAAGATTCAAGAGGCAGGGTTAAGTAAAAAGGTCAGGCCTCCTAATGTTTATTCTTCTAACAGCAGACTCACTGCTGTTTGGTACACTAATTTTGAAAAAAAAATTACTGTGTATTATCATGAGGTGGTGTGAAAGGGGCTCTGTGGATCATGGCTAATGACTAGCCAAAAAAAGGGCTTTTAATTACAGAAAATATCCTGATGCAGTAACTGTTCTCTTAAAGTGCAGGCCTTCACCTCATATTTTACATCCACTCTAGTAAACTCTCCTGGAAGCTCTGTTGAAAAGTGATAAATCAATCTTTTAAAATAAATAATAGTAAAGTGGGGTGGACATATCCCACATGGATGCCATTCGGGAAACCTTTAAAACCCAAGATTTGTTTAATACCAGTTCTTGTCCTCTCTAGATGACTTTAAACCAGCGTCTATTGACACATCTTGTGAGGGGGAACTTCAAGTTGGTAAAGGAGATGAAGTCACAATTACATTACCACATATTCCAGTAAGTTTACTGTATGTTAAAATGCTGATTCCACCCCTTCCCCCACTCTGAATTAAACTTCTTATGACTTTTGCTTTGATCTTTTAATCTGTGGCCAAAGAGAACACTGTAGGCTTCATAAGAACTGAGAACAATTTATAACTGCTAGGGATCATTTTATGGGAGATAACCAGCTTTACCTGTTCTGTGTCTTGTTCTGAAGGACCAAGGATCCAGTATGCTTGATATATGGCTATGTAGCTGTTTTAAAATGATGGTTTTTCTTCTGGCAATCCTTTCTATATACATGTTGACTCTACAGCTGTAGGCCACTTCTTTCATAACCTACTATTATTTTACTCTTAGGTAAACTTCAGATGTATTTATTTATTTATTTATTCATTCATTCATTCAATGTATAACCCACCTATATACAAAATACTCTAGGTGACGTACAGAGTTAAAAACAGTTTTACCAAAAAACCAAAAGCAAACTCTATAATAAAAACAATATAGCCTAGAAACAGTATATAACCATCAGCAAAGAAAAATAAGAATTCTAAAAAGGGGAGGCCTGCCAGAATAATAGAGTCTTTAATTCCCACTTAAAAACATTCAAAGAGATCAGCAGGCGCATTTCCACAGCTGAGGGGTGGCAAAGGAAAAGGTCCTCTTGTGTGTGGCTGCCAGTCTCACATTAGGCAGCTGCCGCAGAGAGGACCTTAGGTGGCAGACTAGGACATAGGGGAGAAGGCGCTCCCTGCGGCACCGTGGACCTAGACCATGTAAGGCCTTAAAGGCAAGAACCAGCACTTTATTTTTTGCCTGGAAACAGATTGGCAGCCAGTGTAAGGATTTTAAAACCAGCGTAATAGGGTTTCCACGGGATGTCCTAGAGACCAACCTGGCTGCCGTATTTTGTACCAGTTAGAATTTCCGAACTAGATATACAGACAGCCCCAAGTACAGCACATTACAGAAATCAAACCTAGAGGTCACCAGCATGTGCACCACCATTACTAGAGCCATATGTTCCAGGAATGGGCACAGCTGGCGTATCAGCTGATAACTGATAACAAGCGCTTCTCACCATCGCCTCCACCTGGGGTGCCAGGAGCAGGGTCGGGTCAAGAAGCATCCCCAAGCTATGAACGTGCTCCTTCAGGAGGAGCACAACCCCATCCAGAACTGGGGGACATACCTCAATACCTGAATTAGGACTCTTCGCGATGAGCACTGGATGAGTTGCCTGGATTCAACTTCAGTTTGTTCCCCCTCATCCAGCCCATTACCAGCTTCAGGCAGTCATTCAGAGGAGTCATGCCTTCCTTGGATGATGATGTTACAGAGAAATAGATTTGAGTGTCATCAGCATACTGGTAACACCTGGCCCCAAATCTCCTGATGATCTCTCCTAGTGGTTTCATGTACATATTAAACAGTATTGGGGATAGGATGGAGCCCTGAGGGACTCCACATAACAGCTCCTTTTTCGAGGAGCAATGATCCCCGAGTGACACCATCTGGAGCCATCCTGAGAGGAAGGAGTGGAACCACAGCAGACCAGTGCCTACAACTCGCTCAGATGGTCCAGAAGGATTCTATGGTCGATGGCATCAGATGCTGCTGAGAGGTCCAAAAGAACCAATAGGGATGCACTCCCTCTGTTGATTAAATGTGTGTCTGAATCCCAAAGTTGGAAAATTTTCTTGGATCTTATATCTCGTCTCACTGAGTTTCATATAATGTACTTTCACGTAAATGTGCTTAGGGTTCTTGCCTTTGGAAACATTCATTTGCATTGGATATTAGTGGCTATATTGATTGTAGATGTGTTTCTTCTGGTGTTAGTTTTACTCATAGGTATAACTAGAAATATATATCGTCTTATTGACTATCAAGAAGTATGCTGAAATTTAAACTGAAAAAATCTGCAAGCTGTTTAGTTCTCTGAATGAGTAACATTAAAGAGAGAGATTGAATACGCTGAAGTTCATGATCTGTATATCTAGAAAGGTAAACTGTTGAAATATGAAATGTGGTTCAACGGCCATATTAGAATTGAAAATAGTGGGTTGGATCCAGACTTGGTCACACTTAGAGCCATTGAAATCAATGGAAGTTGACTAAGGATGCAATCCTATCTGGATAGTCTCCCGCCTCCAAAATCGGAGGCTGCCAACTATCCTATTCAGGGCAGCTGGAGCACGGAGGGGATCCTCTCCTCTGCACTCCAGCCACCCTACATTTTTGGCCAGATGGACAATTTCCGCTGTCTGGTTACAGTTTCTGGGAGCCGGAAGGAAGGAGGCCTTGCAGCGCATAGGAAGCTGCATAAAGCAGCTTCCGCAGTCCCCAGGACTGTCTCCTTTTCCCATCACTGTGTTCCATTTCTGAGCGCAGAGATGTATTCGGCGCGGCGAGAACTGCGCCAGCTATGAGGGGGAGGGGGCGAGGAGTGCGGTTTCTGGGAACTGTGTTTGAAGCCCTGGCTCCCACCCCTGTTGCCAGAAACCAGACAATCCTATGGCCCCTTAGACAGTGTCTAGTGGCCATAGGACTGCTCCCGTAGTCATGACCAAATCCCATTGATTTCAATGCATCTACTCTTAACTGTGACTAGGTCTAGATCCAACCCATAAACAGGAAACCTATTAAAGCATAAAACTGTTGCCTTGGAGATGAGAGATTGGGTATGGCATTTTCATTAAGTTAGTGTTCCTTGGTTTGAGCGTATGTCTTTGTTTAGATTTAAATGTAATCTGTACTTTTTTTAACACCAGGGTTCTACGCCTCCAATGACTGTGTTCAAAGGGAATAAAAGGCCGTACCAAAAGGACTGTGTACTTATTATAAATCATGATACTGGGGAATACGTGCTTGAAAAGCTAAGCAGCAGCATTCAAGTCAAGAAGACAAGGTAAAAATGGCTAGCATAAACAGACAGGGCAAATTCCTAAATGGAGGAATGGCGCATGGTACAGCCCTTCCTTGACAGAACTGCTTCAGATTGCAGGTAGCAGATTGTGGGTGGAATCCAACTAACTCCCTGCACTGGAAAGGGGTGAGGCATGATTTTCAGCGATTTTCCCTCTCTCCTGTAGCTCCCCTCTCCAATTCTGCTTCAGAGAGTCACTCTTCAGAGTAGATTTGGGGGGTCTAAAGCAGGGAGTCAGAATTGCTGAAAATCACACCCCTCCTCATTCTGCTGATGAAAGCCTTCTGTCAGCAGAGGGAGTGAGTTAGATTCTGCCCTGCATGTTTAAACACTGGCCTATGTAAAACAAACAACAAACCCTTCATGAACTTGAAATACTAGAAAATATTAGGCTAAAACCCTTGTTCCTAACATGCTTGCTTTTGAAACATTGTTTTGAAACATTAGGAAGCATTCAGATACTCCATCCTTCACCTACAGTCTTAAGTAGTACAATCTAAATCTGCTGTGCCATGTGTTATTTCTGCATATTTGAATTTGAACCATCCTATAGACAGGGTGGTTTTTAGAAATTACATGATGCATGCAATGTTTTACACATTTAAAAACTATTGATTTCCTTGGGAGATTTGAGCAAGTGCTTAACTCTCTCATTGAAATAAGTGGAATTTAGTGTTTAAATTTGTATATATTGGGCATCGATATTGTTGGGTTATCGATATGTTGGGTTATTCTGATTGCAGGAGTTGGAATTTTACATAAATGTTTGAAAGCATCAAAGAAGGTAAGAAAAAAGAGGGTGTAGATATCATTGTCTGTCTTCAAAATATTTTGTTTCAGAGCTGAAGGTAGCAGTAAAATACAGGCCCGAATAGAACAGCAATCTGCCCGAGCCTCACAACCTTCTTCCACTCAATTCAGAGCTCCTACAAAGCCAGCAGCTGGTCCCAAAACCTCCCCATTGAAAGACAACCCTTCACCAGAGCCTCAGCTGGATGATATTAAGAGAGGTATGGAAGTCAGGAAGCCCTTCCAGTGGTGGTTTGTAACTTCATTTATTTACGGTATGCCATCAGCACAGTCCTCTTGGCAGTTTACAAAAGTTATGAATCAATACAAAACAAGCATGTAATCAAAATAATAGCATGCATAATTAAAAACTATCAGTACAACCAACATAAATCATCGGAAACCAGCATCAAAATCAGCACAAAACATAATCGAGAATGCATACGTACCTGAGAATTTTCAAAGGATTAAGTATTATTTCTTCCACAAATCCTGTTTTATTTATTCTTTGGGTCTTGTACTGGAAAGAATTATGGGATTATATTAGTTTTTAACTGAATAATGTGGCAGACCATGGGGTCACGAAGAGTCGGACACGACTTAACGACTGAACAACAACAACAAATGTGGCAGAATCCATATTACACTTTCCTTAATCATTCCTATTCAGCTAAACTGAGAAATAAAACTTGTATTTCATAGGATCTACTAGTACTTCAATGGCTTATTTTCTGTTTGTCTAAAATAATTCAAGTCCAGTGATGGCTCTAAACATCCCTTCACTTTTTATTTTTTTGCTTTTCTTTCTCTCTTTATTTTAAACAAATACTTCTGAATGCTGTTACTGACTCTATACCAATAGTGGTACAATCTATTGATGTCGGTGAAATAATTCATTCTTTATTCATGTATTAAGCATCTTTTTAGCAACATGTTGAACATGACTTTTAATAAAAGTAGCAGTAAACAGTACAAATTGTAGGAGCTTTGAGCTTTATATTTTGGAAACCTGTGAGAGTAGAAAATACTGGCAGGAGTATTTGTTTAAAATATGTTACTCCACCTTTTGACCATAAGGTATCTAAAGCTACTTACAAATCAGTTTAACAATAACTTAAATAAGGCTGCAATCCTATACTCACTCGCCTGAGAGTAAGTCCCATTGGACTTGGTGGAGTTTACTTCTGAGTAGACATGTATCAGGTTGCACTGCTAAGTATCCTTAACCCAAGATGAACAGATGTATAACTGCAGCTTAGTTAAGGGAAACAAAAAACCCCAGTAGAGTGTTGGCCTTTGTGTCCATGGATTGTTTAAGATTCCTTGTTGATAATCAGAAAGTGCAAAGTTCTTTTGTTTCTTTATATTGCAGTATGCTATTTGTTAAGTAACAGTTATAAAATTGTTAATTGTTATTTTTATACATTGTAGTGTCCTTTAAAGTAAATTTCTGCCAAAAGTTTAAAAGCCATTGTACCTTTATCACAACATTAGATATTGTTAAGTTATAATATATCTTGAAAATGCAAACGCATGGTGTAGAATGCTGTAAATGAAATGCTTATTACTATGTGTATGCTATGAAATAGTGGCCTTCCAAAATGGAATTGTATAAAGAGAACATTGATGATGATGGTCGTACAATCAATGAATATATTGTGGGAGTTTAAAAATAAAAATTGCTAATTTCTTTACATAGGTTTTCACCCCAAATGTGTATGGCTGCATACTCACGCTTCTGTTACTCTTTCCCCTATCCTCCATATCTAGCAACAATACTGTATATGCAAGAAGACTGATAGTCTAGGCTTAGTAAAATATAAGTCTATGCCAAGGAGTCACTTTGGCTTAGAATCCTGGAACTTTGGGCTGAAAGAGACCTTCCCTGGTCCATCTTTTTGCACTGAAGGATTATGCATAATATATTTGTAACATGTTATAGCATACGGCCTAGATTTACCAAAATCTGCCAAAAAGCCCAATGTTATGAAGACTTTCATGATCTGTTAAATCATGGATAATCTTATTGACCCTCTTGCAAACATCCTTTCGTTCCAGAGCTAAGAGCTGAGGTCGAAATTATTGAGCAGATGAGTAGCAGTAGCGGCAGCAGCTCGTCTGATTCAGAGAGCTCCTCGGGGAGTGATGATGAAAGTTCTAGCAGTGATGGTGATGAAGCTGCACACCCTTCCCCTTCTCAGCAGTACAACAACAGGAACTCTATTGCCAATGGTACCACCAGGCAACAAGGAAGCAATCAGCTCATGAACACGCTTAGTAAGTTTCTTCTCTTCTGCATGTGCCTGTCACATGACATAGATTTTATAAGGGTCTAAGTCAGCCTTCCCCAACCTGGTGTCCTCCACATGTTTTGGACTTCAACTCCCATCAGCCCCAGCCAGCATGGCCAATGGTCAGGAAAGCTAGGAGTTGTACACCAAAACATCTGGGGGGCACCAAGTTGGGGGAAGGCTGGTCTAAGTACACAGTACACACAAGTATGTAATTGAGACCCAGCATCAATTTGTAAAATGAAAAGCAGCTTAGGGAAAGGGGAACATAATGCAGAGAAGTGGGATGGTAATGGTGCTCAACCCTTTCTCCACCCATTGTTTTCTTCTTTCTAAATTCCCCTATTCCAAAGCTGGTTTTAGTTTTTAAAACTGGTGTCGGGTTCAGTCACATGCATTTGTCTTTAATATCTGCTTTGTAAGAACTGGGTATAGATGGTTCAGTAAGTTGGAATGTCATTGTTTTTAATGAAAACACCTTTGGGGGGGTTTCCCCCACTCATTTGTGTTGTAAAGAGGCTTATTCCAGAAGTCTCTTGATAACCCATACGGTTGGGGAAATAGAAACCTCAATCCATTTCTCACATCTGTTTTCAGTACCTGCTCCTTTTTTGTTTGAAACGTGAGGAAATGATTCATAATCACTAACAATTAACCTAGATTTGATGGTCTTTGTCTGCAGATAGTAGTGATTTGTATTATGGGTCATCATAACTACTTAGTACAGCTCTTCTTGGCCTGGCCTAAAATGAGCAGAACATAGGTTCAGTCCTAGTTTTTCCAGCTGCAAATGAAGCTTGTGCCAGCAGTGAGTGCAGATAGTAAGTGCTGCTATTCCTGTCCATCAGTTATAGGACCAAGTCTGCAGTGGGGAAAAATATGCCTTCTCTTTTCTTTTTTTTTTTTAAAGTCAAACCCAAGTTGAACATGAATCCATTAGGCAAGAAGACTGAGCAATCAGTTTGCAGGGGAGACAAATCACTGCCACCTCCAGGATTCTATTAATCTTAAGCCAATGAATACCAGGCAGAGGAACTGCTAGAGCTGCAGTCCTAGACGTAATTTACCGGAACCAACTCCTATTAAAATAAACAGATTTACAATCTAGAAATAGTGTGTTCCACAATTGCTCCCCATTTTTCTTCTCAATCTGTTTGAGGTCAAATACAGCAATTCCTTAGTGTAAAACATAGTCAGAAAATAATATAACTTCCTGCTTTTTTTTTTTTTAAACAAACCAGGAAATGACTTGCAGTTGAGTGAATCTGGGAGTGACAGCGATGATTAGAATGAAATTTCTTCACTAGTTTGTGTACAGATGCAGATTTACTGAGCGGTAAGAATTATGCCGATGTGGAAGCTGGCGTCAGAACACAGCTGTACAAGTGCAACTTTAACAAATATGTGACCTTTGAATACAAAACAACAAATGTTCCTGAAGCAAGGCTTATATTATTTTTTACTTTGTGTATAAATTGTGTATGTTGTGTATATTCTTTTAAAGTTTTTAAATAGATGTGAATATACTAATCTAATACAGTGAAGTGTATTTTTATGTGCTGATACTCCATAAAGCATAAAGAATGATAATCTTGGTGTACTCTACTATGATTCTTGCTTTTAGGAAAGGTCCAGTAGCCCTGGCAATGTAAAGCAAACGTTGTCTGAAGGTTAGGTGTAAGTCAGGTTTACCATTTTAAAAAACAAAATAGGAAATTGAGTGTAAATTTCAAAGAAGGGCATCATGCTGAGATGCACAATTGCATCTGGGTTTGTTAAGCTTAAGGCAGACTCATGAATTGCCGCTTGCCTGAGCACTTGTAGTGTGTAAGAGTTGCCTCCAGGCAAGGAAGCTTTTGTAAACTGGAAGAGAGCTGGCTCCTTTTCTTTTCTTTTCTTTCAGGCCCTCAGATATGTGTGGGCAGGTAGGCTAGTAGCACTTCTCATAACTAGTAATTTTGGTAGACTTAACGTGTAAGAGTAGTGTAGGACTTTACTGATGCCTTTTTATCGTTGCTGAAAGCTCAAAGGATGATGAAGGTTTTATTATCGTTCAAATAAAAGGCATAAAAAACTTCCTTGCAAGAAATTATTGCGCACCCTATGTGTTACTTCCATGCAAGAAATTCTGCGTACCCCATATGTGTGCTATCACACATGAGTGCACATGTCTACTGCCTATTCGCATTGTAGAAATCCACACCAGTTGATGCTTCGTGTTGCCTGAGCAGGTGGTGAAACAGATATTTGCACATGGAGGGTACACACATTTCCTTATATGTGGGGTACACACTCCACAGATAGAAGGAAATCCCTGTGTTAGAAATATCTTTTCCTAAAATTTGGTGAAGATGGTATGGGAATGTTGAAGCCCATAACTTCTGAAAATGAGAAACAGAGATATCACCCCATATAGAGTCCCAAAACAACAGCTACTCCATAATAAAAGACATTTTGCATTGATCGGCTCCACCTGTCAAGCGGTGTTGGTCAACAGAAGACACAACCCTTCATGTATTGTTTCCTTATAAGCAGTATTGTGCATGCCTGATAAATTGTACATCAGTTGCAATCAAAAGCAGAAAACTAATGTAGAAATCTTCTCAAAGCAATCAAAACTTTGTTTAGTAAAGGCAAGGATGCAAAAATCCAGCTGCCCAGTAGCCACTGGTGCCTAAAATGCTGGGCCTGGTGACTGGTACTTGTGCTGCTGTAGAGGTTAAGAAGCAGCATTTGTCTCCAATCTGGTTTTACAAAAGGATTTGCTTCCCTGCTAAGTCCATAAATAACTATAAGCAATTTCAAGATTATATTGAAAATGGAAGTCGAATCTTTTCCTGTCCTGTTTAATATGTTTTTTTGAAGGTATGTTTGTCTTAAGTTTAGTCTAGGTTTGAAAATTTCACAGACAGGTATATGTAAGAAGAAAAGAGACAGGGAACACTCATGGGTTATAAAATCCAAATTAGTCTTCTAGATTAAATTGATTTGTTGCTACATCTGTGTACAGGTTTATGTATCACTATACACAAACATTTTTGAATTACTCATTTGTAAAATAATGGATGGAATCCAACTAAATCCTACCGCTGATAGAACTGCTTCTGTTATTGGAACGGGGAGAGTGATTCCCCCTCCCACCTGCAGCCCCCTATGTGCCTACAAAATCTGGTCTGGAGAGTTGGGGGACCCTCTGCACCAGATTTTGGGAGGACACAGTAAGCTGCAGACGGGAGGACAAAATCCTTTCATGCAAGCAGAAGTCAGCTTGCGTAATGTTGGATTCTGCTCGGTGTTTTGTAAAATGTGGTACTTTGCAATCAGCCATGTTAAGAAATGATGAACTTTCTAGCAATTTCATACTATCTCAATTGTATGTTACCAAGATGGGTTTAGAGTTAATAGGACCTGTTTTAATGGACTGTCTATAAAATGTGTGGCTTCATAAATTTGATTTAATTTTCTCTTGGTCTAGCAGTCTGAATAAGCAAAAAAAAAAAGTGATCTTCCCTGTCACTGGAATAAAGGTGCCTTAACTTTTAAGAGTTCTGTCACGTTGCACCACAGTGGCTGCAGAGCACAGGGTCAGGGCTCCAAATGCAAAAGGACAAGTCATCCCCATGCTCTGATTCTTGGGTGCCTACCTGGCTGCTGTGTAGAGGAAGCAGCAGCATTACTGCACTTAGGGAAAGACTTGGTGCAGCACAGGAGCACGCATAAGGCTTTGTTTGCTTTTTTTCTGGCAAGGAGGAGTTGGAGAGAGGGGCAGGGTCATATATGGTCTTTATCATGGGAATCAATAGGTTAACGGAGCAACCCCATACACCTAGAGCTAGCACAGATGTGGGTAGGAGACATTTAAGAGGCAAGTAGAACAGAGCTGGACACTTCTGTCGCCGTTGCCTCGTGAAGAAAATCGCTACAGCTATTGTTGCAGCTAAAACCAGGGATATTATTGGTTGTAAGTCATTCGGTCTCTCAGATAGGATGTGAATTTTAGGGAGCCTGATGCTTTGTTCTAAAATGCTGTAAGATGAATTCAACTATAAAATGAATTAAATTGTATGCAGGAAGGTGAGCATGCCAAATACTGTTCATGTGCTTGGCTTTCTAATGTATTTGAGAGAGGAAACCCGAAAACCATCCATATATTTTTGGAATGTTATGCTCCCATTTTGAAGGCTCCTTAGGCAAAATGGGCAGGGCTGTGTATATTCCATGACTGTGCACAAATTCAAAATCAGGCATTCAGCATCTGGAAGAATCCTGGTTTTTTTGTAACCCAGTTTCTAGCTCTTATGGCTGCAAAAGAAAGGTTAAAAGTATGTGCTGCTGTTTGATGAAATCTCAGGGGGATGTAGAATAGGTTTTTTAAGAGGACAAGGCTTTCGTATCCTGCATAGCGCTTGTCTGTCCTCACAACTACTTCCAGAAGACAAATAGGTTAGACAAAATAAGCAAATATGTTCATATAATTAAAGCTGCAATCCTGTGCACGCTTCCTTGAAAGTAAATCTAACTGAACTTAGTGGGCTTATGTCTTTGTCTGCAAGTCATGGAATTTGATTTATCTTGTAATGGTGCATACATAATAACCTGAAGGAATTGAGAGAGGTTTACTCCAAAAGCTGGAGAAAGACTGAGATGCTTCCAAAGTTTGTATGGCCCAAACCTGTGCACAGGAGCTGTTGTACTGGAAGATAATTCTGTTTTCGTAAGCCACATGTCCCCTAACTGAGTTAAAAGGCAAGACTATTGAAACAATTGATAACTATTTCAGTATTAGAGGAAGAAAAGTAGGAATGAGACAGAACTCTGATGTATAATATACTATTTTTGATGCTATTGTGCCTCAAATGTATCTACATCATTAATCTAGACATATGTATGTTCACAGTCATGTAAATTTTATATATATATATATCCCTTGTAAAATTTTGTAGGTTTTTCTTTTTAAAGTTTTATTTAAATAAAAAATGAACTTCAGCAGCACAAATTGTGTATTTATTTCTAATGGAGGTTTCTCTTTATCATACTATACTAAACTGGGGCTAACCCAATGAAAGTGATTGACATTAATTTCAGAACAGACAATAGGAGGTACTATTGTGTACCACGCATCATTAATTTAGCAGCAGATCAGCTACCCCAGATAAGATTCCCAGAGAGGGTCTCTGCACACACACCCAAGTGCTTCCAACTTTCAGCTGATTCAACAGCTCTCCTGTTCTACCAGTCTGTCCAACTGCCAACCTCCCTGTTTCTACACACACACGCGTGCCCTCTTGCTCTCTCCCACTCCCTTTAGCTGGGGCGTATCGTCTTCCCCAAGCCCTCATGGTTTTCCCAGATCTCGAATATATCCCAACCATTAGCTCCCATTGAAGGGAAACTGGTCTGCTAAAAAACAACCTCCGTAACAAAGGAATGGCTTGCCCAGACATAACACATTTTTATTTCTTTATTACGTGAATATCCTAGCTTTTTGCAACATGGTACTCAAGGTAGCTAACAACACACACAAAAATACATAATAAAAAATCATACGAAAATGCATTTCAACTTGTAAATTAAAATGAAAACCAGTCAATAAAATGGGGAAGCTATGGCTCTTCAGATGATGTTGGACTACAACTCCCATCGTCCATGACCATACTAGTTTGGAGTGGATGGGAGTTGGAAGTCCAGCGAGATTTGGAAGGCCACAGCTTCCCCACCTTTGCAATAAACCAGTAAAATAATGGCCAATTAAAAACCTGTTAGAAAGGAGCAGCAGATTCACCAGATAAATTAGGCAGGCCAAAGGCCTGTCAAAGTAGAAAAGTTTCTACCTGTTGGCAGAACGACACCAGAGTTTCACGGCCTTGGCGCAGCCACCAAAATGCCTTTTTCAAGTCCCCACCAAATGCATTTTGGCCTCTCCCCTCCTTTCTACCATTATATAAGAAGAGCTGTGCTGGATCACCCCAAAGTCCTAGTTAGTCCAGCATTCTGTTCTCACAGTGGCCAACCAGATGCCTGTGGGAAGCCAACTGGGCATGAGTGCAATAGTGCCCTCCCACTTGGGTTCCTTAGCAAATGATAGGCATTTTATTGCCATCATGACTTGTTCCCATTGCTAGCCTTATCCTCATGAGTTTACCTAATCCCCTTTTAAAGACATCCGTGTTGGTGGCCATGACTACATCCTATGGCAGGCAGTTCCATAATTTATCTATTACTGGCCTCCAGGACAGCTTACAATCACATTTAAAAACACAACCAGCCTTAATGAAACAAAATAAAACAGCGGTAGTAAATAAAACAATAGAAATGACGAGGCAGCAAGAAAGAATAATTAGCATCCCCATCTCTTGCTTTAAAAATTGGCAGGCTTCCACTTTATACCTGCCTTGGGCAAACCTGGATTTAAGCAAAATGGGTCTGCCCCATTGCATGTAGTTTGAGAGCCTCCTCTTGTATGGGGATGAGTCAGTGGGTGAAGTTTTGTTGGCCCTTCCACCCTGGTTCATAGAGCCGCCCCAAAACATTTTGCTGCCTGAGGCAAAGGATAAGATAGCTCCCTCCTGTCTCCCCTAGTTCCACATACAGAAGCTGGCCAGATCAGTAGCTGAATCTTACTTCAACAGTGGCAACAGGACAGTGTCTTCCACTACACATAAGGGTAGCAGACTAGCTTAGGTAGACTGTGTGGTTCACAGCCTTGTCATCTAACACACTGCTGCCACTCTCAGCTTCCCAGGCTTAGCATTTGCAGCCTGAAACAGCTGCTTCACTCTGCCTTGAGGTAGGTAGGGCCTGCTTGGTCCATCATAAATGTGGCTCCTCCTAAAAATTACTGGCCACTTTGGGCTATAAAACAACACATTTGAGCCAGAGTTGCACCTGCAAAGCTGAGCATTGGGGCTCATCTGCATCTCTAGAAAGGGAAGGGGAATATCTATTTTTTCAAGTAATTTGCATGGCTGAAAAGAGAAACAAGAAAGTTATGTGCATATTTTAAGAGCAATTAATGCATTACTAATTCTGACACTCTGCAATCAACGCATTTACAGCTATTAGGAAAATGTATTTTACATTAGGGGAAAAACCCACCTGAGATAATTATAGTCGCTAAATAATCTGCATGTGTATGAGTGTGTCGAGAAATTAAGCTGGCTATGAACTTACTTTTTCTAAACTACTGAACATGTAGGCACCCAGGTCACAGTCTTCCACTCTATGGTAAAGTTTACTGAATTTTTATTTAAATTATAATAATGGCTTCTAAATGTGCATCTACACATATACATTAGCACATGCAAATATTATGCAAATTTGCATCCTCTTCAGTCTTCTTTTTTCGTAGTGCATTTCCTTTCCTATGTGGCCACCCTACCTCCGACACCTCACTGCTGTTCACTGCCCTCCCCACCTCAGCATCTGCAGCCTGAGGTGGCTGTCTCACTCTGTCCAATGGTAGGGCCAGCCTTGGAATGGGGAACCCCGCGCAGTTGGAAGAGATGAATTGGCCAAAGGCTGGTAAAGCACCTGTACTTTATAGCATTAATTCTATTGGTCTAGCATCCTGTTCCCTTCCCACAGTGGTCAACCACTTATAGTTCCCTTTAACTGCCAAACCAGACATGACATTATTCATGCAACCATCGCTGGGTTCGCATGACATGACAAGCTGCAGTTGGGGCTTGAATATTCAAAAGTCACCCAGCACAAGCCATAAGCCACAGTGGCCTGTGGTGAACATGCGAACCAGGTCAGTGAGTCTTGTCAAACTCTACTTTGTA
This sequence comes from Heloderma suspectum, assembly GCF_057233095.1. Taxonomy (NCBI): domain Eukaryota; kingdom Metazoa; phylum Chordata; class Lepidosauria; order Squamata; family Helodermatidae; genus Heloderma; species Heloderma suspectum. The sequence goes on from NC_139462.1 coordinate 165,395,912, forward strand.
TGAATCCTATTATTGGGATTTGCAGACTGTCCCTGTGCAGAGACCTCTAGCAGCTTGTGCCAGCACAAATCAAGAGTACAATCAGCTGACACAAGAACCTAAAAGCTTCCACAAGTCAGACTTACCTCCCCTCACTTGACGTTACTTGAACTGGGCCCACTACAGTATTCCAACTGTTGTGCTTGAGAACATCAGAAGCAACCTGAAATGTGTTTGGAATTAAATAGGAACCATGTATTTGTTGTAAAAACTCTATGGAAGGTCTCAGGCAAAACTTAAGATTGGTACGATTCAGACAACAAAGTATTTCTCTCATCCCAGCTTGCCTTTGGTAGCCTAGCTCACACAGTGGATCCTCAAAGTGATGATGCAGCAACTAACTAGTATCTGAAAGCTGTACATATATGAACTCAAACTAAATGCTGAAAAAGTGCTGCAAAGCTTTTGGAACCCTGTTGTACTGACCAGAAATCTTCAGCCATAACAGAGGTTCTCAAACTGGTCCACAAGCTCTGTTCTGTTGGTCTGCAGAAATGTTGCAGAACAATTGAAAATAACTGTACGTGGCCCTGCGCTTAATTTCTTTCTTTCCTCACAGCGGAAATCAAGGTCGTTTTGATCAGGGCTAGATTATCAAATAGGCTAACAAGGCCTGTGATTTTCATAATACAACGCTGGTTTTGATGATGCCAGTGCTGATTTTTAAAAAAATAAAAATATGAGTTATGTACGTGCTTTGATTTGTAAAAAGAAAAAGTTTTATTAAGTGGCCTGCAGAGACCCTCAGCAATTTTCAAATGATCCACAGCAAAAAAAAAAAAAAGTAAAACAGTTTGAGCACTCCTAAACTAGTAAAACTCCCTTGCCTGAAACACGCTATATTATCCTACTGGCCAGGTTCCTGCCAACTTTTCTGGAAAACCTCCAAGGGAGGAAATTCCAAATCTAGCCAACATTTCCATTGTTGAACTGCTTTTAACCATCCCCCCACCCGTCCCTTCACCCCCCAGTGGCCAGCGGCAGGGTGGACTGACTGACCTTGTCTCAACCCATGTTTAGTGATGGTGGCTGAAAGTAACACTATGCACTGCCTCATACATGGGTTCCTGATCAGCTGCAGGAGCAATCAAAGGCTGGAATAAATTGGCAATTTGTCATACTATTCTGTGTGCCCTGTTCGTGGAATTTGTAGTTTTTCTCTCTCACAGACACAGCAAATTGTAAGGATCTTGGCCAGCCAACACAGCGCGTTGCACATTTTAACACATTATTTTGCAGAGAAGAGTGTGCATGTGTCCTTTGTTTCTAGCAGAATATCCTGCCATGTATATAAACACATAAACACAGTCCCTGGTGGGAAATAGATGTTTCCCATGCGTTTGCACCAGAATCATCTCAATGTGTGAATGTGAGGTTAGGGCTGTGGTTTCAATATGCTCTTAACTGGGAATAAATGCTATTCAACTCAGTGGGATTTCCCACACATATGAGAGGGCTGTGTATGTATTTTCTTTCTTTTTTTTTAATGTAATAGGGGAGTTGGGAGAAAAAAATGAGCTGGGTATGGGATTTTGTGGTACAGCTGCAGAAGAGCACACAGGATGTGGAAATTTAAGCTGCATCAAGGCCAGTATTTGTGGAATTTGGGAGCGCAAGTCCAAAAATCGGTTGGCTTTGGCAGGAACCAGAATGCTAAATGTGGACTTGCACTGCTCTGATGCACTGGGCCGCTCTGTAATTGTCGGTTGGGTCGGAGAGGCCCAACTTGGCTTCTGTTTTGTCTGCACAGTTTGATGAAGGGTGGGGGGAGGAGAGCAATGCAAAAATGGGCAGAGCCTTGTGGAGTCTAGATGCTCAGTTTTGTGGCCGTTGCTCGTTTTCAAAGGAGGGGGAATCTTGTGCCAGGATCCGGGGTTTTCTTTCGCAATTTTCATGCAGGTGGGGGGGGTGAGAGGGGGGGGGCTTTGCAGCAGGTGGATGCGACTAGCAGGCTGAGGGCGAAGACTCGGCTTTGGGGAGAAGTGGGTGGATCTCCTAGAATCCAGTAGGATCCGGCAAAATCCAGCTTTTACCCACACCCGCCGAGTGACCCACACACAAGACAACGCAGCCGCGCTGAACCAATGTCAGGCGGTTGCTGAACAGGGGGCGGCGGCGGCGGCGGCAGGAGGAGGGGGAGAAGCGAGCGAGAGCGCCCAGCATGTAAACAATACATGGAAGTCGCCAAGTAATGCTAAGCCAGGGAGCAGCCCAAAGTGCCGCCGGGGCGCCTGGAGCATCCCCCCACTAACCCCTTCCTTCCCCCTCGCCAGAGGGCCGCCTGCCCAGTTTCCTAGGGGGAGAAAGAGGGGCGCGGAATCGGATATAGTCACACGTTGGGGGGGAGGAGGCTGAAGGCAGCCGCCAGGGCAGAAGAGGATGGATTTCCAGCAGCTGGCTGACGTTGCGGATAAATGGTGCTCCAGCACCCCCTTCGAGCTCATCGCCACCGAGGAGTCGGAGAGGAGGATGGATTTCTACGCCGACCCGGGCGTTTCCTTTTACGTTCTCTGCCCTGACAACGGCTGCGGGGACAATTTCGTAAGTAGGACCGGGGCGGGGGCGAGGAGGAGACCCTGCCGTTTGGGGCAGTGATCGGAGAGAGGCGCTTGCCTGCTTTCGATTTATTCCACCACCTGCCCGCCGCTGCTTTCCTTTCTGGAGCACTGCGGGGTCGAGATGGAGGAGACCGTCTCCCTCCCCGCCTTTTGGGGGCCGGGGGGGCAGGGGAACCTTATCGATGGGGAGGAGGGGCGCCTTGGCCCTCTCACCCCTTCCCTCTTGCAGCCCCTTTCCTGTGGCTTCCTATAGGGTTGGCAATCCATCCTCCCCCCCCCCCTTCCATAAATATGTCACCTGCCTTGCGGGGAGGGAGCCGGGGGACTGGAAGGTTAAATCGTCAAGTGTGTGTGTGTGTGTGTTGCATTCACCATGGCCAGCTTAACAATAACCGTTTGCCTGAGACTGATCGATTTCCCACCCACTCCTCTGCAACCCACCCTGCCTCACCCACACCAGCAGCATCTGGACTCAGGCAAATCTCTTGTTGATTTGCCTGAGCTCCGTTGTCTGTCTCAAGGCACATCCTTTATGCTGCGCTGGGGTTGCCCCTTGTCAGGGCCCCGCTTGAGCTCTGGAACATGTAAAGTAACAGAAGAGTGCCTCTGAGCTTGTGCAGAGGGCCTTGTCCTCGCCAACGTGGAAGCTCAGCGGTGGTTAGGACGAGGGCGATTCAGGCAGAGGGCTTTCCATAGCAGGTGGCAGCTCATCCAGTGAGGCTGGCAGGCAGGGAGCAGTTCAGGTTCCAGACATTTGGGAGCATCATCCATAGGTACTGACTGGCCTGCACAAGCTGTGACCCACCCAGCCAGGGGAAAAAAAACCCTTTTTGGGCAGCCCCAGGCAGACGGTAAAACCAGAAGGTTTGGTGGATCCCATGTTGTGCCCTGTGGGCCATGATGGATTTCCTCTTCTTTGAGAGCCCTGAAGCTTCAGAGAACAGAGTGACGCTTAGGCTCTCTTTTGTTTTGAAAATGTTGAGCAGGAGGCCATCCTTCTCCTGCTCACCCCCAAGAAGCACTAGGCCTTCTCAGGAGCCATATGGAGGATGCCTGTTGTTGTTGGCTTGTATTTACCTGGTGAGGGGGTGGGACTGAAGGCTTCTCTCTCCCATCCATGGCTCACTGGGGTAAGGGATCTCGTTGCAGGCCTGAGCTTCCAGAGGAAAGAAGCAAGGATGGCGGGGCGGGGGTCACTTCCTGCAACTGTACATTCGAGAGTAGAAGATGCAAGTGTTGGGGGGGGGGGTTGGTGTAGGCGGGGAAGCACAGAGAAGAATGCACGCCTTAATATCTCTGTTCCTGGTTGCAATAATTTGTAAATAATCTCCAAAACTGCAAAATGGAGTCTGCTCTCTGTGGTTGGTGGCCTGCTGGCCTGCAAAGGGGGGAGGGGGAATGATAGGAAAAGAAGTAAGTGGGATGAGGTTGGCCTAAGATCAAGAACCCACAGGTAGAGGCAGGATGTTCAAAGCCTCTTTCTAGAACTTGCTTATCTCTCTGAAAATGCAGAGACCAAATGGTGGGGGTGGGAGTCGAGTTTATCCTGCTCCCTCCGTTCCTCCACCAGTTTTGTTAATGGCTTGTATGTCCCTAAATTAATCTCTTTCACCTCACCCGCTCCCCTTTCCTGAGTCAAAGGTGGGTTTTTCTGGCTGTCCCAGCAAATGGAGAATGCGTATGGATAAAATGGAGTCAAAATGATAATTTCCCCCCTACGGCAGCTTCCTCTGCGTATCCCATTAGCTCCCTCAGGGGCTGGCCTGAGACAAATATCTTAAAATTCGTTACTCTAGTTGGCCTAGACAGTTGGGGAGTGGGGGACACCCCTTCTTCTACCCTCTTTACCACTTGGTTACACTGTAACCCAGCGGGTGGTGGCTTCTGATGCTTTGGCTAGCAGCAGCAGCAGCAGTTGCCCCTTGCCCGTTCTGTCTGCTGAAGTAGCAAGTCCGATCCCTGGTAATAACTACAGAAATAGATTTCTCTCTCTTTTCCAAATCAGGAAACTTGTACAAAATAGAAACTTAAAGATAAAAAGGGGCCACTTGAAATCTGAATGGTCATGTAGGCTTTGAAAGTTGGACACCTGTAGAGTGCAACAAACGCTCACATCAAGGACCTGCCGTATGCCTTTGATCAAAGTTGACCCTTCTCCCCCCCCCCCCCGTGACAATTTGAATGATCTAAAAACTATTTATTGTATTTAAGGGATTTCTTGCTATTTAAAGTGCACTCCCATGTGGGGATTGTGTTTGTGACTGAATGAACATACACACCCATGACCCAGAAGCCACATGACACCTGGAATAATTTCCTGTGCCTATGCACAGGCCGCCAGTCCGTGCGCAGCAAGGGCAGTGTTGATACAAAAATCCCACACCATGTTGCGCTTCCGTTTTATGTCTTCATTAATTCGATTTATATCCCACCTTCCCTCCAAGGAGCCTAGGGCAGTGAGTCTATGATCCAGCACAACAGCCCTGTGAGGTCAGTTAGGTTGAGAGACAGTGACTGGCCCAAGGTCACCTGCTGTGTGACATGGCTGGGTAGGGATTTGAACCTGCATCTCTCCCAGTCCTGGGCTGACACTTTGGCCACTGCACCACACTCACTATGCTGCTTCCTTCAACTTCTAGTTTCCCTAAAGAGCTGATCTTGGAAAGCGCCTTTACTGAAGAAGCCAAAGTGATGAATACAAAGAGCTCGAGAATCGGAGAACCAGTATGGTATAATGCTGGGTTGGTCCTGACATCTCCCATCACCACTGGCCACGTTGGCTGGGGCTGATGGGGGTTGGAGTCCGACAACATCTGGAGGGCTACAGTCTCCCTACTCCGGGTATAATGGATAGAGGGTTGGACCTGGGCCTGATGGGGGGATATTGGTTAGAAAAATGGGAAGCTGCCTTATACTGAGTCAGACCTTTGGTCCATCTAGCCCAGTATTGTTGACACTGACTGGGCAACAGCTCTCTGGGGTTTCAGGCAAGAGTTTTTCCTGCCCTACCTGGAGATGCCGGGGATCGAACCTGGGACCTTCTGCATGCCAAGCAGGAGCTCTACCCCCGAGCTACTGCCCCATGTTCAGTCACATCCACCCACGAAGCTCACTGGGTGGTCTTGGGAGAGTTAATATCTCTCAGCCCAATGTACCTCACAAGAGTTGCTGTGAGAATCAAATGGAATCCAAAAAGTATGCCATCCTGAGATAAATAATAAATTAAAGAGGGAACCCCTCTAAAATAAAATGTTACAATACCTATGCGAACAATAAGCAGTGCAGTTCTTGGAACTATGAGAGTTCTATATTTGGGGTGGGGGGAGACCAGTGGAAGATTCCTCCCACATCTTGCTCTTTGCTTTTTAGTGTAGGTTGAGGCCTTGCCAATTATCCTAGCCTAGTTTTTAGATCTCTTTTAATTCCCAAAGGGAGAAGGTACTCATATATGGAACTAGGTAATAAAGTTTAATTTTTTTAAAGTCATGGGACATTATTCTCAGTGATTCTGCAGGGCAATAGCAGAGAGCAAGAAAAGAAGTTACTGCATTGATAATGCCATCATAATATATAGTTTTATTTAATGGGCTACGGTTTGTAAATTTCCGTTGGAAGTTTTGAAAATGTGGATCTGGTTAATGGAAATCTTTCAACTGATTTCTGTAGGAACCAGGGCTTCACACTCAGCGAGGTTTGCCAGTTCTTGAAATAAAAAATTGTGGTACCTGGGAGGGGCCAGTGAATAGACCTTTGAATAAGAGGTGACTGAGCCCATTGCAGGCCTCAATGGAGCCTGGGATGGGAGCCCAGTGGGGGTTTTGTGGGTGCAGTGGTGGAGTTTAGCAACTTTTGGCAGGTCCAGGGGAGTCCGGCACAAAATCTTTCTATTCTCTATAATGTGTAGGCAACCTGGTGTCCTCCAGATGTTTTGAACTACAGTTCCCATAATCCCTAACTATTTGCCATGCTGGCTGAGGCTCGTGGGATTGTAGTACAAAACATCTGGAGGGCAGCAGGTTCCCTAGCCCTGCTTCTACTGTTTATAGTTAATGTTTTAAAAATAACTGTCTTGAGGGGCAAAAAAACCCAGCCTTGCCCATTGCTTTTCTGGCAGCTGGACTGAAAGTAAAACAAAAAACCCAACCCAGCCAAATTTATTCTGGCTGGCTAGCCACCTAACATTCAGCAGTCGATTATTTTAATGTAAGGGCTGCTTCATGCATTGCTTCTGAAAAGATATGGATTCTAAACCCTGTGTCTCAGTGCTGATTCCCATCCGTGTTTTTTAGGGGCATAGGAAACTGCCTGGTACTGAGTCAGAGCATTGGTCCATTTAGCTAGTACTGTCGCCAGTGACTGACAGCGTCTCTCTGGGGTATCAGGCAGGATCTTTTTTCTAGCCTTACCTGGAGATACTGGAGATTGAACTTGGGACATTCTGCTAGCAAAACATGTGCTCTACCACTGAGCCATGGCCTCTTTTACATCTGGAAGTCGACCAGAGCTCTTCTCCCTAGTGTTGTGAATGCTTCCACATGTGTCCCAAATGCTGCTTAAACATTCTATCCATGGGGCAACCCAGAGCTGATTCACACTTGCAAGTTCATCATCTCCATGCTGGAGATAACGGCTTATGAAGCTGTGGATGAGCGGCATGGCCTTGCACTCCTCCTTTCCTCGTATTGCACACTGGCTTCAGCGCAGAGCTCCCGGCTCATATTAATGCAGTTTTTGAATTCTGGCGTCGCATTGCTTCACCAACCAGGATAAGAAGTAGGATCAGATTCTGGATTTATTATCCTGGCTTGTTAAGCGACAGGAATCCAGAATTCCCTGGTTTGGATGCAAGCCAGGATTTCTGTGTTAAAGCCAGCATGCGATGGTTAGAAGGGAGAGGACTGGATGGAGTTTGTGGCCATGGCTTCATAAATGATAGCTTCATGAAACCATGGAGGAATGTCCGAAAGCAGCCAATGGCTCACAGCTGAAGCTGCTCTTGTATTAGCCCTTTTCTCTAGGTCTGACACCACTTCTTTTCTTTATTTCGCAGAATCCAGTTGTTCTTCATCCCTACCCTTTGCATTCCCATGTTTTCTCTGTTGCTTGCTTGTTTTCTAATGCTGGTTGATCATTTTTTTGTTTTTTAAGGTTTCCCATACAGTTACACTGCAGTCCTTTCCAGTGTTAATTTATTTAGGGAGCAATCCTATGGCCGCTAGTCAGCGGCTAGACGGCCATAGGGTATGTGGTTTTCCGGGAACTGACCTCAGAGCCCGCACTCTGAGGTTGGTTCCTGGAGAACTGACCTTCTCTCCCTTCCGCGCTGCCTCACAGGAAGCGCGGAATGGCCCCGTGCTCCACGCTTAGAAGAGGAGTGCAGAGTGGCCAAAAGAGGGCGTTCCGGGGGGCGTCCTGGGTGGGGAAGGCAGAAATGCCGGTCCGACACATCCTATGTGTCATCCGGCAGCCCCCTCCCCTGCTCCGCCTTCCCGCAGCTAGACAGCCGCAATCGGCTGTCTAGCCGCAAATGCTGGGCAGGAGAAGTGCGGAGGGAACGATCCCCTGTGTGCTTCTCCTGCCCTACGCTGGATAGGCGGTCGCCTCCGAGTTCGGAGGCGGCCGCCTATCCCCACGGGATTGCGCCCTTTTTGTGGCACCATCAGTATGTGTGGTGCTTCACAGAGTATAAGAGGACAGGCCTCTGCCCTGAGGAGTTCGCAATCAGGGAAGCAGTAGTATGTAGCTGCTTCAGTTACACGTGCTTAGCACTATTGTCTCACCTGGTGCCCTGCCTTTCACATCACCTGCCCCCCTGCTCTTCCTTCACCATCACCTTCTCTCAGATGACTAGTGCAAAAACTTGAGGTGGGTGAAACTGACAAGCAGTGGTGTGGTGGTGAATGTTGAAGCACAGGCGCTCCTCATGACAGTCCTCATAGCCAGGTTACACAAGGAGAGCCCCAAAATGCAGGCAGCTGTGTCTCTCCATATCAACAAACCAATTCTCTCAGTTTTCATCTCCACCAGGATCAGTTCTTTAGTAAAGCTAATGAGTCTTAATTGCCCACTCAAGGCCAAGCCAGCCCAAAATATTTTGCGTTACAACAGGGAACAAATATATTGTTGCTGAGAAAGTCCATTTCGCCTCCAGCTGCTGTGAGAATTGCAGCCTGGCTCAGAGGGAGAAGGAAATTCTGGGCAGGGGTGGCAGGTGATGTCATTGTCCCTGCTCATCGAAAAGGGCTGGTGCCGCATCCCTGAGAGCCCTGGCTCCGCGACACCACTGCTGGCAAGAGGAGAGTGTTGTCAGTTCCACCCCCGGCTTCTCAGAATATACCCTGTGCAAACCAGGGCTGCTACTCGCACACACCCGTTTTAAAGTTTGTTTGCTTTTTGAATCTTGGAGCAGCAGCAGGCCCTTCCACTTCAGGATGTATAAAAGGTACACTTGAGCATGTGAAGAGTGCCTTTCCCTCACTATGGCATAATCCACCAAGTAGCCTCCTCACATGTGAGATTCAGGGAAAAATAAAGCCTCTTAAGGCGCAATCCTATACATGTTTAGACAGAGAAAAGGCCTACAACTCCCAGGATGCCCCAGCCAGCATGGCTGGCTGGGGCATGCTGGGAGTTGTAGGCCTTTTCTCTGTCTAAACATGCATAGGATTGCGCCCTTAGAGTCTAGCAACTCAAGCGTCAGGGCTTGGAGGCAGAGTTGGGCTCAAGCACATAATGATTCACTGGATGAGAGTATGTGGATCTAGAATTTGAATGATCATTCTCCTAGGCAGCTTGAGTAAGGCCTGCCAGAGAGACCAGCAGAGCAGGGCACAGTGGAAGGAGAAGACTGGCTGTGCCTCTTCATTTTCTCAGTAGCTCCTGCAGCGACGAGGGCATGGCCAGGTGGGAGCAAGTGGAAAAGGTGAAGGCAGGAGTGAACTTAGCCAGAGCTGGTTACTCTCAATATTCTCCCCTCCTTAAGAACCGAAGAAGAGCCCTGCTGGATCAGACCAAGGGTCCATCTAGGCCAGCATTCTGTTCACACAGTGGCCAACCAGCTGCCCATGGGAAACCACACACAGGACACAAGTTTCACAGCACCCTCCCACCATGTTCCCCAGCAACTGGTGTACGTAGGCATACTGCCTCTGTTACTGGAGGTAGCACATAGCCATCAGGACTAGTAGCCATTGATAGCCTTCTCCTCCATGAATTTGTCTAACCCCTTTTTAAAGCCATCCAAATTGGTGGACATCACTACATCTTGTGGTAGAGAATTCCATAGTTTAACTATGTGCTGTGTCCAGGCAGGATATGGCCAGAGGTCACACAGTGCAGCCACATTGCTGAAGCTAAGTAGGTTTGGGTGTGTGGTCAGTGCCTGGATGGGAGACCGCCAGGGACCACCCCACCCCCATGTATAACCCCCTTGAGTTCCATGATGTAAGAAAGGCAGGAGAGAAATTTAGCATTATTATTAACATTTATCTAGCGCCTTATTTACTAAAGAGCCATCAAGGCAGCACACAGCATTTTAAAACAATACAATTGAATAAAAATGCATTAAATGGATAAATAAATAAAATGGGAGAATGGTTGTTATTGTAGTCCTGCTCCAAGACTACAACAACAGCAGGGTGTGGTTTGCTTGTTTTTTAAGTGTGCATTGGCCACAGGGTAGGGATAGAGCTACAGAACACACAAACAAAAAATGCTCCATTTGCCATCATCTAAGGTCCCTTGAGTGTATGAACTGTTTCTATGGACAGGTATTTTGTTTGGTGGTGATACCAGGTGCTGTGAACGCTCTCTCTTTGATCACGTTTGATGTGATGGATGATTCACCCCAAGCAAGCAAACCCTCGACCGTCTAGTCACTGAATGATGAAGACACAAGTCTGAACTTTTATTAGAATCATCTGTCCGGAACAGAACTAGGGCAGTGCTGTTGATCTCCAGCTCTGGGACTCTGTCCCTCCTGTGGTTTGCTCCATCACCTTCTCTCAAACCTTGTGTGTTGGGTAATGGCTGAGAGATTAACAGCACAATCCTATGTGTGTCTACTCAGTAGTAAGTCCCATTGTGTTCAATGGGTCTTGCTTGCAGGTAAGTGGGTATATAGGATCTCAGGCTAAGGGTAATTTCAGACGGAGGGTTCCTAGCACTAGCAGTTAGAATGCTTCGTGCAGCTATTCCGTCTTTTTCTTCTTACCGGATTTTCTGCATTGAGGAAAAAGACATGGAAAGAAGACACAGGAGGGTCACAAGTAGAAGGTGGTGATGTTTGGATCCCCCCTGTAAACTTTCATGAATGAGGCAAGGCAATGGTGCCATAAAAACCTCATCTGGAAGCACCCCAAGAATAAGTAAGGGTGACCATGCAAGTATATATTGCAACCTTTACAAAAGCATTGAAAAAGAGGATCCTTTTGGTATTTGGTTTTTATACTGTTGCTATGTTCACCGAGTCTCTGTGGACAGGGTGGATTCTCTTAAGGCCGCCTCCCCCAACCTGGTGCACTCCAGATGGGTTGGAGTCATGGTGCAGCAAGGGCTAGATCTCAGGGGCAATGTCTGGCCCCCTCACCCCCAGTGACCACCCACAGAGTGGCAGGTAATGGGGGCAGTTAAACAGGCTTGGTGTCAGCACCTGGACTAGCGTGGGCCAGCATGCTGAGGCCCACTGGGGCTGATGCTGGTTATCACGGTAGGTTTCTTTTTTTCTCCCTCCCTCCCTCCCTCCCTCCCTCCCTCCCTCCCTCCTTCTTATTTTAAAAAATTCATTTCAAAGTCAGGGGATGGCCATCCAGGCGTGTACATAGTTACAGAAGCTCATGTTATTATTTTTACTTTTTAAAAGTATGTTGTTCTGTTCTACAACACAATGGTGGTTATTTCCAACTAATTGTGTTTAGCATCAGAGCAGTAGAAGCAAACTCCATGTTATTCCTCTAGTCATGATGGTATCATGGTTTGAGTTTAAAATGTGTACGTTCACATGCTCAGAGTATTCCTTTTTTATCTGGGGTGGCAAACAGTTTTGGGTTTTTTTGATCTAACGTATCAGGAATGTAAAAGCAGTTGGAAAGCATGGAATGGCGGGGGGAAGAGGAGAGAAAAGTATGGTTCCAACTAAAGTAATGCAAGGGACTGTCTAAACCCCCCCCCCCCGTAAGACTATTAAATCTAAGGTCTAAAATTACCTAACTACACCACTGGTTTGACTATAGCTCCTATGACTGGGTGATGAAGGGAGCTGTAGTCCAACATCTGGAGTCACCAGGTTGGGAAAAGCTGTTGGGGAAACCAGTTATAAGATCTAAAACAATTCAACCTTTGATCCATTGAAAAGGTCCATTTTTGTGAAGTTGAGCTGGTCTTTAAAAAGGTCACGTTCTTAAGATCTGTGCCCTTAAGATCTGTGTCAGTGTCATTTTTGAATGGTGGAGGGTGCAATCCTATAGGGATAGTCAGCTGCCTCTGAACTCAGAGGTGACCAACTATCCAATGCAGGGCGGGCGAAGCATGGAAGGGATCTTCTCTGCACTCTGGCCACCCTGCATTTGCAGCTAGACAGCCAATTTTGGCTGTCTAGCTGGGGAGCCTCGGAGCGGGGCAAGGAGGCTGGACAGTGCATAGGAAGCGTTGTAATGGAGCTTCCACCACTCCCTGCCCACCCCCAGGAACTGCCCCTTTTCCCTCGCCCCACGCTGCCCTCACGAGCGCAGTCAGGAACAAACCACACTGCCTATGAGGCTGTGGGGGAGGAGACAGGGAGGCAGTTTTCTGGGAACCGACCTCGAAGCGCTGGCTCCGAGCTCGGCTCCAGAAATAAAAAAATCCTGTGGCCATCTAGCCGCTTCGAGCAGCCATAGGATTGCACCCTAAATGAATGTCACATTCACTCCCAAGGCTGGCTTCAGAAAAGCCAGAACAAATTGCTGGAGTGAAACCATCTTCAGCTGACACTTCCTAATAATTCAGAACTAACATCGGTGTAGATCTTGAGAACCTTGGCTTTCCGTTCTATGTCAGTGAAAAGAATAACAAATTAAGCTACCTTGTTTATTGCTTGAGACCCCCGATCATAAGCCCGCTACTTGGGAGTAAGTCTCATTGATTTTCATAGAGGATTATTGAGAGAGAAACCATGGACCATGGGAGCTAGAGCGGCGAAAGACAATCTAGCTACCACCCTGGTTTCTCTTTCAAAAATAGGATTCTTGAGAGAAAAGCCACAGAGCATGGCATCGAGTTTGCCTTTCACTGCTCTTGTTCCCACGCTCCATGGTTTCTCTCAACAATAAGATGCACGCATCCAACAGGGTCTTTGTTCTTCATCCTAAATCTTAAATACTAGTAGGTCTGAGAATCTTACAGTCTGATCCTGACAGTGACCGCGAAGGGCTTTTCTTATGCCAGGCCAGCAGTTACACTATATCGGCACAATATCCCCAGCGAGGATTCTGTGGTGTGTGGTGGCCTGGGCATTTCTCTGCAGACCCTCTTTTGAATGAGATGCTCCATTTTTGTGGTTTATGGATGTTATTGTCATCATTTTAATTTAAAAAACACACACAAAACACACACATAATGGCACCCAGGGGCTAATTTGTAAATCGCTGATATGTGATATGCTGGGTTTTCAAGCTTGCCCCTGTCGCTTCATACCTTTTCTCCAAAGACCTCAGGGCAGCATATATTGAATTTATTTTATGCTACAACATCCCATGGAGGTATGATTAGGCAGAGAGATAGTAACATACCTAAGGCTATCCAGTGAGCTTCATAGGTTTAATACGTGGTCCTCCTGACCTAAATCGATTTTTTAAAATTCTTTCACAGAAGCTGCAGTATTTATCAACTTTCTGTTCTTGAGAGTTTACCCTTGATTATTTAGAATCAAGGGCGCCTTCCAGGGCATCACAGAGGTTCAGACAATGTGAGCTTACAGATGTTTTAAGTGACGAGCAGACAGCAGTTTTTAGCCTTCCACATATAAGATCATGTGACCGTGTAAAACGCAGCAGTTTTATCTGGAGACAACCTCAATTCAGTCAGCATGTCATTGGCAATGCATATGACACATGAAATTGCATTAAGTTATACAGGAAGCTGGCAGGTATAAGCGCTGAATGGTATTCAGTATTTGTAGAGTTGATAAAACACTGTATTATTAACTTTCCCCAGCTTAAACATTGACACACTTGTACCTGTCCTGAGCATGTCATTTTATAATGGCTGTGGATATAGACACTTCCTTGTGAGTACAAAATAAATAAATCTGAATCTGATTTCAGATGTCCATGTACTATCTTTCGCTGGCTGGTAATATGTTTCAATGAACTATGGGAGGCTGAATTATAGCAGTCATATGCCTATTTCGTATAATATTTGTATTATTTATTTACTTTTATTTAAAACATTTGTATCTCACCCTATATCCTTAAGAACTCAGGGTGGCATACAGATAAAATCAATTTAAACAATATAATCAATTTCAACAGTGTATGGTATCTTCTTTACTGTATCATCAACACACACTTCACATACAGAATGCAAGCAATGAAAATATCGACATTGTCAGCTTGGATAGGTGGGCTTAAGAGAAGGAAGTAATCAGATACAGAGCACTCAGAAGTACTAAACCAGTTGAGAAGAAACCTTTAAGCTACCAGGGAACTGTCATGTTTTCCTTGTTTTCAGGAAAAAAAATTCTACCAAATATAGGCAAGCACCATTGATTATTTCAAATTCTATCTTAGGTCAGATGAAGTTTAATGTGTTTGTTTATGTATTTATTATATCCTCCTGCCTTTCCTGCAAGGCGTTCAAAGCAGCATACATGGCTCTCCCCCCCCCCCCGCCTTTTGCTGTCACAACAACCCTGTGAGGTGCATCAGACTGAAAGAATGTGACTGGCCCCAGGTCACCAAGTGAGCATCATGGCTGAGCAGGGATTTGAACTCCGGCTCTTTCCGGTTCTAATCCAGCCATCTCTAACCTCGTGACACCCCCCCCCCATGTGTTGGAGTTTATGTCCCATCATTGCTAGCCAGCATGGTGGGAGATGTAATCCAACACATCTGGAGGACACCAGATGGGGGAAGGCTGCTTAACCTCTACAGCGCCCTGGTGTATTGATTAAGCAGAGTGCACAAACATTCCCCCAAAAGACAGAAGTTCTTTCTTCATCTTCCAATCACATCACTTTTGTTTGCTCTTTCGTCTCTTTGCCAACAGGACTTTCCTGTTGCAGTTTTGCTCAGTTTTAGTGGTTCTCTTCACAAAACTGTCTCCCGTAACATATGTGTGGTGTTACATCTTTCTAATGCTACCCAGTGCTAAGTTGGATCTACCATTTTCCTTTGTGAATTGGCTGTGAAAGAAGCTAAAATCCCTCGCACACGTTCCCCCTGGAGATAATGAGCCAGAGATTAGACTCAGATGTACAACAGGCTCTGAGGATCAGAAAATACTTCAAAGTGCAGCTGGGGTTGTCGGGTTCAGGATATAACAGCAGTCCTGAAGCTTTCATACTTGCATGCAAGGGAAAGCTCTGGCGGGTGCATCCGCTCTTATGACTTGGGTGGCCAACTTTGTTCTCTGGCAGAGCTCATGCATCTTTAGCAGTCATAGGCAACATCAAGCCTGTGAAGCCATGCCAATAACTGCCCCCTTCTTTCAGGGAAAAGGTTGCCAAATGCCTGCCTGCAAAGCAAATGCTATTAAGGAGCACAGGAGTCCTAACAACAAAAACCATTGGTAGCACAAATGACATCAGGCACCTACTGAAACATTGTTTTTTGTGCATCTGTAGTTAAAGACACATGGGGAACACTTTTATACACTATTCCAGCCTTCCCCAAGACAGTGCCCTCCAATAGCCATGCTGGCTGGAGGATGATGGGAGTTGTAGTCCCACATATCTGAAGGGCACCAGCCTGGGGAAGGCTGCTGTGGTAAATCTAGCAGTTTTAATGTATATTAGAGAAGCATCCTCATCTGGTCTCCTGCAGAACTGTACTCTGCCCAGGAAGGCACAACAGAACGTTACTGCATTAATACATGTAAACCACTCGGAAAAAGCACCACATCGGTTCTAAGTATCTTCTAATAAGGTCTCCAATTCTATTCCATGAAATCCCGGAACATTTCATTGTTTCCTGTCTTGTGGAGCCTGGGGATTATATGTAGATGCAGTGTGGTCTGTCTGAATTGCAAGGTACTCAATATTTCTCTCCACCTGCCCTAAGAAAAAGGGAAAGATTTCTCTGTGTTATTGTAAGTGAATGACACAGTTTTGCTGAACTAGGCTGAATATGTCTCTGGAATGAAATTGGTGTCTTTTCATGCAAGACGGCCTGCAATCATTGAACGGCTGGATTTGGGGCACTGGCCACAAGTGGCAGACTAGCGGAAGTGCTTTAAATGTCCCTAGACATGTATAATAACACTAATAGGCTTAGTTTCAATGTACATTGGGTGGACTCAGTGTTATGATTATGGCTCCTCATAAACATTTTGTACATTAGAGGCTTAAAATAAATTGTTTGTTTGTTTATTTAGAAGGGGCAGAATCCAATGGGGTGCTTACGCCCCCCCCCCTCAATTCTCTTATATCCTGCCAATTGCATTGTGCAAGAGGCCACCACAACTCACGCAATAGCGATTTAGTGCTTCCAGGGCAACCCGAAATTAGCGGACAGGTCGTTTTTGGAAGGAGGCAGGTTAGTGGAGCTCACATAAGAGACCTTCGCCAACTGCCTCCTTCCAGAAACGAACATTTTCACTCGTTTTGGGGCTTCCTTTAGGAAGTGCTAAATCTCCTTTGCGTAAGCACTGGGTCCTGCTTGCACAATGGAATTGGTGGAACCCACGGTTGCGAAAGGGAATTAGCGGAATAGAAAAGAATTGGCAGGGGCATAAATGCCCCTTTGGACTCTGCCCAATATTTTTGGATTGCCCCTCTACAATGGACAGTATCCAACTGTGTCATTCTGCTAGCACAAATGACATTGCACTAGCAGGAATTAGTTTCCAAACTATGCGCAAGAGGAGAACCCAACCAAAGCTATGCTTGTGCAGCTGCTTGTGCAATGGAAAGAATTGGTGGAGCTCCGCTAGCACTATCTGAGTTTGTGGAATGACATCACTGGATACTGCCTAATGACTAATGGGGGTTGGACTCGATGGTCTTATAGGCCCCTTCCAACCCTGCTGTTCTATGATTCTATGACTGCCCAAAGTGCTGTACAATAAAAATCTGTTTCTGAAGTGGCCCAGCGCAGACATGATCCTTCTGATTGCCTCAGCGTGGTTAGAAAATCAAGAGCAGTTGATGGGCTCTCGCATTCTGCCAGTTCCCTCCTCATCCTGCCCCCAGAGTGTAAGTTTCCTCTTGCCTCCCTTCTCATAGCTCACATGGTTCAGCATTATGTCTGCACTGGCGTTCTTATGAGCCAATTTTATTGACCCTTTGCAAACTGACTTCTCAGTAGTGATGTGGGCTTTCTGGAAAATTTTAAATTGGGCAATTTTCTGAGGAAAAACTCCATTGCAAATAAACATGTTCTAAGGCAGGGGTGGGTAAAAAGTAGATCTCCAGATGAGGGATTTCAGAGAAATCCACAATGGAAACCAAATGAGTTCAGATTTTCATGAATCTGCAGACTGGCTTTTCCCCTGTCAGGCGGATTCTGCAGACTTGAGGACCAGTTTTCTAATTCTTGATTGTGTGCAAATTTCATTGCAGAAAAATACACAAAATGAAAAATACCCCTAAATGAATATTTCCCCCATAGGCTAAACCATAAAAATGTGCATCTTTGGGAAATCTGCGCATTTTTGCATGTGCGAAATTGCACAAATTCAGAAACACAAAAATCAGTTCCATCACTGGGCAGAGGACAAAATGAAAGTCACCTGATGATCTGCGAAACACAGACGGAATGGATTTTATGCAGTCCGTACATCCCTACTCCAGATGTCTTGGACTTCAGCTCCCACTGTTCCTGACCATTGGCCGTGCTAGCGGGAGGGGGGGGGGTTCTAGGAGTTGAAGTCCCAAACACCCCTGCTCTATGGCATCCGAAAGGGTTGCAATGCAAACTGAGAATTTTCCAATGCAAATTACTGTATGCAAATTAGGGTAATTTGTATTGGAAAATTTTCAGTTCACTATTTTCTCTCGCAATTTTCTGATGCCCTAGGGCATGTTGATTTTACTTGTATTTAGTAAACAAAGCTTTAAAAAGTACCCCATGTTAATTTTTTGCCCCAATACACCAAATACAAGTATTTGATTTGAAATATTTGAGAAAAGAAAAAAAAAATCAAAGCACACTTAATGGGATTTAAATGTTATATTGAAATATTTATTGGAATACTTGTAAAAATTTAAAGACAGTGGTGTGCACTTCCTTATATTATTTAAATTGAAGAAAAAAGAAACGCACTGAAAACTATTAACATACTAATGCATTTTAGCAACCCAAAGAACTGTTCACAATATGCCAACAACCACTCATCTACAACTTTTGAACTGCCAAGCTTGCCTAATACTATATTTGCAATCATCATCCGTTCATTGTTACTGATGAACTTATGAAATGGAAAAAATTCCACAGAAAAATAAAACACTGGGAAAAAATCAATTTGGGGGAAAAATTTCCACCCCACATCAGTGCTTCTAAGCATGGTGGATTGGATTTAACCATGGTTAGCAAAACCCCATTGCAAATGTATAAAGAAGCTTAGCTCCAAAAATGGGAGGGAATACTCAAGCAAGAGGTGAGGGGGAAGGAATGCACAAGCCTCCAGGCTGCTCTTTATCACCAAACCATTGTTGGGAAATAGGACAACACAACGTCTGCATCGCTGGTCCTTAGTGGTTTTTGTCCATCTGGGCAGGGGTGTTTTTTGTTTTGCTTTGTTATTATTTCGAGACTTTTTTTATAGTATTAGATTATTACTTTGTATATTGTGGTGAATCTGTACTTGTGCGCCACTGATGTGCTTTCACATAGTTCTTGTCTAACATTGTTTTTATACTTGTTGGGAATTTGCCCAAGACATGAAATGGTTTTTACTTCTACTTTCTGGCTTAGCCTTCCCTGACCTGGTGGGTGCCCTGCAGTTATTTGGACTTCAACTCCCATCAGCCCCAGCTAGGATGGGCAATGGTCAGGAATTCTGGAGGTTGTGGCCCAAAGAATCTGGAGGGTGCCGTATTGGGGAAGGCTTTTCTAGCTGGTTAGCTGAGGTGTTTTCATATTCAAACTAAAGTATGAATGAAAAAATAATTTGACACCCATTTTTCCTTATGAAAATTTGGAAAATTCCTCTTCACCTGACTAAGATTCTATCTTCTTGTACTTCCCAGGCACTATTCTGTGTCTTTACAGGAAGAGAGGTAATCTGATTTGTCCTGCTTTGAAATATTGAAAGCCAAGATCTGTGTCCAGATGCTCTGGCACTGAAGTCTGGGGTTCTTGACATGTAACATGTGATATCTTGAAATTGTTCAAAACAAGCTCTTGAGATTTTTGGCTTAGCTTCCCACATAATTACTTGCTTTACTTCCTAAGGCTGGTTTATGCAGGCAGCAGAATCAGCTAAAGCTTTTTCTGCGATAAAGCTTTTTCTGGACTGTACTACTTCAGACTAAATTGCAGGGCAGGGGGTTGCTTGGGGAAAAAAAAATCTCTGAAGATATCAAAATAGCAGGTTAGGGAGAGTGTTATCTGTGTCATGGTATTTTTCATGGAGCCACGTTCAGACATGCATCCCCCAATCTGCAGCCTGAGATGGTGCAATCCTCAAAAAGCTTTACTTCTTGATTCTTTGGCTGATTGTATCAACTGGCCCATAACACTGACACTGGTAATGAAGAAGAGAGACCAGATCAGCTCTAAGAAAGAAGTGGCTATTTATACCTATGTGCTTTTGTGCTTTTATCATGAGGATTCTCATTACAAATGTGCTTATGTAACAACTCTTTCAGATATGACTTTGGAATTAATCCCCTTTAGATCTGCCTACTTTGGAAGAAAACATTCAACCGCTTTTTATGGAGGACTTCCAACCCTGATGCAGAGAGGGGCAATATTTTTCAGTGACCTCAGATGTTCTAAGCAAACTTTTGGGTCCTTTTACAGGGCTTGAGGAACTAAGTTGCGTCTGAAGGTATCTGTGGAAAATCCAAGGCAATACACAAGGCCATATCAGCATGCTGGTTATGTGATGAAGCTACCACCTAGTAACACTTTTGACATGGTGACCAGTTTTGTGAATGCTGCAGAGCTTGTTGGCATCACTTGACCACATCCTATGAAATGCTTCTAGATGAGGCTTTTATCGGGCCATCACCCTGCATCATTCACAGAATTTTACACGGGTTTCAGACGTCGTTGTCTTCCTCTCCTAACCTTCCTGTGTTTTCCCACCACTTCTTCTGCCTTTTTTCTTACTGTGGAAAATCAGTTAAGGAAAAAAAAAGGATGGAATCACTGCACAATGTCTTCTGCCTGTTCGTGCTAGGACCTCTCTGCCAGAATGCACCATTAGTGGTTAGAACTAAGAAGTAATTAATAGTCTTGATCAGGGGTGGGCAACTTGGGCGGTCTGGGGGCCAATTTCTCACCCTCAGACTCTCCAGGGGGTTGCACTCCTGTTGCTGCATCGCCCACAGTGGTAAAGAAATCGGTGGCAAACTACTACAGAGACTCAAAAAGGCCACACTTAGAGCACCTCTACACCAGCCTGAAATCCTGCATTTAATACGGGGCTTTCTGCGTCACAGAGCACCTCTACACCAGCCTGAAATCCTGCATTTAATACAGGGCTTTCTGCGTCAGTTTTAAATGCAGGATTACAACAGACTCCCTTTACAGGCACTTCCTCTTCCCCTCCCCTCTCCCCCTCCTTCTCCCCCTTATCTGAATCTTCCATATGTTTCATCGGTCTCGCTCCTCTTCTTGCAGGTTTTCCTTTTTCACGGAGGGAACTCAAGTGGAACACAAGCACCCTGAGATCCTAATGATATAGGGCGGGATACAAATGTTTTAAAAAATAAATAATTTGATACTTCATTATCTCCCATCTATTTAAAAAAAGGAATAAAGGTCATTTAGTGCAGGAGACGCCCTGGAGGTTGACAACGTCATCGAAAGGGCCCACAAACCTCCGAGAGTAACCAATCTCAATAGCAGGATAAAAGCTCTGTGTGAAGAAGCCCTTAGCCTGAAAATATGCTACATTTGGCACTTTTGAGTCTTGATAGAGGGCTGGTGCTGAATTTCAGCAGCACATCTCTGATTTTCTGGCTGCTGCACCACCGAATACCAGCACCGTTGGAGTGGGGGTGGGGGGCCACACTCAGGGCCCTGGGGGCCCACATGCGGCCGCTGCGCCACATGTTGCCCACCCTGGTCTTGATATACATCAAAGATGCTTTGGAAGATGCACCATACCAGTGACCACCTCTAACATGTCAACTGCCGCTCTCTAATAAGCTTCAGTCTTCAATAGTTCTGGAACCCACCCACACCCTCAGATTTCACTCAGTGGGAGGGCACCTGCCTTGGTCCCAGGTTCAATCCATGGCATCTCTAGCTAAAAAGATCAGGTAGGTGATGGAAAAGACCCTTCTCAGCTTGAGCCACTGGAGAGCTGCTGAAAGTCAGAGCAGACGCTACTGGGCTAGATTAGTCTTCATCTTTTCAACTTCAGCTCCCAGGATTCCTGGCCATTGGCTGTGCTAGTGGGGACTGATGAGAGTTGAAGTCCAAAACATTTGGAGGGCACCAGATTGGGGGAGGTTGGGCTAGATGGACCTGGCCTAAGGCAGCTTCCTCGGTTCCATTAGGAGTGTTGAACACAAAACCCTCAAAGTGCTTGGGGTGGTTCACATGCCAGGCCAAGACTTTTTTACTTCCATTTCATTCCGAAAGATAAGATCTGTAATGAAAATGGCTGTTCCACTTTTCATGTAATTCTATTTCCTTTTCAATCTGCAGAGCAGATACCATTCCAAATAGGTCTCATCAAAGTTTTCTACAACTTCTAGAGTTTTGTTGTAATCCAAACATTAGGGATTATCAACAACTTTAAATTCACCTGATACAACTTCTAGAGTTTTGTTGTAATCCAAACATTAGGGATTATCAACAACTTTAAATTCACCTGACTCTACTTGGGGTGTTTACAAAATTAATCCTCTATTTTGCCAGTGTAGTGACCACTACAGTTCGCTTTTTCTGCTCTCTTCCTTTGAAGGGTTCTGTAAGGTGCAAACCGCTATTGAAGAAAAGACCTTACTTCTCTTTCCAAGGGGAATATCTGTTGGTCTACTCTGTTTTATTTATTTACACACACTATATATATAATATTATTTATTATTAATTACATTTTTATCCTACCCTTCTTCCACAGAACACTAGTAGAGCAAATGCATCCCCTCAATCTCTTATTTTATCCTCTAACAACCCTGTGAGGTAGGTTAGACAGAAAATAATGACTACCTCAAAGTCACCAAGTTGGATTTGAACCCAAGTCTCCCCAGTTCTAGTCAAACACTCTGTTCACTGCACCTCATTGGGTCTGCTTTGTCCTGGTGAATTCTACCAACAAGCCAATTTGTAACCTAATTAAGTAATTAATTCCATTAATTATTCCATTAATTCACACCCTGCTTCCTTTTTGTGAAAGTCAGCAAATATGGCTAGGACAATATTGTAGCTTTGTCTTATCCTGGACACATCGGATGTGAAAGACACCTGAAGTAAAGCTGTGTAGGGAATAAAAGAATGGGCCTGATTATAGGATTGTACATTATGCCTAGTAGGGTAAGTAGTAGTAATAACAACAACATTATTGTTGTTGTTAATATTACTTGCATATGGGGTGGAAGTGTTAGCATGAGGCCTCCGCAGGTGCTCAGCAATGCCAGCCTCTGGTGCCGACCCTGGTCTCTCTCCATCCACCCCTGCTCCTATGCTGTGCTCCTGACTAAGATATCTGATTGCCACCGCAGGAGTGGGTGGTGGGGACAGGACCAGGGCAGGAGTTTGTGCACTGCATAGTAGATATGCAAATTCTCCCTTCTTGTGTTATCACGCATAAGTTTTTAATTCTGTGAACAGCGCAGAGAGCTTCAGCTATTGGGCAGTATAGAAATGTAATAAAGAAATAAGTGCAAAACACCAACACCACTTTTTAGCATTTCCTGTAATACATGTTGCAGCCCTGAAACATGGCAGAAATAGGAGCTGAATGCAAGTGCATAGCCACTGGACGGTGCAGAGTGGGATGGTGGCCTCCATTGAGCTGGGCTGGCTAGGTTTTAACTGCTCCTCCTCACACCTCTCCTTAGGTCACTTTACTGCAGGAGTGTCGCACCTTAGGCTAAATTCAGCCTGTCTGGGGTCCCAGTCCAGTCTTCTGGGGTTCCCCAGACGGCCACACTCGCTCTGAGCCCACCTGCTTTCTCCCGACCACCAACTGTTTGGCGGTTTCCCGGCTTTTGTACATCTCCCCTCAACCCTTCTAAAAAGTTTCCCATTCCAAAATCCCCCCCTGTCCTCCCCATTGTGTGGTTTTACTTACTCCTGGTTTGTCCATCTTGTCTTACCTTTTAGCACGTCTGGAGTGAAAGCGAGGACTGCTTGCCTTTCCTGCAGTTGGCTCAGGACTACATCTCTTCCTGTGGTAAAAAGACACTCCACGAAATACTGGAAAAAGTCTTCAAATCTTTCAGACCTGTAAGTGCCTGTTTTCCTTCAGCTCAGTTGTGACTGTGGTTTGGGTCTCAAGCGCCAGGCAGTGAATATGGCACACTTCTGTTATGGCTTCTCAGAAGCTCTCTTAAATGGGGGTAAATAGATGTTTATTTCCAAATGGAGATTCTCGGCTGGGAGAGGAGGGAAACCAAAATGGTTCCCCACCGGTAGGACGAATTATGTGTTGTTTGAATGTTGAATGCTGTGTCTCAAGAACCGTAGAGTGGTTGGCTATGTGGGACTCTACAGTGGAGTTATATCCTGATGCATCTATTGTGGAATTTCATAATATACTGGTGGATCCTGGAAGTGATGGAGAAACAAGGGCTTTCCCCAACCACCCCAAACAGAAAAAAAATAATGGATCATGTTACTGAACAAGCATGTTTGCTGTTCATCTGTCCCAGCAATAGGAAGTCTTTTTGCCCCTGAGTGCTACCTGTGGCCCTGGGTGTTGGTTCAGGAACAGCATGCAGGCAATGGATGTGGCCAGATCCAGTGGTGGCAGGGCCTGGGCTGTCCCCCCCCCACTCACTCGCACACACGCACACACACGCTCGCTCTGTCTCTCGCTCTGTCTCTCGCTCTCTCTCTCTCACACACGCAAGCACACACTCACTCGCTCCCTCTGTCTCTCTCTCTGTCATACGCACACTCTGTCTCTCTCACACTCTCTGTCTCTCTCTCACACTCACACACACACACACTCTCGCTCTCTGTCTCTCTCACACACACTCACACTCACACACTCACTCTGTCTCATTCACTTTCTCCCTCACACACACACTTTTCTCCCCCCCGATTTCTCCCCTTATGTCTCCCTCCCCGCAGGGGGCTTTTCATCAGGATCTTGTGGGGGAGGTAAGGATTAAACTTCTCCTCCCCGGCATGACACCCTCTCTTGGGCAGGGAAGGCTTTCCCGGCTGAGAGGAGAGAGGTGGCTGCACTAGCCCATTGTACCATGGAGAGAAAGCACAGAACATGGCAGGCTACAGCAGCAAAAGAATCAGGTTTGGGCCCCAAGGGAACAGAGGTACAGGTAGAGTGCTGCAGCACTGGGTGGCGGGGGGGGGGAGCAGTATTGGGTCACCAGCAGGCCACAGGAGAGACCCCTGAGGGCTGCATTACAGCCTGCGGGTTGCCCCCCATATATACTATTCCATGATTCTCCGGTAATGTTATAACCAGGAAGATCATCTGGATGGGGACGACAGTGTGGCGACTTTCCATAGTGGCATCCTCCCCAGGATCAACAAAGCCACGGGAAGTAGCAGCTTGGGACTGGGCTACCTGAAAGGCTGCCCTCTCCCATACAAGCCTGCCCAGCATTTCACATCTTGGGGGGAGGCCCTTCTCTTGGCTCCACCACCATCAGAGGTACATTTGGTGGGGATGTGAGCGAGGGCCTACTTGGTGGATGCTCCCAGGCAGTCGAACTCCCTGCCCAAGGAGGCTAGGTTGGCCCCCTCTCCATTGTCCTTCTGCCAGCAGGCAAAGACATTTTTATTCAAGCAGGCCTTTGGCATGTAAGGTTGGATGCTGTTTTTATTCTTTTGTTGTTGTGCTTTTTAATTGTGTTTTTAATGTATTTGTTTCATGATTGCATTAACCACCTATTTAATTTTTATTTTAACTTTGGTTCTTATTAGTTAGCCATTTCCTTGGTGGAAAGGCAGGGTAGACATCAAATAAATAAATAATCAATCTGCCTTAAACAGAGTCAGATTAACGGTCCAGTGCCATCCTAGCCCAATTCTGTCAACAGTTCTCCTAGTATCTGAAGCTTCCCAGTGAAGATTTCCCAGTAGGTCAGCAGCACCCACTGTTGAGATCAATGGAGGTGTATAAGTCTAGACCTCTTAACACATTACTATTATTATTATTATTATTATTATTATTTTAACACCAAAGAGTTTTAGGTGGACCTCAGTGTGAAAAAATCTGAGTGCAACAAATGTGTTTGCACACTTCAGTATCCTACGGCAGGGGTGGGCATCTTGTGGCCCTCCAGATGTTTTGGCCTACAACCCCCATCAGCCCTAGCAGGCATAGCCAATGGTGAGGGATGATGGGAGTTGTTGGCCAAAATATCTGGAGCGCCACATGTTGCCCACCCCTGACCTATCGGAACACTCTTTTGGGAAGCTGGAATTGGCCATATCTCCTTGCCAAGGATCATAGGCAGCAGCTAACTTAGGTTCCCTCCGAATAGGTGAAGGGACCCTCTGTGGCTTCAAGCCACTGCGCTATGCTCCTCCTCCCGTTTAATGGATTTCTGTGGAGCCACAACACTGTGCCAAGTTCGTTCTTGAACATCGGTGGTATTGCCTTGTTGCGACATTTCATATCACACTTACCATTTGTTTCCTTCTTCTTCCACAAATAGCTATTGGGGCTTCCAGATGTAGATGACGATGCATTTGAAGAATATAATGCAGACGTGGAAGAAGAGGAGGCAGAAGCCGATCACCAGCAAATGGGTGTCAGTCAGCAGTAATATTCAGAGGAATTAAAATATATTTTATCCTACCAGGTGGGGTCTTATGCTTCTGCATTAGCATTTTTTAATTAGCACATCACACTGGAAAAAAAATCTGACTCCCAAACCCAAAGGTAAAAAAAAGAAAAGAACAATATTTTTAAAAGTCTGTGATCAGCTTTGCTATGAAGTGGCCTGAATTTAACTCCTGCTTCAGTGAGGTTTCTATGGCGTTGTCTCAATAGCATTCTGCCATTGTTAACTTAGAACTAATTTTTTTTCTTGCTGACTTGTCTTTTTTTGTTATTATTAATATTATCATTTTTGTTTGTTTGTATAGGAGAATTAACATTTCACTGACCTGAATGTGATTTGAATGTAGGAACTATTTGGTTGGTGTGTTAAGTACTTGCGTGACCTTACTGAGGACCATCCATGCAGACAATAAATGCAATCTGCACTTTCAGTTTTTACATCTCTTTCTTTTAAGAACACAGAAGAAGCCTAGGTTACCAGGTAATGTCCCAAAGGGCACAATTGAGCCAAAAGGAAGCATTGCTGAATTGCCTTGATTTCAATGGGAAAGATTTGAACAATGCACTTTTTTTCACTGAAGTCCATGCAGGTGCAATCGCCTGACCATGCGCGCCCTCCTTCTCTCTCCTCCACGGGGAGTCCCCCATCCTTTCCAGATTTTGATTTAACCTCGCTGCAGCATTATATCTGCATGCCTGCTACCCAAGGTTTGCTGTTAAGCTTGTGTTAGAAACCAATTTGCAAACCCTGCTTAAAATTTACCGGCTTGAATTCAGATTTAGTCATATGTAGAGTAGGCCCATTGACAGCCATGGGACTTAAGTTATCATGTCTAACTTGGAAGTCCCACTTCCACCAGCCCAGTTGCACACACCTAAACCTGGATCCAACCCATAGTATTTTAATAACAATAATTTTCTTAAGTGTTAAAGTTGCTTTATTTAAAATGCTGGGCAGAATAGAATTGGGCATTACAGCTATGCCTCTTTCTTCTGTTATCAGCAAATAGAGGATCAGATATTGTAGTAACAAAAAATCAAAGAGATTAAAAATATAGGCGTATTCCTTATCTGGTTGTGTGGATTTATGCCAACATATGTCAGTATAAGAGATCAACAGTGAGAGCACTAGCCCTAGTCACGGCCCTGCATGGGAAATGGTTAGCAGTTTTTCATGCCAGATCTCTCTAGCAAATATGATATAAGATGATAATCCCATATATCATTTTTAAAAAATATCCTTCCTAAAAACCTTAACTTTTCCTTCACTTTTTTTAATCAAATGAGCCATGATCCTCGATACTTTGCCACATCCAAGTGCATATTTACTTTGAAGTCAGAGGAGATACAACAGCATCTGTATCTTTCGGAAGAGTTTCATTCCAGCATGCCGTTCTCCACTCCCATTACCAGATGCAAAATGACTGTAACGTACTCCCTGTTCAGAACTATGGCTTGTTATACTTGGGTGAGTTCACACTTTTGAGTTCTTCACTTCATAATTACCGTTCTCACTTGGAAATTCAGTAATGTGTGCGGCCATTAGTCTCTAACGTGATCAGCCACTGTGGATCATTGCTTCTAATCCCTAAAAGGCTTATAGAACACGGGGTGGGGCTTTAGGAGGGGGAAAGTTTGGGCCTATGGAGGGAGCCCAAACTTCCATGGGCCAGATGGGGAACCTCATGGGCTGGAGTAGGCTTGTGGGCCCAAGGTTCCCTGCCCCTGCTATAAGCAATTGCCCATCAATGGGAGCCAAGCTGGAAAATGACAGACCCATCATGTGATGGCTGCCACTTAGAAAAGCTTCTTTCTTCTTGGGCTCACTCTGTTTTCTAGGAAGTAGTCCAGAGACCCATCTCCCACACAACTTGATTCTAGAAATGTGAAGGCCCGGGGGGAAAAAAACAGGAAAAAAATAGTTTCCCCCCACTTTTTTTCCAAGGACAAAAAGTGTTCTGGGGGTGGTGGGGGGAAGGCTTGTTACATGTTCTTTCCAGGCCCTCACATCTTGACCTGATGGCCACTCAAGGCTCTACAGTCAGGCTGTTGGTGCCATGTAGTAGCAAAAGCATTACAGTTATGGAGCAACACATGCTGTTCTGTTCTGACCTCAAGTGTGGGCCCATAAAGTACAACAGATGCCTGAGGGGTGTCTTAGACGGTCAGTCAGATAATAGGCTAGAGTTTTAGGGCCTTGGATAACCTCAAGCAGACAATGTGCTCCAACAAGATCTGCAGCTCAACTGAGTCCTTTTATCCCTATGGGGCTGGATTACTCCCAGGCTCCGCCTATTTCCTGAAAAGCGGAGAGCCTTAAAGGGGCAGTTCTCTGGCCTGGAGCCTCTCACTTCATCACCTCTCAGTTGGCTTTCAGCTTGTCTGGTATAAAAGGTTCTAGTCCTTGGGGGTGATGTCTCCAGGAATCCCAGTTCAGGGGTCTCTGACTCAAGGAGCTCCTTGCTGACAGACTCTGGTTTGGAGTGAGGTCTGGGTTCAGCACCTCTATGGCTTGCACCACTGGAATTCCTGATCCAGCTAGTTCTGCTCCTATATCACAATGCTGGTTACTGCTCAGGGTCAACTTGAATGCAAATCCCATACAGCAGGGGCAGTACAGTTTTGGCTCTCCAGGTGTTTTGGCCAACAACTCCTGTCATCCTTCACCATTGGCTGTACTGGTTAGGGCTGATGGGAGTTGTATGCCAAAACATCTGAAGGACCATAAGTAGCTTGTGCCTGCCATAGAGAGATGTAACGTTAAAATGTAGAACAGCTGTACCGCATATTAAACTTAAGTCTCTGCAGCCTTCCCCAACCTGATGCACTCCAGATTTTTTGGACTATACCTCCCAGGATTCTTGACCATTGGCCATGCTGGCTAGAGTTGAAAGGAGTTGAAATCCAAAATGACTGGGGAGCAGCAGGTAGGGGGAGGCTGCTATAAATGAAACCATGGGCCAAGAAATGGTTCCAGCTTGATTAAACTTTGGTAGGACTGCCAAGGACCAGCTAATATTTCTTCCACCAGTTGGCCATGCCTGATTAAAACTGCATCCATGAAATCACCTCTGCTTTACTCTGGTGTAAGTACTGAGAGCAGGCACCTGACATGAGATAAGAGACCCGCTTTACTCTCTGGCTTGGGAATGCTGAGAGTTGTAGGACCTTTTTCTGTCTAAACAATCATAGGCTTATGCCCTAAACCTTTTAATTCTGACATCTGTAAGAAGAAAAGGAATTTTCTTCCATTCAGTCTATTTTTCACAAAGTATGTCTAACTTTTCCTTTTATAGACCCCCCTTTTTTTTACAAAGACAACATGGAGGCCACAAGTTTGAAAGCCTATAATAAAGGAGATATATATATATATATATATATATATATATATATATAAATAAATAAAAAAGCATGCCCTGGAAATTTTCACTGTGCCAGCCAAGACCATTTTCAGTGAAATATTCTTGTCAAGATTTCCTTTGGAATCTATCTTTGCTGGAAATACTTGTTAAAGGCTAATGTCTTAATTGCTTTCATGACGTTCTTGATTACTTTGGAGCAGGTGATGCTCAATTTTCGTGTCCAAAGATACTACTTTT
The DNA here is from genome assembly GCF_057233095.1 of Heloderma suspectum. Taxonomy (NCBI): domain Eukaryota; kingdom Metazoa; phylum Chordata; class Lepidosauria; order Squamata; family Helodermatidae; genus Heloderma; species Heloderma suspectum. The sequence continues at coordinate 165,425,403 of NC_139462.1, forward strand.
TTCCATCTGTGTGTCTGAGGCACTAGAAAAGATTGGAGTTCCACATACATTAACAAAAGTCTATAGCTTCAAAAAATACAAAACCCATAGAGATGCAGTCCATGCATTTCTTATCGACCAGTGGCATGAAAATTGTGGTGGTTCACTGTAGAACTGTGTGCGCTAACTGGCTGTTTGCTTATCAAAATAAAATATAACCGTTTTTTCCATTCCTCTTTTCAACACCAATTTTTTTCCCTTTTCCTATCTCTAAAGCAGACTAAGTGCAACTCTGCATATTTATTGGGAAGTCTCACTGAGTTCAATGAGACTTATTCCCAAGTAAGTGTGCATAGGATTGCAACCTAACAGAGAGCTTCGGCTTTTGGGCGGTATAGAAATGAAATGAAATAAATAAAAGTAAATGAAATAAAATAAAATAAATGTTACGATATGGGCCTATTCAGAAGTACGTGCCAGTAAGTCTCACAGACAGGTTGGCATCACCAGGCAATTGCCAGGGTCCGAGCCCTCAAGGAGGGCCTACCAGCGCTAGGGATATACAGACTGTGTAAAATCCGCTCTGTGTTTCATGGATTGTCATGTGCCTTCCGTTCCATCGTCCATCCACAGACGGGTGTGAATATATTTTTTTGTCATGTGAAAAAATATGCAAATAATTACGTAAGTATTTATGTTAAATATTTACATAATTTACCTTAGTATGCAACATTTGGCGTATTGTCCCCCATTCCATTCAATGTTTCCTCAGCAGAAACGTACGTATTTTTCTACGGATTTATATGCGTAAGTTTCAGGAAAGTAAAAAAATCATCCGAAAGTCCACAGATTCCGCAGGGTCTGAGGGGGTCGCTCCGCAGCGGATTCCACGGGTCGGATTCTTAGAAACCCGAGCTCATTTTAGTCTGTCTCGAATTTCTCCAGCATCCCTAACCAGCACTACTGCAGCTGCCTGTTTCCTTCAGCTGGGCGGGCGGCCGTTCTCTGCAGAGGCGGCCGTTCTCATGCTGCCGCAGTCACAGCCAACCTCCTCTGGGGATACCGCCACTGCACTAGCCTGCCTGAGGACACAGGCAGCGGCGACTGCGTGAATAGCACTGCTCGGTAAGTCCACCCGCCCAGAGGAGGCCGCGTGAGCACTGCCACCTTCAGGGGCAGTGGGAGATACCAGCGCAAGGACCTAGTTAGCATTTGAGGGGGGCGGCATTGGCAGCAGCGTGCTGAGAGCCCACCTGAGCCGAACGCCAGCACTGTTCACAGACTGTTGTTCATCCTGCCTATGTTAATTCATGTGTAGACGTGCACATTCTCAACAGTGCACATTCCCTCATATTAAGAAGAGCGAAAGGACAAGCACCTACATCGATATGTTAAAAAGTGGAGTTCTTGACATTCAGTCACACCCTGCTGTGACCAAGAAACAGAAGCAAGGATGGGACTTTTCGGATGAAAGGGGCAGGTTGGATCCTGGAGCTGGGCACACCAGAGGGAGGGAGCAGCAGTTTTTGCCCTCACCCTTTTTAGTTTCTCCTCTATGAGTGAATGTTGCCATTTGTTCCGGGGGGGCAGGGGACACACACAAAGTGCTGCACTTGAGTATGCTGTTGCCAAACCTGTGCAGCCCTGACTGGCAAGGGAGGAGGGAGGGTGTAATATTTGTGAGAGATCCATTCTTTAATCCATGCCAGACATGAGCTTCCCCCTCCTCCTGACTCACATGCAGCTAGCCAGGCACTGGATCTCTCACCTCTCTCACCGTCTCCTCTGTTCCTGGGTTCTGAGAACTGGCCAGGAAGCCAGGCAGCTGGAGTGGAGACCTCTGTCCTACAGCTGGAATGTCTGGGTCTGAATACACCTTCCCCAACCTAGTGCCCTTCAGATGTGCTGGATTATAACCTCCGTAATTCCCAGCCAGCATAGTCATGTTGGCTGGGAATTATGGGAGTTTATTTATTCATTTTATTGTGCCATTTCCTCCAAGGAGCTTGAGGTGGAATACATAATCCTCCCCACTTTTAATCTTAACATAACCCTGTGAGGTAGGTTGCGTTAAGAGTTGATGACTGGCCCAAAGTGTCCCAGTGAGCTTCATGGCACAGTGGGGGCTAGAACTTGGATCTCCCAAATCCAACACTCTAACCACTACATCACGCTGGCAGCCCAACACATCTGGAGGGCACCAGGTTGGGAAAGGCTTGTCAGGCTCGCTGGCATTGCAGGGATCTTCTAGGAGGTTCTGCTTTTCCTATGAGGAGACCCCGCGTTCCAGGTCTGTGCAGGGCTGAACCCTGACATCAATGCAATCCTGTGTGCATCGTTTGCTTTCTCTAGATTGCTACGTGTTGCATGACTAGCAGCTGAATGTGTGAACTGACTCTGTTGAAAAGCATTCATCTCATTGGAGGTGATATGACCATTCCGTCAGTGGTGTCGTATCTGTGGTGGCTCATTCACACATGCAAGCTGTCACTTGCTGTTCCAGTAATCATGTAATAACTGTATGTGCAAACCAGTCCTCAGAGACGTGTATTCTGAAGACAGGTCAGGAGAAAAGGGTTTGGGGGATTCACCCTTGGAGATAGATGGTTTATATCCATGGGTCACAGAGCAGAATCTGTCCTTTAAAAAACAAAAACAAAAATTAATTAGCGGCTCTGAAATGTATCAGATAATTTTGTTGATTCTAAACATAAGCGACAGGTGCCTGTTGTGCATTATAGGAAAGGATCTGTTTATGAGCCTCTGCAGTACCCAGATGCTACTGTTGTGAGTCAACCGCTCTACGTTGCCTCCATCAGCTGCTCTGTTATTTTCAAAGATAATGCACTTAATTTCATTGGCAAGGGTCCCCTAATATAGTGGTCAGGTTGCTATTAGCAGCCAGAAATTCAGTTCTGGTAACCTGCAGGGAAAGCTTCCAGTATAGTCTGCCACAGGAGTAGCAAAGTTTTCAAACCACCACCAACACAGGGAGGCAGAGATTGTCTCCAGAATGGCACCAGACGGCATCTTGTGCTGGCACATGGCATCAGTGTCATGGATTGGAGAGGAGAGGCTGCTACAAAGACACATGTACTTTACTCATTACTCCTCTCTTGTTAAACAACAGCAACACATGCCAAGTAGCAGGCACAAAAGGGATGTCCTTACTTTGCCTCGGTAGAGCAAAAAGCTAGAGAGTTAGCTACCGGAAGCAATGGTTGGCTTCCAGGCTCTGCTGAAATGCTCATCCACCTCATTGGCAGCCCTTTGCAAACATGCAAATTGCCCTGTTAAGCAATTTCTCATCATCGTTCTCATCATCCAAAGCCCAGAGACCAAACACAATGACCTGGTTTGCATATAACGTTAGCCCATGAGTTGTTGAATTCTGGGTTGTTGTGATGTGTGAACATGCCTGTGCTAAACATGGTTTGTTAACCAAGAACAACCCAGAAAGTGAACCCATCGTTTGTTGTTGGGTTTTGAACTGTGGGTTGTTTAAACCATGGGGTGTCGTTATGTACAAATCCTGAACTGTGGGTTGTTCATGGGTTGTTCCGCCAGGCTACAGAGGCTGCGGCCAAGAGTGGTAAAAGAACCTCAGCCACTCTGTATGCCTCAGTACTACATCGCCACAAAGGTACTTTGAATACAGGGGGGGTGCAAGTGAAAGGGAAGGGAAACAAACCACTGAGGGACTGAGAAAACAATCCATGGTTTGTTTGATCATCTGTCAGACAAATCCTAGGTAGGGCAACAAACCATGGGTTAAATGAAACAGTGGGTGAAAGCGGAGAACCTCCAAGTATATGGTGGCTGCTGAAAACCGTCCTACATGATGGTTCTATCCATGTAAGGACTTGGTTGCTTTGCTGATACTGAAAGTCAAGCATTCCCACCCAAGAACTATGGGGAAGTGGACTGAAGGCATTGTCATAATGTCCTCCTCAGTATATGGCTAGACTGAGCAGCTCCATGTGGTTAGAACCACTCTGTGGGAGATTAAGCGGTGCATATGCATCAAGTAGCCATCTGTTCTCACTGAGTAAATGTTACAGAAGACATTAATTTGCTTGCTGTAGGACAGGGACAGTTTGTGACACTTCCAAATGTTCCTTCATGATAAAATGGTTAGTTGTTAAGGTGTCACAGAGGATGCTGCTACAACAGTCTAACATAGCTTCCCCACTCAAGTGTATTTTTATTGGATTGGATCCAGATGTAGTCGTACTTAGAGAAGATCCACTGAACAGTAAGATGTAACTCAGTCATGAGTAGCCCATAATATCGAAATGTTTTTTGAGAGTTTCGCAGCCACATTTCTTATCAACCTCTAGAGGTCAGTATAACCTACATTTTTGGTGGCTTGCTCAGTGATGCTCCTTCCATTCAGCCCCAACATTGCAACCTTTGCGTATATCAAAACTAGCTATTTAGTGCCTGTCATTGTCAATTGTAATTCACATCAAGCCTGCTGGGATGTCCTTGTGCTTGCTTCTGCCCAGCCCATTCCACATTCAAGCACAGAGGAATCACAGAAGATACCCAAGCCTTTCCTTCCAGAGGTATGAAGAAGGAATCCAGAGGAATAATCCGATGAAGAAGTGTTCAAGGAGTGAAGGGGCATAAATTCAGATGGACAAAAGGCTTGAAGACTTGGGTCACAATCCAACACAAGTTAAACACATTCAAGCCCACAAATCAGTGAGGTTGAGCGCACTTAGGTCTGCATTGGATTGTGGCCTTTGGGGACTTTCCAATGGTGTCGTTCCGTAAACTCAAATGGTGCTAGTGGAGGTCTGACAAATCTTTCCATTGTGGAAGTGCTTGTGTGTCATGCTTCCACAACCAGTGACACTACTGGTTGCATAACCGGTCACACAACCGGTTGCTTGCATAACCGTGTGCACAACCAGTTGCGTAACTGCACTTGGGCGGACATAACTTTAGTGGGGTTCTCCTCTTGCGCATGGGTTGAAACCTAGCACAATGTCATTTGTGCTAATGGAATGCCACAGTTGGATCCTGCCCTCTGTTTTTTAAAAAGAAAGCTGAAGCTTCAAGAAAGGGGTCAAGAATAGCTAAGTGAGTGTGTGTGGGGTGTGTGTGTGCAGGTTTCTGCAGCTGTGGATATGGCCTTGTGGGAAAGTGATGTGGAGGTTCTTGGAGGCATGGAAAAGAGGAGGCTAGTGTTTGTGATGTGGGGCTAATGTTATTTCCTGGCCACAACATCAAACAAGCACCAGCAACATCTTTAATTCCATAGAGTCTGGGGTACAAAGACTAGGACTGTTTAGTTTAGGGGGGGGAAAGGTGAATGACGGGGGATGTGATAGAGGCGTACAAATTATACATGGTGTCAAGAAAGTGGATAGGGAGACATTTTGCTCCTTCTCCCAATACTAGAACTCAGTGACAAGATGAGCCTAGGGTCTGACATGAGGCTGGGAAAGGTTGGCTCATCCTCCTGTAGATGTAACTCAGGGCTAGTTCACATGACGTGGAGATCATCTCCATGCAGGAAGTGAGGTGTATGCCATCACATATGAAGTGTGGGGTAAATGTTGATTTAGGTGCAGGTACATGCATTAGGAAGCCTGTGTAACCTTATGCCAGTTTGGAGATTTGTCTCCACGTAGGAAAAATCCAAGTGTGAAGTGGAGGGAGAGGTTGTCGTGATGTCAGCATCCTGGTGTCTGAGCTGGGCATTTTTGAGGACAACCAAGGTCATGGCTTTTGTGGGAGTAGTTGGATCCTCTGTGGACTGTGCTAGGCCCTGCCAGCTGTGCAGACCATAACAAAGGGGGTGGGGGGGAGAGAAGATTTTCACAAGAGTATTCTTATTGTTTGCATTTAGCCCATCCAAATCCTAGACACTGGATTGGAACGGGACTTAGTTGTAATTAGGTCCCATTAAAATCAGTTGGGCAAGTTAGTCATGTCTTAAGTCCCATTGATTTCAATGGGAACCAAGTGCAACTACCAGCGCAAAGCCTAGGCTTGTCTAAGCAGACGTATAAGGCCCATTATATTCAAGGGAGCTTACACCCAGGTAAGTGGGAATAGAATTGTGTTGTAACTTAGTCTTGGCTGTAGAGCAGGAGTTAGAAGTAGAGGTAATGTATGTTGATTTAAAAAAAACACAAACATAAAAAATTTCACAAGGTGGCTTACAAATGCAGCAACAAAAATATGTTAATACTCACCAAAACTTCATATAATAAAAAGCACTGATTTTAAAAAAAATAACCAGGTCCATATGCAGCAGAAATTAATCATAAAAGCAGTTTTGGGATAAAAATGTTCTCAGATCACTCTTAAAAGAAATCGAGGTTGATGGATTTCCCCAGGAAGGGAATTCTGCAGCTTTGGCGCCACTGCAGAGAAGGCCCTGTTTCTGGTACTCACCAAACAGGTCTGATTTAATGTTAGACCAGAGAGCAGAGCCCAAGATGAAAATTGTTACATTCAGATAAGTTCATATGGAGAAAGGTACGCATATACCTTGAAAACATGCTGCAGGAGCTTGAACGTGCCTCACAACAAAACCAGGTATGCCCCTGTTAGTAAATTCACTTGGTGAGACTGCAGCAGTGGAGTGGTTTGGCTCAGTCCTTTTCTTACAGTTTGCTCTGGATGAATTCTTCCTTAGTTACTACGTCTCTAGTAAGGCAGAGAAGCTGGCTGGTGATTCCATGTCAGCTTCCTGAGGAGCAGAGGCAACTATAAATTCAAAAGGGCACCACACTTCCAGCTAAGCCCAGGTGGAGAAGTTGGTTGCCTTTCATGTGCAAGGAACAATACAATACTTGACAGTCCAGTGACAGGGTAGTCGCATTTACATTCCCACCACCGCACCGCCCCCCCCCCCCCCCGGAGCTGGATCTCTGACAAGGAAAACACATAGTTGATGATGAGGTGGGAATGAGGCAAAAGAAAAGGGGGGGGGGATTTCACAGGCAGGGGAACTGACACTTGCTAGACGGTTCCCTACAATTGCTGTCTCTTCCTGCTGTGCGTTTGCCATAGTGCCTGTCAATTATACCACACGGGGGCCAGCAACCTTTGTTTCACAGCAATTAAAGATGATCGCCTTCAGCTTTTCACTGCTATATATTGTTCTCAGGAGAGGCAGGTGGCTCCATTGTCAGTGGGGCTGTGAATCGGCTCTGGGTTTCAGTCAGAACCAGTCGGAACTCTAGAGGAGCTATCCAAGCTGCTGAGCCCAGTTTGGTTCTGCCTGAAACCCAGAGCAGATTCACAGCCCCACTGACATCGGAGCCACCAGCCTCAGATGCGCCTGCCACTGCCAGAGTTTGCTTACATTTCTCCCCTCTTCCGCCCTTTAAAAATGTATATTTACTCTAAGAGAGTGAAATGCACAGTCTTGGGCAAGAAAAGACTTGGCTCCTTCCAGCTCCTTCCTCCCCGCCCCCACATCCCAAGGTGCAACCTAAGTGATACAGCAACATACATCCCTCAGTGGGGTCTGTTCCCCAGCATGTTTCCCCTCACACCTCTCCCCACCCTGCGGCCTCAGACTGGATTCAGTTGCCCCCCTGCATGGTCTGAGCAAGAGTAGCTGGTCTGTAAGGCCCAACCTGGCCCCCGTCTGTAGATGTCCTGCTGAGAGGCATGGAGGAGGGAAGGCAGCTATTATTTTTATGTCTTTATTTGTTTATTACATTTCTGTGGCGCCCAATAGTCGAAATCCTCTGGGCAGTTCACAAAAATTGAAACGCTAAAATACAACATGATAAAACATAATATAAAAGCTTCAAAAGTTTAAAAGAGTAAAAAAAAAACCCAGAGGAAATGCCAGCAGCAGTGTAAAGGTCTAAAAACACAATAACACAGTTAAAAACAAAATTGAAGGACTAAAAAGCTTGGGAGAATAAAAAGGTCTTTACCTAGCACTGAAAAGACCACAATGTACAATGTCAGGTTGCATAAATACACACTTTTAGTGGCTATGTTGCGGGGGGGGGGGGGCATTCAACATACACTGTTCTGGGGCTATTATTATTATTAGTATTATTAGTATTTCTATATAAACTAGGTGATGTACATAAAACAAAGTGAAACACCACCACCCAAACTTTCCCTCAGGATTAGAAAATAACAGTGCACTCCTGAGCACATTTATTTGGAAAGAAGTCCCTTTGACTTCAATGGGATTTACTCATGTTTAGGATTTATTTATGTCTTGATTTATTTCATTGATATGCCATCATTTCTGCCAAGGCACCCTGAGGCACTTTTTAAAAAACTTACAAAATGTAGGACAGCACAGCAGAGTTCTCTTAGGTTGCTGATGGTCCCTTCAGGAGCCAATGGACTGAGCTCGCTGGCCTGGGTTTTATCTCTTCTGCCCTCTCCAAGGACTCACTGGTGTTCAAGAAGCCCCTAGGTCTGGGAAGATGGGAGAGGGACTTGCAAACAGTTTTTTTTCAGGTAGGGATAGGGGGAATCTGTCAATTTCAGTGGCTCTCCGTTTCTCATTTTCCTAATCTTAACTTCAGTTCATCCCAAATTTTGGGAATATTTTTTTAAAAGTTCACATGAACGTTCATAGCATTTTTTTGTGTAATTCTCCTAATACATGCAATTTTGCCTAACATAGACCTTTTTTTGCAAGCTCTTTCCCTAATATAATGCATCTCTGAATGTTATTTTCACCAATATTGACATATTTGTGTGCTCACTTTCCCCTAATATACACATTTTTGTATTTGCAAAAGTCAGAGAAGTGCGAATTTCAAAGGATAAATGAGTTTTTGTTCACATATTGGTTCAAATATGCAAAATTCGGTAAGTTCATATTAAAATGCGAACTGAACAAATTTCTCTTCCATCCCTACACTCAGGCCTTTGATGGTCTGGTCTTCATTGGTTCCTCAGGTAGGAGGACATCAAAGTGGCCTTCATCCATCCACAAGACCAAGGAGCGTTTGCAGACGAATGGCGAGTGTCTTTACAAGGTATGTGTTTATTGCCCTCACCACTAGATACATCGATAGGGGTAGACAAGCCTTCTATAATCACCCTCATGGCATGAAACCCCTCTTGCCCTCTGAGCACCTCCCCACAAGCCACCTGACTCTCTCTCTGAAGGCAAGGCCTCCAGGCATACGCTTGAGTTCCTTTTTGTCCGGTTCTTGCTCATGCTTCTCAAGAACAGTCTGGGAGTTTTCTTCTCACGGGGGCCTCCCTCGTTCTGTACTGGTTGCTACCTCTGCCTAGGTGATGGAAAGACAGGGTCAGCTGTGGGCTGAGTCCCTAACCCTACTTCCCCCTAACAGGCCAGTGGGTGGAAGCAGCTGACGTGCACCAGGCACTGCTAATAGGTTGTGCGTGGGGCTGGGGCACCTGCCCTCTCGCCAGGGTTAAGGAAGGGCTTGCAGGGATATCCCAGTACATTTTGCTGGTTGAGGTGGCGCAGCAAATGGCGCCCGACATCCCCCCCCAAATTCAAGGTTCATGGTGCCAGCGCCAGCCAAATTATTCTGGCTCTTGAGCAGTGGTGCAGCGGAGCCAGGGCTCACACGGCTGCAGCGCCCGCACGTCTTTATTACCAGGGATGCGATGCTGATGCCATCTGCCACCCCCCTCAGAATTCCCTGTTCCTTCTGAGTTTAGTTGCTATCCTCACAGTTTTAATGCAAAGGCTTGGTCTTGAAGGGGCAATTCAGACCCGTTCCCTTCACCAGAGACCTGCTCCTGGTGGAGATAAAAACTTCTAGAACAGGTCTGTTGATATGGATCGACACCGCTGCCTGGTTTTTTGCACTCCTTGGGGTGTAGCTATGGGGGCTGTCATGATGAGCACTTGCATTTCAAAATTTACCACTGTGCCTGAGGCAGGAAAGCATCAGCATGAATTGTAACCACCTCTCCCTCTCCCTGGCAGTAAAAATATAATGATAATTAAATAACTAACAGCTTGCTGCCTTTTCACAACGCCCCAAATCCACTGCCTGAGGTGGCTGCCTCACCTTGGGGGCTTGACCTTTGCACTATCCAGGCCTAATTCTCAGGCTCTGGGAGAGAATAAGAACTCCAGAAACTCCAGCTGGAGAAGAGTCTTTCTTCCCTTTCCTTCCCTTCCCTTCCCTACCCACCTCACCCCTCCTGATGTCCAGCCATGGCCAGGTATTTCATTTCCCCTTTCCAGCTGCACGCCTCTATCTGCACAATTGCCAGCACTGCTCTCCTTCCCCATTTAAAAGGCCTGGTTTTTCCAGCAGACCACACTGATCCCTTCTCGGCCATCTGCCCAGCAAGCTCCAGCTGGTGAGCGAGTGATTCTGTGGACTCCCAACGACCACAAATGATGTCAGAAGCAGGTGACTGCAGCCACTCTGGCCCATTCGCAGCTCCAGCAATTCCAGAGGGAGCAGGAAAGGATGCACTGAGGCCTGGCACCTCCCTATGTTCACCAACATTAGTGACAGGATATATCCCAAGCATCTTGGGAAAATGATGCCCCTACATTTCTCTCTCCTCCCTCCCTTTATTGGTATATAGCAGGGGTAGGCAAACTTTTCGGGCCATGAGCGCATTTGGCAATTAGAGAAACTGTCCTGGGCAGCACCACAAAATGGCTGCAGTGGGAGGCATGGCAAAGGAAAAGTAATCTGCCCAAAGACTGCAGAAGAGGTGCGGTCTGAGCCCCAGCCCACTAGATTCCTTTGAACCCAGTGTTTTCAGCACCAAACAGAAACTGATTAAACAGCAATCCCAGCTACCAGTAAGGAAATGTGTTGATTCTATATACATTTAAGTGGGAGGGGTAGGGCATCTTGGTGGGTGGCAAGAAAGATATCTGGGGCACATTGATGTGCATGGGCACCGCATTGCCTACCCCTGGTTTATAGACATCTTCAAATCCGTTGTGGTGAACAGTGCACACCTTCGGTGGCAGCTCTTTCTGGTGTTTTGCTTTGTTAACCCATCACCTCCTCTGGGGTGGTTCAAACTGTGCTTCATCTCTCAGCTCCTAATTACAGTGCTGTATGCAGGGATGGGCAGAAGGTAGACCTGGAGCTCTAGGTAGATCTCTGGGTGATTTGCAGTCAATTGGCAAGGTTTTCTGAATCCCAATTGTTTAAAAATAGTAGCAGCAAAATGACAGCCCCAAGTTATGCTGCTGAAATGAAGAAAAGCTTGGGGTAACCAGGCATGTATTTGTGTGTGGAAGGACTGCGAGCTCTGGTAAATTCCGGGACTCAAAACAAATTCCTGGACTTAGAATTATTTTGCAACAGATGCTTGTTGGTGGATCTTGGGGTTCTAGTAAAAAAACAAAGTAGATTCTGCAAGCCTGAAGTCTGCCTTACCTGAGTGAACTGAAAAACAGGCTAAGGGCATAATCCTATTACTTCCGCCTTCGATGATTGTAAGCCCTCAGTGATCAAGGCTTACGATCATCCAATGCAGAGCAGGAGGTGCGACGCAGGCAATCTTCGCCTCCCCGTCCTCCCATGCATGTTTGCTACATGGGCTTTTTAGCAAAATGGGGCATTTTGGAGAGGGAGGGAAGGAGGCTGGAGAGGGCTTGGGAAAGCTTGTATCCCTGTGTCTCCAGTATTCTGCCTTCCCCACCCACCGGAATGCCCCCTTTCCCCTCTCCGAGGTCATGTGTGTTTCTATCTGTAATGTAGACGTGTGCCTAGAATATCCAAGGAGGCATAGTCTGCCCTGGAAAGTGCCAAACCAGTATATTAAGTTTCTGTGTGGACATGGAATATATGAAGTGGTTCTTCCACATACTCCTCTGATGCATCCAAATGCCAGCAACGCAACCATTTTTACTGCAAACAGCACACACCTTTGGCATGAGTGATGCCATCAGGTCTTGGGGGTAGAGGTCTGGGGCCCCATTTAGCAGAGTGAATGAGGAGGGGGCCCCCACCACCAGGTTTTAAATTTTTTTGGAAAGAGTGGTGCTGAAGGGGCAGAGGCAAATGTAGCCCAATAATTTCTGTTGCCCAAAGGCCCACAAAAACTTAGAGGAAAGCCTGCACATTACCATCTAAAGCAGGGGTGGGCAATTTGTGGACCGCACGATGTTTCAGCCTACAAGTCCCATCATTCCTCACCATTGGCTATGCTGGTTAGGCATGATGGCAGTTGTAGGCCAAAACATCTGAAGGGTCACAAGTTGCCCAGCCCTGATCTAAAGGGAAGGGAACTGTAAGCAGGGATAAATAGTGCCCCAGGTGAGGCATGCCTTTGGTCTCCCCCTGCCCCAAAATCACTTTTGCAGGGCTACCCATGGGGCCTGGTGCAGGTGTGATGTTGGCACCCCTTTGGTGCCCCCCTCAGCTCTGTACCCCGGTGACTGCCCAGCTCGCCCACCCCTAAGGCCAGCCCTGGCTGTAAGGCCATTAAATCCAGAGCCTTAAAATTATCCAACTGCACTGCTGTTTGGAATGTGCATCTCTTTTGCTAAAGTGAGATGTCTTCATGCAGCCTCTTCTGTTTCTCTAAACTGAGCAACTGAGTTGTCCTGTGTGTATAATTGAATACACTTCAAATTCCAGAGCTATTCTGCTTTGATGTCTGGCTCAATGAGCAAAATGCCTTTAATGCAATCTTATCATAATTGGGAATTAAGAATAATAGGGGGAAGGTCCCCACACCCTCATGTATTCAATAGTTAAGAACAAATAGAAGACCCTAGGGCAATTTCGACATCTGAATAAAGAGATAATTTAAAAAATCAAAAGCCAATGTTGCTTTCAAAAGTCCCCAAAGGAGAGAGATAAGCTGATGGCAGGGTGTTTGAATAATGAGGGTTTAATGGAATTGTTGCTGTGTTCAATATACAACATTGATTGAGGGGGTACTTTATTAAGTTATTTATCAACTTAGGAAAAAAAATAGTTGAAAGGGACTTTTTGTTGACTTGAAAATGTTGTTGCTTGAAATGTTGGATCTATTATTATTTCATGCAACATCTGAGCTTACAGGAAAGTATATAGATTGTGGGAAATATTTTCAGTTTTTCAGTTCTGTGATTAATCTATAAATAGTAGAACCTGTACATTAATCTTACATTCTAGATATCAAACTAGGAGCATGAGCTCACTGATGAGATGTAAATACAGTGTGAAAAATTTGAAGAGTTATCAATTATTCATTCATTCATTCATTTAGGGTGCAATCCTATGCATATTAGACAGAAAAAACTCCTACAACTCCCAGCATTCCCATGCTGGCTGAAGAATGCTGGGAGTTGTAGGACTTTTTTCTGTCTAAACATGCATAGGATTGCACATTCATTCATTCATTTATTTATCTGAACATTTCTAAACTGTTTTCCAGCACTTAAACACGAGGGCCCCAGAGTGGTTGACAAGACACTAGTGTGTGACAAAGGGACATATGTGTGTGTGAAGTTCCTCACAAACAGTAGCTCGAGTGAAGTTAGAACCCTTTCAAAAACTCATAAGAAATGTAGAAAAGAGTTGTTGTAGTTGCTGCCATGTGGGTATGCAAAAATTTCACAAGCCACAGAAGCCTGGCACAATGCACACCCTGGGTTGGAGCCAGATTTGCGCTGGATCAACTGCACTGATGCAAGTGGACTTCCCAGCCCCCTTAACCATGGCAGCTCCTCCAGCCCCCTGAAAATGCTACACAGAGAGATAGGAGGCCCTGCTCAATGGGAACAACTGTGATGGGGGAGGATTCCCCAAAACAGGGAAGAGGAACCTTATGTGAACAGGTACCTTCCTGTCCTGGAAAGCAGATTCTGGATCCAGTCACTCATTTCTTAAGCCAGGGGTGAGGAATCCATGGCCCTCCAGATTCTATTGGACTCTGAATAGCTCCAGCCAGCATGGCCAGTGGTCAGATATAATGGCAGCTATAGTCCTAACAACGTCTGGAGGGCCAAAGGTTCCCCACCCGTCTTAGACTACATGTTGCCATTGGAATTTGTTTTCTTCAGCCCCCTTTGTCAACATAGCAAAGTGTTACGCTTGCTGACAGCCATCTCCTTTGGTTTCAGTGCACCATCTTTAACTTGAGTAGAGATGGAATCAAGCTGACAGCCAAACTTCCATTGACTGAAAGCAAATGAGATGCATCAGTGGAGGAAAACAATAGGGCAGTGAATGAGACCAGTGTAGAACACAATGGCAGAAAACTATTCAAAAGCTAGTCTTTTATTTTTAAAAACAAACAACTGAAATTCAGGAATACATTCCAAGATCCACAGTTGGTCAGTACCTTTATTAGAACCAACCAAAACATCACATGCACAAAATTAGTGAGCAAGCTTTCAACTTCTCCAGAACTCTTCATTGGGCTAGATGAAGAGCCAGGGCGGTGGGGGTGGAGAAAAGCTGGCTTGTTGTAGCTACAATGTTTGCATCTAGTCACAGTCTTAAGATAGAGAGCCGTTTTGCAAGTCATGGTGGCAAATTGTGGGTTATTCAACCCACAATTCTCAGGGGGCATGCTGCCTGCGAGCTGCTTCTGGTTTCTGTAAACAACCTCTGATTGGCGTGATCAGAGGTGGTGGGCATGACAGCCAAACCCAGACTTATTGGTTGTTTAACCACTGAACAACTGCGCAGTCTAGATTCAGACATGCTGACAACCTCTGACTGCACTGATAGAAGGTTGTTTACAAGAAACAGAAGTAGCTCATGTGCAGTGTGCATCCCAACACATCATGGGTTAATGAATTCACCCTTTTGCCACTGTGATGTGCAAACTGGCCCTGAGTGTAGGAGGAGCTTGGACTGGACTCTGTTAGTTGCTGTGAGGTTTCAGGTTGCACCTAGAACTGCTGGGAAAAAAGAAGCAACAACAGCCACGAAGGCCAATCCCCCACTTTTGAAAATCTAAAACCCAGCAATCAGCAGGATCTATTTCCAGTCTTAAGCAAAACACATGGGTTTCTTGTGACATAGAGAACAGAAGTAAAGAGAAACACAGCAGTTTCATAATCCAAATTGGGTAGCATTACCTAGAGGAAATAAATGTCACACAAAGAATTGCAAGGTAAAGCTTTGACATTCCTGGCCTTGATTTCCACAGTTGTAGCAGCTTCCTTTTTCAGTTACTGCAGTCCCAGGCACCTCTTTACTGTAGCGGCTGGGGCTGTGTGTGTGGCTGATCCAAGTTACATGTTATGTTGTTCACATGAATGTGTCCCTGGAGACAGTCGGGCAGCATCACACAGAACATTTTGAACATCTGGGCTGGCACTCAGTTAGTCCAAGTGCTTTCCCTGATATTAAAAGTGATTAGTAGTCTAAAGTCTGCATCAACTTTAAGCTTCTAGTCCTCTCTGTGCTCTGCACAAACTCACCTTCTGATAAGCCCCCTTCACACCTTATGCCATGTTGTGTCTGGAACATCTTCTCTAAATAGAGCCTTCCTTGTTCTCATTCAAGCTCCTCCTCAAGACCTATGTCCTCCCTTTGTGGAGGGTGAGGAGATAACTAGAAAGTGCCTATATTTAAAATATAGAGGGAACTCAGGGCTAATGTTCTTCTTCCCCAGTGAACTCATGAATGACACCCCCCCCCCCATCACAGAAGTGCATATTACATGCAGGAGAAGCTGGTGGTCCCATGTCAGTGAAGCAGTGAATCCACTCTGGGTTTCGGTGAGAACCAGTGAGAACTCTAAAGGAGCTATCCAAAGTGCGGAACCCTATCTGCTTATATGTACTCTATCAATGACAAGTTTGATCATTTTTCATGGGAAATAGTGCTTCAGGGTTCATAACTGCAGACGCCAGGAATGAGGGTTGAAATAAAACACAACTTGAATCTGCAGAGTGACTAAGCAGCTAGTACAGCAATCACATAGGGCTTTCTCTTTTCTAACAGATTCCCAGTGACTTTATAATCAAATTACCATTTCCTTAATACTCCTGACTGGTGTTCCATATAAGGAAATGTCTCTAAGATATGAATTCTCTCTCCACAGCATGATTGCCTTCCTTGTGATAAAGTGGCCTATTTTGAGCTCTGTCTTAAAATTAGTAGCCCTTCCAGTAAAGTAGTTAGATTTGTAACTGATGTTGCAATGTGAGTGACTGTCAGCACAGATCTAGGCTGGGAGAGATGATGCAGTTGTCACCAGTAGCGAGGGCAACAGTCTGACCCATATGTGTGCAAATTAGAGCTGAAACTAATTTGCTGAAAAAATTCTCAAACGATTCCTTTGCACATTTTGATGCAGAGGAGATGTATATAAATAAAGTAATTTTTATGGGTGGTATAGAAATATAATTATAAGAATTATTATTATGGGTGGTATAGAAATATTATTAATTATGGGTTCCACACTCCTGGTTTAGTGTTACAAGGATGAGCTGCAGTTAGCCTTGGGCTCATGCGCTCCCCGCCCCCCATCTTTCTCTGGCACAACACAAAGAGATTTGAAGCTTCTGCTTCTATTTTAGATTAACCAAAGTTTATCATAATGTCTAAACCCTAAACTGTGGTTAACCTTAATGAAACAACCTGGCCTCTAAAACTGGTTTGAAGTTGGCTTGTTTTAAACACACCATATTTAAAATTCACCATAGTTAAGAGCTGGTCATGTTTGGATGATATAGCAAGCTGTGGTTAATCAGTAATGAAAGTGAAAGATTCAGAATTCCTCACGGCCACAGTGGAAGAGTGGGAGGAGGAGGAAGCATGCTAGCCCATGGGGAGGCTAGGCTTGTTCTCATCTGAACCTGCCCAGTGGCTCACATGTAGCAACAAATATTAGTAAAGCAGTGAATATTTGACAGCTGACATGTAGTAGCAGTTAGGATTTGACATGTAGCTGCTAACACATGACAGTATGTGAGAGATGACAGGCAGTAGCATGTCAGCATTTGACAGTCTCCAATAAATGACTTGAAATCAAACTTAGTACATTTTATATTAACTTCTGGGATCGCTGAATGGAAGGGAAGCATGTTCTGGCCTCTACCACCAACAGAACGTCATGACAAGGGGGGAACCAGCCTGCTGCGACCCATCCGCCAAAGAAGTAGTAGTTTAGCGAGATTGCTTCACTCCTCCCTGCCAGAAAGAACACTCAGCACCAATAGTCTGTTGCCTTGGGACTGCAAAGCTGAGGGGAAGCGCATTCTAGCCCTATTGGCCAAGGGACTAAGGGCTGCTTGGCTGTGTGGGTTTGCATTTTGTTTATATGTCTCTGTGTCACTACAATCTATTGTAACTCACCCTGAGGATCATTCAATCAAAAGCCATGATAGAAATGTTTTAAACAAATAAACAATTCATTTAACCACCCAAAACAGGCGAATGTCAAATGGATATGTCAAATCATTCATTTCAGTCATTTATTCATTTACATTTTTATACCGCCCAACAGCCAAAGCTCTCTGGATGGTTTACAGAGATTAAAACTCTAAAGATACAGTATAACATAATGTGAAATCATTTACATACAAAAAATATAAAATTGACAGGTCAGATTTTGACGTCAAAATTGGAATAGCAGACTTTGAAAAGTCTTTGGATTTTCTCGTTCTGAAAAATTTTGTTTCAGCTCTAGTGTAGATTTCAAATTCCCAGTTGCTCTACCACCTCAGAAGGAGCAGCAAAGGTAGAATAGTAGTTGTTACTGGAGCAAACAAGGCATGGTATCTGCTAGGGCTGACTCTCTAAATGCACCTGGTTTGGACAGGTCTTGGATGTATAGATATTTGGGTATGGAGGCAGAGCCTGGTGCTATGTTTCAAATGCATAACTTGCTTGAGTGGATTTACAGCCTATTACTACTACCCTTTAGGGATGACTCTGCAATGTACCGTTTGCACAGGATATTGTTGTCTCTCAACTTGTTGGAACTGAACAGCAAAGGCATTGCAGGTGATGTGGTCAGTGACCTGTGAAACTAAATATCATCAGTCCAAGGAAAGCTGAGCCCTCAGACTGGCAATGATTTTTCTGGGTATGAGAAAAAAATGCTAGTGAAATAAACCTGAAGTGTGTCTGAATAGGGAAGCAGTATTCTGTCCCCAGAGATCCAGTCCCAGTAAATCTAAGTGATCTCCATTCATTTCCATTGAGTGATGGTTTTATCCAAATTGCTTCACTGTTTGTGCTTGCAAATTCATTTGCTGAAAGCATCAGGAGTGTGATTCTGCAGACTATAATTTCCAGAATGCTCAGTTGAGGATAAGGGGTAGGGGAAAGCGAGGGAGGCTCTATGAGAATGTCAAAAATAAAGTCTGAGTTGTTACTCTGCATGTCTGTGCTGGCTCACACATTCATATGCAATCCCTTTTTTGTTTCCCTTGTCCAAGTGAGACACATTATTATTTTACAACAGGGATGAACTGTCATAAGTGGTCTTTTGATTACTCTTGGCTACTAATCATGATGATTATATGCAACTTTTAGGTTCAGAGGCCTTCTTGGAGGACCAGTCACTGAGGAGAAACATCAGGAGAAGATAATTACTGTAGTGCCTTACACGTGGGGTTCTTAGAGGCAACTTATTGGCCATAGTGGGACAGAGGATGCTGGACTAGATCAGGGGTGCTGCATGCAGCCCTCAAGGCATTTACTGCAGCCCCCCATGGGTCCCCTGATCCAACTGCTGCTAAATCCCCCCTTGTCAATTTTCCCGCTGCCTGTACTTTCCACTGCCTCCCCCAGAGACCCTCATACAGATTGTACTTTCCCTGCTGTCGCTAGTAGTGAGGAAAGCGCAGTATTTATCAGGATCGCTGGAGGAAGGGGTGGAGAGAAGGCTCACAAACACTGTGTGTACATAAATGTGTGTGTGTGTGTACACATGTGCATGCATGCATAAGCGGTCCCCAAGCAAGTATCACATGTGAGCCTTGGGGCCAAAAAGGTTGTAAACCCTTGGACTAGATGAATCTTTCATCTGATCCAGCAGGGCTCTTTTTTTCTAATGTTAAAAATGTTAGCACCTATCCACAAACGGAAGAAGAGCTAAAGCACAAGGACTAAAGCATTAATGTTTTGGCCTCATAACTGCTCCCCAAATACAAGTTTGGCCTGGTAAGTAATGAGTAAACTTAGTTTGGCTAAATGCGCATGCAGATTCACAGAGATCAGAGTGCCATGTGCCATTGAAATCCATCTGGTTCATCTCATGAAGCCTGGAAATCCCCCACCATCTGATCTTATTGGCTGTTCTCCTTTTGCTTCATTACATTCTTGCATAGACAAATCAATTAATGTGATCGTTCACTCCATCTAGCTACATTAGCATGTACAGAATGATCCTGGGAGGAGAACACTTTTTCCTAATCAAGTTATTTCTCTTGGGAAAGGACAAATTCTATTTATAATTGTACTCATAATGATAGGTATGTGTCTTGTCTTCCAAACAGGGTTTTTTACTACATCAACTCCAGAACATTTGGGTTTAGGAAGTACCGATTTGTGCCATACATGACCCTGGTTTCTACATATATTGCTTTGGAATTAATTGTTTAGCACTGGCAATTTGACCATGCACCAAGGTGGACCCAGAGCACAAAATGACAGCTCATAATAATCAGTCAGCATGTTTTATTATTGCCAAAAGGAGAGGTGGGGCAGGGAGGATGGCTTTGCTGCAAGAATATACTGGAATTTTCAACAAGATGAATGGACTATAGGCAGTAATTTATTGAGCAAAATGGCATGATCACTATCAATCAATACACAGAAGTGAACAGTCTGTGGTCTACACACTGAAGCATTCATTAATATAATGGTCCCTAGTATTGAAGGAAATTAGAATTAGCTGTGACACGCCTGTTGATTCTAATCAAATTTTAGAGAAAGCGTTCAGAAAGATTTATGTATGCTGCTAAAGCATATAGTATTTTCCTTCCTCTTTCACATGATGTGCAAATGCAAAGTTAGATGAATGCACCTATTACCAATTTACATTTTAAGCACTTTTCATGTTTTCGGTTTATGTTCCGGAGAGTCCTGGGATTTCTTGAAAGCTTATCTGGGATTGTTCAATCAGAAGTTCAGAAAGGGAGGAAAGACTTCCCTTTGTTTCAAGCATTTAACTGACCATCTTCACTAATATATACCCAGTCAATCCCTGAGATCTAAGGAGGCCTTACTGGTCTTTCTGCAGCCAATGGAATGTTGCCAGGTAGCAGTATGTTAAGTGGGCCTTCTCATTGGTGGCCCCACCCTTTGGAACATTCTCCCATGTCTGGCTCAAGTGGCAGAAACTGTGGCAAGGTTTAAATGCCTCTTGAAAACACACCTATTCACACAGGGTTTCCCTGACCTGTGAGGGACTTTGTTACTATCCTATTGTTATAGTATTGTAATGTTTTAAAATGTGTTTACTGTTTTTATTTATTATTTTTATCTTGTTCCTAAATTATGTTGTATTTTAATGTAATCCACTTAGGGATTTTAATATATTAAGCGGTATAGAAGAATTATAAATAAATAATCCTTCAACAAAGTTCACAGTGTAGTGCACATAAACAGAATATAAAAAGTTTTAAAAGACAACATAGAATGAAAGCAATAGCAATGGTGCATGTATAAAAGCAGCATAAAATCATTTGGAGATAAAAGTCAATTTAGGGCGCAATCCTATGGCTGCTAGTCAGCAGCTAGCCGGCCATAGGATAGGTCTGTTCTGGGAGAACCGACCCCCACCCCCTCCCGTGCCACCTCATAGGCATCACGGTTCTGCCCCATGCTCTGCGCTCATAAAAGCAGCAAAGAGCGGCAGAAACGGGGCATTCCCAGCGGAAGGGCTGGGAAGTCAGAAATCCGGTACGACACATCCTGTGTGTTGTCCAGCCGCTGCTTCCCACGCTTCAAGGTCCCGTGGGTAGATAGCCAAAATCGGCTGTCTAGCTACTAAAGCAGGACTGGGGGAGCGAGGAGGAGATCTTCTCCTCACCATTCCTCCTGCCCTGCACTGGATAGGCGGTCACCCCTGGGGTTGGAGGCAACTGTTGATCTTGATAGGATTGCTCCCTCCAAAGCTAAAACAGATAAAGGGTCTGGGAACACCTACAATGCAATTCTATAATCTTTACTCAGAAGTAAGTCCCTTTAACCAGGTCCGCATGATTGGTGTCTTGTTAATTGCACTGGGTGTGCCGGTCATATGCTGAGGGGATTTGCATAATTATCCTCAGCAGCATGGCTTGTTGTATTGTGCAAACGCCGGTGTGGGTTGTTGCCGGTTTGCATGACACAAGCCATATTATTGAGGGTAATTTTGCAAATCCCCCTGCCTCAGCATGTGCCCTGCTGGTGCAGCATAGTTAACAAGCCACTGTGGCTTGTTAACTGCCTGCCAATTGTGTGATCCAGGCCACTGAGTTCAATGGGGTTGTTGTTGTTGTTGTTCAGTCGTTAAGTCGTGTCCGACTCTTCGTGACCCCATGGACCACAGCACGCCAGGCCTTCCTGTCCTGCGCTCTCTCCTGGAGTGTGCTGAAGTTCATATTCATTGCATCCGTGATGCTATCTAGCCATCTCATCCTCTGCCGTCCCCTTCTCCTTTTGCCTTCAGTCTTTCCCAGCATCAGGGTCTTTTCCAGAGAGTTTTCTCTTCGCATTAGGTGGCCAAAATATTTGAGCTTCAGCTTCAGTATCTGTCCTTCCAATGAGCAGTCGGGGTTGATTTCCTTTAGGATGGACTGATTTGACCTCCTTGCAGTCCAGGGGACTCGTAAGAGTCTTCTCCAGCACCACAGTTCAAAAGCATCAATTCTTCAGCGCTCAGCCTTCCTTATAGTCCAGCTCTCACTGCCATATTACTGGGAAAACCATAGCTTTGATTATACGGACCTTTGTCAGCAAGGTCATGTCTCTGCTTCTGACTATGCTGTCTAGGTTTGCCATAGCTTTCCTCCCAAGGAGCAAGCGTCTTTTAATTTCATGGCTACAGTCACCGTCTGCAGTGATCTTGGAGCCCAAGAAAACAACATCTGTCACTGCTTCCATTTCTTCCCCTTCTATATGCCAGGAAGTGATGGGGCCAGATGCCATGATCTTCGTTTTTTTAATGTTGAGTTTCAAACCAGCTTTTTGCACTCTCCACTTTCACCCTCAACAAGAGGCTCTTTAGATCCTCTTCACTTTCTGCCATTAGGGTGGTATCGTCTGTGTATCTAAGGTTGTTGATAATTCTCCCGGCAATCTTAATTCCGACCTGTGATTCATCCAACCTGGCGTTTCTCTTGATGTACTCTGCATAGAAGTTAAATAAGCAGGGCGACAATATACAGCCTTGTCGTACTCCTTTCCCAATTTTGAACCAATCGGTTGTTCCGTGTCTGGTTGACCCTCGTACAGGTTTCTCAGGAGACAGGTAAGGTGGTCTGGTACTCCCATCTCTTTAAGAATTTGCCAGGGTTTGTTGTGATCCACACAAAGGCTTTAGCGTAGTCAATGGGGTTACTCCCAGGTAAATGGGTATAGGATTGCAGTCCAAATGACAGCATGATCATCTCTACTGATTTCCCCTGCTGCAACATGCAGCTGCAGGTGAATGTTGGGTGTGTTTTTAGATTCACTCTCTGAACATACTGAGCAATTGTGAGGCACAAACAACAAGCCCAATGTGCCATATGAACTGTGCATGTGCCCTAAAATATGTCTCCAAATCCTCTGCAATATGGTAGATGTACAGGGGTTTGGATTCCTTGGCAAGCAACATGGAAAGGGTTCCCTGAAGGTTGAAAATTTGAAAATCACTGTGTCAGAAGCATTCTCTTGGGGCATGCTCACATGGCAAACCGTACTTCAATACTTCTGTTTGGTAGAGCAGCAGACAACCAGGAGCATGCTGAGCATCCCTTGAAAAGGCAGATAACTTTCCCCATGGTACACCTTTCTGCTCAAAGCTTGAAGCCAGGTTTGCAGGGCACACTGCTTGTGAAAGCGATAGACCTGTTTCATATGGAATGACAACCCAGAGTATGGGTTGAGTATGTGTTGTTGTTGAATCGTGGGTTGTCATTACATGTGAACCCTGCACTATGGTTTAAGTATGGGTTGTTAACCATGAACAACCAAGAGTTCACAACCCAACAACAAACCATGGGTTCTCTTCCTGCATTGTTCATGGTTAACAACCCATAGGTAAAACATAATGCAAGGTTTGCACATAGCGACAACCTGTGATTCAATGACAACCCATACTCAGGGTTGTTGTTACATGTGAATCAGGTCATACAGTGGCTCTTGTAAGCCATATGGATTTGCTGGGAGCCTAGCAATGTGTATTGCAAAGACTGAATGTGTCAAAAAAGCACAAGGAATGGTTATTCAGTGGAACAAAGATACACGTAAATCGGAGTTCCTAGCCTTCTTTTGTGTAATGAAAATGTTTCAGGCTTTTAAGATTACTTCCAGATCTAATTCACAGATAAATGCCACTCCTTGCTGTTGCCCAGACTCCTCTCTGCAGGAGTATTTCACCTTCAGTAGGCTTCAGATTGGTGCTGGAACAACACTCTTAAGTTTCCTACTTTCTGGTTTAGGCCCTGCTGGGAATCTTTATTCTTGCCTCCAGCTCCTGCAGTGTGCTGTCCCATGTTCTGATACTGGATTAAAACTGTTGGGTGCTCCTTACTAGTGCATGGTTAATTTAAGCACATTGATTTTAATGGGTCTACTCTAAGTATGACTAAGCCTGCATCGAAACCCCTGAAAATAAGCAACCTGTTCAAAGTAATGCCTACCTAGTGCCAGTTCTCTAAATCCTGCAGATAATTCTTTCTTCCAACAGCTTCTCAGCCAGCCTCGAGCAAGTGACATGTGCAAGCCTGCTTGGATATCAGAGGCCTGCTTTTCATGGAGAAATTATGTCCTGTTGTCATAGGAACAGCGACGAGATGATCCAAGAATGTGCTATGAATGTTGCACAAAGAAGGCATGGGCGTTAATGTATTCCCAGTGAAATTCCCATCATCTGTGTCCTGCTTAATAATAGCGCAAGAGATCTGTCAGATGCTATTTGGCAGGCACCTTAAGAGCTGGACTCCACCCACTACAGAGGGCTCCAGGTTTAAAAACAATAATCAGTGTGATAGGACCCTCTGCAGTGTCACAAGATGGGACACAGCATCTGCAACCATTGGCAGGTGCGCAGTCAGCACTGCTACCCAGCTGAACAATGCTGAACAAGGGCACAGCCAGGGAGCCTCTGAGATACATGGCGAGCTTCATTTCAAAATGGGCACGTGCAGTGGGTCGTCTGGTATTTCAGACAGTCCGCAGGACTTGCTGGCATAAGAAGCAGTTGCTGGCATTCTTTCTCAGTAGGGATGATTCAAACACTTCATTTTATGAACAGCGTCAAAGCCACAGGTGATATTTAATGCTGAGGTTTACACTGGCAGAATAAAGATGTAAAGTTGTAGTAACAGTCTACACCAAACTTCTTCAGCTATTTCACAGTAATTGAAAAACAGTATCACATGAGAGGAAAACAGGGACCAAGTTTCTAACTGAGGAGAACTACCAGTAACCACCTAGTATCAACAGCAGAATAGCTAGTGTTTCATGCCTCAACATGAAATAAGGCACATGCAGGAACAGAGAACAAAATGTAGTTTACAGATCAGGAACAAATGGAGATCCCTCAGCAGAGGGCCCTTCCATTCACCAACCTATCTACTGTATAGTTTCACTTGGAAAGAACTGGTTCAATATGGGGGACAATCAACACAAAACCTGTATCATATACTGTATAAGAATACATTCGATGTATACATTTATTTAAATAATATGTCAAGTGCATATGAAAATGGTTCCAAGATCTGCTAAGCATCTGCCGGTGTTGTCTTGGTGATGTACTGATGTTCTCTCTCCCCCAGCCAGACCCCACACCAATGGTTGTAGGTGCAGGGGCCACATTTCCAGGCGCAGAATTTAGAAACAAATGGAAAATCAGTGACCCTGATTTCTGGAAAGTTATGCCCTTTTTTAAAAGATAAGAACCACAGACCTAGGTGTTCCTTTTTAATGGTGTACTAATGAGAATTATGATGGGAAAATGACATATACTTGACGGATTATTTATACATACAATGGGGTGGGTATGCTCTCCTTTCTGCCTATGTATTTGCATGCATGTTTGTTACCTATCTGTACCTGTCTGCTAGTGAGTCCCCCCCACCCCCCCTCGGACTGTATTGTGTATTGTTAGTGTTTGTAGTTCTTTCATCCCTTTATAGTGCAGATTAGGTATTATCTGTTTATGAGGGAAAGGCTTCAAGGGTTCCTGAGTTGCTCCAGGGAATATGTGCTGTATTCCCATATCAATCACCCTTTTCTTCTTTAACATTTGAAGATTAATCACACGGGCTCAACCTGAACCGAAGCACATAATCCTGAGATATTGTGAAATAGAGGAGATGCCAAAGTAGCAGGTATCCTTCTTTCACAGTTAAAGGCAGCCTAGAAATAATTTTAGATAGATATTTTGCTACTCCATCTGCATGCTGTTTTTTCAGCTAGTTTTAGATCAAGCCAAAAAACAAAACCCCTCATAAAAAATAACTCTGTCTAGCAAAATGGGCAATTCGAAATGCTGGGAAATGGAAGAAAGGGGTTGCCTGCAAAAATATAAATAAAAAATCATGCTTAAATAATGTTAAAATTGCGACTTACATATCAACCCTGTACATATTTACTTAGAAGTCCCAATGTATTAATGAGATTTACTGTACATAGTAATTCATCCTTTCCAGATGAATGCCGTTTCCCATGGGTGATAGCCTAGGATGCTGGTTTTTAACACTTTACTGGTGCTAGCCAGTGCTCCTCCATGTCATCTTGCTGTGATAGACAGCTCTTTTTGTTATAATCAGCAAGTGTCAATAGGTTTTGAAAGGAGGGAGCACACACCCTTTGTAGACTAGAAGAATTTAATAGGGAAAAATTACATTTAGGATAGCAGGGAATTAAAAATTATTTTGGTAAATGAGGGAGGGAATTGTGATATACTTCGTAATGATGTCTCACACACAACCCAGTAACCAACCTTGACAATACCGTCACCACCTTCTAAGTTAGGGTGGCCATGTGTCCACCTTTACAGAGGACAGTCATCTATTTGAAGGGCTGTCCAAGTCCACTTTAAAGATAAAGAAATGTACGGAAACTTGTGCTGAGTCTGACCGAACACAGGTAAGAGCCCACTATCGAGCCTACTCTGTGGCAGTGAGGGTGGCAAAGAGGCAGTTCTTTTCCACCAGCATTGCATCTTCTCAGTGTCGTCCGGCGGAGCTTTTCCAAGTGGTTCGCGGCCTGTTACATTCTGGGCCAGGGAGAGAGACGGTGGAACCCTCGGTAGCACGCTGTGACAAGTTTGCGCGGCACTTTGAGGATAAAGTCGCTCAGATTCATCATGAATTGGACACCACCATTAATGCAGTTCCATTGGTAGAGGCGTTCAGAGCACCGTCTGGTCCAGTTTTATTGGATGAGTTTCAGTTACTGAGGCCTGAGGATGCGGACAAGGTGCTTGGCCAAGTCCGATCGACCACTTGTGTGCTTGACCCTTGCCCTTCATGGCTTATTAAATCAAACAAGGAGGGGTTGTCCGGCTGGGTCCAGGAGGTTGTAAATTCCTCCTTGAGAGAGGGAGTGGTGCCTGCTGCTTTAAAAGAGGTAGTAATTAGACCACTCCTGAAAAAGCCTAACCTGGACCCAGAGGATGTTAACAATTATAGGCCAGTGGCCAACATCCCCTTCCTGGGCAAGGTGCTTGAGCGGGTGGTTGTAGGACAGCTCCAGGCACTCTTGAATGAAACGGATTATCTAGATCCATTTCAATCGGGCTTCAGGCCTGGTTTTGGAACGGAAACTGCCTTGGTCGCCCTGTGGGATGACCTCTGCCGGGAGAGGGACAGGGGGAGTGCGACCCTGTTGATTCTCCTGGACCTCTCAGCGGCTTTCGATACCATCGACCATGGTATCCTTCTGGATAGGTTGTCTGGGTTAGGAGTTGGAGGCACTGCACTACAGTGGTTCCGCTCCTACTTGGATGGCCGATTCCAGAAGGTGGTGCTGGGGGATTATTGCTCTGTGCCATGGCAATTGTGCTCTATTTTAGCCCCCATGCTGTTTAACATCTACATGAAACCGCTGGGGGAGGTTATCCGGAGGTGTGGGCTGAGGTGCCATCAATATGCGGATGACACCCAGCTCTACCTCTCTTTCTCATCAAAACCAGGTGAGGCAGTGGCTGTTCTGAACCAGTGCCTGGGCACGGTAATGGACTGGATGAGGGCTAATAAACTGAAACTCAATCTAGACAAGACGGAGGTACTGTTAGTGGGTGGTTCGTCTGCCCGGCTAGGTGATATTCAACCTGTTCTGGAGGGGGTTGCACTCCCCCTAAAGGATCAGGTTCGTAGTTTGGGGGTGCTCTTGGATCCAGAACTGTCACTTGAGGCACAGGTGAACTCAGTGGCACGGAGCACTTTTTATCAGCTTAGGCTGGTATACCAACTACGCCCTTATCTGGACAGAGATAGCCTAGCTACAGTTATCCATGCTCTGATAACTTCTCGTCTGGATTACTGCAATGCGTTATACGTGGGGCTGCCTTTGAAAACGGTCCGGAAACTTCAGCTGGTCCAAAATAGGGCAGTAAGATTGTTAACAGGGACTGGTCTGCGAGCTCATATTACGCCAGTACTTTTCCAGCTACACTGGCTGCCAGTCCATTTCCGGGCCCGATTCAAAGTGCTGGTGTTAACATTCGAAGCCCTTAACGGCTTGGGGCCAGGTTACCTGAAGGATCGCCTCCTCCCATATGTGCCTGCCCAGACCTTAAGATCATCATCAGCGGCCCTTCTCCGTGAGCCCCTGCCAAAGGAAGTGAGGCGGGTGGCTACTAGGAGGAGGGCTTTTTCTGTTGTGGCACCCCGGCTCTGGAATGAGCTCCCTAGTGAGGTTCGCCTGGCACCTACATTGTACTCCTTTCGGCGCCAGGTGAAGACCTTTTTATTTTCCCAGGCATTTCAGCTTTCTAAATTTTTATCTTTGCTGTTTTAAATCTGTATTTTAAACTCCTGTACTGCTGCTAGGTTTTATTGTGGTTGTATTGTTATATTGTGGTTTTAATGTTCTATATATTTTAAATTGTTTTATTGTGTGTTGTTTGGTTTTAATTTTTGTGAAACGCCCAGAGAGCTTCGGCTATTGGGCGGTATAGAAATGAAATAAATAAATAAATAAATAAGAAGGGAGAGCAGGGGCCTTGAAGTGGCCCATCAACAGTCAGCACCTGGACAGCAGACTGAGCAGGCACCCAGGTTACCCAGCCACTAGCATGAGATGTATTGTATTTCTCAGTGCTTTTTTCTGGTAGAACTCACCAGAACTGAATTCCAGCACCTTTTCTTCTATTTTATATAAGGGTTTGTTCACTATTTTAATGCTCTTCATTATAATTTAATTGCCATCTACTCCAGAGGAAGGGTAATCCAAGAATTCTGGTACCTTTATCTCCAGAAAAAAGCACTAGTATTTCTAGTTAAATTATAGCAATTATTTCCAAATTTCCATCTATACATATAAAATAGCATATGCAAATCTCTGTCCTCTGTTCTCTTTTTCTAGCAATACATAAATACCAACCCTATGTCAGGAGCTCCCTGGCAGCCTCTTTCAGTAGATTCCAATAGCCAACTCAAGGCACAGACGAAAGGATTCTTTTCAAGGCTTTAATCCTTTTACAACTTAATGGCTCTTTCAGATGCTAATCACCAGCGACTAAAGCAAGGAACAGTTGAGTGGCCTAAGCTTCAAATAGGCAGTTGATCCAGGTTTGAAAGAGAGTCACTTGAAGATACAGAACTTATGGGCTAGGGAGAGATCCTCCCTCTTTCCCTTGGGTCCATGGGAGGTGGCCGTTGCTTGTGCACCAAACGGGCGCTACGCCTCCTTTCCGCGCCCTCCATCGCTCGTTGCTCTCTGCGTCTGCGTTGAGCATCTAGCAAGCCTCGTTCCCGCACTTTCTCACTGCTAGGATCACTATCTAACTCAGGAATGCCGGCAGGAGGAATCTCTGCCAGCTACTGTGCCTGTGAGGCTCCTCTCCCACGGATTGCTTTTCCTCCTCAGAATCAGAACTGCTCTGGGGCTCTGTGGGCTCAGTTTCCACCCTGACACCCTATTCCCAATGGTAATTCACCCAAACTGGAACCACTTGCTGGGGTGATGCAGTTTGGATGGTTCAATAATTACATCCTTGCAAATTTCTAGAGCTCCTGGCTGTAAACAATGAAAGGATTCCCTCAGGGCTTCAGAAAAGGGGTGGTGGTGTTTCCACACTATCGCCTTCACTTCTTTTCCAACTTTGTTGCGCTGTTTCCCCAAGCGCATTCTCTCACGCTCATGTTTCCATGTCCCTAAAGGACCCGGTCTATCATCATTGATGGGCTGTGCTTTTTCCACAGAGCCCTACGGTTATTCTCTTGATGGCTGGGTGGAGCCTTTTTGGAGTGGGTTCGGTCTGCTTACCCTGCCTGTTTTCCCACCTCTTCCTGTTTCCGATTCCTTCCTCCCTCACCCCCTCTGCCCCACTGAAGTTTCTCACTCTGGCCAGTCTCCTCCTTGCCTTCCCAGCCCTTTTGTTTTGCTTTAGAGGAGTAAAAAATCACAGCGCTGTGTCTGGAGCATCCCACACCCCTTTAAACTTTCTTTCTTGCCCCTAAAAAGGGTGCTTATGTGTGCATCTTTTCATCTCTGCCTGACTGCTCCCTCCAGGATCATCTCCCCCTCTCCTTCACACAACTTCAGTGTTTCCACCTCCTCAGCCATGTTTCCAGGACAACAGAAGGAGAAGCTAATGGAGGAGTATGGGATTTTTAAGGTTTTCCACTTCTTCCCCTGCCCTTTCTCCTTTCCCCTGAAAGTCCAGATGCACCTGCATTTCAGGTGCAAGCCTCATTGAGCAAAATGGGAGTTACTTCCAAGTCAACACACATATGCTTGTGCCTGGAAAGGGGAGGGGAGAACTCAAAGAGGGAAACTAGCCCCCATTTTAACCCAGAG
This sequence comes from Heloderma suspectum, assembly GCF_057233095.1. NCBI lineage: Eukaryota > Metazoa > Chordata > Lepidosauria > Squamata > Helodermatidae > Heloderma > Heloderma suspectum. The sequence continues at coordinate 165,455,411 of NC_139462.1, forward strand.
GACCTCATTGACCACAATGGGAGTTACTTCTGACAAGACAGTAATGGGTTTGTTGTGGGAAAGAGCAAAACCAGCCCCCATTTTAATGCACAGGATATCTATTTGGAAGCTGTGAAGGAGTTACATCCTAAGGCAATGGACCAAAGCCTCGAGATCGCACTTAATTGCATTTAAGGAATTGGGCTTAAAGTGTGCCATTTCAATTGAGGGGGAATCTCTGTAAGTTTCCATATAGGCATTCAAGGGCAAGCCTCATTCAGCACAATGGGAGTGACTTCTGAAGAGACACTAATGGGTTTGTTGTAGGAAAAAGTAGTAAAGACAAAGACAGAATCCAGCCCCCATTGTAAGCCCCCAGGATAGCTATAATGAAGCTGCTAAGTACTTTCATCCTAAGGCAATTCATTGGAGCCTTGCTTGGTCACTTAAAAGCATTGAAGGAACTTGGCTTTAATGTGTGCCATTTCAATTGAGGCGGAATCTCAACCTCATCAATGGGAGTTACTTCTGAGTTAACTAATGGGTTAGTTGTGGGAAAGAGACTGAAACCAGCCCCCAGTTTAACACACAGGATCTCTGTTTGGAAGCTGTGAAGGAGTTACGTCCTAAGGCAATGGACCGAAGCCTCGAGATCGCGCTTAATCACATTTCAAGAACTGAGGGTTTGATATGTGCCATGTCAATTGAGGGGCTTCTCTGTCATTTCTGTGGCCATTGAGAGGGCAAGCCTCATTCAGCACAATGGGAGAAAACACCCCTTGACTGGGGTCATGGGCTGTGTTCTACTGCTTATTTTCAATGATGTTTTAAAAGTTGGTCCCTCAGCATCCTGCTCCAAAACGGCAATGACACTTCTAGAAAACACGGAGGGAAAGGGTTGGGTCACTGAGGTCAGAGCGACACACCCACAAAGGCCGGGCTACACGCCCCATGGGCAGGGCTAAGACAGCGAACCCAGTGCGACTGTGGAAACAGGTCAGTAATAGAGCCACCATAACTGGGAAAAGACTATAAGCAGTCTCAGAAGAAGTGGTTTTTCAGAGATAAAATGCAACACTGGGGCTGAATGGCCACAACGTCATGGAACCACAGAGACCCCACGGCACAGGCAGGTTGGAGTAAATCGCTGGTGGAAACATGGCCAGGGTGCATAAATAGTACTGTAGTTCTATGGAAGGTAATGTAGGAAAATATATTGGGGGGGATAGCTTTTTGGTGTTTCTTTCTCTATACAATCCTCTAGAGAACTCCAGTTGGTTTCCAGTACTGAGCATTTCAAGTATAACTGCATTTTCTTCTGGACACATCTATTTGTTGACATATAGTCAATACACAGGCTTCCTAACAATAGCATAGCTTTTGCATGCATGTTAACAATTAGATCTTCAAGAACTTGGCAGGGATCCCAGACCTCAAAAGATGAGTCAGGGAGGAAAAGAACCTGATGGGCCCTATAAAACTTCCTGAAAAGGTCTGCAAATTGACTTACCTTTTGGAGAACTGCCAGTCTGTACTTTCATGAAGAGACAAACCCCTTTTCAGTTATACACATCTCTTACAAACAAATGCTAGCATGGCTGCAATCCTTTTACAACTTTATTATTATTAATATTTTATAACATAATTTTCTGTTATTTTAAATAAACAAAATGAGATCCCCAGTGCCCCTCTCCCTTTCCTCTGATGTCTGGGGTGCCAATTTTTTATTTAAAATGTTTTGATGCCTAGGCAGGGTCAGAGGGTGGAGGCCAGTGACTCTGGCAAGGCAAGATGGAGGAGCTACACAGAGAAGTGCGTGTTTTAGCAATTTATCTTGCCCTGCTGCCTCTACCTCTTTTTCCTCTGGTCTTTAGAACATAAGGATATAAGAACATAAGAAGAGCTTTGTTGGATCAGATCAGGGGTCCATCTAGTCCAGCATTGTGTTCACACAGTGGCCAACCAGCTGCCCATGGGAAACTCACAAGAAGCAGCACCCTCCCACCCAAGTTCCCCAGCTGCTGTTGTATGTAGGCATACTGCTGCTAATACTGGAGGTAGCATATAGTCATCAGGACCAGTAGCCACTGATAGCTTCATCTGCCATGAATTTGTCCAATCCCCTTTTAAAGCCATCCAAAGTGGTGGCCATCACTCCCTCTTGTGGAACTGAATTCCATAGTTTAACTATGGGCTATGTGACGTACTTCTTTTTATGTGTCCCAATCAGCTTCGTGGGATGACCCCGGGTTCTAGTATTTTGAGAGAGGGAGAAAAATGTTTCCCTATCCACATTCTCCACACCATGCATAATTTTGCACACCTCTGTCATGTCTCCCCTTACTTGCCTTTTTTCTAAGCTAAACAATCCCAGCTACTGTAACCTTTCCTCATAGGGGAGTTACTCCAGCCTCTTGATCATTTTAGTTGCCCTTTTCTGCATTTTTGGGCATCAGAATGGCAAATGTGGTTCAGTGTAAGCAAGTGTAAAGTGATGTACATTGGGACCAAAAATCCCTATTTCAAGTATTAGCTGATGGGATCTGAGCTAGCAGTGACTGACCAAGAAAGAGATCTTGGGTCAACATTGTAATTGAGCTGTCCACCACAACCCCAAGATCTCTTTCTTGGTCAGTCATTGCTAGCTCAGATCCCATCAGCTAATACTTGAAATAGGGATTTTTTGCCCTTAAACTTGCTTACATTGAACCACATTTGCCATTTTGATGTCCATTCTCCCAGTTTGGAGAGATCCTTTTGGAGCCCCTTGCAATCACTTTTTGTTTTAACCATATTAAATAATGTGTCATCAGCAAACTTGGCCACATCACTGCTCACTCCTAATTCCAGATCATTTATGAACAAGTTGAAAAGCATTGGTCCCTGTGGAACCCCACTATTTACTTCACTCCATTGGGAGAATTTACCATTTATTCCTACTCTCTGCTTTCTGTTCTTTAACCAGTTACTGATGCATAAGGGGAAAGACTTTGTCAAAAGCCTTTTGGAAGTTCAAGTAAACAATGTGTACCAGATCACCCCCGTCCACATGTTTATTGTCACTCTCAAAGAACTCTAAAAGGTTAGTGAGACAGGACTTACCTTTGTGGAAGCCATGTTGATTCTTTTACAGCAGGGCTTGTCCTTCTATATGCTTACTAATTTTATTTTTAATCATGCTTTCAATCAATTTACCCGAAACAGATGTTAAGCTAATTGGCCTGTAATTTCCTAGATCCCCACTGGATCCCTGTTACATTGGCCATTCTCCAGTCCTCTAGTTGTTGTTGTTGTTCAGTCGTTCAGTCGTGTCCGACTCTTCGTGACCCCATGGACCATAGCACGCCAGGCCTTCCTGTCCTGCGTTCTCTCCCGGAGTGTGCTCAAGTTCATATTCATTGCATCGGTGATACTATCTAGCCATCTCATCCTCTGCCAGTCCTCTAGTACAGAGGCTGAACTTAGGGATATGTTACATATTTTTGTTAGAAGATCAGAATTTTGTATTTGAGTTCTTTAAGAACTCTAGGATGGATAACATATAGGCCCAGTGATCTTTGTCTTCCCTGCTTCTCTCAGCATAACAAGAAATGATACAGGCAGAACAGAGAAACCGTACTCATGCTTGCTGCATTCTCACATGTAGCCGTATATACCATAGTGGCTTGAGATTATTCTTCCTGTTTTTAGTACACTTAGCACAGGGGTGGGCAACTTGTGACCCTCCAGATGTTTTGGTCTACAGCTCCCATCAGCCCTAGCCAAAACAGTCAATGGTGAGAGATGATGGGAGTTATAGGCCAAAATATCTGGAGGGCCACAAGTTGCCCACCCCTGATGTAGCATCTGCAGGAATGCTTTTTGCCCATATTATTTATTGACCACGTTTCCTTTCTAAATAATGCCAGTGTGTTGGGTTTTAAATTCATATTTGTGCCTGAGCTCTTGAAATATGTAAAATGCATCTTTGAGAGGATATCAGCTGGGAGAGATTGATAATCCTTGTCTCTGTCCAGGTAGACCAACACATCCTACAGTTGGTCAGGAGAATCAGATTTGCATCAGAGTAAAGTTATATTGGCTCGTTTCAGAGGTAACAGGAAATCATTATTTCCTGCTACAAAAATGTTACACAGTGAGTGTCAAGCTGCCGTCTTCCCCCATCGTCTTTTCTTTCATACTCTCAAGAGGAGATCAAAAGCATCCATTTTCACATTTCAAATTAACTGCAGTTCCTTGTGACATATGAACTCAAGGAACTATCATTTTTTAAATTATAATAGTGACAACAAATACAATCAAACTATGGTTTCAAATCCTGGCTTGTTCTATTCTCATAGTTTAAACAAACCATAGTTCCTTGAGTTTGAACATCACAGGAAACTGCAGTTCATTTAAAATTGAAAGTGTCTCCTCCTCACGGAGAGGGAAGGGGGAGTGCATGAGCCTGAAGTTTGGTGTGGCTTGTTCTCCTAGTCTTAGGACAAACAGGCCAGTCTCTATGCAAAACAATAAATGGACACAAATTTGACATAAGGAATGGCAATATCCAGTAACCAATGAGGGAACAATTCAGTATCCAAGGGTACTCTGTGAATGACTTTAATGTGGCCATTCTTGAACAAAGGAATTTCAGAGACAGGTACCAATGTGAAATTCCTGAACTACAGTTCATCAAGAGACTCAACTCCATATCCTGTGGTTTAAATAATGACAAAAGGGATTTATTTTTTTTAAAATCACACTACATATGTTAATTGGATCACCATTGCAATAATGTCTGTGTAACATTTTGTGAATGGCTGTTCACAATTGGCTGTTCACAAAAGTACTGTCTGTACTTTTCTTGCATTTCAATTGCCTCTGACAACAAGGTTTACGTTACTCCCAGCCCCACACATTGGGCCCGCTGGAGTACACCGTGGCTTATTTAAGCCACAGTGGGTTGTGGTGTGTGCCAGCAGCCATTGTGAATATTCAAGCCGTGGCTTATCGTGACTTGAGTACCCAGCACAGGGTGGGTTGTTGCTGTGGTTAACAACCACTGACAACTCAAAAACAGTCCACAGTGGGCTGCGGCAATTGTGCGAACCAGGCCTGCATGTGTATATAGATCCGCCAATTTGAGGTCAACACTTCATGCATCTGATGAAATGGCCAGAGTCCACAAAAGCTTATGACAGAAGAAATTAGTTTGTCTTTAAGGTGCCACAAGACTCTTTGTTACATTTGGTTGTGTTCTCCTATTAGGATGCGTGTGATTCTGAGACAGCTCCTTAGAAGAAAAGTGAGCTACTTTTGTCCGTTTTTATTTTCTTGCTAGTTGTTGTTAGTTTTAATTTTGCCCAGGAGTGGCTCAGCTTGGTTCCAATACAGTTCTCCCCTTCTAATGTTGGGTTTCTGTAGAATGGATTCAGAGAGCAATTCAGTGGTGCCCATTTCTGTTCTATGGCTAGCCATCTGTATGAATCATGCCTACATCTTACAGACGCAGGAGTGACTTGCAAGAGGGATGTGACATGGACATGACCTTGAAACTACTGAGCAAGTTTGCTAATTTAGCTAACCAGAAAATTTAGCTTTCATTTTCACTGAATGACAAAAAAATCCATAATGAAATTCATGCTGTAACTTGAGTTGCATCTCTGATAGGGGACTCAGAGAGGAATTGTTAGGAATAGCAATAAAATTTGATTCTGGATTGTATATGCATCTTCTGCAACTAATAAATCCTGCCTCCAATATTGTTACGAGCTTGCCCTGTCTTGTTAACTCTGAATGGGTCTATCACTATTGTTTTGCCCTCAAGTATCACTCAATTAAAAAACAGAATATGTTTTCTTAATAACTGTGAATAGCACCCTCCATGGTCAATTCGTCTGCAAGTTAGGGGTGCAATCTGAAACAAGTATTGGGCAGTGTGTGTGTGTGTGTGTGTGTGTGTGAGAGAGAGAGAGAGAGAGAGAGAGAGAGAGCGCAGTTTGGAGAGTTTTTAAATTTGGAGATAAAAAGGAGGACAGAAGCCTAAGAGGGTGAGGAAAAAGTCCCCTGTGGGGCAGCCTCTCTCTCTAGGAACCTGATGGGTTCACCAACCTTGGAGAGGCTTGGGTGGCCTCCACTTATGCTTTATGTCTGTGTAAATAAAACAAATATTACAAAAAACATCATGTCCCTAGGAAATAAGTCCTTCACCTAAGGATAACGAGGTACACCAGTTGACTGTCAGTACTAGAATTACTCCAGGTTTACAACCTCTCAGATTTTCCACTGATCAAGGTTAAAGTTGATTTGGTGAATGATAGCAGCTACTGTATCATTTGTTGAGCTACCACCCACAGAGAAAATGGAGTAATTAATTCCTGCTCTAATTAGGTTTCCCAGTTATACATGAGGGTACTGGGTGCTAGCTCATTGAGGTAGAAAGGGGTTTCCCCCTAGCAAGTGGGGAAAAGATTAATGGATCTATCCCGCTTAGAACACATAGGCTGCAATTTTAGCTATGGTGGGACAAGGTAATTGTATATGTACCCACTAAAGTTGAAGCAGCTTCATACTACCAAGCTTGAAGACATGCTTAGATTCCTGTGCCATAGTGAAGTGTGGCTGAGACACAGTGAACACATGAGTCATACATTACTTTTTAAGAACGTTACAATATATAATCTTGCTTGACTGCATAGGCAGAGAGTGAAGTTAGCAAATGTGACCTTACTGATCTGTAATGGCTCTAGCTTCATTTACAGAAAGGAAAGCAACAATTAAATTTTAATGCCAAACTACAGTCATAACAACCTGTCTTCTTCTAGGACTAAAAAACCCTAAAAATATATGTAATATACAAAATCATATTACAGTTTTTCTCAGCTATGTCAGTTACTGCCAAACTGTGTCATTCTAAAACTTGGAAAATCTTAGTCTGTAAAATAAAGCCTATACATAGCACCAGCCTTCTGTTCTGCAAATATGTTCTGTGAACATGTTAAAGAGTTTTTTAAAGGGCAAGGGATACTCTGCATTTGAGAACAGATACCCATCAAGTTAACTTCTAAGGCTGCAGTCTTGGGTACACTCTTGACTGTAATAGCACTGAACTTCATGAAACTTACAGACGATTCATACAACCATTTGGGTGCGATCTGATAGTTTAGCATTATATATGTGAGTTTTGTGTTCATGTGCTTCTCGCTCCCCTTTCTTCCGCTGGTGTTGCTGCAATGAGATTGGATACCTGCAGTTTGTTGTTTTGTCCAAACTGGGACAAAGTTCAGTTAGTTTAAACTGTGGTTTGTCCAAACGCGCCAAGATCAAACTAGAGTTTCTGATTCTGGCTTGTTTGAACAAACCCTATTTGAAACTAATCTCAGTTCCTGGTTCAGACAGAACAAGAAATTATAGTTAATTTAGAACAGAAGTGGATGCTTCTGATTTCCTCCTTGTGGCTGCACTGGAGGAGAGCTGTGTGTGGTGGCGGTGGGGGGTGGGGAGCAGGCTCATGTATGTAACTGTAATTTAGCATTATGTCTCAGCCATGCCAGGATGTGCCTGCCTGCACAAGACAGAAAGTTTTGTTTGATTGTGGAATGCTCCAAAATAACTGTAGGATCAGGGTATTAGCCTGCAGCTACAAAAGCCACCACAGATTTTGTTATAGCAACACATCTTAATTTATCTAGTAGTCTTCTGGAAAACAATGAGACTATTCTCAACTGGGGTGAGGTTTTTTGGTGGGGGGGAGGATAATTTTTCAGAACAGACCCTTCATGTAATAAAATTCAAGGAGTGATGCCAAACAATTCTCATTCACTTATTTAGTCATTTTTAAACGTTTCAGCTCTCTTTCTGCTTTTCATACACAAGGTGACACTTGGGCTGATGTCCATGCAATGTCTAAATAAGTCAAAACTGGCTAAGGGCCAAACCAGAACTGATGGGGGAAGGGCAGTCATGTTTGCCTCTCTTAATTGGAAGTAGGCAGACTAATTTACATGACGTAAGTGTGTGCAGTGTATACACTGCAAGCATGCCTTTTACAAGCACACTTCTTTGTATGGTGTGTGAAATGGCTCTGACAGTGGTGATGGAGGAAGTTGAGATAAAGTGCATGTAAACAGTACTGCGGTGAGAGGAGATGTAACATTTGGCAGAGGGGCTAATTGCCCCTAGGGACAGCATGGGAAAAGGACCCTTGTTGTTGCCGTTGAGATGGCTTATTGTAGTCAGATGCTCTGGGCCTCAGTTGTGGTTGCATTGTAAAGTAAACAATTTGAGTCCTTTTCTATGAAGCTGTGTCTGTTTTTTTGTAGTCTGGCAGATATTTGTAGCCTGGCGGGTATGTGTGTGATTTTCTCCCATTGAAACCAATTGGGGTTGTGGCATGGGAAATAGCTATGTCAGCTCCAGGTTTGTGTATCTGAGGGGCTGATCCAGGCCCCTCTTGGGAGAACAAAGTGGCTTCGGATCTAACAGATCCAAAGCTGTCTTTACCCCACCTCCACAATGCCCCATTTCAGGAACTATGGCTGTCTAAGCAGGGTTAGGATTACTCTGTTAATTCTGATTGTATTTCTGAACAGCAGCATGTAAGGTTAGCAGGAAGATAATGCTGCAGGGTATAAATTGATTATCTACCCATTTTGCTTCCAGATCTTAATGGTGGGGGTGGGGAATCAGTACCTGGAGGTTTTTCAGGAGTGATCTAAAGTAAAATGGATCCTTTTGCTGTGTTTATTTAGTTGCAAAAAAGAAGTAATTTGTAGGCACTGAAATGTGTAGGATATATAGTTAGTGCAGCCAGAAAAATATATGCAAAATATTGGAGAATAAACAAAGTTCCTACCACAAAAGGATGGGAAAATAAACTAGCTGATTATGCTGTTATGTCTAAATTAACAAGGTATACAAGACAAAAAGAAAGGAAAAAGAAACCAAATGCAGTTACAAGATGGGGGATACTTGACTCAACAATACTACAAGCGAGAAGGATCTTGGAATTGTTGTACATCACAAGCTGAATGTGAGCCAACAATGTGGTGTGGCTGCAAAAAAGGCAAATGCTATTTTGGGCTGTATTAGTAGAAGTATAGCTTCCAAATCCCAGGAAGTACTAGTTCCCCTCTACTCAGCATTAGGGATGTTAGAGAATTCCGCCACAGATCTCAGGGAGGCCGAATTCCAGTGAATCCAGGCCCCTGGAATCCGTGGAGGAACAGAGCAACCTGCCCCACCACCCCGCGAAAGCCCCACAAAACGGAGCCTACCTGGCTGCAGTGGCGGCTGCGGCAGTGGCAGCTTCGGCAGCGGCTCTGGCTCTGGCGGTGGTGGCTCCTGTGGCAGCAGCAGCTCCAGCGGCTCCAGCCGCTGCTGGGCTGCGGCCGCAAATGGCAGCCGCTACGCCGGCTGCCATTTGCATCCCTGGCAAGCTGTGATAGGCTACATAAGTATCTACGTAGCCTATCATGGCTCAGGGCAGGGACACAAATGGCGTAGCCACCATTTGCATTCCTCCCTATTGCCGTGATAGGCTATGTATATATTTATGTACCTATCACGGCTAAAGACACAGACGCAAATGGCAGCGGCTACGGCGGCCGCCATTTGCGTCCCTGGATGCCCGGCTGCAGGCGGCCCTGGCCAGCAGCTCTGCAGAGTTGCCGTGGAGCGGAGCCGGCTGGGGAGGATTCCGGGGGGAGGGACAGAGCGCCTCCCCCCTCCAGCAGATGCCGCCACCGGAACAAGGTAAGGGATTCATACATCCCTACTCAGCATTGGTTAGGCCTCATCTGGAGTACTGTGTCCAGTTCTAGGCACCACAGTTTTAAAAGGATACAGACAAACTGGAAAAGGTTTAGAGGTGGGCAATGAAGATGATCAGGGGACTGGAAACAAAGCCCTATGAAGAAAGACTGAAAGAACTGGGCATGTTTAGCCTTGAGAAGAGAAGACTGAGGGGAGATATGATAGCACTCTTCAAGTACTTGAAAGGTGGTCACAGAGAGGAAGGCCAGGATCTCTTCTTGATCATCCCAGAGTGCAGGACACAGAATAATGGGCTCAAGTTACAGAAAGCCAGATTCCAACTGAATATCAGGAAAAACCTCCTGGCTATTAGAGCAATACGACAATGGAACCAATTACCTAGGGTGTAGTGGGCTCTCCCACACTGGAGGCATTCAAGATGAAGCTGGACAGCCATCTGTCAGGGATGCTTTGACTTGGATTCCTGCATTGAGCAAGGGTTGGATTCGATGGTCTTGTAGGCCCCTTCCAACCCTGCTATTGTATGATTCTATGATTCTATGAAGACAGAAAATAAATATGTTGCAGGAAACTATTTACCTTTTAATTAATTGTTGCAGTGCTAAAGGTCAAATTTCTATAGATGTAACATGGGCATTCATATGATTTACTTTGCAATTTTTTATGTAGTCACAAGTATTTCAGTATTCAATCTTTAGATGTGAATTAAGTACTATATCCCCTTCATGGATCACTGCCTTGTTGTGGCGAAGGGGCTTGGGTAACTCAGTGAAGCCATAAGCTATGCCATGCAGGGCCACCCAAGACAGACAGGTCATGGCAGAGAGTTTTGACAAAATGTGGTCCACTGGAGAAGGAAATGGCAACCCACTCCAGTATTCTTGCCAAGAAAACCCCATGGAACGTATCACAAGGCTAAAAGGGATGACGCCGGAAGATGAGCCCCTCAGGTCGGAAGGTGTCCAATATACTACCGGGGAAGAGCAGAGGGTATTTCCAAGTAGTGCCAGAAAGAGTGAAGCGGCTGGGCCAAAGCCGGAAAGACACTCAACTGTGGATGTGTCTGGTGGTGAAAAGAAAATCCGATGCTGTAAAGAACAATATTGTTTAGGAACCTGGAATGTCAGATCAATGAATCAAGGTAAGCTGGAGGTGGTCAAACATGAGATGGCAAAATTGAACATCGACATCTTGGGAATCAGCGAACTAAAATGGACAAGCATGGGCAAATTTAATTCAGGTGACCATTATATCTACTACTGTGGGCAAAAATCCCTTAGAAGAAATGGAGTACCACTCATAGTCAACAAAAGGGTGGGAAAAGCAGTACTGGGGTACAATCTCAAAAATGATACAATGATCTCAGTACGAATCCAAGGCAAACCATTCAACATCACAGTAATTCAAGTCTATGTCCCAACCACTGATGCCGAAGAAGCTGAGGTTGATCAGTTCTATGAAGACCTACAACACCTTGTAGAACTAACACCAAAAAAAGATGTCCTCTTCATCATAGGGGATTGGAGTGCTAAAGTAGGAAGTCAAGAAATCACCAGGATAACAGGCAAGCATGGCCTTGGTGTACAAAATGAAGCAGGACAAAGGCTAATAGAGTTTTGCCAAGAGAACACGCTGATCATAGCAAACACTCTTTTCCAACAGCACAAAAGGCGACTCTACACATGGACATCACCAGATGGTCAATATTGAAATCAGATTGATTATGTACTTTGCAGCCAAAGATGGAGAAGCTCCATACAGTCAGTAATTGAAGAACGTGGGGAAAACCACTAAACCATTCAGGTATGACCTAAATCATATCCCTTATGAATATACAGTGGAGGTGAGGAATAGATTTAAGGGATTAGACCTGATAGAGAGCCTGAGGAACTATGGACGGAGGTCCGTAACATTGTTCAGGAGGCAGCAACTCAATCCATCCCAAAGAAAAAGAAATGCAAGAAAGCCAAGTGGCTGTCTGATGAGGCTTTACAAGTAGCTGAGGAAAGAAGGGAAGTGAAAAGCAAGGGAGAAAGGGGAAGATATGCCCAACTGAATGCAGAGTTCCAGAGAATAGCAAGGAGAGACAAGAAGGCCTTCTTAAATGAACAATGCAAAGAAATCAAGGAAAACAACAGAATGGGAAAGACTAGAGATCTCTTCAAGAAAATCGGAGATCTCAAGGGAACGTTTTGTGCAAAGACGGGCATGATAAAGGACAAAGAAGGCAGGGACGTAACAGAAGCAGGTTAGATGAAGAAGAGGTGGAAAGAATACACAGAAGAACTATACAGGAGAGATCTGAACGTCCCTGATAGCCATGATAGTGCGGTCACTGAACTTGAGCCAGACATCCTAGAGAGTGAAGTCAAGTGGGCCTTAGGAAGCATTATTAACAACAAAGCTAGCGGAGATGACAGTATTCCAGCTGAGCTATTTAAAATCTTAAAAGATGATGCTGTTAAAGTGCTGCACTCAATATGCCAACAAATTTGGAACACTTAACACTTAAGACTGGAAAAGGTCAGTTTACATTCCAATTCCAAAGAAATGCAACGCCAAAGAGTGTTCAAACTACCGTACAATTGCACTCATTTCACATGCCAGCAAGGTTATGCCCAAAATCCTACAAGCTAGGTTTCAGCAGTATGCGAACGGAGAACTACCGGAAGTACAAGCTGGGTTTCGAAGAGGCAGAGGAACTAGAGATCAAATCGCCAACTTTCACTGGATCATGTAGAAAGAAAGAGAATTCCAGAAAAGTGTCTATTTCTGCTTCATTGACTATGCTAAACCTTTGATTGTGTGGATCACAACAAACTGTGGCAAATTCTGAAAGAGATGGGAGTATGAGACCACCTTACCTGTCTCCTGAGAAACCTGTACGAGAGCTTCGGCTATTGGGTGGTATAGAAATGAAATAAATAAATAAATAAATAAATACGAGGGTCAAGAAGCAACAGTAAGAACTAGACATGGAACAACTGATTGGTTCAAAATTGGGAAAGGAGTACAACAAGGCTGCATATTGTCGCCCTGCTTATTTAACTTATATGCAGAGTAAATCATGAGAAACGCCGGGTTGGATGAATCACAGGTCAGAAATAAGATTGCCGGGAGAATTATCAACAACCTCAGATACACCGATGATACCACCCTAATGGCAGAAAGCGAAGAGGATCTAAAGAGCCTCTTGCTGAGGGTGAATGAGGAGAGTGCAAAAGCTGGTTTGAAACTCAACATTAAAAAAACTAAGATCATGGCATCTGGCCCCATCACTTCCTGGCATATGGAAGGGAAAGAAATGGAAGCAGTGACAGATGTTATTTTCTTGGGCTCCAAGATCACCGCAGACGGTGACTGTAGCCATGAAATTAAAAGACGCTTGCTCCTTGGGAGGAAAGCTATGGCCAACCTAGACAGCATAGTGAGAAGCAGAGACATCACCTTGCCAACAAAGATCCACATAATCAAAGCTATGGTTTTCCCAGTAGTAACGTATGGCTGTGAGAGCTGGACTATAAGGAAGGCTGAGCACCGAAGAATTGATGCTTTCGAACTGTGGTGCTGGAGAAGACTCTTACGAGTCCCCTGGACTACAAGAAGGTCAAATCAGTCAATCCTAAAGGAAATCAACCCTGACTGCTCATTAGAAGGACAGATACTGAAGCTGAAGCTGAAATATTTTGGCCACCTAATGTGAAGAGAAAACTCTCTGGAAAAGACCCTGATGCTGGGAAAGACTGAAGGCAAAAGGAGAAGGGGACGGCAGAGGATGAGATGGCTAGATAGCATCACTGATGCAATGAATATGGACTTGAGCACGCTCTGGGAGAGAGCGCAGGACAGGAAGGCCTGGCGTGCTATGGTCCACAGGGTCACGAAGAGTCGGACACGACTGAACGACTGAACAACAACAAAAAGTACTATATGTTATAAAAATCCAATTTAAAAATAAGGCATATAAAGACAATAATTCAGTGGCTCAGGATTCCCCTTCTTTCCTCTATGCCAGTGAGCAAATGAGAATCCTGCTGAATTAGTCCAACTATTGCTTTTCTCTATAAAGATGGTAGGGATGGTATGTGTTATTGTTTCTCAGTCCCAAATGCTGCTTTGTTTCAGCACTGAGCTGTCCAAAACTATTATCACTAGGTGTCAGTGTGGACTAGTTTATTGTATCCTTTTCCCCAGGAAAAAAATGTTTTTCTATATTGGTTAGAAAGACAATTGTCTTACTAAAATAGTATGTATGTATTTTATAGTATAAAATAGTATGTAGTCCTAAGTAATCAATATTTTGATTTGGGGCAGGGGGGAATCTTCCAACCAGTATCCTCAATTTATTAATTCTATGTATTTTTAATTATCCATATACTCATAGACTCAATCCATTCTGAACACCTTTGTCTCTCGCATGATAGAAAATTCATCTTGGAGTGAACAATATGTATTTATTAATTACAGGTCTCCTCCAGCACAAATTGCAAACTTCCATCAATATATGTTTGTAACAGTTTTATATAATAAAATAAAAATAACGTATGTTTGGATCCTTAGGGGGACATAATTTCCATCATCTTTCCTCTCTACATCTGCAGCCCTCTGCACAAAATCCCATACCATTTCCAAGGATTCCCCTACCCCAAGAAACAGTTTTTCAGGGGGACACAGGGGGCTGCAAAGGGGAAAAGCAGGAAAGCCCCATTTCATGAATGTCTATAGTCTGTATAAACATAGACCATCAATTACTGAAATGATTGACACCTCAGTGCTTAATAGGCACATGTAGCAAAGTATGTTACACTAATTTGAAAGGTCTTATTTTCATAAAGATGTGCTTAGGATCACGGTTTAGAGGTTTTGCTCTAATTAGTATCGTGCTCAGATTGCACTATGGATTAGCTATCTTGGATGCTGCTCAGCAAAAAATTATGTTCAACTCTAAAGCTTGTACATTCCTTCATATTCAACGAAAGGTAGTCCAATAAAATATATCACTTCCCCTATTTTGTGTCTCTCAAATACACTATTGAACATAGTATTTGGTCCTGCCTTAAACGTTTGGATGTGGAAACCCAAGGTCAAATTCCTGTCAGTTGCATTCTCTGTACCACATCAAAGCACAGGTATTAATTGCATCTGCTTCTAGGAGGAAAGTCAGAAAACACACCAGATGGTCCGGAGCATATCATAAATGTAATCTACCTCACAGGGTTGCTGTAAAAAGCAAATGATAAGCTTGCACTGAAAACCCACTCTGATCCCTTGAGATAGGGCAGAAAGAAATATTTTCCCAGTTACCCTTTCCACCCTGCTCTCTACGGGCTTGTTGCCCTTTTCTCTCCCGCTCCACATCTAAAAAAAAAGGGGAGTTCCTGAGGGTAGAGACCTGTGTAAATATTACTCTGTAAAGTACCATGTACGCTAATATAAAATCTAACTAGTATTTAGCATGCTGAATACAGTACACAATAGCTAATGTTAAACATACTTGCATAAAATATCTCACAATCACAATTGTATAATCCTTGCTATGTGTGAGCAAAGAAGACAACATGTTTAGGTAGTGAGACTGGTGGGTGCGGGAACACGGAGGGTAGGACCCTGGGTGTGAATAAAAAAGCATTACAAAACAGAAATACTTTGTTCCTGTTCACTGAAAATACTGGCCAATATCCCCTTTGGCAAATAACACATTTTCTAAATCTTTCTGCACAGCAACAATGAAGGTTAGAAACTTCTACATTTAAAAAGTTTAGATTCTCAGGAAGGCAGGTAGTTGTTTAAAAATCAGTCTGTTACCTATGACCTGTGTTGAATTAATGATCAAAGTCTTTTCTTTCTTTTTTCTTTTCCTGGAACTTGCCTGATAAAGAAGTTAGTCTGAAGTTGCATTGAGGCAGACACTTGTACAGTGCTTGTACACCAAATCAGGAAAGTAAGAAGCTAGTAGAAAGGCTATTCAGGGAGTATGTGGAAGCAGGTGATTTTTTATGCTATGATAGTGCCTATATTGCATAGACTAGAGCAGGGGTGGGCAGAAAGCAGTTCTCCAGATATTTTGGACTTCAACTCCCAGGATTCCTGACCATTGGCCATGCTAGCAGGGGCTTTTTGGAGTTGAAGTCCAAAACATCTGGATATTTACCTTCTGCCCACCCCTGGACTAGAGGAAAGGAGATTGGGGTTGGACTTGATGGTCTTATAGGCCTCTTCCAACCCTACTATTCTATGATTCTATGAGATATAGAGAACCAGTGAAGGAAAGATTTATTGGAATGTGCAAACTGTGGGATGACAGATATGCACTGGATCACATCTATCCATCCTTAAAACTTCTATGATGATTGGAGACTTCTAGAGTGGTTTGGATAGCTGTTTGATTTCTAGCTCATTTATTGAAGATGAACATTTTGGCCCATACTGCAAGGGAGCCCTATGATATACTGCAATTAGAAGCTTCCTGAATCAATTTATGTGCATTTGACCCCTCCCGCTACATTCTCTGTACTGCATCAAAGTGCAGGTGTAAACTGCTTCGAGGAGGAAAGACATGTGGTCTTTGGTCACAAGAGGAACCTTAGTAGCTGTTGTCAGAATTAGCGTAGCTATTCCAGGAAAATTCAGAAGTGTGGCCATGTCACTTTTCAGGGAACAGCAGTTAGCGCTGAATGTATCAGGAGCTTTTCTCTGGGTTTTGATCTATTATTATATTTCTAAGACTACTATTACCTAATAATTGCATTGTTATATCTGATAAGAAACTAACATTCCATATGTAAAATTGCACAAGCTGCTGTGGTCAAAAAGCCACATGAACAGCAATCTACAGCTCTTAATGATATGGTTGCAAAAGAGCTTGTCAGCAGCAGAGAGCTGAACAAATTGACTAAACATATGTTCAAAAACTCTTGGAATGAGAGAGACTTCTTTTGGATACTGAAAAAGGAGTAAAGTAACATTTGGCAATAATACCTCATTGGTTTTAATAAGCAACCATGCTGGTTAGATTTACTGTATATCTTTCTTTCAAATTTTTCCATTTAATTTTAGCACTTCTAACTTTTTATGGCTTTCTGTACTGGAAACTACATTGTACTCAAAATCATATCCAGTTTGACCATTTCTCTAAACTGCAATCTCACTGAGTCATACATACATGGGCAGAGCAATTATATACTCACATTATACTGGGACCAGAGCTGCCACTATGACAGCAGGATGGCTGTTGTACCCTATGTGCACTCAGCCTGCCAGGGAAGGGGGAAAACACACAAGTAGAAAATACAGACATGGCATAAGAATGACAGACACACCCACAGTGTCCCTGCCACAGCCTACCAATCAGGAACTATGCTGCTGCTGCCCATATACTGTCCACACATAGGGGGAACCAATTAACTCACAACAGGGACATGCCCTCAACATCACTAAAGACACAACACTCAAAGGCATGCCACAGTACTCCCACTCCATCAGCCCCAGTGATACAGGCAGCAATGACCCAGCTATTGCCAATCTTCAGGCATCCCTAGAGCACTCACAACTAC
This sequence comes from Heloderma suspectum, assembly GCF_057233095.1. Taxonomy (NCBI): domain Eukaryota; kingdom Metazoa; phylum Chordata; class Lepidosauria; order Squamata; family Helodermatidae; genus Heloderma; species Heloderma suspectum. The sequence continues at coordinate 165,472,699 of NC_139462.1, forward strand.
TGTTTTAGGAGAACAACACATACAAAGGAGAGGAAGGAGAAGCCACACCACACAGAAGTCACACTACACAGCACCCACATAGCTCCCTGGGCAGGGGGCCTATAGAGACACACACTGACCTGCTGGGACACATGTTCAAGACCCACCCAGGAGGAACAATCCTTTTGCCAAGCTGCCAAGGGAAGGGGCCAGGACACACAAAGAGCAGCAGCTTCCAGCAGCTCACTGCATAGGACCTACCATTGGGAAGCAGAAGATAGGAGTTCAAGTTCCACCAGGGGGCAGAGGCAAATATGGCCCTATTCACTTTTTGCATGCCTGGCCAAAATAAATCATGTGCGGGGAAAAGGAGAGGGAACTCCCAGGACTCAAATCCACACTGCAAGGTCCACCAATGAGTTAGTTCCCTAACTATTTAGCCACAGCAGCAGACAGCAGACACATTATGAAGCACTTGTCTTCCGCTCTGCCCCAGCCTTAACCAGTTCGAGATGGCAGGAGCACAACCATTGCAGGAGGAGCCCTGATCTGGTGGAACAGCTTATGTTTTACATGCTAGAGGTCCCTCATTTGAATCCAAGAGACAAGCCCACACTATTCATACCAGGCACGCCTGAGCCAATCAGGAGGACTGCTGCATGGACCAATAGCCTAGTCCCCGCATGGGCTAACCAGCTCTTTTGGCCCATCCCTTGCCCTGACAACCTATGTGACACCCACCCCCTGTGTTGCCTGATAGACCAGCCCGCTGGGTAGCATCCCAGTACGTCTAAACACCCCCCTCCTCTCCACCTTGACTGAATGCCTCATCTGTCATGGCAACATTGTATCTTGTGTTCCACCAACATAGCATGGCTTCTGCTGAATTCTATAGCCCATGGGGTGCAGAACCTCAGCCCCAGGGGCCAAATCCACCCCCCTGGGTCCCCAAGTTGGCTCTCTGGGGTTTCCCAGAGAGCTATGCCCCCTTTCCCCTGGCCCCACCCCTTTCTCCCAACCACTGATCATTTCATGGTTTATTGGCTTTTGTGCAGTCCCCCCCCCCTTCTGAAATGTTGAAATGCCACTTCTGAGGCTTAGTTATATTAGTGGCAGTAAGAGCTTGAAGCTAAATATGCTGGTATTTTGCCTCCACCTCTTTTGCCTTGGCTCTACCCCTTTTGTCTTCAGCCCTGCCCAGCACTAGAATGCAGCCCCTAAGAGTTTCTCTGAAATCAATTTTGGCTCTCAGGCTGAAAGAAGTTTACAACCCTGCAATAGCCCCTCATCTGGTGGATCTTCAGTATGGGATTGTGCACTTAATGATTAAGTGTCTCTTATTTTCCATGATGTTATATATTCCCTGGTATTTTCTCTTCCTACCTATTTCAATGAGACTGAAACCCTTTTTTAAGAACACTGAGTGTCTTGGTTGGATCTGTGGATTACTCTGATGATTCAAGACAACGCATTGTGTTCTGTTACCTGTTATTTTGACAGAACGTAATTGCCTTCTTCCCCAGGAAATGAGGTGAGTCAGAGTAGAAAAAAGATTTATCAAGAACTGCTAATTTGACAAGTAAGGCCTGGATATATGCTCAAAGAAAACCAAAGAACTGGTGGGTGGAAAATGTGTATGGTTTTCTACATGTGAATACTTAGCTCAGGGATGGGAAATCTGTGGCCCTCCAGATGTTGTTGGACTCTACTTCCATCAGCTGCAGCCAGCATAGCCAATGGGTAGGGAACTAACATTATTGTGACTTTAGCTTACTAAAAATAGCTGGAATGGTGACAAAGCAATAGTCTGGCTCCCAATGTTTTGGCCTGTTACTACTTCCAAGAGGATAGGCATGGAGTGACAGGGAAGTAATTTGGCTGTGGACAGGTATTCAAGTTTGTTGCTGCAGAGGGAACATTGCAGGAAAATTAGTACCTCTTTCATGAAATGGAAACCCAAGTCAGGGACACTACTGAGGACCATGTGAATGATGCAACTGTTGCCTTTCTTTGCTCCAGGATATATTTCGGGAAAAACAGTTGGAGCAGGCATTGCTTTTGTTGTACAAAGATATCTATATAGACTTACGCAATTACTTTGTCTCAGAGGATTCAGGGAAATTTTTTAATTCATCTAAATGCTGTGGAAGAATGCATGAAAGATGCCCACACAATTTCTTTGAAAACCAGACTTGTCCAAAAAGGTAACCCACCCCCTCCATTAATGCTGATGTTTCCATTTCAGGGGATGTAATTTGGATTTGCAGTACAGCTAGCTAATATGAAAGTGCAGCCTTTAATTTTTAATTAACTTATGCAGTAACTTCCACCATGACTCAAATACACATTATCAAGCTGTAAAACTGAAATGTCATACTCACCCTAGGATACCTTTGCAGAGGATTTATTTGCCATGCTTTTGAGGTCTCATTCAAAGACAAATTTACTTGAATAATATACTATACAAAACTGTAAGCAAAGGTAACTTTAAAAGAATTTAAAATAAGTTAATGCCTAAAGTTTTGATATCCCAGGGAACAAAATTCTTTCTGGAACACTAGCAGTGCAACCCTGTGATATTTACACAGAAGTCCCACTATGTAAAATGGAACTTACTTCCATATGGAAGTATCAGTCCTGTGATATTTACACAGAAGTCCTTATTATGTAAAATGGAACTTACTTCCATATGCGTATAGCACGTAGCCTCAATTTTAACCTTAAACACAAAAACACATGTATCTTCTTGCCCAGCTGTGTGCAATGTTGTTAATTACAATATCACAGGTATAGGTGCAAATTCTGTGTTCAGCATACTATCTTTCACTTTCTCTTAGGTTGGTTCAGACAATTTGGAGAAGTCCTACTCCTTAATTTGTCCTGTCCACTTGCTGCATCATGGAGAAAGCAAGAGAATTCCAGAAAAACGTCTATTTCTGCTTCATTGACTACGCTAAAGCCTTTGATTGTGTGGATCACAACAAACTGTGGCAAATTCTTAAAGTGATGGGAGTACCAGACCACCTTACCTGTCTCCTGAGAAACCTGTACGAGGGTCAAGAAGCAACAGTAAGAACCAGATATGGAACAACCGATTGGTTCAAAATTGGGAAAGGAGTACGACAAGGCTGCATATTGTCACCCTGCTTATTTAACTTATATGCAGAGTACATCATGAGAAATGCCGGGTTGGATGAATCAGAGGTCGGAATTAAGATTGCTGGGAGAATTATCAACAACCTCCGATATGCAGACGATACCACCCTAATGGCAGAAAGCGAAGAGGATCTAAAGAGCCTCTTGTTGAGGGAGAAAGAGGAGAGTGCAAAAGCTGGTTTGAAACTCAACATTAAAAAAACTAAGATCATGGCATCTGGCCCCATCACTTCCTGGCATATAGAAGGGAAAGAAATGGAAGCAGTGACAGATTTTACTTTCTTGGGCTCCAAGATCACCGCAGACGGTGACTGTAGCCATGAAATTAAAAGACGCTTGCTCTTTGGGAGGAAAGCTATGGCCAACCTAGACAGCATAGTAAGAAGCAGAGACATCACCTTGCCGACAAAGGTCCGTCTAATCAAAGCTATGGTTTTCCCAGTAGTAATGTATGGCTGTGAGAGCTGGACTATAAGGAAGGCTGAGCGCCGAAGAATTGATGCTTTCGAACTGTGGTGCTGGAGAAGACTCTTACGAGTGCCCTGGACTGCAAGGAGGTCAAATCAGTCCATCCTAAAGGAAATCAACCCTGAGTGCTCATTGGAAGGACAGATAATGAAGCTGAAGCTCCAATATTTTGGCCACCTAATGCGAAGAGAAAACTCCCTGGAAAAGACCCTGATGCTGGGAAAGACTGAAGGCCAAAGGAGAAGGGGACGGCAGAGGATGAGATGGCTAGATAGCATCACGGATGCAATGAATATGAACTTGAGCACGCTCCAGGAGAGAGCGCAGGACAGGAAGGCCTGGCGTGCTATGGTCCATGGGGTCACGAAGAGTCGGACACGACTGAACGACTGAACAACAACAACATATTATAGATTGGCACATACGCTCAATTTTGTGCCAGGTTTATTCAAATATTGTGTATAAATACAACAATGAGGTAGTAGAAACACATCCCCTCCAACAGCCCAGCTCAACCTACTTACAAAAGTATGGTTTGCAAACATCACAAATTTTACTATGACTGTTATTCATCCTTCTAACTAGTACTATTAAATTTTGTAGACTGTTGTACAGGTCTTTACTTGTGCTGTTTCACAACCATTATATGAGGTAGGTCAGTAAGTCATTATTATTCATGCAGTGAGAAACTGAAACTAAGAAAGAGCAACCTGCCCAAGTCAACAGCAGAGGTAATACTTGAACACATGTCTCCCAAATCTAAGCCTAACTCTGGAGTCACTGTACCACACTGGCTGCTCAGTCAGAGCTACTTTACATGTTACATTTTTAAGGTGTACACCTAATAGTGTAATGTGTATGTATGAGAAATTTGTGGCTTCAGCATCATATATGGATGCCACCAATATTATTTACAAGTCTCCTCAGTGACCCATTAAATGTAAACCCAGTGAACACATATTGCCCCTGGTTATGCACAGTATGCCTGCAGAAATGGCTGGCTCAAATTTATTTATTTATTTATTTATTTATTAAATTTATTAATCGCCCATCTGACTGGTCACCCAGCCACTCTGGGCGATGTACAACCCACCATAAACAATTTAAAACAATAAAATTTTACCATAATTTTTTTTTAAAAAAAATACCCTAACCCACCCCAAATGCCTGCCTGAACAACCACGTTTTTAATGCACGACGGAAGCTCATTAAAGAGGGGGCATGACGGAGTTCCCTAGGGAGGGAGTTCCACAGAGTGGAGGCCACCACAGAGAAGGCCCTCTCCCTCGTCCCCACCAGTCTAGCTGTCCTGGCTGATGGGACAGAGAGAAGGCCATCCGAGGCTGATCTTGTTAAGCAGCCTGTCTGGTGTTGCTGGAGGCGCTCCTTAAGATAGGCTGGGCCGGAACCATATAGGGTTTTAAAGGTCAAAACCAACACCTTGAATTTGGCCCGGAAAACAACTGGTAACCAGTGCAACTCCTTCAGCACTGGAGTGATGTGATCTCGCCGGCGGCTGCCTTTAATCAGGCGAGCCGCCGCGTTCTGTACCAGCTGCAGTTTCCGAACCATAAATTGGTTATGGTTTTAAAAATTATGTTGTAACAGTGGGAAAAAGGTGATGCATTCCCTGTGAGGGGTTCCAACACATCCCAAGGCAGTCATGTTTATAGCTGGCCTCATGCACAATTGACTAGGCAAGTTGAACAACACTAGTCCAGGAAAATTAGCCCAGGAGGAGGCACTCAAAAAGGCTTTTTAGGGCTCTGTTCACCGTTTTAAATGTTTATATTGTATCGTGTTGTATTTTATAGTTTTAATTGCTGCGAACCGCCCAGAGAGCTTCAGCTATAAAAATGAAATAAATAAATAAATTTTCAGACCTAACAGTTCTTAATTGCTTTCATTTGATAAGGGTGGCAGTTATGATCTGATTGATGTTTAAGTCTTAGGCAAACGTGAAAGGTCTGCATGTTTTATGTTATGCACGACTCACCAGTTTATTCCCATAATCCGATTTTCATAGAATAGTCATACAATAGTAGGGTTGGAAGGGGCCTACAGGACCATCGAGTCCAACCCCCAATTTTAGACACACACAATGTCTTTGGACATGTGCAGATTGTATTTTGCCTCTTTCCTGAAGAAGCAACAACAAGCAATACCTCTACACTTCCAGGGGTGACGGTTTCCACTGTCCGATTTCAGCAATGCAGCAATGCTCGCATATTACACAGGGCAGTTCTTATCTGTCGTGTGACACGTTCATCCCAGCTCTTCATTCAAGAACTCTACCTTGTAAAGTAGTTTTGACTGAGGCACAGAAATTCACTCGCCCAAGGTCACCCTGTGACGTTCATGGGTCAGAGGGGATTTAAACCCGACACACTAACCGCTACACCAGCCCCCCCCCCCTCTCTCTCTCATATACTTGCACGTCTTTAATTACCAGTACTTGTAACCCTGGCTTTTTCAGAGTAGCCACCGTTCTCCCCCACCCCCAGAGGAGCAAAAACGTACTAGGAAAGCATTTCCTCACGACCACAGCTCTGTGGCGGGAAAAACTTCGACTGTTGGATTTCTGCCTGACGGAGAGCTGTTAAAGGTACAGGAGGCATATCGGGGGGGGGGGGGCGGCGGCGGGGCGAGAAAATGGGCGAGCTGCGTGGCTCTCGCATTCGCCTCTGGCACCAAACCTCTCGCTGAGCCGCGCTCGCTTCCCCCTCGGAAGGGGGTGGGGAGCGTTACCTACGGGCTGAGCAGAGAGAGGAGGCGGAGGCAGCTCCAACAGTCTGTTAACCTCCTCCCTCCATTATGGCGCCACGGCGGTAGACAGCAAGAGAAAGAGAGCGCGCGCGAGGAGCGGCGGCGCAGTGGCGCTGCCCCCCTCGCCTCACGCTCGCGTGAGCGCGGGGGAACCGGGCCGGGGCGAGGAAGCGGCCTCTCAGGCGGGGCCGCCGCCGCCGCGGTTGGCGCGACTTCTTTCTGCGGCCGGCCGGGACCGGGGGACGGGGAGCAGGATGGCGGAAACGGCGGGTCTGAGCCCTGGGGCAAAGGCTGCTGCAGAGGCGGCGGCGGCGGCAGCAGCAACGCCTCCCCCCGCGGCGGCGGGAGCTGCCGGAGCGTGCCCCGTCGCTGCTTCCGTCGTCGTCTCGAGGGTCTCGCCACGGTGGAGGCTGCGCCGCCGCAGCCCCGGGGCCGCCAGCTGAACCGCGGCTCCCTCCCCTCTACTAGCTCGGGACTCGTACTGGAAGGACCAGCGGGCGTTTCGCGCTCTCCTACTCCGCCCCGCCGGCGGGTCCCACTGAGGGTAGCGGCGGAGCCTGAGAGGAGCCACAGCAGGAGGAGGAAGCAGAAAGAGGCGGGGGTGGAGAGGAAAGGGCCATGGGTGCCAAGCAGAGCGGCCCGGCCGCCGCCAATGGCCGAACCCGGGCTTATTCTGGCGGGGACTTACCTTCCAGCAGCACCGGCGGCGGCGGCGGCGGCGCTAACGGGACTGGCGGCCGGCCGATAGGCGGAGGAGGAGCGGGGAGGTACACGCACCTGGCGCCGGGAGTGCACCACGCCGGCCCCGGCGGCTCGGCGAGTGGGGCGGCGGCGGCGGCGGCCCCCCCTGTGGCAGCGCCCAGGAGCAGGTCCCTGGGCGGGCCGGCCGCCTCCGGGACTCGAGCCGCGCATTCTGCCTTCAACATCCCCAACAGCAGCGGCCTCTATGGCTCCCAGGACTCGGTCAACAGCACCCCCGAGGAAGGGGGGCGGGCCGCGGCGGGAGGCAGCGGCGCAGGAGGGCACGGTGGGGGCAGCGGCGGGCCCCGGCTAGTAATCGGCTCGCTGCCCGCTCACCTTTCGCCTCACCTGTTCGGAGGTAAACGTCTTTGCCACGGGGGAACGTGTTTATTTTGTATGTGGGGAGCCTAGAGAGCGAGCACGTGCTGTGGGAGAGCAGCAGTCGAGTATCTCTTACAAAATGAAGGCTGGGAGAAGAAAGAGTGGGAATATTTCTTCCTAGATCTCCAGATGTCGGGGGAAATACTTCTCTAATTTTGGTGAGCGGAGTTAGGACTATCCCGATACGCTATTTTTGTTTTTCGTCTTGTGATTTGCTATCGTTTTTTCTTACCCCCATGGATGTGTATGTACCCAGAGGAGTTACAACTCCATTTGACAGGTATCAGCAAGCTTTCCATTGTGCGGAGGACGGCCACCGCTTGTTACACACGCCTTTTAACTGAACTCATGGGGCTCGCCTCCTGTACAGTGTGACTGACTAGGTTTGTAGCCTTACAGCGCAACTCCATGTATGTCTACTCAGAAGTAAGCTCCACTGAGTCCAGTGGGACTTACTGTCTAGTAAGTGTTCTTAGGATTGCAGCTTGAACTCCGTGAAACTTACTTCAGAGTAGACTTATCTGGAGTTGCGCTGTCACGGGCGTTTTTACTCGAGGTGATACGACGCTAGCAGTAACTGTTTCTCTTCCTATCATTGATTGCTCTTGGAAATTTACAGTGGTATACTACAGGGGACAACAGTAATACATGTTGTACTTAGTAGTTTATACATATCTAATAGGAACTGATGATGTATAAAAAGGTTTTGTGTTGAGGACTTCTTGGTTTACTTCTAGAAAAAGGATGGTTTTCTTCAGCAGTATTTCTTCACCTGCATCTTGGTTGCTAGTGCCATTTAAGGAATACTGAAACTTTTCACAATTGCACTGATTTCTCTTTTTGGACTTCACATGAACACAATGTTACAAGGGGATGGGTGTTGTTGGTGGGTTATCTTTTTCACAGCTTTGCTTCTTATTCTGGATCTTCTAGAATGATTAACAGAGAATAGTGTCTTCCAAATTCAGAAGATTTGAGTTTGTTTCTCACTCTCTGGCTTTTGTGGTTTCCTCTATTTTGCTGGTTCTGTTTTAAAAATAGTCTTAGAAAAGGAACTGAAAAAATTAAAAAATTAAGTCTTCAGCCCTATCATTTGGCCTGCAATGTCAATAGCCGTTACTGTGGTTCTGTAAATTCTCCTGCCTACTACTTATATAATTAGGACTTAATTGGATAATGTATTTGTGCATCATGCAGTGTATTTAAATCTGACCAACGTCTCTATTTAGATGCTGGTTTAAGAAAAAGAAGACTTTGTTCCTGTTTTTAGGTTAATGAATTGTTCACTCTGAGGGTTTTTTTTTTTTTTAAGTTATTGCAACTGTAAGTTGAAACAAAGTTTTTGTCTCCATAGGCAGAAACATTCAGATGGGGCAAGAGTAGTTCGAGTGTCAAACTTTATAGATGATAGTACAGGATTATTTTTAATTAGATGAAATAGACAGTGTTGAAAAAGGAGGGAAATTGAAGATAGTCAAGGATGACTGTCTGTGCAGTTTTACAGTCAGTCATATTAGATTTACTGAGAAGTAAGTACAAGAGAGTTTAGTAGGACTTACTCCCCAGTAAGTCTACATAGAATTTTAGTCTTAGGGAAATACTGGCTCTTAAAATGCAATAGGCAGCTTGTGATCTGGATGTACTACTAAGAATGAGCCAAATGTTTGTTCTTAGTTCTGCATTTGTATGGGAAAAGACTCAGTTTTGTAGCAGCCTTATTTTATAACAGTTCTATTAGCGTGGGGCTGGGTAACATATGACCAGTAGATCCCTTTTTGACTGTCTCCCTTACTCTTAATGGTTGCTTGCCTGTGTGAGGTCTCTAAAACCATGGTTGAATGAGAAGTCTTAAGCCTGTATGATGGCAGCAGTCTTCTAAAGGAGATCTGTGAGGTGCTTGCTTCATCTTTTGGGCATCTATAATGATGTAAAATGAGTGAAACATTACTTTCAAAACTGTGGGAGCCCTGAGGCAAATGGTGAAAGATGCACCTGGTTGGATATGTTGAAATTTTTAAAGAGAAAAAAATATAACCAGCATAGTGACCATTCTTGACCCATCACTATTATGTAGTGTGTGTACATTGGTAATACTGTTCTGTACAGTCAGCATATCCTACTGTGTTCCTTAACTTTATGAAGTTTTTTGTTTTGTTTTTACATTTATGTCATGCATTTTTTCCTCTTAGGAACCCATGGTTGCTTACATAGTCCTCCTCCTCTTCATTTTATCCTCGCAACAACCCTGTGAGGTAGGTTAGGCTGAGAGTCAGTTACTGGCCCAAAGTTACCCAGTGAGCTTCATGGCCAAGTGGGGACTAGAACCTGGATCTCCGAAGTCCCAGTCCAACACTCTTAAATTCCCATCTAATAAAACAAATCTAGGGTTGTTTGTTTCAATAGCTATTGTATACACTAAATACATTCCCTCGAAGAAGAGAATAAATGATAAAAATGTAGGATTTTTGTTCAGCATTTTTTATGTTGCTTGGCTCCAGTTGTTTCTTGGTGTTCCCTGATGAACTGAACTGCTTTGATGACAGGTAGATCTGCTCTTTAGCATATCATGTTAATGTAGATGCTTTGATTTAAGCTTTTGATAAAGCGCATAGGATAGTTCAAACTGTAGATCAAGTGGAAGGTCTTCTCAACATCTGACTACAGGCATGTGACATTGGTGTTCAACTGATAAATGCTTATATTGGCTGTCTGTTTGTATAAAGACAGACCATTTCTGATTTCGCTACTTCATCTTTGAACACCTTGTTGTTGTGGTGGCCCATTAAGGTTGCAATCCTATGTACACTTTCCTGGAAGTAAGTCCCATTGAACTCAGTGGGCTTATTTCTGAGGAGACATGTATAGGATTGCACTGTAAGCCTATGTTCCAAGCAGCAGTTTTCCCTTGAAGGAAACCTTAAGTGTTCCTATAGTAAAGTGATACTACAGTAAAGTGATAGTAGGGTGTTTCTGTCAGAACAATCATTTGTGTATTAAATATAACTTCTGTCATTGCACCAAATTTGTGGGACTAGTATAACCATTTGGGGGTATAACTTGAATCTCCCATTGTAAGAGAGAGGTGTGTGAATGTCCTGTGAGGATTTTTATGGCAGATATATCAAATCACATGTGGTGGGAGTGCTTCTTCTAAACACTCAAACATTAGTATTCTCAATCTGGGGAAAACGTAGTGCATTCCTAGAGGTTCATAGCTATTGTAATTGCTGTGTGGAATGTAGTTGTAACAAGTGCCACAGACATGCCCATGATATTTGTGAAACTTTTCTTAGTCTTTATTTCCATGTAGCCTGTGCACATTTCCAGTGTACAATTGCTAATAATACTTACAGAACACTTAAGAGTAATATGGGGTTTGAGAAATATGTTGACAATATTCCTGCTTTAAGATTCTCTCAAACATTGTATGTTAAGACTAGTTCAGATATTACGCCTTCTCATGAAAACTGCTGAAAAGCGCTCCCTTGTGATAAAAGCAGTATTCTTTACACATATTGTCCAACTACATGGAGTCTATGTACACTAGTACTAGAATTTGTACAATAGCATGGCATAGGGAGTATTAAACACTACTAGTTTTTCTATATACAGCCATGACAACATTGAGGGCTTCTCCACATGGGGCTTTTATTCTGCGATTGAGATTGGTTACTCACAGGGTCCTTTGCATGATGTTGTCAACCTCCAGCACCTCTCCCATGCTTTCCAACAATTTATGTGGCTTTATTTGAAACTGAGATAATGGGGTAATAAAAAGGAGCGTTTTGAATTTGTCTGTGTAAAGAGGAAGTGGCACTATAATAACAGCGCCATCTAGTGGCCGTATAATGAAACATATAGAACTTGCAGATAAAGGCAATCCTCAGTTGTAGGAGACAGGAACTGTGTGTGAAGGAGCCCATTGTAATCCCACAAAGCATCTGGAAGCAGCAGAAGCCCCAGTAAAGTTGCAGGATAAAAACCTGATGTGGAGAAGCCCTTAAGCCACCTGTGAAGAAAGTAAAAATTGTATGCAGATGGGATAATGAGGATAGGAAGTAAACTTTAGCTAATCAAGCTTTACAAACCAATTTTAGTTGAGCTCTTCTCAGTTAAAAAAAAAAAAGTCAGATGGATTTAAACTTCTGTCTTATTCTAATGAAGCAATACTTATGTTTAAATTTTTAAATGTAAAAAAAAAAAAAAAAAGCAAAGGTACTGAAAACAGTTGACACACTAAGGGAACAATCCTATGGCCACTAGTCAGGAGCTAGACGGCAATAGGATATGTGGTTTTCCAGGAACCGACCTTGGAGCCCATGTTCCAAGGTCGGTTCCCAGAGAACCCCCCATCCCCACCTTCCATAGTGCCTCGCAGGCAGCGTGGAACAGCCCCGCGCTTGGAAGAGGGGCGCAGAGTGGCCAAAACGGGGTGTTCCAGGGCGGGGAAGGAGGAAATGTGTCGTCCTCTGTGCATGAAATTCTGTCAGCCATTCATCTATTTCAACAGAGTTCTACTACAGTTGTTGGGGCACTAGAACAGACCATGCATTATGTGAGGGTTGAACAACACTCACCGGGTTCGCACAATATAACAACCCCTGAGTAGGGGTTGGTTATGCAAAATGGCACCCACACATGGTGCGGATTGGCATGGGTTAAATATCCCATGACGAGCCACACCATGTTGTGCGAACCAGGTCTTTGTGTAGCATTTTCAGGAAGCTGGAGAGGCTGCTGTGGGAAGGAGGAGGTAGGGAAGTCCACTTCCGCCAGCACAGTTGATCCAGCGTAAGTCTGGATCCAAGCCGTTAATTGGATCAAGCAAAACATTTCTTATATTCCTAAGTGGTAGTGCTTACTCAGAATGCTTAAAACACATTAGTTATACTTTAACTGTTAAGAGATCCTATTTATGTCCTCTTGCTTTATAAATTTTAAAATACTCAAGACTAAAGTGAACTCACCTACACCTGCCATGCACGTTTACTTTGAGTAGAAATAGATATACCTGCCTTTTTTTTTTTTTAAAGACCATACATTTCAAAATATACAATGGGAGTACAGAGCTACAAATAAAAAAATAATACGTTTGCATGTGTCTCAGGACATTTGTAGTGATTGATCGGAATAGAATTTGTTTTACAAATTTAGACCAATCTGTTAGCTTTAAATGGAGGTTTTAGCTACTCTCTGCCATCTTTGTTGCAATCTTCCCCAGACTTCTTGCTGCTGTTCCCCATATAGCTTATAGGGCTGGGTATTAAACAGCAGAATAATTTTCAAGATGCTATCAGTTTTATACAATAAAATAGCACCTATCTGTTTTTAAGCATTCATTCTTTGGGGGAAATTTGATAACAATAGTTTGTACTTTCAGTAAATTGCATAATAATTGGATCTTTCCTTTAATACTGGGGGTTTCTTTGAATGGCTTTGTGCAGCACAATCCTATATGGGTTGAGTTACTTGTAACTCTGTATAGGATTGGAGCCTTAAAGATTTCATTTTCTTTAAAACAGAAATGATGCTGTACAGCTCAAAACTTGGGCTTTTCTAATTGTCGTGCAAATATTCTGTGTCATTACCGACATAACTTTGCACTACAATGTAAGCAAGCAGTGTTCTAGATTTAATCACAACAGTTTATTGAAGTGCTTAGTACACATGATCTTGCAGTAATTCATATGTTAATAAGATTAATCTTGGTAGTGAGTGAGTTGGAGGGCTGCTTTTAACTAGCTCAAGCTTGCCTAGGTGTGGCTCCTAGCAGTTGCCTTGCGTATTGTGAACCTACTTGTGATAAATCATTGTTTTTGCACTCTGCAATCTTAGATGAAATGAACATTTTGAAACTAGGTTTTTCATTTGCTATAGATTAAGTAAACCATTTGCTATTAAAGTAGCTAACAATGTTACATATAGGAATAAGTGCTGAAATAGTTATGTCTGCAATTAATGTGGAGTTCTTCTGTGGCAAAATAGTTCTTTTGTGGCTTTCATTTTGCAATTGTAAGAAAAATATTAAAAACCCAATATTTAAGCCTATATCTAATTTAAACTATAATATGAGATACTATAACTCTGTCATGGGAGCTAATTTGCAATTATTTTCCATGATATTCGGAGCCATTTAATAAAAACTGTACAATTCTTCTTTTAGTTTTTGACACATTATATCCAAATGTTTTAGGATAGTTTACCTCATTTCTCATAAATGTGACTATATGTAGCTGCATTCTCTTGGGGTAATAGTTAGGGACTGCATACAAGCAGCAGGCAGGGCCACCCCTTTTCTTCCTCCCCACATAGTGGGCTGCCAGGGGAAGGACAGATTACTGTTGCTATAGGGCTGAAATTGTGAGGGGGTTTGAAATTAGGCCAAGAGTTGCAGGTTGCCCATGCCTGATATAGTGGATGGAAGGAGGCTTGGAGGAACAAAAGAGAACATAGTATTCACACCCTAGTGCATATCCAAAGCATTTGGGGCAGTGTTCCCACTGAGACACAGGAGGTTCTCAGCTTCCTCCTTCCCATCGCAGCTACCTGAGAGGTGTAAAGCTCTGCTGCTGGAAGAAAATATGTCCCCTTTTTTATGGTTGCTGTGATAGGGAAATAATAGGTCCAGCTGATTTCAGGAGAAAGTGTGTGATGTCGTCGTCCCTCTCCCTGCCTTTATAGAGTGCCAGCATGGTATAGTGTCTAGACTAGTGTCCAGTCTACAACCCAGAGTTGATTCCGCACTCAGCTATGAAGGTTACTGAGTGACTGGCTGGGTTCACACAACAACCCATTCTCAACATTGAGTATGGGTTGAGTGTGGGTTGTTGAACTATGAGTTGTTGTATTGTATGAACCGTGAATCCAACCACGCTAACAAACCATGGTTTATTAACCATGAACAACCCACAGTTCACAACCCAACAGCAATCCATGGGTTCTCTTCATGGGTTGTTCATGGTTAACAAATCATGGTTTGCTAGCACAGCTAACACAACACAACAAGCCATGGTTCAACAACAACCCACATTCAGCCTCAAGCCATGGTTTGTTTTCTCAATCTCTGTGTTATTTATTTTCCTCCTCCTTTGCCCATTCCCTCCCTGTTCCTGCAAATGACTTGGCAGCCTTGTAGTACTGGCATGTAGAGCAGCTGGGGGTTTTTGTTAATTTTTACTGCTCTTGCCTTCCACCTCTATAGCCTAGTGGGAAAAAAACCATGAACAACCCATGGTTCTGGGATCACACATAATGGCAACTCATGGTTTAAACAATCCAGAGTTCACAACCCAACAACAAACCATGGGGCTGTTAGCACATCACGGCAGCAAATCATGGGTTAATTAACACAATGATTTGCAGGAATGTGTGGCGCATGTGAGCGGCTTCCATTTTTTTGAGAACCACCTGCAATTTGCGCAATCAGAGCTTCTCAGTGTGATGTATGAACCCAGACTGATGGGTTGCTTAGTTAATCCAACAACAGACCATGGGTTATCACTGGGTTGTTTAGCCATTAAACAATCCATTATTCTGGGTTCGAACATCAGCCTAATCACAGGTTGCCAGTGTGGTCAGAGGATGTTTACAGTAAGTGGAAGTCTCTTGCAGGCAGTGTGTGTCCCTGTGAATTGTGGGTTAAATAACCCACAATTTGCCATTGTGACGTATGAACTGGGCCTCTGAGTTCTCTTTCTGGGTTGTTCGTGGTTAACAAATCATGTTTTTTTAACAAACCATGTCATGATGTGTGATGCTCTAATCACACATCATGACAACCCAGAATTCAACAACCCTGGGGCTAAATAAACCATGGGTTAGCTAGCTTTATGTCTATCTCTTCAGCCTAATCCATCTCACACTGTTGTGAGGATAAATTAGGGAGACCAAGTATGCTGCCCTGAGCTCCCTGGAGAAAAGACAGGATATAAATATAGTAATATAAATAATATAATATAATATATAATCTATATTTTTATTAAACAATAAAATATTAGCATTCTGAGTTGATCTTTTTCTTGTGTTAAAACTGAGTTTTAATTTCATGCATCGGCATTGCAACTGTAGAACAAACTCCAGTTGGCTGTTGTCATGTTGACTATCCTGGCTGTCATCCTAAGCGCCTTTGGTATCCCATTTGTATTAAAAGACCTGTTAGCTGACAATTGTACTTGGACCGCCAATTGCCAAGGCAGAACTAATGTAATAGTGAATTGCTTTCATCAAATTTCCTATTTTCCTCTTCAACAACAGCAACAAAAAATGATGGTGAAAATCAGAAGTGCTTAGTTCAAAAACTAAAAGCTAAGGAGGGAGATGACTGACAGGTATGCCAGCAGTGGGTGGGAGGGGGAAGCTTCACCTGACTGTGTAGCTAAGTTGAAAAGTTAAAGTGAACTATACGTAGTTGTGTTTGGTAATGTTGTACCCATGGTGTCTTGTCAATATGACATGAGTCTTTGTTTCTGTTTACTTTTCTTTCTGTAATTTACATAGTTCTCTTGAATTCAGAAATCTCAGTGAATTGGGATTAGTGTGTACTGGAAAAACACAGTGGCTGGGTTCACATGACACAGTATGGGTTGTCATTGAACCATGGGTTGTTGTGTTGTGTGAACCCAGCCCTGCTAACAAACCATGTTTTGTTAACCATGAACAACCAACAAAGAGATCCCATGGTTTGTTGTTGGGTTATGGGTTGTTCCTGATTAACAAACCATGGTTTCTTAACACATCTTTCACAAGATATAGACAGATGAGCATCTTGAAAGTTGAGTTTATGGAGTAAGGTGAATACACTTAAGATGAATACCAAAGCCCGAATTATTTATGTTATACGAGGGATTCCTATACTTATACCTGGCAAATATTTCAAAAAAACTCAATGCTTTGTTTCGTAAATTCTTTTGGGGTTCCTCTCCACCAAGAATATCTTTAAAGAGGATGCAACTTCCAGTTAATGAAGGCTGGGTCAGTTTTCTGGATCTAGCTATGTACCATCAGGCCTATTTACTGACCTCTACTAAATTTTTGTCTTTTCCACTCAAATTAGATTTTCTTCTGTGGTCAGTATTGGAATCTTCTTGTCTGGAGTCTCTCTTTAAATGGATGGCATTAGGTTCTCGGTATATTAAGGTAGTCCCAGGAGGCTGTTCCAAGTGGTCCGGAGCCTGGTCGGTCCAGTTGCTCCAGAACCACTGAAGCATTCTAAGGCCTCCTGTGAGGCCTTGGCAAGGCACTTTGCAGATAAAATTGATCGGATTAGGAGTGTTATTCCATGCTCTGTGGATACAGTTAGTGAGCAGGAGGTGGCCTGTGGCACACCGGTTTTGTGGGATTGGTTCCAGCTTCTTCCTTCTGATGAAGTGGACAAGGTGCTTTCATCTGTAAGGCCGACCACCTGCTTACTTGATCCTTGCCCATCTTGGCTCATTATGAGCTGCAGAGAGAGGCTGGGTGAGGGGATCAAGGCGGTGGTGAACGCCTCCCTTGAGGAGGGAGTGATGCCATCAGCCCTCAAGGAGGCAGTGATAAGACCGCTGTTAAAAAAAACCCTCCTTGGATCCCCAAGTTCTGAACAACTTCCACCCCGTTTCGAATCTTCCATTTTTGCGCAAGGTGATTGAGCAGGTGGTGGCAATGTAGTTGAAGGCACACTTGGAAGAAGCCAATATCTAGATCCATTTCAATCGGGCTTTCAGGCCTGGGCATGGGACAGAAATGGCCCTGGTCACCTTGGTTTCATTCTCTCTTTTTTTTAGGTTTTGTAATGTTTTCAGTTCGTTTTGTTTTTTAAAAATTAACAATAAAAGATTAATTGAAACACACACACAGCTGGGTTCACACAACACAACAACCCACAGCAACAACCCATGGTTTAACGACAACCAATACTCAACCTTGAGTATGGATTGTCGTGTTTTGTGAACCTAGCCACGCTACTAGTATTACATTCTTCATTAGTGAATAGCTGCTACTGTTACATTCTTTAAAAGTAAATTATTCGCTTTACACTTACATTATGGCATTGACCTTGTGTCTACTTTAGAAGTTGTTTTTGGGGTGTGACATAGCTTGATGGTTTTATTTTATTTATTTACTACATTTCCATGCCACCCAATAACTTAAATTTTCTGCACAGCTTACAAGATAGAGGTTAAAACTATAAAATATTAGAACATAAAAATAAAACATGGCCTGAGATCTAAAATGAATTAAAACAGTCAAATAATAAAACCAAAGTAAAAACCAACAACAGGACAACAACGGTGCAAAGGTCTAAAAAGAACTAACACATTTAAAATCCTAGATAAAATTAATGTATTATATATGGGATTACTTCCCATGTCTGCTCAGTGATGCTAATATAGTCTTGCTGTAACAAATTTCCAATCAGTAACTTTAATCTAAGACAAGAATTCCTGAACTTCGTTATACTTGGTGTCAATGAACTTAGAAACAAGTGGTTTTGAGCCTATGGGATCGAAATGAAATGTGGTCTTGCCCAAGTGCAAATCCAAGGAGGGAGGGAGCCTGGTGTGTGGGCGTGGGACAGAGGGCAGTTAGAACTCCTGGCGTGTGTAGAAGAGAGAGAACCTTTTAAAGCAGCTGCTGAAGCTTCAATTATTTATTGGCAGTGGGTTTTTCTAACCCTTTCCTCTGGGCTATTTTCTTGATATGAATGCCCCCCTCCCCTATCTGCTGTTAGTTCCATTGTGTGGGGGGAATCCAGGTACACATATGGTGCCTATATTCTGTCGATGGCAGCTTTTGGGGGAGAGGGAGGAATTTAGACTAGAGAAAGGCATGGGGAAAGGGTTAAACTCTCCCTAGTGCTAATTCCCCAATCAAAATCAACCCAGCAGCAGTTGCTTTAAAGGTGGCTGTGTGTGTTTTAAGTCAGAAGATTCAGCCATGGAACTCACATGTAACATCTGTTCTGGTTAGCCGAGAAGAGGCTTAAGGGAGTGGCCTTGGGGAGCTGTAAAAGTACATGCCCTTGGTTTCTCCAGTACTGCCCAGATCCTCTGTCTAAACCTTTCCAGTGAAGGCCTGTTTTCACTGTTCTTAACTCTTCCTTGATTGTACCTATTTTACTTGCTATAACATTCAGCTTCTGGGTTCCTCCGTTGCGATTGTACCTATTTTACTTGCTAAAACATTCAGCTTCTGAGTTCCTCCATTGCGTAAGAAGTAACCCCTAGTCCACTTTAATGGAATAATAAAAACCTGGAGCTGTTGGCATGTCTATAGACATCATCCCAGCTCTAGCTGTGATGTAACCTAATACTGAGAAGCTGTCTTATGCTAATTTATGAGCATAAATAGAATGAAAAATGAATGTATATACAGTTTGAGTTTGGAAATAGGGTTGTGGATATAAGGAAGAAATGTATGCCTCTCCTTGCAAAGGATGACACCAGTATAGAGCTACTTGCCTTTCTCTTTGCCTGTATAGTGGAGACTAATGCTCAAATATTGTAAGAAGTAATTCGTGAAAAGCCACCTCAAATTTTCTAATGCTGAAATGATGACAAACAGAGTCAAAGTTACCAGGTATGCTCCTTAGATGGACCAAAGAAGTGGAGTGAAATTAAATTCCTGTAATTTGATAAGCAGATGTGTGAGGAATTCAACTAGATAGACCACACCTGGTAGAAAGAAAAGAGACGATGTCTTAATTTTTAAATTGATGTATGAATGTTTATTTTGGCTATCAAAGTAATGCTAATACCAACTTGAATTGGCAGTTTAAAGGCACCTTCATAACCTTCCAGAATTCTTTGTATGTGTGTATGTATTTTTTGCCTTTAAAAAAGAAAAATCACAGTGTGTTTATGGAGTGGAGAGGTACTGGAAATACGAGAGCCACAATGTTGGAGGATAAAATAATTGCTCCTTTCTGTCTTCTGGAATTTTTAATAGATTCTATCAGTCTTTTTATTTAGTTTAGTTTTGTTATTCCGTAACACACAATGGAAAACTAAGCTGTTGGTGTTCTTTTAAGTAGAATTAAAAATAAAAATAGTGTAATTCTCAGAAGAAAATTGTAGGTCATAGGAGAGCCTTTAGCCTAATTTTAATTCTGAAGTGTTTCGGGCATTGTCTTGTAGCTTTCTACATAAACTCAATACCCTGTCTCATTCCTGATTCAGTATTTTTATAAAATCTCTTATGAAGCAATCCTATCGCCACTGGTCAGCAGCTAGATAGCCATAGGATATGTGGTTTTCTGGGAACTGAGCTCAGAGCCCGCGCTTCTCGGAGAACCGACCTTCCCCCGCTTATGCACTGCCTTGCAGGCAGCATGAAATGGCCCTTTGCCCTCCGCTCGGAAGAGGAGCATGGAGAGGCCAAAATGGGGCATTCTGGGGGGTGTTCCGGGGCAGGGAAGGTGGAAGTGCGGGTACAACACATCCTATGTGTCGTCTGGCAGCCTCGTCCCCTGCTCCGCCTTCCCATGGCTAGACAGCTGAAATCGGTTGTCTAGCCACAAATGCAGGGCAGAAGAAGCGCGGGGGGAACTGCTGCGGGGGGAACTCCGTGCTTCTCCTGCCCTGCCGAGTTCGGAGGTGGCCACCTATCCCCATAGGATTGTGCCCTAAAGTTCTGTTTTTCTTCAATGGAAGGTTGCAGTGAAGATTGTTTATTCAGTTGCTCTGGGGAACTCTACCTAAAGCCATCAAGAGGCAGATTATCTTCACACAAAAGAAAATCTATTTGTAGTAAAATTCATGTAGTCAAACATATTCATGTAGCCAATATATTGTCATGTGAGCAAACAATAGTCTGCTCTGAGATCCTAAAGTTTAGGTTTCTGTGGGCTTTTAGTACTCATTAGACTTCACCTAGCCTTGATAATTTGTTGTGCATTCAGAAGCTCCCATATAGGTTGCTAACATTTGTGCCATTTACTTAAGTCAAGCAAAGAATTTGAAGACAAGCTAAAGTGAACCTGATTGAGACATTACTGCTAAAACCAGTATTTCTGGAAAAGAGAGGAAACATACCGGAAAATAGGGTGTGGGAGCTTTGATCTTGTGTTCCTCTTCTGTTAAATAGAAACTGTTTCACCCTATTTGAGTGTTTCATTTCTCCTGTCATCTTAGAAACAGATCTCGTTGGGAATGGTTCTCCCCGCCCTCCCAATCTGCAGCCTAGATACCTATTAAGTCCTACTAATTACCTATTAATACCTATTAAGTTCCCAATAAATGGGCAGATCTTTTGGCAAGGAGGGTTGGTTGTGCTACTGTAAGGTCTTATGTGTGGTGTTCAGAGTCTTTAAAACAACATGCTATTAGAATATAATCCACTATTGTTACATCCTTGTCTCTAATGTTTCCATACATTTCATTAGATTGTAAGTTGCTTCGTCAATGGCCAGTTTTTATCCTTTAGTAAATTATGCTTTTACATTTGTTAAATACAGTATCTGGCATACTGGCTTTTGGTCTCGTACCAGTAAATATGTATCTGCAAAAAACCATTGCAAGTACTCTTCCGATGCTGCTGTATGTCCTGGTGAGGAATCTTCTTGTACTAGTAAGAGTAAAGAACAGGTAGCGTTTAGGAGCCGGGAAAGAATGGTATCCATCTTCTGTCTATTTCTGATACTGTGGCTGATAGACTGCCAATACCCTTTTTCCTGTTGCTGCTATTCCCATCCTACTTTCTCCTTACTGGAAAAGAACAACAAAGCAAACAAATTGTGCTTCCATGTGTGTGTTTTTATACTCTTAGTGGGTTGTAGCAAGATGTTGGGGACAAGTTGTAAAGAGAGTCAGCTTTGACCCCTTACTGGCAGCAGTGTTGCTTGCTGCTGCTCCATAGTCAGACAGAGACATAGCTCATTTCAGTACCCAGCATCTTTGCTGTTTCCTGGGAGGATGGAGGAAGCATGCAACACCGCTCCCCAGCCCTTGCTATACTGTGGAGCTGTATGTTAGCAGGAGCTTCATGTCCTCCTTCACAAGTGAACAGCATATTTTCAGTTTTCCCCACAATACTATTTCAACAACCCATTAAATACCTCTACTATTGTGAACAACTGCACTATGATTATTTCAAACAAAAATGGCACTACTCATGGAACACAGCCCACACACAGTTGCTGATTCAGTACTTGGGAGGAACTACTTTCTGGAACCAGATTTACTTCCTGAAGCCTCTATTTAGGCATTCCCCACACAAAACTGACCATATTTTGAAGATTACAGTATGTTACAGAGCTCCAGCAAAAGATAGTATGCCTGCAAGCAATTTTTAGTCACACCTTCACAGGATTATTTTCCAGAGCTTGTAGTTTTGAGAGCATTAAAAAATAGATGATATGCACTGGTTAATTTTCAGTGGGTTATGTTCTTTTAGATACTCTGGAAAGCCAGTTAGGAAATTGTAACAGGGAAGTAGCAGTCTGCATGAAGTAGGAAGGACAGATGGATAACACTTTGATCTCTGACTCTTAGTAATCTCTGTCCGAGTCCCAAGGCAAAGTTCCACTAGAAACCTCAATTCTGCTGATACAGTTAGGGCTGCAACAACAAATCACCCCACATATGTAAGTAAGAGGAACCCTGATTGGCGGGGCGAGGGGAGATAATACCTTAGAGTATCTTAAAGAGTACCCCTGACCACAAGGTATACAGACCACTTGAAACATTTTTGGCATCAATGTCTCTCTCTCTTCCCCCCCCCCCCGCCCCATTTTCGAGTATATAGGGAAACTGTGTACTGGCTATGTATTGTCCTTTATTCAAAACGTGGTGACAGTATTTTCTGCAGGATAGGTATGCAGTTTGCGTAAAGGGGCGTGAGGATGGGACTTCTCAAATCCAGAAGGGCTTTCACCGTGTACTTTAGAAGGCAATGGGGAACATGAACACTTTGGTTGTCAACAGCATATACTCTGCTCAAATGGTTGAATCATGGCAGCAGAACAAATGGTAACTGGAGATAGTGTTCCAATGCAACTCCTTAAGTTGGATAGCAGATTATGGGCCTCTCCTGGTGGCATTATCTCCCAGCAGATGAATTCCTAAAGAGAAATGTCAGAAGGAATGCCAGGTTGAGTATATAGTCGGTGGGAAAGTACCTTAGCTAAGGCATGCAAAAGAAGAAAAGAAGCGTCCAGGTGGTGGCACCTTTCTAAATTTACATAGGCATTATCTTTGTGGCAGTACTGCTATTGCAGTAGGGTTGAAACCTTCTGGGTAAGCCAATGTCGTATGGGTTCTACATATAGGCATTTTAAGCTATGGAAGCTTTTGATGGGGGAGACACTGTGGGCACTTCCTGGCAGCTTGCCTGTGCATTGTGCGATGGAAAGTGTATGGAATTGGCCCTGTGACATTGTCTTCATTTTTCTGTTTGGTGCCTTCCGTTCTTAGCTAATGAGGGGTGAGTGACCTTTAATTGGCAAATGGAGACAATTGCCAGGGACTCTTGTTGGAGAGTCTGTTGGTGTTGCTATGTTAGCCATCAGTGGCTGTTAGGTATTTGACTTTGCTGCTGTGTAAGCATAGGATCCTAACTAGTTCTGCCAATGGCCATTTTAACTAGACTGTAGGCTGGAGCTTCCTGTTTCATTGTTTTGTAAGAGGTAATCAGATTCTAAGCTACAGTTATCCATATTTATTTATAGCTTTCAGTGTTGTGTAAATATAAATGTGTCAACAGTACTTGAGGTCAAACTGTTCTTAGCTTTTATTCAGCGCCACAGGAATAGCAGCACCTAAAGAGTTACAAGATGTGCTTAAAATGAAATTAAACAAGACGCACACAGCATCTATGAAAGACAAAAGTTAATGTGCTTGTGGTTAATCACAGGGCAGGAGGTGCCTGCTTCTAAATGGGATATGGGTTGTGGCTATGTGTAATACATACACATGTATGCAACACACAGAGAGATGTATGTTAGAGTGACTACCAAAATAGAAATATTAAAATCTTAAAGCAATACATAGTGTACATTTGTGTGTGTTTGTGTGTGTGTGTGTGCATGTGTATATATATAATACACACACATTCTCTCTCTCTCCTAAGAAGAGCCATGCTGAATCAGACCGAAGGCCTATCTGATCCCACATTCTGTTCCCACAGTGGCCAACAAGATGCCTGTTGGAGGCCCACAAGCAGACCATGAGTGCAATAGCATTCTCCTGCTTGTATTCCCTATCAATTGGTAGTAGAGGTAATCTGCTTCTGATACTAGAGATAACCATCATGACTAGTAGCCATTGATAGCTACTGCCTCCATGAATTTGTCTAATCCATTTTTAAAGCCATCACTACAGCTTGTCTTTGCAAATTCCATAGTTCAACTAAGTACTGTATGAAGAAGTACTTCCTTTTATCTGTCCTGAGTCTTCCACCAGTTAGCTTCATTCAGTGACCTCAGGTTCTAGAACTATGAAAATGGGAGGAAAACTTCCTTTCCACTTTTTCCATGACATGCATAATTTTATACACCTTGATCATGTCTCCATTTATTTGCCTCTTTCCAAGCTAAAGAACTCCAGATGTTGTAACCTTTCATCATAGGGAAAGTATTCCAGCTTTTTGTCCTTTTTGGTTGCCCTTTCCTGCATCTTCTCCAGCCCTTCAATATCCTTTTCAAGGTGTGGTGACCAGAACTAGACACAGTATTCTAAGTGTAGTTCCACCACAGATTTGTATAAAGGTATTGGCAGTTTTATTTTCAGTTCCTTTCCTAATGATTGCCAATATGAAATTAATCGCTTTCACAACTGCTGTGAACTGGGTTGACATTTTCATCAACACAGAACTGCATTTGCCATTTTTATTAACATTCTCCCAGCTTGGAAGGATCCTTTTAGGGCTCTTCACTCTTCTTATTTTAACCACCCTAAATAGTTTGGTGTCGTGAGCAAACTTGGCCACCTCACTGCTCACCACTAACTCCAGATAATTTATGAACAAGTTAAAAAGTATCGGTCCCAATATAGATCATTGGGGGACCTCACTGTTTACATCCATTCATTGTGAGAACTTGCTATTTATTCCTGCTCTCTGCTTTCTGTTCTTTAACAAGTTACAAATCCATAAGAGGTTGTCTACTCTTATCCTATGACTGCGAAGTCTGCTCAGGAGTCTTTGGTGAGGGACTTTGTCAAAAGCCTTTTGGAAGTCCACACAAACAATGCCTACTGGTTCACTTCTATTCACATGTTTGTTGATATTCTCAAAGAACTCTAAAAGTTCTTTAGTGAGACAGGATTTAGCTTTACAGAAGCTACGTTGAGTCATCTTCAGCAACATTTGTCCTTCTAAATGCTTTATACTTTTATCTTTAATAACACTTTCCATCAATTTACTTGGAGCAGATGTTAAACTAACCAGCTAGTAATTTCTTGCATACCTCCTCCCCTACCCCCGATGCCTTTTTTAAAAATGTGTGTTAACACTGGCCACTTTTTCCAGTCCTCTGGTACAGAAATTGATCTTAGAGAAATGGTACATATTTTTGTTAGAAGATCAGCAGGGTTGGGGAGCAAAAAACCATCCCTCCTGCCTCTTGCTATCAGATGTCACTGTCATGCAGTCAAAAAGGTAGGCTCCCACTACAGAAGGGCATTCTGTAGCCCTAGCAAGTATAATTATATGCTTGAAGGACTAATGTCGTGGACAGCCTAGACAAGGGGTAGGCAACATGGTTCCCACAGGCACGAATGCGCTCCTGGGCAACCTTTCTTAGCACCTGTCAAGATGCCTTAGCTCTCCCACTTTATTTTAATTAACACATTTTCTTATTGGCAGCTGTGATGGCTGTGAAATAGGTTTCTGTTGGTACTGAAAACTGAGAGTTCAAAGGAGTTGCTTACTGTGTTGGGGCTCAGACCCCACGTCTTGTACTCAGTGTTCTAAGCAAGTTATTTGTCCGTTGCCATGCCTCCCATGGCATTTTGTGGTGGTGTCCCCAACAGTTTCTCAAATTGCCAAATGTGCTCATGGCCCAAAAATGTTTCCTACCCCTGGCCTAGACAGAAGGAATGATGTCAAAGCAATATGGATCAGAATTGCATCTGATTCCTGTGTGTTTGCATTCCATGTAGGCTTAGGTGTTTCTTGCTGGAATCTTCCTTTTATGGCAAAGAAAGAGGATGAGCGACATTCCTTACTAGTTTATATACATTCATCTCAGAGGACCCAGACCCATTTAAAATTTTCAGGTCTCTTTAGGCAATATGATGCCAGATTACTCTATGAAGTAGTGAGTTGAGAAATTGCGGTGATGTAGTTGATTTTGCAATCTATAAGGGAACTTGAAGTGTGGGTTATAATGTTGTCTAAACCGAGACAGTGGGTGAGTTCGCATGTCACGCTAAGCCACCCTGAGAATAAGCCGCCATGGGCTGGTTGTTGGCTCGCTAACCCACCAGCTGATTGGGGTCTCTGCAGTTTGCCGTATCTTGTTTCCCCCTCAGTCCTCCCACCAGCTCCCAGCATGTATCTCAGGTGTCTTTGTGGCAGATCTCCTCAGTTCCTCGGTCCCTACATCAGCACCCTTTCTGCAATTGGTCTGCTGGGGTTGCCAGCTCCTGAGGGAAGTTCCCATACACACACATCAGATTGTCAAATGGAATTAATTTTCTGAGCCCTTATGAATGCAGTAATGTGTTCACATTTTTTTTAAAGGGGTATTGTGCAAGACCTCTGTCTGCTATTTAGCCAAGCATACAGATATCCCACTCTTGTCAAAGTCCTTGTCAATTTCATCCTCCCCTTCAGGGCTTCCCTTGCTAGCGAACACCTTAAAAAAAAAAAAAAAAAGACTGTTTCACCTATTCCCAAAGTAAGCACACCTGCCCCACAAAAGTTCCTTCTCCTGCAGCTGCTGGCCGTTTTCAGCTCCACCCCACTCCCCTTCATGCTTGTTGCTTCCCTCCACTGATCTCCGTTGTTAGCTGTCGGATATACATGTGGGTTACAGAACAGTGGGGTGGATTAGTAAATATACGCAAAATTCAAGGCAGAGGAGTAAAACTGAGAGGAAAATTACCAACTTCCATGGCAGAGCAGTGGGGCAAGTAGCTAAAAGTATGCAGATTTCATGATGGAGCAGTAAAGCTGAGAAGAAAATACATTTCATAGCAGCAAATTTTTGCATCTGTGCATTTGTGCAAGAATGAAAAAACGGTTGAGAGTGTGTTCGGGACACACAGAGTGTTTCTTCTCGATTTTTAGGAGGATGGGGCAGAGGGCACTGACAAGGGATGAAGGAAGATGGCAGTGGCACCGGCGAGATTGCGAGGAGCAGCAGGGGCTTTCACTGCTACTGCCAGGCAACTCTCTGGCCATTCCAGACAATCCACGATGAAGTTGACCTGCCAAATTCAGACATCACGAGCCACGCTGAACAACCCAACAACAACCCATGGGTTGTCAAGGTGGCTTGTTCTTGAAAAATAAGTCACCCTGCAGAAACAGTGCCAGGTTTGGACATCACAACAACCCACCATGGGTGATTACCCATGGTGGGTTGTCGTGCCATACAAACCATGTCAATGTATTGAAACTCTTGGGAGTTGAGACACTTCATTCCAAACCTTTTTACTGGATAATTTTATATAATAGAACACAACAATTGAAATAACAGCAACAGAAGCAGATTGTAGGAAGGTACTCTGTTACTTTGATTTTTGCTTATTTTCTTATCGCAGTAAGTTAGTATTCTACTAACAGTAGAATATATGTATTACTTTTCAAAATATGTGTGCTTCCTCTAGTTCAGAGAAATGTTTAATAGAACATGTTAAAAACGCACACGCACGCACACACACATAGTAAGGGTGTGGTGTTCTTACTATACAATGGATCTCTGTCTATATGAATCTGTGAAGTTTACATAGAAGAGTAAACATTTTACTGGAACTTTGCATTGTAAAAGTCAAGAAACATTACCTACAAAGTGAACTTAAACACTAGATTGCATTATTGGGGGGGGGAAGAGATTTTGGATTGATGGTAGTAAAATATAATGTAATAGGTAAAATTGCATGGGACTGACTGTGTTTGCATAATGCTAAGCCATGGGATTGTATACATTCTGGCAGCAGGAGGGAACCGCAGGAAGAACAGATTTCCCTCTACCCCCTGCAGCCCCCTGCATGCCTCCCCAAATCTGCTCCAGAGGGTAATCCTCTGGAGTGAATTTGGGGCATGCAGTGGGGGGGCAGGTGCTGGCGAGGAGAGAATGGGGAAGTCCTGGCATGAGAACAGACTTACACTCTCATGAGGGTGAGATCCAACCTATTGTTTGTTAACCATGATTTGTTTCTTTAGCCATGAATGGTCTTGCAAATGAGTAAACAACTTGTTTTCCCTATTTCTGTTCCTCTCCTGCCCATTTTGCCAGCCTTCAGAGCGGTTTCGTTTTCAGGCTGCTCTTGCTGGGGGCCTCTGTTTCAGGTGTACAGCAGACAGCAGTGCAAACAAATGAGGGATAAGCCACAGTTTGGGGTTTAGACATCACAACAAGCCATGTTCTAAACAAGCCAGACTTTGCAAGCCAACAACAAACCATGACGTTTATTTGTGGTTTGTAGTTTGTGGGGATGAGCTTGCACATAACGACAAACCAGATTTCAACAAACCACACCATGGTTTAGTGTTATGTGCCGGACAAGGCCAATAACTCATTTAAATGATGGTCTGTCTGGGAGACAGAATATGGTGGGTCTTTATCTGATGATTGCTCAGATGGGCAATACGACAGGGTTTCAGAGTACTGCCTTTCACCTGGACTTGCAACTACCAAGTGAAAGGCAATAGGCAACTTTATTCTTAACAGTGGTTTGCTAGAATTAGGGTTTGTTTGTTTTCCTTTTGATTAAGCGCTATGCACTTTTGTGTAAGCCGGAAAATACCAGTGCATCCCATTGTTGATTGAAACTGGACTGACAGATGTTTATGAAGTTTCCTGTTGAAATAAGATGGTTCCATCATACTCTCCCTCAATTTCACAATATTGGTGTGATAGGGATATAGAGCTAGGTGCGTAATTCAGAAGAAAGAGGTAATGATGTTTATAAACTGAATTATTTATAATCTAGGTGGTATTGTGTTTGCCATAACAGAGGTAACATGCACTAAAGCGGACCTTGGTCTTGACCAAGACAACTATAGAACAGAGGAAGGATAGTACCAGAAGAATTTATATGAAGTTTTTTCTCCAACATAATTTACTTGGTGTGTTGATTCTTTAGACATTCTTATGGATTTGTGTTATTTCTGGACTAGAAAAAACCCCAGAACACATCTTCTCTGGGTCAGGGGCCAGCAATGGTGAATCTCCTGTATTGAGTCTTGTTGTGTTCTCTCAGGCATTTTGTGACACTGAAGGAGTGGGGTGGGTGAACATATTTGCAAAGAAGAATGTCTGCTTTAATGACACTTTTGCCAAGTATGTAAAGCACAATTTCTTCTTCCTTTCATATTGGTTGGCATCAGCAACAGATTACTCTGATACTTTGTGGTACAGCTCCTCGGAAAGAGTTTCCGGGTATGCCGGCCCCAGGTTTTTGGGGTCCATACCCTGTGTGGGCCTATCTCCTCACTTCTGTCTCTGCTGCCCATTCACATGGCCTTTCTTTCTGGGCCCAGCCTGTACAACAGCCCAGGAAGAAGGCTAAGCTGGGATAGTGCTCTATCTCCGCCCGACTTCTGTCACTCCTTGCATGTGGAGAGAGGGCAGGTGAACAGGCAGTGACAGCAGGGCGGAAGGGCAGCTTGTCTAGGAAGCTCTGGGCATTGATAGTGGGTCCCCAATAGGCATGTGGGTCTTGGGAGGTGCCCAACAGTGCCTACCCCTGACAACAGCACTGCTGCTGAGAATCCACTGCATCAGTGAGCACTGGGGTTCTTTGCTGTCTTGCACAAGTGTGTTTTCATTTTGTGCTGTGTGTGTGTGTGTGTGTGTGTGTGTAAGTATTTGCATAAAGGGCCAGTTTGCACACTCATTTGGTCATTTATGCCTGAGCTTTGGGCTTGCATGCTAAGATTCCCTCCCACAGGTAAACCATAGTTTACTATCACATCTGAACCAAACATACTATAGTTTGTGCAAATCAGGAAGTAAGAGATGGAATTGGAGTGAGTGAGAGCAGAGCAAGCAAGCACGTGGGAATTGAGCTATTAGCACATATAGCGCTGGTCTGCCATGACAGGAAGGATAAAAAGTTATGAGCTATCTCATATAGGGTGGCATGGTACAGAATGATCCGGTACTGATACTCCCCTGGTGTGTGAATTCCAGTCACGAATAGTGGTGCTGGAGTGCTTTTTAGAGTCTCTGGCTTATTTGGAGCCATGGGTGTGTTGCTTATGGAATGCACACCTGTCCAGTGCAAAAGGAGTTGTCATGATTGCATTCATAAAACTGTGGCATCCTGCACATATTTGAAAGCATGGAAATAGGTACAGATAGTAAAATGTAACACAAAAAGTTACCACTGCCCCAAGAGATGACTTTTCTGGCCTAAAACTTAACAGAGTAGATTTTTTACTACTTGGAAATGCCTTCTGTTTGCATCTAGAGAGATGGTTGCAGTAAAGCTAAAGAATTTCTAAACGGCTACTCTTCATTAAAAGAATAAGTTCATACTTGCAACTTCAAATAATTTGCTTAGATGTTTATGAAAGAAGCTGTATATCTTGTTGAATTTCTTATTTTAGACCTAGCATCCTGGAGATGATCTCCATCCACATTCTGTTTTCCAAGCTTCAAGAGGAGAATCCTCCCTAATGAAATTATTACTTTCCAGAGCTAATTTGCTTTCGTAACTGAAACAGTCAAGTTCTTCCTTATGCAATACCTATTAATTTAAGGAACACTCCCGTCTTTTATGTCTTCTGCACAAACCCTGCAGGAACTAACAGGAGATACTCATGAATCTTCATTAATTTCAACAGGCCTTGTAGAAGAGTTTATGAATTCTGCTCCTCTTAAAAACAGCAAAGCAAATATTTTATTG
Source organism: Heloderma suspectum (assembly GCF_057233095.1). Lineage (NCBI taxonomy): Eukaryota > Metazoa > Chordata > Lepidosauria > Squamata > Helodermatidae > Heloderma > Heloderma suspectum. Next base: position 165,503,184 of record NC_139462.1, read on the forward strand.
TTAAAACATATAAACAGAGATGTGTGTTCTTGTTTATGGATTGTACTCCTGAGTTTTCAACAGTTGTCTGTTGTGTCATCATTAGAAAAGTACAAGGGGGAGCACAAGGCATTCCAGAGGAATGAGAGAAGTATCTTGCATCTTTCTTCCTGCTTTTCTGCTGGCTCCTTTCTCCTTTTTTCTTTTTCTTACACTTCCGAGGAAAGAAGGAATTGCCCACCCACACAAGGTCACCAGCCTGTTTAAGCACTAGAGGTGGTAAGAAGGGGCCTGGTGACTCATAGCCCCCACATGTATTTTAGGGGCAGAACAGGCCCAAGCAAAGAAATAAGCTGCTCGTTTCTCCAGCAAAACTCCCTATCCCAGTATGCCAAGTGCTAGCAACTGTGCTCTTATCTTTTCTGCTACCCAGGGATATTCCCAATAATGAGTGAAGTACACATCTGCAGCATTCTGACACATCATGGTTTTAGGGGGTCATTTCAACCCCCTGTGATCTTTTCTGCAAAGGTAGGAGGTCCCATTTTTACCCTGCTGTGGCAACCCCTCCCAATTTGTCATTTTATGCATTTACACGTAGACACGGGAGGACAAAATAGATTGATAAGCAAAAGAAAAAAATCTAATGCAAAATCTAGCTGGCCAAATTATTTCTCTCAAATCACAACATGCATAGAGAGTGAACCCTGACACAATGCAAGAGGCATGTGCTGACTCTTCCTCTTTCCTCTCTCCGCTGAACTTCATGTGTCCAAAGTCCAATGGTGTTTACTAATTTGTGAAGCATAAACAGAAGATGGATGGCAGTCAGTAGAGTGCATACTTGAGACTTTCCGGTTCCTTTCTCGCTCAACTTTTTCACATAGAGAGCTGTCAATTTTTAAATTGTAACTGACTGATTAGGTATTTTTATTAGTGCTTTTCTACAGTTGCTGCAGGCAATGACTACATAACACAATTGGTCTATGCTTGTATCTTAAGTATCTGGTTGGTTGAAATATCTAGGCTGGTAATTGCCCAGAATATCTTGTCTTGGCCTCCAGTAGCTCCTGGGGCTGAGTGGTGACTACACAGAAAGACGACTTATGAAGGTACTCAGAGCCTAACTACTTTAACTGACATGGAATGTGTGTTCCAGATGTTTAAGACCTTGGATATGCTAGGCTTTTGCTGGCGTACTGACTTTTGCTGCTACACAGCAGGCTGCCTGACTAAGCTTGCCAGATGATGGTGTTGAGGATGCCCAGATTTAATGTCCTGGGTGATTTCATCAAATGTGATAAGACTGGCTCTTCAGGGGGACATTTTGAGACTTCATGACCAACATAACCATGGGTCTAGCTCAAATCACTGGTCTCACATGCACAGAAGGTGCAGGCTAAATTTGATGCTTTGTGCTGGTTTGGAAGTAGGAAATCCAGAAAGGTGTGCGTAGACTGACAATGGAGCCATTTCACAAATCCTTGCCATTCCCTATCCTCTTTGGGTGGGTTAGTTAGTATGGGCACTTCCACCCTGAGATGCATGGGATGACTTGTGTTTTAGAATTCTCTGGGGACTTAACCTGCTAGTCTTTATGATTATTCTCCCCTTTCTCCAGCAAGAGAGAAGGGGAGCAAAGCTAGAAGTTTAAGCAAATTGAATGGTACACTATAGAAGGAAAAGTGTCATGCTTAGGGTGCAATCCTACACATGTTTAGAAAAAATAACTCACAGCATTCCCAAGCCAGCCAGTTTTCTGTCTAAGTATGCATAGGATTGTGCCCATAATGTCTCCTCCCACATCCCCAAAGTGGAAAATGCCCTGCATGTAGAAAAATAGCTTATTGGGAAGTGATTTAAGCAGTCTGTACTGATTTTTCCATATGTAGGGAGTTTTTTCTGATTGCCTTATTATTCCAGTGCTTTCATGTTAAAGTGTTATCTATCAATATTTATTAGGTTGGCTTGGGAAACTGGACTCCCTAGGAGAGGTATGGTTTGTATCAATCCTCCTGGGTGCTATCTACAGTTCTTGTGAGATGAATGTTAAAAATCTGCACATTGAGACTATACTGGCTTGTAAACAGACCATGTTTATGGCTTCTGTTTTTCCCAGCATGAAGGCTATTTGGGGTTCATCCTGTGAATTTGTTTAATTGTACAAAATATAACTGAGTGACAAAGGTCCATAATCCTCACTATTTGGGATAGTGCAAAATGGGTAAGGAGAAGATTGTCCCTGCTCGAAGTGATATAGTCTAGAATTAGTCTGTTGTGCAGAAATTATGTTCATGCTCACTTGTATGACAGAGTAAATAAAACCAGGGAAATATGTTGTCCCTCCAACTAGTACAATCGCTGTACAATATGCTGCACCAACACAAATTCCTTATCTTCCATTTAGACAGTAAAACTTGCTCAGGGTGCCTTCTGCAATGTATTTTGTACTTTGCCTTTGATAATGTGTGTGTCGTAGCATCAGTTATGAAGGGTGCATATGTATATAATTTTTATATTTTTTCTTCAAGATACTTGCATGTTGGAGCCTGACTTTTTCTCTTTTGCTCCTTGTGGGTATTTCAGATGGAAGAATTTAAAATATAAATGAACTAGGGTCTCAGACAGAAGTATCTTCATATTCTGCTACTTAAAATATTTTATTTGGTGACGTTAAGGACCTCATATGCAAAGTATGTTATTTGATCAATGAGCATCATACATATGTTTTCCCTTTGTAATTTGCAATATGTTTCTGTATTGGCACTTCTTTTTTCACTGTTGTATTTATATCCCACCTTTCAACCAAGGAGCCCAAAGCCGCGTACACGATCCTCCTGCTCTCTATTTTATCTTTGCAATAACCCTGTAACGGCTGAGAGTCAGTGACTGGCCCGAAGTCATCCAGTGAGCTTCATGGCCAAGTGAAGACTGAAACCTGGTTCTCCCAAGCCTCAGTCCAACACTCTAATCACTAACTGGCTCTCCATTTTGATCAGGTACAAAATGTATTGTTAGAAAACAGCCCTTTGGTGCAGAGCAGGTTCTGGATGGTTTCATTGGAGGTCTTGATTTTCTAGCCTCTCAAATATGGGGTATATCTAGGAATGTCTTATTGCCTACTCTTTGCTTTTCTGTAGTAAATTTCCAGTCACTAGAAATCTGACACTGAACTGTTATTTTTATCCTCTCCTTTTCTGTAGAAGGTAAATCATAGAACCATAGAATAGTAGGGTTGGAAGGGGCCTACAAGGCCATCGAGTCCAACCCCCTGCTCAATGCAGGAATCCAAGTCAGAGCATCCCTGAGAGATGGCTGTCCAGCCTTGTCTTGAACCCCTCCAGTGTGGGAGAGCCCACCACCTCCCTAGGTAATTGGTTCCATTGTCATATTGCTCTAACAGTCAGGAAGTTTTTCCTGATGTTCAGCCGGAATCTAGCTTCCTGTAACTTGAGCCCATTATTCCGTGTCCTGCACTCTGGGATGATCAAGAAGAGATCCCGGCCTTCTTCTCTGTGACAACCATTCAAGTACTTGAAGAGCGCTATCATATCTCCCCTCAGTCTTCTCTTCTCAAGGCTAAACATGCCCAGTTCTTTCAGTCTCTCTTCATAGGGCTTTGTTTCCAGTCCTCTAATCATCTTTGTTGCCCTCCTCTGAACCCTCTCCAGTTTGTCTGCATCCTTCTTAAAATGTGGTGCCCAGAACTGGACACAGTACTCCAGAGGAGGCCTAACCAGTGCTGAGTAGAGGGGAACTAGTACTTCCCGGGATTTGGAAGCTATGCTTCTATTAATGCAGCCCAAAATAGCATTTGCCTTTTTTTGCAGCCACATCACATTGTTGGCTCATATTCAGCTTGTGATCGACAACAATTCCAAGATCCTTCTCGCTTGTAGTGTTGTTGAGCCACGTATCCCCCATCTTGTATCTGTGCATTTGGTTTCTTTTTCCTAGCTGCAGAACTTGGCATTTATCCCTATTAAATGTCATTCTGTTGTTTTCTGCCCAGCGCTCCAGTCTATCCAGATCACTTTGAATTTTGTTTCTGTCTTCCAAAGTATTAGCTATCCCGCCCAATTTGGTGTCATCTGCAAATTTGATCAGCATTCCCTGCACCTCCTCCTCCAAGTCATTCATAAAAATGTTGAAGAGCACTGGGCCCAGGACTGAGCCCTGCGGTACCCCACTCGTTACCTCTCCCCAATTTGAGAAGGTCCCATTGATAAGCACTCTTTGAGTCCGATTCTGTAGCCAACTGTGGATCCACCGGATCGTTGTTTCATCTAGCCCACTTTGAGCTAGTTTGCTCATCAGGATATCATGGGGCACTTTGTCGAAAGCTTTGCTGAAGTTGAGGTATATGATGTCTACAGCATTCCCACGGTCCACAAGGGAGGTGACTTGATCAAAAAATGAGATCAGATTTGTCTGGCAGGACTTGTTTTTGACAAATCCATGTTGGCTTCAAGTAATCACGGCATTGTTTTCAAGGTGCTTCCAGATGGATTGCTTTATGATCTGCTCCAGAATTTTCCCAGTGATTGATGTCAGACTGACTGGTCTGTAGTTCCCAGGTTCCTCCTTTTTACCCTTTTTGAAGATAGGGACAACATTAGCCCTCCTCCAGTCATCTGGCACTTCCCCCATCCTCCATTATTCATATCTGGTAAACCTTTGCCATTTCAGTAACTTATGTTCACAACAACATGCTTTGATACTATTCGCTGGAGGTGTCACCTTTCTATTCCCCACTTGCCATTCTCAATCTCCTGGAGGCAACCTTCCCAATCTTCTTTTTGGGGGCATCCGCTCTTGGACTTCTGACTTTTCTGTAACTTAAATAAGAACTGCTGAAACATGAATACTTAACTTCTGCAGCAGCAACATATGTGCAGCCTTGCAGAACTCTATTGGTTGATTTAGAAATAAATCCATGCAACAGAAAAAATACTGAAAGAATAACTCCTTACCATGACCGCAGCATCAATGTGATACACTATTGTGATTAGTATAAGTTCACACCTTGTTTACTATAAGTATGTGTTTGGAATCATTTGGACTGCCCAATATCTTTGCATAGTACTTACTCTCCCCCCGCCCCACCCATAACCATCTTCCAGAGAAGCCAACTGACTGCTTAATGGCTAGCCATTCCACCAGAGGCTGCTGAAGAGTAGTAATATTAACTCATATTGCTTTGGGAGCTTGCTTAGCGGAAAAGTGATTAATACATGTATTAAATGTTTTAGTGAAAGCATTGCATTGTTAAAAACCCATGCATCCCACAATGGGGTGGGCTGAAATTCCACATAACAATTGACCCCATATATTTTTTTCTTCTTCTTTGTGGTCAGGTATGATGCCAAAAGTATACAAGGATTAATATTCTGATTTCCCACAAGACTGAATGTTTTTCTCAATGATGTTGTTTACAAAAATAGTTGTGTTGGCACTCAAGTATTTTTATGAGAAATAAATTTATCCTTATTGCACTTGCTTTTCCCCTCGGTTTTATTCCTGGATAAATTTGGTCTCAGCCTAATGTTATCAAGACAGCAATTACATTGGACACCTGATGCTATTTTCCTACCCTTCATTTGCCTTTAGCACAACAACAGCATCAAGATGGAGATGGAGGCCTTACCTTGTTTGCATTTTGTCTTAGCTTCTTTCAAAGCTACTTTCAATCTGTGCTTTGTGTATTGTGCCTTGTGTATTCTGTACTTACTCCACGCAGGAAATAGTGAATGCAGAGGTGGCGCTTGCATTGTTCTACAGAACCTAGTTATTTAGTAGCTCTGCTGATATGAAATAAAGATGTTACAGCCCAGACTACTCTACTTGCACAGAAATTTATCCTAGTTCATTGTATTACTTAAAAACAAAAGCTTAAAAGTGCCAGGCTCTCTGTTGCTTTTGTTGCAACAAACTAACATGGCCGCCCCTCTACAGCATGAATGCCTTCAGCAGCTCTCAGTAGCAAATGTGCTGCAGATTTGCTGCAGGTTCTGCTTACATCCTGTGCTTTCTCATGTGTTAAGTGTGGTACTTTAAAATCAGTTGCTGATGAAGGTGTGATCTCCTCCAGGACCTGTCTACAGATCAGGGTTTTTGTACAAATAGGAAGACTGCATGAGTCCTATCCCCCTGTGGATCCTGTACTACTTTGTGTCTTATGATATAACTCTTCTGTTCTTTTTATTGTGTTTACTAAAACAGGGGGCGGGGGCCTTCGTGATCCTGTTTCCTCTCCTTCCTTTTAGTCAGCTTGCTACCAGACTTGGTATGAGAATAAGCGCTTTCAGTGGAGATGCCTAATTCTTCCTCTAAATTGTTTTAATGTTTTTTGTCTGTATAAAATTGATAAACATTGAGGCCACATGAACCATGCTGGCTGGGGGATGCAGGGAGTTGTAGTCCAACATATCTGAAGGGTGCCAGGTTCAGAAAGGCTGTCCTAGGCAGCCCTAATTTCTGTGGAATACTTTGATTTGGGCTCCCTCAGTTAGGTGCAGACACTTGGAAGAAGAGGCACAATCTCCCCCATAATGATTAACTATGGGTTAAACAACCCATAGTTAATGGGGGCTGTGTAGCAGTGAATGAACGTGCTGTCTCCCACCTACTTGTCACTTCCACTTTGTGTCTGCTTTTATAAACAACTGCCCAATTCCTGGATTTTTTTGATGTGACTCTGAACACGGAACTTTAGGTTGTTGAGGGACAAACGACCTAGAGTTTTAACCCATTGTTTATTGTTGGGTTAAAATTCTGGGGGTTGTTTCTCCCTCAACAACCCAGAGTGCCAGGTTCACATGTCACAGCAAACAATCCAGGAATGGTGGTATTCCTGGTTTGTCTGCTAAACCAGATGCAAAGTAAAAGTGGTGAGTGGGCAGTTGGCCACTTGCTTGTTCCCATGTGGCCCTGCCAATTCATCGGTTAACCCATGAATTGCCGTTATGTCCTAACCAAGTCATTGTGCAGAATCTGCCGTTATCTGCCAAATCATGGAGGACGGGGGAAGTGCCAGATGACTGAAGGAGGGCTAATGTGGTCCCTATCTTCAAAAAGGGTAAAAAGGAGGAACCTGGGAACTACAGACCAGTCAGTCTGACATCAATCGCTGGGAAAATTCTGGAGCAGATGATAAAGCAATCACTCTGTAAGCACCTTGAAAACAATGCCGTGATTACTCAAAGCCAACATGGATTTGTCAAAAACAAGTCCTGCCAGACGAATCTGATCTCATTTTTTGATCAAGTCACCTCCCTTGTGGACCATGGGAATGCTATAGACATCATATACCTCGACTTCAGCAAAGCTTTCGACAAAGTGCCCCATGATATCCTGATGAGCAAACTAGCTCAAAGTGGGCTAGATGAAACAACGATCCGGTGGATCCACAGTTGGCTACAGAATCGGACTCAAAGAGTGCTTATCAATGGGACCTTCTCAAACTGGGGAGAGGTAACGAGTGGGGTACCGCAGGGCTCAGTCCTGGGCCCAGTGCTCTTCAACATTTTTATGAATGACTTGGAGGAGGAGGTGCAGGGAATGCTGATCAAATTTGCAGATGACACAAAATTGGGCGAGATAGCTAATACTTTGGAAGACAGAAACAAAATTCAAAGTGATCTGGATAGACTGGAGCGCTGGGCAGAAAACAACAGAATGACATTTAATAGGGATAAATGCCAAGTTCTGCACCTAGGAAAAAGAAACCAAATGCACAGATACAAGATGGGGGATACGTGGCTCAACAACACTACTAGCGAGAAGGATCTTGGAATTGTTGTTGATCACAAGCTGAATATGAGCCAACAATGTGATGTGGCTGCAAAAAAAGGCAAATGCCATTTGGGGCTGCATTAATAGAAGCATAGCTTCCAAATCCCGGGAAGTACTAGTTCCCCTCTACTCAGCACTGGTTAGGCCTCCTCTGGAGTACTGTGTCCAGTTCTGGGCACCACACTTTAAGAAGGATGCAGACAAACTGGAGAGGGTTCAGAGGAGGGCAACAAAGATGATCAGGGTACTGGAAACAAAGCCCTATGAATGAGACTGAAAAAACTGGGCATGTTTAGCCTTGAGAAGAGAAGACTGAGGGGAGATATGATAGCGCTCTTCAAGTACCTGAAAGGTAGTCACAGAGAGGAAGGCCAGGATCTCTTCTTGATCATCCCGGAGTGCAGGACACGGAATAATGGGCTCAAGTTACATGAAGCCAGATTCCGGCTGAACATCAGGAAAAACTTCCTGACTGTTAGAGCAATACGACAATGGAACCAATTCCCTAGGGAGGTGGTGGGCTCTCCCACACTGGAGGCATTCAAGATGATGCTGGACAGCCATCTGTCGGGGATGCTCTGACTTGGATTCCTGCATTGAGCGGATGGTTGGACTCGATGGCCTTGTAGGCCCCTTCCAACCCTACTATTCTATGATTCTATGATTACTAACAAGTTTCTATCACAGGTTCATATTTTAGTTTCATTCTGTCTTCTTTTTTTCATTGATAAGGCTTGCTTGCTTGCTTGCCTCCTTCCTTCCTTCCTTCCTTCCTTCCTTCCTTCCTTCCTTCTCACTGCTGTGTTACACCAGGAACCATTCAATTCAATCAGATTTTACAAAGTTTTACTAGGGAGAACAGTATACCTCCACTGACCTTGTGAAAACTTTGTAGACTACAGACAAGTCTGTTATCTTTGTGCTTTCTCAGATCATTATTACTGCTTTGTTTGAGAGGTGATAGAATTGAGATTCACCAGGACACTAAATGCTGTCTTCAGACATCATGATAAACTATGGTTTATTGTAGGGATGTCAGAGAATTCCGCCACAGATCTCAGTGAGGCCGAATGCCAGTGCATTCGGCCCCCTAAACTCCGTGGCGGAACGGCCTGCCCCCCCCCACCCCGCAGATCCCTCCAGGGGATGAGACTTACCTGGGGAGGATCTTCCGGGCGGCGGCGGCGGCTCCGGCAGCGGCTGCAGCAGCTGGTCTTCCCACCGGCTGCCGCCGCCGCCATTTGCAGTCTTGTAAAAAAACCCAACAAAACGACGTGATAGGCTACGTAAAGATTTACGTCGCCTATTATGGCTGGGTTAAAAAAAAAAAAAAGACGTGATAAGCTACGTAAAGATTTACGTAGCCTATCATGGCTGGGTTTAAAAAAAAACAAACCGCGTACGCAAATGGCGGCGGCTACAGCCACCGCCATTTGCGTTCCTTATTTTTGGCCTTTTTAATCTACGTAAATATTTACGTAGACTATGACGGCGAAAATAAAGGGGAATGCAAATAGCGTAGTGGGCACTATTTGCGTCCCTTTTTGATTCGCCGTTTTAGCCTACGTAAATATTTATGTAGGCTAAAATGGTGAATCAAAAAGGGACGCAAATAGCGCCCGCTACGCTATTTGCATTCCCCTTTATTTTTGCCGTCATAGTCTACGTAAATATTTGCGTAGATTAAAAAGGCCAAAAATAAGGAACACAATTGGCAGCGGCCATAGCCGCTGCCATTTGCGTACGCGGTTTTTTGTTTTTGTTTTTTCCCAGAGCCCTTCGTGGCCGGAAATCCGGCTGCGGATGGCTCTGGCCTGGCTGGGCCTGGCCGGCTGCTCCGTGGAGCTGCCGCAGAGCACAGCCGGCCGTGGAGGATTCCGGGAGGGAGGAACGGATCGCCTCCCCCCCCGTCGAGGATTCCGGGGGGAGGGATGGAACACCTCCCCCCCCCATCAACATAATCTGCGGAAAGGTAAGTGACTTTCATACATCCCTAGTTTATTGTGTCGCGGACAGGTAAGTGACTTTCGCCGCGGAAAGGTAAGTGACTTTCGTACATCCCTAGTTTATTGTGACAGGAATGAGCCACAGCAAACCTTGGGCTTGCACCCTCCCTTCTGCTCTAGTGCAACTGCGAGGAGACTAGAAGCTTTTGCTTCTATTTTGATTAACTACAGTTTAGCATTACATGAGAACTCTAAACTGTGATTAATCATAACTATGGTTCCTTGAAGAAAGCCAGCTTTGTAACCCATGGTTTGAAGCTGGCCTGTTTCAAAGAAACCATAGTTAAGAATAACACTTTGTCAGGTATAGATGATGAAGGAAGTTGCAGTTCATGAAAAGTAAAAGCAAAAGCTTCTGAATTCCCTGCAACCATCCCAGAGGAAGGTGGGGGATGGAACACACAAGCCCAAGGCTTGCCTGAGCTTTCCCCCATCACAATAAACTATGATATATCATGATGTCTGAACACAGCCTTTGTCTTCACATGCTTTCCAAGGGCATCCGTTCTTTTGGCCACAACGCACTGATGTCTGGAATTGGTTCTCTTATATTTGTCTGCTCTGTTCTTAAGTGCAGAGTCCTCTATGACAGTCTATTCTTTGATAAAATGTGTAAAGCAGCCTGAACATAAGATTTCTCTGCTGTTATGATGCTAGTTGTCATAAATACTATTGCTCTTGTTAACTATCACTCAGATATGGCAGTTTTGCATCCTTTTTTCCCCACTAAATCTTCATCATAATGCTTTAGTCCCACTCTTAACCATATTCTTGTCATGAGGTTTCATCATGGTTCTGTTGAAGAGGATCTTATACAGTAATAGTGTTCCGGGGGATAGATGGGACCAATGGTAGTTTGAATCCTAAGAATTATGAGTGGCATCCTGCTTCCAGAAAGGGGCTTTTCTGCTGCATCCTTCCAACTGTAGCCCCTGCCCAGCCACTCCTGAGGGTCAAAGGACCTTCCAGAAGAGCACAGAGGAGCGCAAAATTGGCAGGAATCTAATAACCTTTCCTTTGCCTTCTGATCATGCAGGTGCACATGTGAGTGTGCATTTGGCCCTGACCCAGCGCCACATGTGGCCCTTGGACCCAAAAAGTCTGCCTACCCCTGACTTAGATTATCTTAAACAGATGATTTAAGCCAGCATTGCTCTGCTTCACTTTCCCCAGTAACATACTTCTGGCATAAATTGCAGGAGAGAAAACATGCTTCTCCCTCTTGTGCCCACTTAGGCAAAGTCTCTAATGAGCATTTACACTCTTCAGTTCCCTTGAATCAGAGTAAGAATGTCAGTTCTGCAACAAGTAAAAGTGGTGGTATTGCTATGCTTTTTGTGTCAAACTTTATGTTGAAAGGGGATGTTCTGCTTGCTACTTAATGAAAGCTTTTAAGCTGTTTTGCTTGTATGGTGCCTGAGAGTTCCTGAATAGTATGTTGTCCCAGTGGAACAGAAGTCAGGGATGGTTTATCCTAACTGAGCTTTCTTTACGTTATATCCAAAGAGCAAAGAATACCAATCTAGGCTATTGATAGAATTTGTTTGGCAAGCAAAGAGAGATAAAAATAGTAATTAATCTCTGGAGTCTCAAGCATCTCCATTTGTAAGGTGGTGTGTGTGTGTTTTCTCCTTCAGCATTTGACTGAAGGAAGTAATTTCTTATGCATTTTAAAACCTTGTGGTACTTTGTGCTGAACACTAGAGGCATGTTATGGTGGAGAAGGATATAGCTAATTACCCAGTAGCCATAATTTTTCCATTAAATTCAGCAGGAATATACTGAATGGTTAACTATGCCTGTAAAACCTATTGCAGTTCTCTCTGGCCATTTATCAAGTTTTTTGGGCAAGACAGCAAGTGGAAGTTATTGGGATGGTTTGGAAACAGGAGGTGTGGGCCATGAATTAATGTAGCTATCAGTTTACACTTAGTATTTAAGAACAGTTTTTGGTTGCGTAAATGGAGTTTGTAAGTCCATGTTGCAGTGTTTCTTCATTTTAGTTGAGTGCAATAAGCTTCCTCGCCTGCAGATCCTTCAATGATGATTATATATTTTGATTAGGATAGTTCTGAACTGAGTTAACCTCTGAAAACCAAGGGGTTAGCTTTGAAACTGATTTTTTTAAGCAATTAGTTAAGGTAAGTAGAGGTGTGTGAGAGAGAAACCACCATCTATTTCTTGAGTGTTCAAAATCTGCTCTATTGTTTCCTTTTTCTGCGGTGAGTGCTTGAAATGTCTACTTTTAAATGAAAATGAAATTATCTAAAGCATCTGTGGAACTTGATATGGAGGGACTGTGTTTTATGAAAGGTACAGGATTAATGTATAGTACTCTGTCAGTATATTTACACTCATTGATAGTTCTGTATGATATTTTGTGATGATAGGTTCAGAACTTTAATATACAATTTACACTAGTTGAACTCTAAATGCCACCCTGAGTGCTATTTTTCTTGGTAGAAAGGTAGAGAACAAATCAAATAAATAAATGGTAATCATTAAAAGTTTGATAAAGTAATAATTGCTTTCCTTTTTGAGTCTTGTGTCTGTATAGCATTCGGTTCTGTTCTTGTTTACAAGTACAGGAATGCACATAATGGTTAAGTGGTGTTTCTCTTCTAAGTAAAGTAGGAGGGCTTCCTGGATTTCTTCTGTAGTTAGGGAAGGGTCTCTTCCCTAGAAGGAAATGCTGGGTTGTATCCTTCCAGTTCTCAGACTAGGAATCCAGAAGACTTTGCTGAGTACATCTTTCTGCCACATGTTCCTTTGTGCCAGTTTTTAAAATGGTACGTTTCCTTCTTCAGTATGGGGCCATACTGACAGTCAAAATTTAAATTATTTTCTTAAGCCAAATAAAAACAAAAAAGAAGAATCTATAATTTCACATATGATAAGATAGATATCTTGGAAATGGTGGTAGACTACTGGATATTCACACACAGAGCCATTTTTCACACATCACATTTTCCCTACATTACACAGGTCTTATCTCTGAACTGCAACACAAGTAGATTAGAGAACTATTGGGCAGTAACCAATACTGCCACTGAGTCTCCGGTCATTCTTTTGTGCCTGTGGGACCAATTGCTAGCACAACAGGAACTAGCATTTCCTAAAGCAACCCTGGAAATGTACAGAAATGCTCATTTCTGGAACAGGACAGGTCTGTGAGCTCTGTGACCTACCACGTTGCGAAAATTAGCATTTCTGCTTGGTTCCGATTGCTTCAGGAACTGCTAGCTTCCAGTTGCACTAGCTGTACTCCCTGCTAGCACAAGTCAGCATTGGATGTTCTCCATTCCAAGCAAGTGCAAAAAGATTCCTTCAGACTGGGACATTTGGCTTACCAACAGAAAGATAGAGCTGATTGGGGTAGGAGTCTGCTACCTTTTACTAGATAAGGCTAGGTTGGCACCTATTTTCTGTCAAGAGATTATATAATCCCCAGTGTCCAGTCTGCCGTGAGCAGTTCTTTTGGCAGCTGTTTAATTTGTGCTTCACTCTTTTCATGAACCTAGCTGACAGGAGAATACTTTTTGGTATGGACTCAAGGCGAGGATCTGATTTGAGAAGATTGTCTGCACAATGACCTGGTTTGCACACAATGCCAGCTTATGGGTTGTTTAACCCATGGATTTGTAGGGCCACACGGGAGCAAGCAAGTGGCCAACTGCCCACACACCGCTTCCACTTTGCATCTGGTTTAGCAGACAAGCCAGGAATGCCCCCATTCCTGGATTGTTTGCTGCAACGTCTGAACCCAGCACTCTGGGTTGTTGAGGGCAAAACAACACCCAGAGTTTTAACCCAGCAACAAACCATGGCTTAAAACTCTGGGTTTGCCCCTCAGCAACCCAGAGTTCTAGATTCAGATGTTGCATAAAAAAATCCAGGAACGGGGTGGTTATTTATGAAAGCTGATGAAAAGCAGAAGTGGCAAGCAGGCAGGAGCAAAACCAGGGAAGAATAGTTGGGAATTGGAGGCCCGTATTGTGGGGTAGAACATGCATAGTCTTTATGTACAGGCAGACAGGCTGAGATCAGATTTGGAATTTGATGTGAACCAGAATATTTAGAGGGCTCTTCTCAGAGGCCAGTCAGATCTTAAGAGAACTTCCCAGATGGCAAATTTTCGATGGTTTTGTAGCCAACCATTTATTTTATTAGTGGCCAGTGAAGGCTCAGCTTTTTTGCTTCCTGCTTCATAGAAGAAAATGTGCCCCTTCTGTTCCTGTTACCTGTTGAGGTTTTACATGGCGGGGGGGGGGGGAGAGTGATGAAAGATCAGCTAGATTGAATATATATGTTAGTGCTGTGCCAAAAAAATCTCCCACATTTTTTTTTTAGCCATCTCATTCAATTTCATAGAACAGTAATTGCTTCCTAAAGAAATTCAATGATGAAGAAATTTTGGATAAATTTTCATGGGTTGGGTTTAGGTTTCTTGGGCTTACCTTACTCAAGGGATGAGGAGTGAGCACAAGTACCCTGTTTTTCATTGTACAATCATCTCTCTGGCAGCCTGGAGCCTCCTCGGCTTTCTACACTTCAATTAAAGCCCAGTTTAAGGCACCATGAGGCAATTCCTCCCACAGGGCTTTTTCAGATCAGGAGTGCAGGCAGCCTGGGAAGCTAGCTGTGATTAGATAAGTTCAAAAACACCACAAAGATACATTATAAAACATCCTGAATGAGGCAGAACAATGGAAGCCTCTTTCATAGGGGGAGAAAACTTTCAGGAAATGGAGGGACAGATTTTGGCAGAGCACTAACTCTGCCTCAACCCTGGAGCTAGACACAACACTGCCCCTACCTGCATTGCGGTGGATGCAAACTGGGGGCCAGCCTGCCAAGACAAGTTGATGCTGCTTCAGCACAATCCCCCCGCCCCCCAAAAAACCCTTAGGAAAAAAAAAAAATAAGCTGTGTTACATCCCCTGCCAATGTGGACCCCTACCTGAGAGAAACTTGTGAGAATTTCTCCTCCCCCTGGAGAAATTTGGTGAAATTGTCTCCCAAATTTCTCTGCCTACAAGTAAGGTGGAGAATTTCAAGAGGCTATTTGCGCACAGCTCTAATATATGCGTTTATAGCAGCTCACCCTCCCAACCCATGACACTTATGCTTTTTCTTAACACAAGATGCATACTGGTATTGGTTTACTTCTGGCATAAACAAAAAGTTCCTATGGTGGAATATACTGAAAGCTTTCCCTGCTACTTGCCAGAACTACATTTCTTCTCACTCCAGCAAGTGTGTTTGTGGACCCCTAGTCCCAGTAAAGGGGTCTGTAGCCTTGTTGTTGTTGTTGATGTTGTTGACATTTTGCAGTTGCTGGAGGGTGGAAATCTTGTCTTCAGTCTGAAATGCAGAGGTTCTAGGCCAGCAGCATACCTGGCCCATGTGTGCTGCAACATTAGTCGTTCTTTAACAAAGCACACTGTACAATGTCAAATATCATACAGTTGTTTTAGTGTCCAGGCTGTTTGCTCCTTGACTACTGTAAACGTAGATTATGGATTAACTTCTGAAGAGTAAAGTTTTCTTAATACTTCAGAGATGAAAGAGAATGCAGAATCAGAGGTTGCATTCACACTAGCACTTGATCAGTGGCAATTTGGTATTAAATCAGATGTAACTGCTACTGGAAACAGAGTAATTCAAGGATGAAAAGAGAAACTAAAGGGCAACTGTGAGTTTCTCTGGAACTTAGAACCACTACTACATTTCCTCCCAGCCACAAATAGTTAGTTTGACCTGTGGAAATAGTGTCTTTCATAGACTCTTAAGGGATCTGTCTATGGAGCAGGGCTATGCAAAATATTGTATTTATTTATTACATTTCTATACCATCCAATAGCCAAAGGTCTCTGGGTGGTTTACAACAATTAAACAATTACGGTGATGTGTGTTAATGTTAATGGTGTAATTGTAAAGTCATATGAACCATGTCTATTCTTCATTAATATGGTCTATTGCATTACTTTGTATGGCAGTGTGCTTGACCACTGTTTAGATGCACATAATGATATTTCCAGAAAAGTTTTTATCAATAGTACAGGCTTATATTTAACTTTTGCATATTGCTATGGCTTTTGGCAAAAACACCTACTATAGCTCTACTAGATCCTAACTTCTGATTTAACAGGGAGGGTGGACAGAGCAATGGTACATTTTTGTATTCTATTATTAAGGGAAGTCATACTTTCACTACTTGAACTCCTGTATAAGTGCTTAAGAAGCAGCCCTATCTGGTGGACAGAACGATTTGTGCATGTAGAAATATTTAAAATAGCTATGTTATTGGACATAAGACATGTTTGAATTTGTGCCAATAAATGAAACTGTGAGACTGTCATTATATTATTGTATAGCCAGGAGGGCTAGATACTTTCTCCTGTATTGCAACAGATGCTGTACTGGAAACCAAACTTCACAATTTGTTGTGTGATTGTGGTCATGTGGTTGTCTAACCTCTCTAATCTAGTTTGATTTAATCCTTCCCAGTCCTACTTATGGGGTTGATTTTAGTACAGTGAGATTCCTACATAAGTCACAAGGCCACAACAAGAATTTAAGAGATCACATCCATTGGGATAAACCTTGGACAACGTAAATCTACAATTATATAGACCAGTTTTATCTTAATCTTGACTCATTCTCACATTGGAAATGGATGTCAGCTAGATTGCTATTCCTTGTTGAGTGCCACTTTTAAAGTTCACAAAAGGCATTTTGATTTAATTCTCCCTTCCCAGATACATTAAGAAATAGCACTGTCTTATGGATTTCCATTTCTTTCTCTGTTGTTTTTTCCTCTCTGAAATAAAGCTTGTGTTTATTGGCTCTTAACATTAGTACGCAATTCCCCATGATAGTGCAATGTAATCGTCTTTGAGCTTACAGTCTATTGTAGTCCTGAACAGGACTACTTCTACACAGACACAATTCTATGGCTACCCAGTTTGCATAAAAATGCAAAGAAGGAACTATGTATATAGCTGCTAAAACATAGCAAACTCAGCTTTTAAGTACAAAGCACCTGTCCTCTAAAACAGTGGTGCCCTTGAATAGCTATGCATAATGACATTTTCATAATCTAAAGAACTATTTTGATTTATGTATAGTGCAAATATAGAGCTATACAGAAAGGTTATCACACTTCTAAATATTTTCTTTGTTTTTTAAAACTTTAGGATTCAAGTGCCCTGTTTGTTCCAAATTTGTATCTTCTGATGAAATGGATTTACATCTTGTGATGTGCTTGACAAAACCAAGGATAACCTATAATGGTAAGAAAGTAAGCTAATTACTACTTGTAGTACAGGAATTTGAATATTATTAGTTAAACCTTCCCAATTCGATACTTTTTTTAAGCTAGCAAGTACAGTGATCCTAGTTCAGAGGACATTGGTTATCAGGCAGATTAGAAATGTAATAAATAAAATAAATTGGTTACCAATGCTTAATCAACACTGAGACATACCCAGCTTTCTGCTGACCCTTTCTGCTGGTTATTTTTTCCATTTCCCACCTGGTGTTCCCAGATGCTCTTCCATTATTTGTATTCTTTAAAGGTCAAAATTACTGTACTTAGAAAACTAGTTGTCCATGTAACTAAGGGACTGTTTGGGCATGTAATCTTTGGTATTTCAGAAGTGGAAGTGATAGTCTTTTCTAGTTCCTTAACTTTTGTTGTATTATCTGAACCTGGATCTGAATGAAAGATTCTCATCCTCTGTGATAGCCGTGACTTCCCTCTTCCTACAATATGGCCGAAGTGAAGAATCAGAAGTGAAAATTGGTGGCATTAGAAATTCTGGCAACTATAGGTAACCTTTAAAGTGAACACAAACCGTTAAGTCTACAGAGAAGGTCAGAGGAGTAGACAGACTGTGAGCATGTACAGCAGAAAGCCTATCTAGGCTTAGAGAATAGGAGTTAAGTTCTTGCCTATTTTTTTGTCTGGCTTGATGTGCACTTACACAAGCTTCTTATCAGAGTACAAAAGTATTGTAAGAAGCTACTTTTTAATTTAATTATTTAAGAGAATTCCTAAACTACCTATAAATATTTTTCCAAATCTGGAATTATAGTTTATTATACCCAAACAAGCTAGGATTTGTAAGCCAACAACACACCCAGGTTTAAAGTTGACTTAGAATCCTGGCTAGTTTGGGCATAAGAAATCATAATCCAGAGTACAGACATCACATGATGCTCTCCCTTTCCTGGCTTGTTTAATTGCTTGCATCAAGAGGGGGTGGGTAAAGTGGGAGTGAATGGGCTGCATGCACAGCCAACAACGAGGAGGCATCAAAAGTAGCCAAAAACAACAAAAGTGATACAGCATCACAAGGGTGCCAATTTATTTTGTACCAATTTGCCCAGTGTTTTGGAGAATATCTCCTTCCTCAGGGATTCCCTGCACTGAATGTGCAATGATAAGAAATATTGTTTAATGCAGGGAGCCCCTGAGGAAGGAAATATTATCTGAAAAGTGAGCAAGTTGGCACAAAATAAACAGGTATCTGTGTGACCCTGTATCACTTTTGTTGTTTTTTGAATGGGCTGCGTGCACTAGCATGCTGTGTCTTCACACTTTGGTTTATATTGTAAGCTGTAGTTCATGGCTTAAAGTGATGTAAACTCCTCTAAGGCTGAATACCAGCAATAGTCAACAAGTACTGTAAGGAAAAGTTGAAAAGAACTTTGAAGAGAGAGTTCAAGAGGTTGTGAAATCAATAAGAGATGCCTGTGGATGGTGTGAGGTTGTAGAGCCCCCCTGCGTATCAGGACCAGGTGTTTTTGGAATCAGACTGCTTGGAAATGCAGCCCAAAGTGGATGGTTAACTCCATGAAAGTGATGAACACAGCCACAACTTACTGGAGCATTGGGGCGGGGGGGTGTAATTTGTGTTACAATATACAGAATGTCTAATAAGAGACCCTTTCAGTTATATTCAGTGTTATTTTCTAAAGTGTTCTATGGCATTTGTAGCCTTTTGCAATGATGCAAGGAGAATATATATGAAGTTGCTTGCTGTCTTTGCCTCAATATTTATGTGTTATGAATGTAATTCATGTTACTTTGCTTTTTTTTCTTTGAATTATTTTTCCAAACTACTTGTGAAGGTACTCAGTCTAGTGAAGGATGGTTCTCTGGGCTTATCCTCTGACACAGGAGGAACAAATTCAGAATATTGTGAGTTGTTGTGTTGGATAGTTGGATAGATGGATAGATGTTGCACATGCAATTTTATAAAGTGGATATTAAAACAGATCATACATGTATTGCTATAGCTTAAAGTTTGTAAAGCTACTATACAACCAATATAGTGTTTAGTATACTTAAACAAATCACTAGAAGACATATCAAACCAGTCCATTTATGCAGAGCACCAGCCTAGCCTATTAAGCCTCATCGTTGGCTCCGTGAATTGTAAATTCACCCTGGAACACAGGTAAAACTCTCCAGTAGTTCAATGTAGTTAAAGATGAGTAGTGATGAACAAGTGGAAAACTGTTCACCATTACTGATCTTCTCACTGAGGAACCCCTGAACAACTTTAGGATTCCCAAACAGTTTAAAAACCACTGATGTACATCAGCTTGAGAAAATCTCAAAATCCTTGAAATTGCTATAACAACCTTGTAAATAAGCCCACAAATGGTGACAAGCCTGAAAAAAATTACTGGACTTCTGGGAGCTGGCAGAGAAGGGATAGAGAGAGCTGCATTTTTATTTTTTTTTTGCTGGGCACAGAGGACAGGGCTTGCTTACTCAAGCAGCCTGCTTGGTTTCACTGCTGGGTGCAGAGGAGGGACAGAGCATTCCATCCTTCTCCACCAGCCCACTTATTCACCTGCATGCCATTCTTCGTTGCCTGTGGCTACCTAGGCTAGTACTTAAATACAAAACTGTGCTACAGAAAAATAGTAATTTTTTATATGATATACTTGTGAACTCATATAGCTATACAATTCAAAAATCAGATCCTCGCAGTTCTGATTAACATCTCCAATCTTTCTTACTTTCAATATTTCAGTATGACAACAGTGACCTTGTATAGATTTTAAGATGTAACATTTGTATATCGCTATTCCAATACATTACTAAAGTTAGGAAGAAAGTTTGTTATGTATATATGACCCAGTTGAAAGTAATAGTAGTGTCACAATGGCAAACTGAAACTCTTTCATTCTTTGTTCAAATCCTCTTTATATCTAATCAGTCTCGCTCTTTGTTTTAAAATGTCTAGGAATATAAAAGCTGACTGATGCTATTGGACTGCAGGTTTAGGGTTGGGAAATTGCCTCTCTCCTCAATATAACTTACCTTGCTTGAGAGACTAGTAGTCACAGCTATGAAAGGTCTGTCAACTCTGGTTTCTACCCTGGTAAGTTCCTTAGTCAAACAAAATTGGAACATTATCTTTAAGCCCGTTTCATTCACATACTGTGTGTGTGTGTGTGTGTGTGTGTGTTTCCTACCTATCAATCCAGTGTCATACTGTCTTACAGGTGTTTGTAGTTTTTATAGCATTGCTTATTAACTGCAATGCTTTGCCAAGCCACAATGTATGAATACTTATGGCCTGGCATACCACTCGTGTACTAGTGTACACAGCCTGCTTGCTCCTGCTTGGCTTTTTCTACCAGCGGGAGCAGCTAAACTAACCTGGAAATTATAGCTTACAGAGCAGTCCTATAGATTTCTACTAAGACTTAAGTCCTATTGAGTTCCATGGGACTTACCTGTACTTTGCATGATTGTCTGGCAGATAAATCATGGGTAAAGTCTGGTTTGTTGTTACATGCGAACCAGGTTGTTGGCTTCCAATTCTGACTTGTAGACAGAGTGACAAGCCAGGATCCCCAATTCAGATGACACACTAAGCTATCCTTTCCTGGTTAGTTTAGCTAATCTTGCTGGCAGGAAGAATGAAACAGGAGTAAAAGTGCTTCATGCACAAACACAGCACTCCTGAACAGTAAGCCAGGATTCTCCAGAATTCTTGCTTACTGTTACATACAAATCTGGCCACTATTTATTGACCATTGCATATAACAACGTGATAGCAGTTTGTGTTTACCAAATGCTGAGGGAAAATCTTAGTACACTTACATTCCTGATGAGAAATTGGAGGGATTAGGGAAATGGTAAAAATTCTCTTCATCGTTCTTTTCACCACCCAGGATGATTACAAACAACTGGCTTACCAAATGTTTGCATCCATGTCATGATATGTTTCCACACATTCATCAGTATTCACCAAATCTCAAAGGCTGAAGTGGGAAGTTTACTGTTATGTGCTGGAGGGCCTCTGCTAAAATGTCCTTTTGTTATGCAGAGTGCTTCCCCTGGCCTCCCCCCCCCCCCCGTCCCATACTCCTATGACCATGGAAGATAGACATGCTATACATATTTAGCAGAATGGAAAGACTATAGCACAAGTGTGTCTTGCCTGTGCAGAAAGCTGTCATGTTTCCACTGGAAACAAAACCAGCACCTGCCTTCTGTGAGCAGACAGCTGGTCACTGCCTCTTTCGCTGGTTACACAGATGTCAGGCAATGGTGCTCATGACCTTACCATTTAAGTAGCAAGATTTCCCATTTGAGTAGAGAAGCTTTTTCACACTTGACTCATGTTACTGTTCGCAACTCATAAGAGTGTGCCGGTGTTGTCTGTCACTATCAGTGCTTTTCCTAATGGAGTGGAGGGCAGGAACACTGCTTTGCTTGTACTCGGCATGAGGCGCTAGTGTGCCATGCACCATAGACATATAAATTGTTGCTCTGGTTTCCTTAAGGACAGGACTAAGTGTAGTCCATGCTTTAAAAAAAATTATTCTGCACTCAGAAAAAATGAACTCTGTGACTTGTATAAATTATACAATTTGAGCAAATGTGCTTAATTGCATAATTGCTTCTGGGTTTTAAAAAAAATGCAGTAGTAGTAATTCATTTAGAGGCACTTCTTCCTCTTTCAAGGCCATACTTAATTTTACTTTGTGTGATATGCTGATGTTGCACAGTGCAGTGAAGACCCCAAAAGGATTATTGCTGCCAGAAGCCTGTACAGGCTTCTTGAAAAATTAACATGGTATCTATAATGTAAGTGTTGGACTCATACCACTGATAATGAAATACAGCTTGGATGATGTCTCCCACACCTAATCTAGTATCTAACTGAAAGTTTGCCCTAAAAATCAATGGCTGACCTGTTGACTTCTATTATCTAACATTTTAAAACTCATTACTGAGAGGGAGGAGGACTCGTCTTCTAACTTTCCTTCAGAATTCTGGAGATGGCAGTGGGCTCCTGCCTTAGAGTAGTTGATGTTTTGAGAGTGATGCACTATAGTATGTGTCAGAGAACAGCACAAAATTCAAATACATTGCTCTAGGGCAGCTTCATTCCACGTTGCATGTATATTCACACACAGGCAAGGATTCAAGGTTATGAAAAGCTGAACTCTGTGCTTTGTACTTTTACAATTGGAGTCCAATTTCCATACACCAAAAGTTGGCAATACAGGAAGCACAGAATGTTCTTTTTTCCCTTTAACTCCTGGGATTCTCAGCACACCTTGATGGACTATGTGCAAACAGCTGAAGACACAGAAAAACATTACAGCAAAATTAAGTTATAATCCCACATTCTCCATGCTGGAGAAATGTTTTAATCTATTATTTGGAGCCAATATCATACTTTTAGATAAAAGTCCTTTGCGAGCCAGAATAAATATTTCAAATTTCTTGGCAGTGGCATAACACTGGGCAGCTAGGTACCTGAGATTTTTCTCCAGGTGCTGCATCTGTTGGCTTGCCATTTTTGGACGAGTCTTTGGAGGAGCATGAATGCAACTTGAATGAAACTTTCTGCATTTTGCATTTTTAGTTTGCGTTCTGAATTTAGTACAGTAAGAGTGAACATGAATGGGGGAGTTCTGCTGCAGTTGGGAGTGGACGTTCCTTTGAGATGCAAATTTGGGGGAGCCACAGGATGAAAGTACAGATGAATTTAACTTACTTACATTTTATTAGGCAACCAAGTACAGGTTATAGCTAAAGAACTGACAACAAGCAACTGAACAATACAATGCAAAATATTGACAATACAAAGTTTACACGAAGTTAAAATTCAACATACAGTATACAAATATTTCGTACCTTACAAGGCTATGTAAATACAGAAACCGCATTTCTTAGACAAAACAATTATTCTCGTGGGCTATTCTGAGTCGAGCTGCATTTACTGCAAATCTAGCTGTGTTAAACATAACAAACTTAGATGTACTTGACAACAAATATATAGTTCTATCCCTATCGTTAAGGGTACCTAGAGGTGCTAAACTTCTCATTAAATATTTATCTTGGATTTTATATAACTTGCAATGTAACACATAGTGTATAATACCTCAACCACTTGACTACCACAAATACAGAAATGTCCCCTAGGGATGTTCTTGTGTCTCCCTGCTCTAATGTTATTTTTCATTGTCTGAATGCGCAGGGCTGTAAAGGCCCTGCGAAGGAAGGGTGACGTGATCTCAGACAGATATTTCTCTTCAGGGCAGGGAAACTAGAGGAGAATCTTTGTTGCTTGTTCAGTCGTTCACTTGTGTCCGCCTCTTCGTGACCCCATGGACCATAGCACGCCACGCCTTCCTGTCCTGCGCTCTCTCCCGGAGTGTGCTCAAGTCCATATTCATTGCATCGGTGATGCTATCTAGCCATCTCATCCTCTGCTGTCCCCTTCTCCTTTTGCATTCAATCTTTCCCACCATCAGGGTCTTTTCCAGTGACTTCTCTCTTCGCATTAGGTGGCCAAAATATTTGAGCTTCAGCTTCAGTATCTGTCCTTCCAATGAGCACTCAGGGTTGATTTCCTTCAGGACTGACTGATTTGACCTCCTTGCAGTCCAGGGGACTCGTAAGAGTCTTCTCCAGCACCACAGTTCGAAAGCATCAATTCTTCGGCACTCAGCCTTCCTTATAGTCTAGCTCTCACAGCCATACGTTACCACTGGGAAAACCATAGCTTTGATTAGACGGACCTTTGTCGGCAAGGTGATGTCTCTGGTTCTTACTATGCTGTCTAGGTTTGCCATAGCTTTCTTCCCAAGAAGAAAGCGTCTTTTAATTTCATGGCTACAGTCACCGTCTGCGGTGATCTTGGAGCCCAAGAAAATAACATCTGTCACTGCTTCCATTTCTTCCCCTTCTATATGCCAGGAAGTGATGGGGCCAGATGCCATGATCTTCATTTTTTTAATGTTGAGTTTCAAACCAGCTTTTGCACTCTCCTCTTTCACCCTCAACAAGAGGCTCTTTAGATCCTCTTCGCTTTCTGCCATTGGGGTGGTATCAACTGCGTATCTGAGGTTGTTGATAATTCTCCTGGCAATCTTAATTCCGACCTGTGATTCATCCAACCCTGGCGTTTCTCATGATGTACTCTGCATATAAGTTAAATAAGCAGGGCGACCATATGCAGCCTTGTCGTACTCCTTTCCCAATTTTGAACCAATCGGTTGTTCCATATCTGGTTCTTACTGTTGCTTCTTGACCCTTGTACAGGTTTCTCAGGAGACAGGTAAGGTGGTCTGGTACTCCCATCTCTTTCAGAATTTGCCACAGTTTGTTGTGATCCGCACAATCAAAGGCTTTAGCATAGTCAGTGAAGCAGAAATAGACGTTTTTCTGGAATTCTCTTGCTTTCTCCGTGATGCAGCGAATGTTGGCGATTTGATCTCTAGTTCCTCTGCCTCTTCAAAACCCAGCTTGTACTTCCGGTAGTTCTCGGTTCACATGCTGCTGAAGCCTAGCCTGTAGGATTTTGAGCATAACCTTGCTGGCATGTGAAATGAGCGCAATTGTACGGTAGTTTGAACATTCAATTCCTTCTTTGGAATTGGAATGTAAACTGACCTTTGCCAGTCTTGTGGCCACTGTTGAGTGTTCCAAATGTGTTGGCATATTGAGTGCAGCACTTTAACAGCATCATCTTTTCGGATCTTAAATAGCTCAGCTGGAATACTGTCATCTCCGCTAGCTTTGTTGTTAGTAATGCTTCCTAAGGCCCACTTGACTTCACTCTCTAGGTTGTCTGGCTCAAGTTCAGTGAGCACATTATCATGGCTATCAGGGACATTAAGATCTTTCCTGTATAGTTCTTCTGTGTATTCTTTCCACCTCTTCTTCATCTCATCTGCTTCTGTTAGGTCCCTGCCTTCTTTGTCCTTTATCATGCCCGTCTTTGCACAAAACATTTATTTGAGATCTCCTATTTTCTTGAAGAGATCTGTAGTCTTTCCCATTCTATTATTTTCCTCGATTTCTTTGCATTGCTCATTTAAGAAGGCCTTCATGTCTCTCCTTGCTATTCTCTGGAAATCTGCATTCAGTTGGGCATATCTTCCCCTTTCTCCCTTGCTTTTCACTTCCCTTCTTTCCTCAGCTACTTGTAAAGCCTCATCAGACAGCCACTTGGCTTTCTTGCATTTCTTTTTCTTTGGGATGGATTGGGTTGCTGCCTCCTGAACAATGTTACGGACCTCCGTCCATAGTTCCTCAGGCACTCTTGTCTATCAGGTCTAATCCCTTAAATCTATTACTCACCTCCGCTGTATATTCATAAGGGATATGATTTAGGTCATACCTGACTGGTTTAGTGGTTTTCCCTACATTCTTCAATTGAAGCCAAAATTTTGCAATAAGAAACTCATGATCTGAGCCACAGTCAGCTCCAGGTCTTGTTTTTATTGACTGTATGGCTTCTCCATCTTTGGCTGCAAAGTACATAATCAATCTGATTTTGAAATTGACCATCTGGTGATGTCCATGTTTAGAGTCGCCTCTTGTGCTGTTGGAAAAGAGTGTTTGCTATGATCAGCGTGTCTTGGCTCTTGGCAAAACTCTATTAGCCTTTGTCCTGCTTCATTTTGTGCACCAAGGCCATGCTTGCCTGTTATCCCGGTGATTTCTTGACTTCCTACTTTAGCATTCCAATCCCCTATAATGAAGAGGACATCTTTTTTTTGGTGTTAGTTCAAGAAGGTGTTGTAGGTCTTCATAGAACCAATCAACCTCAGCTTCTTCGGCCTCAGTGGTTGGGGCATAGACTTGAATTACTGTGATATTGAATGGTTTGCCTTGGTTTCGTGCTGAGATCATTGTATCATTTTTGAGATTGTACCCCAGTACTGCTTTTTCCGCCCTTTTGTTGACTATGAGTGCTACTCCATTTCTTCTAAGGGATTCTTGCCCACAGTAGTAGATATAATGGTCACCTGAATTAAATTAGCCCATGTTTGTCCATTTTAGTTCGCTGATTCCGAAGATGTTGATGTTCAATCTTGCCATCTCATGTTTGACCACCTCCAGCTTACCTTGATTCATTGATCTTACATTCCAGGTTCCTAAACAATATTGTTCTTTACAGCATCGGATTTTCTTTTCACCACCAGACACATCCACAGCTGAGTGTCCTTTTGGCTTTGGCCCAGCTGCGTCACTCTTTCTGGCACTACTTGGAAATTCCCTCTGCTCTTCCCCAGTAGTATATTGGACACCTTCCGACCTGAGGGGCTCATCTTCCGGCGTCATCTCTTTTAGCCTTGTGATACGTTCCATGGGGTTTTCTTGGCAAGAATACTGGAGTGGGTTGCCATTTCCTTCTCCAGTGGAACACATTTTGTCAGAACTCTCCACCATGACCTGTCCATCTTGGGTGGCCCTGCATGGCATAGCTTATGGCTTCACTGAGTTACCCAAGCCCCTTCGCCACAACAAGGCAGTGATCCATGAAGGGGAGAGGAGAATCTAGGTATCCTGATTGCTTCAACGTCTAATCTAGCATAATATTCTTGCATCTGTTCTTTAATTAATTTGCAGCTTTACTCTATATCACTAGATGCTAAAACTATAGCATCAAACCCAAGTTTCTTCAGACTTGCTTCATATCTTGTTAACCAGAAATTTTTAGAAGTAAAGCTTCTCTGCTCTGCTACACAGTGAGTTATAAGAACACAGCACACCAAATAGAGTATATTATTGGCATTCTCTGACTTCTGCCTTTATATAACTGGCAGATGTACCTGGTGGGAGACCCAATGGCATTCTTAAAAATTTATTATGTAAAGACTTTAGCGAACATAGCTTTGAAAAAACCCATATCTCTGCCCCATATGTAATCTGTGAAATTACCTTTGCAACAAAAACAAAAACAGCCGGAATAACTAGGTTACTTCCTTTGGCTTTAGCAAATTTTAATAGTTCTGGCAGATTTCATAAGCCAGGATGGACAAGTATCCAAACAGTGAGTTATAGGCCTAAGTCCTCCAAGCGGTTTGTCCATATTCTCAGGCAGCACAAGCCAAAAGGTATCTATATCATGACTAGGTGTTGCACTAGCCCTGTCCATCTCAGACTCTGTTAGAGCAAGGGCATCCAAGCCAGCACTGATATAAGCAACTTTATCTGCAAAATGTCTAGCAAATTGCTAACAGCAGGCCTTTGAGGGTTTTACCTGCTGTATTATAGAGCCTACACCTGAGAAGCCTTTAACCACCTGAAAGAGCTCCTCTGGACAACACTGAACAGATGCAGTGGTGGCAGAGAAGTGAGATTTCTTTGCCACCATCACAGAATAAGATTGCAAATGGATTCTTACCTGTGTTCGATTGTATTCGTTACAAGTCTTCCACCATTTGTGCTTTAATTGTCAACATAGTCGTTTCATCACTCTCTGCTCTTCAGAACACCAAGGAGCTGACACAGTTTTACGACTAGGTCAAGGACGTTTGGGAGTGACCATATAGATATCCCAGGTCATCTCCTCATTCCAAGCAGTGACCAGGAGCTCAGCAGGACTGCCAGCTAAGCCTGCAGGAAAATCCGCCAAAGACGTCAGAAACCCATCCAGATTCATCAGCCTCCAGTGGCAGACAATCAAACTCAGTCCCCCGCCCCTGCAGAGGTTACAGGTAGCCTGAAGATCAAAACTGATCAGATAAATCTGTCCATGCCAATGGAGTCAGTACTGGCTCCCCTACCCACAGATCATTTTCTCCCAATCCAGCACAGAAAAGCAGGTCCAAAGTGTGCCTTGCCACATATGATGGGCCAGATATGATCTGAGACAGGCCCATGGTTGACATGGTGGCCATGAAATCCTGTGCTGCTCCTGACAAGGCAGTCTCGGCATGAACATTAAATCCCCCAAGACCACAAGCTCTGGGGTCCTCAATACTATGCTTGAGACCACCTCAGTCAGCTCAGACAGGGAGACTGTTAGGCAGCAGAGTAGGCGGTAGAATCCCAATCATGTCTCGGATGCCCAGCACCACATATGAACTCCCCAAACTGGCTGACTATTAGATGGGGTATCTGACCAGGGAGATGGAATCCCTATAGATCAAGGCTACCTCCCACCCCTCTAGTTGAGCTTGGTGCTGCATAAGAAGCCCTGGTGGACACATTTGGGAGAGACTGATCCTCTCCATTCATCCAACCAGGCTTTAGTGATACAGGCCAAGTTGGCGTGCTCTTCAGCTATAAGATTAGAGGAGATAACACCCTTTTCCACTAGCCTACCTAGCACTCATTAACAACACCTTCAGGCTAGAGGGGACTTTAGGCATGGCACCAGAATGACTGAAGTTAGGAAGTGGACCGGAAGGGGATAGAGCACGCAGATGTCTCAATCACCTTCCCCTCAGCCAATTTTACTAGCCGTATTGGGAATCCCACACACTAAGTAAATCTAATGTGGAAACTTCTCTAAAATGAGGAAGCTGGTGAAAAGGAAGTTAAAAGGGGGAGTTGAGGATTTAATCCCTTCAAAATGCTTGGACATTACTCAAAACCACAATAATAGAAGCCCAGCTAAAATATATAGCACAGGTTAGGAAAGGTAGCAGCAAGTCCAAGAGGTCACCGGCATGATTAACGAGCAGTGTTAAGGGAGCTATTAGAGAAAAGAGAGTTTCCTTCAGAAAATGGAAGTCTTGCCCAACTGAGGAAAACAAAACACAAGAACAAGCTTGCACAAAGCTTGTGCGATGCAAGCAGACAATAAGAGATGCCAAAAAAAGCATTTCGAAGAGCATATCGCTAACAATACCAAGGCCAACAATAAAGAATTGTTTAAATATATTGGAAGCAGAAAACCAGCTAGGGAGGCAGTTGGACCATTGGATGACAAAAGGAGTACTGAAGGAGGACAAGGAGATTGCAGAGAAGCTGAATGAATTCTTTTCATCTGTCTTCACTGCAGAAGTTATAGGACAGATACCTGCGCCTGAACTGATGTTTTCAGGAAGGGAGTCTGAGGAACTGAGGCAAATTTTGGTGACAAAAGATGTAGTTCTCAGCCTTATTGATAAATGGAAAGCAAATAAATAATCAGGCCCAGATGGTATCCATCCTAGAGCTCTCAAAGAACTCAAATATGAAATTGCTGATCTTCTAACCAAAATATGCAACATGTCCCTAAGATCAACCTTTCTACCAGAGGACTGGACGATGGCCAATGTAACACCAATTTTCAAACAAGGATCCAGGGAGTATCTGGGAAATTACAGGCCAGTTAGCTTAACATCTGTTCCGGGTAAATTGGTTGAAGGCATTATTAAAGATAAAATTAGTAAGCATATAGAAGGACAAGCCCTGCTGAAAAAGCATCAACATGGCTTCCACAAAGGTAAGTCCTGTCTTACTAACCTTTTAAAGTTCTTTGAGAGTGTCAATGAACATGTAGGCACGCGTGATCCAGTAGACATTGTTTACTTGGACTTCCAAAAGGTTTTTGACAAAGTCCCTCACTGAAGACTCCTGAACAGACTTTGCAGTCATGGACAGGTTTTCTTATGGATCAGTAACTAACTGGTTAAAGGACAGAAAGAAGAGAATAGGTATAAATGTTAAATTCTCCCAATGAAGTGAAGTAAATAGTGGGGTCTCACAAGGATCTGTATTAGGACCAATGCTTTTCAACCTGTTCATAAATGATCTGGAATTAGGAGTAAGCAGTGAAGTGGCCCGCTTTGCCAATGACACCAAATTATTTAGTGTGATTAAAATAAAAAGGGATTGTGAAGAGCTCCAAAGGGTTCTTTCTTGGAAAATGGGCATCTAAATAGCAAATGCGGTTCAATGTAAGCAAGTGTAAAGTGATGCACGTTGGGGCAAAAAAATCCTAACTTCAACTATAACTTGATGGGATCTGAGCTAGCAGTGACCAGCCAAGAAAGAGATCTTGGGATTGTGGTGGACAGCTCAATGAAAATGTCAACCTATGTGGCACTGTAAAAAAGGCAAACTCCATGTTAGGCATAATTAGAAAAGGGATTGAGAATAAAACTGCCAGTATCATACTGCCCTTATACAAATCCATGATTTGTGTAAAGGACTCCTTTACACAGCGCACAGTTAAACTATGGAATTCACTACCACAGGATGTAGTGATGGCAACCAATTTGGATGGCTTCAAAAGGGGGTTGGACAAATTCCTAGAGGAAAAGGCTATCAGTGGCTACTAGTCTTGATGGCTATGTGCTCCCTCCAGTACCAGAGGCAGTGAGCCTATGTACACCAGTTGTTGGGAAACATGGGTGGGCGGGTGCTGTTGCGCTCATGTCCTGCTTGTGGGTTCCTGGTTGACAGCTGGTTGGCCACTGTGTGAACAGAATGCTGGACTAGATGGACCCTTGGTCTGATCCAGCATGGCTCTTCTTATGTTCTTAAGCTTTTTGCCCCTGAGAAGGTAACTGAAATACTTCTGCCATTGGAATGGATAGTTCCACAAATATTAATGAGATGCTAATAAAAAGTCCACAAAATACCATTGAAAAGATTTAAGAAAAAACAGTGTCTTTTTTTGTATGTGTAAGATAATTTTGCTATTTAATCTTTGTCGGCAAGAAAGGGCCGAAGTATTTGTATGTACTTACGAATGCTCTTACAACAAATGCACAGTGATAGCCCTCTGCCTTATGTGATTCTGCTGGATAGGAACTACCTAAAATGTCCTATACTTTATCAGTTTTTAACCTGAGAGTTCATTCAGAGGATATCCTAAATAGTGTATGCAATTGCTGCAGTCTTATGACTGTTGGGAACTGCACTTGACGGCAGACACTGAGCCTTATCTTTCACTGCATTTATGCAGTGGTTTGCATTTGATAGCCCAAAAGAAAATCCAATGCTGTAAAGAACAATATTGTTTAGGAACCTGGAATGTCAGATCAATGAATCAAGGTAAGCTGGAAGTGGTCAAACATGAGAACATCGACATCTTGGGAATCAGCGAACTAAAATGGACAAGCATGGGCAAATTTAATTCAGGTGACCATTATATCTACTACTGTGGGCAAGAATCCCTTAGAAGAAATGGAGTAGCACTCATAGTCAACAAAAGGGTGGGAAAAGCAGTACTGGGGTACAGTCTCAAAAACGACAGAATGATCTCAGTATGAATCCAAGGCAAACCATTCAACATCACAGTAATTCAAGTCTATGCCCCAACCACTGAGGCCGAAGAAGCTGAGGTTGATCGGTTCTATGAAGACCTACAACACCTTCTAGAACTAACACCAAAAAAAGATGTCCTTTTCATCATAGGGGATTGGAATGCTAAAGTAGGAAGTCACGAAATCACCGGGATAACAGGCAAGCATGGCCTTGGTGTAAAAAATGAAGCAGGACAAAGGCTAATAGAGTTTTGTCAAGAGAACACACTGATCATAGCAAACACTCTTTTCCAACAGCACAAGAAGCGACTCTACACATGGACATCACCAGATCGAAATCAATATTGAAATCAGATTGATTATGTACTTTGCAGCCAAAGATGGAGAAGCTCCATACAGTCAGTAAAAACAAGAACCGGAGCTGACTGTGGCTCAGATCACGAGCTGCTTATTGCAAAATTTCGGCTTAAATTGAAGAACGTAAACCATTCAGGTATGACCTAAATCATATCCCTTATGAATATACAGTGGAGGTGAGTAATAGATTTAAGGGATTAGACCTGATAGACAGAGTGCCTGTGGAATTATGGACGGAGGTCTGTAACATTGTTCAGGAGGCAGCAACTCAATCCATCCCAAAGAAAAAGAAATGCAAGAAAGCCAAGTGGCTGTCTGATGAGGCTTTACAAGTAGCTGGGGAAAGAAGGGAAGCGAAAAGCAAGGGAGAAAGGGGAAGATATATCCAACTGTATGTAGATTTCCAGAGAATAGCGAGGAGAGACAAGAAGGCCTTCTTAAATGAACAATGCAAAGAAATGGAGGAAAACAATAGAATGGGAAATACTCGAGATCTTTTCAAGAAAATCGGAGATCTCAAGGGAACGTTTTGTGCAAAGGCATGATAAAGGACAAAGAAGGCAGGGACCTAGCAGAAGCAGATGAGATGAAGAAGAGGTGGAAAGAATACAGAGAAGAACTATACAGGAGAGATCTGAACGTCCCTGACAGCCATGATAGTGTGGTCACTGGACTTGAGCCAGACATCCTAGAGAGTGAAGTCAAGTGGGCCTTAGGAAGCATTACTAACAACAAAGCTAGCGGAGATGACAGTATTCCAGCTGAGCTATTTAAAATCCTAAAAGATGATGCTGATAAAGTGCTGCACTCAATATGCCAACAAATTTGGAACACTCAACAGTGGCCACAAGACTGGAAAAGGTCAGTTTACATTCCAATTCCAAAGGAGGGCAATGCCAAAGAGTGTTCAAACTACCGTACAATTGCACTCATTTCACATGCCAGCAAGGTTATGCTCAAAATCCTACAAGCTAGGCTTCAGCAGCATGTGAACTGAGAACTACCGGAAGTACAAGCTGGGTTTCGAAGAGGCAGAGGAACTAGAGACCAAATCACCAACATTCGCTGAATCATGGAGAAAGCAAGAGAATTCCAGAAAAGTGTCTATTTCTACTTCATTGACTATGCTAAAGCCTTTGATTGTGTGGATCACAACAAACTGTGGCAAATTCTGAAAGAGATGGGAGTACCAGACACCTTACCTGTCTCCTGAGAAACCTGTACGAGGGTCAAGAAGCAACAGTAAGAACCAGATATGGAACAACCGATTGGTTCAAAATTGGGAAAGGTGTACGACAAGGCTGCATATGGTCGCCCTGCTTATTTAACTTATATGCAGAGTACATCATGAGAAACGCCAGGGTTGGATGAATCACAGGTCGGAATTAAGATTGCCAGGAGAATTATCAACAACCTCAGATACGCAGACGATACCACCCTAATGGCAGAAAGCGAAGAGGATCTAAAGAGCCTCTTGTTGAGGGTGAAAGTGGAGAGTGCAAAAGCTGGTTCGAAGCTCAGCATTAAAAAAAACTAAGATCATGGCATCTGGCCCCATCACTTCCTGACATATAGAAGGGGAAGAAATGGAAGCAGCTCCAAGATCACCGCAGACGGTGACTGTAGCCATGAAATTAAAAGACGCTTGCTCCTTGGGAGGAAAGCTATGGCAAACCTAGACAGCATAGTAAGAACCAGAGACATCACCTTGCTGACAAAGGTCCACATAATCAAAGCTATGGTTTTCCCAGTAGTAACGTATGGCTGTGAGAGCTGGACTATAAGGAAGGCTGAGAGCCAAAGAATTGATGCTTTTGAACTGTGGTGCTGGAGAAAACTCTTACGAGTCCCTGGACTGCAAGGAGGTCAAATCAGTCAATCCTAAAGGAAATCAACCCTGACTGCCCATTGGAAGGACAGATACTGAAGCTAAAGCTCAAATATTTTGGCCACCAAATGCGAAGAGAAAAGTCACTGGAAAAGACCCTGATGCTGGGAAGAATTGAAGGCAAAAGGAGAAGGGGACAGCAGAGGATGAGATGGCTAGATAGCATCACCGATGCAATGAATATGAACTTGAGCACGCTCCGGGAGACAGCGGAGGACAGGAAGGCGTGGCGTGCTATGGTCCATGGGGTCACGAAGAGTCAGACATGACTTAACGACTGAACAACAACAACAAAGCATCTTATAAGAGAACATAATTGTTTTGTAGATTAGCTGCTTGATTCAGTAAAGCAGGCTCCCCCCCCCAGTGCTTTCTGTCAAACTGTGTTCTGTGTTTCACACTTTATATATCTAAAAATACATTTAAATACCAAGTTAAGATTTTGTTTACATTGAATACTAAATATGTAATGCATCTTTTGCAACATGGAGTTGATGTTGTATGAGTCAGTAGCAAAGAAAACTCTGGATATTACCGTGTTCTCCAGTATCTTAGACACCAGATATAGTTGTAGTTTGTGCCTGCCTTAGATTTTCTCCAGGGTTATGAATCTGTGATAGTGCTACTTACACTGGAATGAGATTTTTTCCTATCTCAAACAAATATATTTCTGTTAATTATCCCTGTTAATCTGAAAACCAAACAATCCATTTTATCATGCAAGAGGACTCTGTGCGTGCGTGTGTGTGTGTGTGTGCGCGCGCACACGCCTATTACCATTATTTATTTAAATTTGCATAAAAGCAAGAGCAAAGGGGTAGAAAAAAGGATGTTGAATAAAAGAACTCCAAGGCGTTTCGGACCCTCAGGTCCTTCTTCAGGGTACTTTGTTAGAATGCAATGGTATCATTTTCTCCATATTCTCAGTCTGGAATATGGAATAAATGATATCCGTTGCATTCTAACGAAGTATCCTGAAAAAGGACTTGAGGGTCCGAAAGGTCTCAGAGTGTTTTTATTAAACACACTTTTTTCTACCCCTTTGCCTTTGGCATTTCTGGCAATTCTTGTGGGGTTCCCCCTTTTGTTGGCTTTCAGTTTGCATAGGCATGCCTAAACTATTGAGAGAATCATAGAATCATAGAATAGAAGGGTTGGAAGGGGCCTATAAGACCATCCAGTCCAACCCCCTGCTCAATGCAGGAATCCAAGTCAAAGCATCCCTGGAAGAATCCTTTGATTATATGAATTGGAAACTACCTGCTGTGCCATGACTGAGAATAGTGCCACTTTGCATTCTGTTTAAGACAAGCAGCGCTAGTCTGTATGCAAAAGAATAAATAGGAGGAGAAGCCTATCAATGGCTACTAATCATGATGGCTATATATTAGGCCGGTTCACATATCATGATAAGACATGCTGAAAATAAGCTATGCTGGGTTGGTTGCTCAATATCTAACCCATGTTACTCCCTACAGATGATCAGGCAGTTTGCCATGACTTGTTTCCCCCTTAGTCCTCCTGCCTGCTCCCGGCATGTATCCCATGGGCCTTTGTGGCACAACAGCCCGCTCCACTAATCAGTGCAAATGCACTCATTAGCGGAGTAGAGGGGGTTTTGTGCATTTTTTTCATCTTTGGGGAGATTTGCACACATGTAATATTGAGTGGGACGGTGCTATTGTACTCATGTTCTGCTTGTGGGCTTCCCATGTCCATCTGGTTGGCTACTGTGCAAACAGAATGCTGGACTAGATAGGCCTTTGGTCTGATCCATCATGGCTCTAACACTCTTAAATGGACACAAATCTGACATCAGAAAGGGTAATATTCAGAAATGAATGGGAGAACATTTCAGCCTTCCAGGTTACTCTGCTGCTGACCTTAAAGCAGCTATTCTTGTAAAAAGGAAATTCAGGGTCAAACTTCAGTGTGAAATAGCTGAATTACAACTTGCCAAGACCTTCAGTTCTATCATGACTTGAATCAAGATAATGGATGTTTATCCATGACATGTATTAACTAGCTTACCAATGCCAGGATATTTATTATCAACACTACTTTTTGAATGCCTCTAACATAATTGTCACTCTTTGCATTTTGTTTCCCTCTAAACTCAGTGCTTCCAACTCCCGCCCAAACACGTACGTACGTGTGTGTGTGTGTGTGTGTGTGTACATACCTGTCTATCTGTCTGTGTATAGACACACACACACACCAACATAGGATAACACAGCATGAATCTGATGCAGTGAACTCTAGTCGGTAGAAGCTTATGCCATAATAAATTTGTTAGTCTTTAAGGTGTCACAAGATTCTCGTTTCAACAAGTTGTAGCCTTTTGCATGCAGAGTTACAGTTCACATTTAAATAGAGGTGAAATCTAGTGTTTCTATAATAGTATCTACTTAATTATTATATAGTGGCAAAGTTACAGAGGTTTTAATCTAATGTGTTAACCTTACTTTTCAAATACATAATTATCTTGGCTGCATTCTACTGAGGAGTTGTATATAAAATCCAACATAAAGAGAAATGGTGAAACACAGCACTTGGCATCCACAATAAGAACAGAATGTCTAAACAGTTTGTGCACAGAGGGAACTAAATTGGAGTAATTAGGAGGCTGTGCAGGTTTTACCATAGCAATCTACAACAAAATACTTTAAGCCTTATAGGATTACATCTAGTCTTATCCCATTCTTCAACAAAGAAACCTTAAAGGGAGACCCCTTGTGAAATTGTATTAGTGTGTGTTTCTATCCATGATAGTGAATTTACCTGTTAAATACTGTCATCTGCCCATGGTCAAATATTCTCAAATATTCTATTAACCTAAGAATGCTACTGTGTACATTTTCACTATGGTGTCATTTTATTAGGAAGGGCAGGAATGAGGGCTGCTTGCCCCCTGGTCCTGCAGTAATTAGGGGCAAACTCAGCAACAGCGTCTCCTATTTTATCATCTGCTATAACTGTAGACGTTTCCGAAGGGGAACACAAGCATTCATCACTGGCAAAGCTCAGTGCCTGGAGCCACCAATGACTCCAAAAGATTGGACGTAGCTATTGAAAAAATTGAAGGTACTGATTGAAGTAAAACAGCCAAGATACTGCTGCCAATGAGCTGTTACATTATGGACCAATTTGATAATTTGGCCAATCAATTGACCAAATATTTTCTGATGGTCAACTGCCCAACTCAGTGTTGTTGAATGTTCACTGTTCTTGTCTTGTAAACACTGAGCTTCGCATGGAAATGTCACAGACTATACTTTTTGCTCTTAGGGAGCAATCCTATCAGGCTAGGCAGCCACCTCTGAACTCAGAGATGACCACCTACCTGATGCAGGGCGGGCGGAGCACTCCTCCATGCTCCGTCCACCCTGTATTCACGGCTAGATGGCTGATTTCGGCTGACTAGCCACTGGACTTCGGAGTGGTGGGAGGGGGGCCAGACAACACATAGGAAGCATCGTAATGGCACTTCCATACTCCCAACCCCCAGGAACGCCCCCTTTTGCCCTGCTCTGTGCTGCTCATCGAAGCGTAGATCCTGGGGATGATCTGTGCCACCTACAAGGTGGGAGGGGGCAGGAAGGTGGTTTTCCAGGAACTGATCTTGGAGTGCAGGCTCCGAGGTCAGCTCCCGGAAACCCAACAATCCTATGGCCATCTAGCCACTGTCTAGCAGCCATAGGATTGCGCCCTTAATGGCCTTTTAGCCCAATTCAAAGTATATTTCATGCAGCTGATGAAGTCGGCCCTAGTTAGTCTTTAAATCTGTTAGTCTTTAAGGTGACACAAAACTCCCTTTTGTGTTTTGCAGTTAACCCTAGTTAAGTTGCACACTATATTTCCTGTGCTGGTGTCCTATCTTCAAAATAATTTGTTGTTGTTGTTCAGTTGTTAAGTCGTGTCCGACTCTTCATGACCCCATGGACGCCAGGCCTTCCTGTCCTCCGCTCTCTCCCGGAGTGTGCTCAAGTTCATATTCATTGCATCGGTGATGTTATCTAGCCATCTCATCCTCTGCTGTCCCCTTCTCCTTTTGCCTTCAATCCTTCCCAGCATCAGGGTCTTTTCCAGGGAGTTTTCTCTTCGCATTAGGTGGCAAGTGTCTTTTAATTTCATGGTTACAGTCACCGTCTGCGGTGATCTTGGAGCCCAAGAAAATAACATCTGTCACTGCTTCCATTTCTTCCCCTTCTATATGCCAGGAAGTGATGGAGCCAGATGCATGGGGCAGGACTTGTTAGTGTTACCCCCTCATGTAATGCTTTCAGCATAAGAGAAAGTTTGTGTGAAACGCCCAAGTCTTTTCTAGAGGAAGGGTCAGATGAGCCTGTAGAAGAGGAAAGGCAAATCCATCACAGTATGCTGGGCAGGATATTGATAGAGGTTAAGGCTCTGGGTCTGGGCATTCCCCCAGCAGACACAAGCCTCCATCTTTCAAACCATTTCCCCTTATAAATAAGTATTAGCAGCTGACAATCAGAAATTGTTGGTTTCTCTAGATGCTGCTTTTGAACAGTTAGTACAGAATGGGTAGATGGAATCAGCTGGTCCCTTAAAGTTAATAACTCATAGACTCTGGTTCTTCTTGCAGATGAGCAACACATGTGCTGAAGTTGTATGCTATAGCTCTACCCCGGGGTACTGTAATGCCTTCAGAAGGGGCAGTCCAACCTGAGAGTTCCATAGATTACGAGTTGGAGAGCATGCCCAAGATAAATATTGAGACTTCAGCAGCTGCATAAAAGTATTACAGATACGTGTTTTAATTTTTTTGGCTAAAGCCTTATTGACCCAAATAAATGGAGTTCAGGATCAGATACAAGGGGATAAGAAAATGGCATCCTACCTAAACAAAATAGCCTTAATGGTGGCATATGTTGGCACACAACATCTAGCTGAAACACTGAATTTTCACCTGATAAGTACCTTGTGAAGGAGGGGAGTTCTCTTTGAACTGCTCAACAAGCTGCTCACAAACCTAGCAGAGGAAATAAAAGGCACCTGTCTTTGGCCATGCCAAAGTGTAATTCTTCTTCAAAGTCTCTGTGCATCAGACCTAGGAGAAGGGGGAAAGGCCTCTGTATTTGGCCATGCCGAAGTCTAATTTTCATCCGGACTACTAAACACCTTGAAAACAGATTTCACATATCCAGTTTCCAGCCATATCAATAACTATATCTAGATGATGTTTATATTACACACACATATCACCAGAATACCAGGCTAAAGGGTACAAGGGACTCAACAGGATTTACCTAGTCTAAGCAATATCAACACCCACAGAATAAATACAGCTGACCCACACTCCTCAATATACCAGTTGACAGATCATAGATACCGTGTCTATGAGTTACATAATAGAATGTGTAGGATTCTCCAAAGAAAAGTTGCAGTATTTCCCACTCCAGAGCAGTAGTGTAGTGGCAAATTCAGAAGTGCAGGGTCCCTTCATGACAGTCACAGCCACACCCCCTCACACCCATGCCCCCATCTAAAATTATACAACCCTGTAAGATTATACAATACAAATGAGCTTTCAGTCACTTTGTTTGGGGTATCTGGTAACCCTAATTCAGAATTATTAAAAGGTCTATTTGAAAAGAAAATGCACACACACACACAAAGTCATGTCCAGCAACTTGCTAGAAAATATTTGGTTAATCATAAAATCATAGAATAGTAGGGTTGGAAGGGGCCTATAAGACCAACTAGTCCAACCCCCTGCTCAATGCAGGAATCCAAGTCAAAGCATCCCTGACAGATGGCTGTCCAGCTTCATCTTGAATGCCTCCAGTGTGGACTAAAAAGGTTAGTCCTTTTTAATTCAAGAAACATGTAATCATCATCATAGTACAGTTATTAGTAATTATTATTATGAAGAGACATTGCAACTAGGTGTGAAGCAATGCCCCATTACAATAAATGGAACTTAGTCTGCGGTGACCCACAACTCCTTTAAGGCTACAATGCTATACACACTTATTTGGGAGTAAATCCCATTGAACATAATGGTACTTACCTCTGAATAGATAAGTAGGATTGCCCTACAAGGCTACCAGCATAACTACACTCACTA
Organism: Heloderma suspectum; assembly: GCF_057233095.1. Lineage (NCBI taxonomy): Eukaryota > Metazoa > Chordata > Lepidosauria > Squamata > Helodermatidae > Heloderma > Heloderma suspectum. The sequence goes on from NC_139462.1 coordinate 165,542,785, forward strand.
GGGGTGTAAACTTAAGTCCAAATCAGCCCCCTGTCAGTAGCCGTGAATGTAGGCACTCGAGTGGTGGGTTAGGAACAAACTTTTACTGGAGATATAACAAACTTATAGCTCAAGGTAAGCTGGCTGAGGTCAGCATCACTTGGAGGAGGAGGAAGGGAAGATAGGAAAGTAGAGGGAGGAGAGGAGGAAAAGGCAGAAGGACCTCTCAGAGATCCCCTCCCACCATACTCGTATTAACCCTTCAAGTTCGGATTAAGTGACTCATGGCCCTAGTCCCTCCAACATAAACTCCATTGAGCACATTGGGACTTACTTCTGAGTAAACAAGCCTAGGATCCTACTGTCAACCCCAGGCCTCCTCTTGCACCTTGAAGGACAAACTTCATGTGCAAACAAACAGATGGTGAAACCTTTTCACTTCATGGTGCTAAAACATGATCCCCTGCTAACGTCTGCACATCAAGCCCACTAGAATCCCTCCACACATAAGCACGAACAACAGAGAATTATGGTGGCAGTGCCCCCCCCCACCGCCTGCTCCTGTCGTGGCCAGCAGCAGCAGCCATGAACGGGTGGCCGGTGCTGCAGGACAACGAGGGCAGCGCCAGGCACGCAGGCATGGAGCGAGGACAACCAGGAGGGTGGGGAAAGGGTCAGGAAGCTGAGGGGCTGGCTGGCTGGGGACGGTCGAGTTGCGAGGCATGGTGGCTGATCAAGGGGTGGAAGGTGGAGAAGCCGAGAGCTGAGGAGGAGAATAGGGGGTGCCAAGAGAAGGCTGCAAAGCTCCTTCAGGCTCCCTCTCTCGCCCCATTTGTCCGGCTGACTCTGCATGGTAGGCGAGAGGCAGCCACCAGTCACCCACACTCCCTTTCTCTGCTCCCTCCTCCTCCTGCCGCATCTGCCCCTGCAGCAGCAGCAACAGACTGCGACCCGGCTGGGAGCCGGCTCCAATAAACGTGCAGGAGCAAAGCCCCAGTACGATCCCCCAGCACTACACTGCTGCTGCAGAGGACATGTCAATAAAGAGACTGATGATGGAGGCAATTGCTAAGCTCCCACACACAGAATGTAGAAGCAGTTTGACTAGACCAAAGATGCATGGAGATATATTCCATAGTTACCCTAGGGGATGTAGGTGCTAGGCATTTGATCTTGTGGCCCATCACTTCAGAACTCTGATAATAGACCCATTTAGCTCAGGAACATGATAAGTACTGCAAAGTTCTTCAGCAGGCATAGAGTCCAGCTATTGGTCAACAAGGCTCATGCATTTCCCCCTGTGGCAGTTCTAGGAAGGCACTCAACATGATTTAGGTTGAACAAATAGATGTCAGGTTTGGCCCTGCAGACAATGATTTTCCAAGCTGCAATATATGAAATGACATCCACTTTAGCTGTACATATTCCCACAATTCCTAGTGCGTGGGACCCTTACTCCATCCCAGTCCTTGCATGTATATTTGAGTGAAGTGTATTTAAGTCTTTGGACTCCTCTAGTAAGGCTGTCTTAATTCTTAAAGCAATCTGTAAACAATCTAGTAAAGGGATTTATGATGTAACATGGAGAAGTTTCGAAGGATGGTGCAAGGTTCATACGTTATGTCCAACCAGAGTGAAAATTTGCTACATCCTGGATTTGTTTTCTTTGCAAGATGGACTTTAGAAGGCTAAATCAAACTCTTGACAGATACCTTGTATGTTTTTATTAAGTTTTCATTTATTCAAGAATTACTGAGTGTCTCAGAGTGCACGGTGCTTCAGAAGAATTTATCTGGGCGGTTGCTGGAAGAAGTGTGTTATTCCCAAAGGCAGTCTCTCTTCAACTTTTGTTATGCACTAAGCCTCTTGCTGGCCCAGAAGGTGTATAATTTAAACTAGATGCTATTTTGTGAAGTGGCACCTGAGACAATGTGAGAAGGACAACTCCAAAGAAAACATATGGCTGACTGTTGTACTTAATCTATCTTAGGCCACTCCTCCAATACCACTAAGAATTGACATAGAATTTGAACAAACCCTGGCCTAAAATCAATTCTGCAGGCCAGAGCATTGTCTACTGCTATTTTGTTCATGCAACATTTTCCATTTTTAAAAATGAGTTTGATTGCTGTGAACTTACCTATATTTGCATGAAATAATTCTACAATGCTTGCTGAATCTATACACTGGCTGTAGTACATAATAACAAAAACAAGATTTCTTAAAAATGTACAGACTTGTTAGGCCTGTCTCTTTGCATATAATAGAATTATACTTTGAGGCATTTGGTGCCATTGTTGTTTGCCCTGGCCTATAAAGTAAGCAAAAAGGATATGAAGTTGCTTGAAAGCAATTAAAATGTCAGTCATTAAAACAAAGATCACATTTATGGAAATTTTAAAGTATCAATGCAAATTAAAGCAATTGTCACTGGCCAAGGAACAGCATTTTATGCTCAGATGCTTCTGGATTATTTTTTTAAAATAAATCAATTATCACTCTTGATTTTCTAGGCAAGTGTACATTGTGTGCTGCTTTTGTGGTGGTCTGCTATCATTGAGGGTTCAAGAACAAAAAAAGTATTCAGGTAACATGCCTGATCTTTAATTTGCAAAGTTGTAGTGCTTATGTCTCTCCCCTTCCGCCTGCCTGCCCCTCTTTCTGCTGAAACAGATAATTTGTTTTGGATGCATCATCTGAATGCCAAATATTCTTGTTATAAAGCAGTGCATAGATACTTGTTTGATGCTTTCATAAAACAAATATTTATTAAAGATACTGTTTTTTGTTTTGCTGTCTGCTTTTACTCATGCTGCCTTGCCCTGCATTAAAAGTATAGGCATGTACTTAGAAAAGCTTACTTTTATTTTGCAGTTTGGGTGCATAAAAGCTGATACTTTTACCAGTATCTACTTGATATAGCTGTCTACAGAAGCACCAAGTATACCAAGTTATTCAGGATAGTTCACGGATGTGGCAAACAACATTTGATTGACTGGCCTTTAAGTAGATATCTCCTCTAGTGCTAAAATCTTTAAATATCAGACTAGTAAGTAACATATCTTAACTTGTGCCCAATGAACTTCCACAGCAAGCAGGTGACATCTGAAGTTAGAAGGACCAGGTCAAATGTGGGCCAGGAGCTTTAGGATCTCCTCTTCCTTACAATAGATCTCATGCAGCAAGGGTGTGAGCAAATGCTACCTGCCCACTCTGTCTTGCCTTGTGGCAGCAGGCAGTGGAGGCAGTGCAGTGGCGGGAGCCTCCACAGTAGTTCAAGTCAGTTTGCTCCAAGATTTCTGTTCAAGTTTCTTTTCATTCTCTCTCCCCCCCCCCCACCCCTCTCTCTGTTGTTTTCTCTGCACTTATCACACTACTGGTAATAAACTGCTGTGGCTGGGTTTGTGCTTAGAAGTCTGAGATCAATTCACTGACTAATATTCATGTTAGAGAAATAAACATGTCTATCGGACAATGAACACATGTCGGAGAATTCAAAGTACAAACCCAACCTCCCCTTATCACATGTTGTATCTTCTTTACAGCTTGAAAACCCTGAGCTTGAGAAATATTAATGTATGCCAAGTGTTCTCTTGTTTTAAATGGGTACTATTGGTGATCAACAGGGTGTGGTTGGTTTTCTAACAATTTTCTGAGACAAGACTGGCATGAGTGGGAAGTACTATCCCGGGAAGTACTAGTTCCCCTCTACTCAGCACTGGTTAGGCCTCATCTGGAGTACCGTGTCCAGTTCTGGGCACCACATTTTAAGAAGGATGCAGACAAACTGGAGAGGGTTCAGAGGAGGGCAACAAAGATGATCAGGGGACTGGAAACAATGCCCTATGAGGAGAGACTGAAAGAACTGGGCATGTTTAGCCTTGAGAAGAGAAGACTGAGGGGAGATATGATAGCGCTCTTTAAGTACTTGAAAGGTGGTCACAGAGAGGAAGGCCAGGATCTCTTCTCGATCATCCCAGAGTGCAGGACACGGAATCATGGGCTCAAGTTACGGGAAGCCAGATTCTGGCTGAACATCAGGAAAAACTTCCTGACTGTTGGAGCAATACGACAATGGAACCAGTTACCTAGGGAGGTAGTGGGCTCTCTCACATTGGAGGCGTTCAGGACGAGGCTGGACAGCCATCTGTCAGGGATGGTCTGACTTGGATTCCTGCATTGAGCAGGGGGTTGGACTCGATGGCCTTGTAGGCCCCTTCCAACCATACTATTCTTTGATTCTATGATTCTTTGAGTGTTTATTACATTGCCTCTTGACCTCACAAGAGGTTCCAGATCTTTAAAATGTCTGGAAGTTGGCAACACTAGAAAAGAGTTATACTACTGTTGCTTCTGCCATGTTCTGGATAGCAGTTCCTGAGGAACATTGAGGTGGCATTCACATGGGCCATGAGGTTCTTCTTATTTTAAGTGGATTACACAGGCCCGAAGCTTACCCACCTGTGGGCATCCATGTATCTGAATAATGAAACTGCCTGTAGTTTTTTTTCCTGCTGATATGGGGCAGAGCGACAAACCTCATAAATGTGGAAGCTACTGCTTCAGTTTTAGCTTCTCTGTTTATGGTGACAACATTTTCTTTGTATAAGAGGGACTGGGGAATAGATCTGATGTGTGAGTCTTCTTTTTATATAGTCTGCTTATTTGGCTATGGTGGGAAAAATACAGTAGATGTGGGAATGACCCTTCATAGCTTGTAAGTGCATTAGTAAGGTAAATTACTGTGATTTGAAATGGGGCTTGTCTGTTTAAGATAATTCTTTTTTTCCCTTTTTTTCCAATTTTTTATTGTGAGTTTTAACAAAACAAAACAAAAACATAACAAAATTTAAAAATTTAAAAATGCAACAGCATATTCTAAAATCCTCAGTTTCAAATATTAGAATATTCAAGAAAGAAAGAAAAAAAGAGAGAGAGAAATAGGTTACACATACACTTCAGTAAAAGCAGACCAAATATCCACATATAAGTCCATCTGCAATTTACGTCCATATACCACTCTTTCAAATGTTGCTAGTGTTGTTAGGTCTTCAGTCCATTGCATTATAGGCGGTGGGCTTTTATCCTTCCAATATTGTAATATCAGACTTTTAGCAACCAAAAGGGTGTGAAAATTCCATTTACGCTGACCATGTGCTACATTCCAAGAAGCTGGTAAGTAATTTAAAAGAACATTTACATCAGTAAATATTAAAGAGCTTTCCAATATAAAATTTATCCATATAACTTCCTCCCAAAAGGAGGCGGCCATTGGGCATTTCCAAAACATATGAATAAGAGAAGCATTGACTGCATTACACCTCCAACAATTAGCCGAATTTGATAAGCCTTTATTAAATAGATGTTGTGGCGTCCAGTAGACCCAAAACAAAAGTTTTTGCTGAATAAGGCATAGCCAAAGATCCATTGAAATGTCTGATACAGATGCCAAGATGACAATCCACTGATTAAACAAAATAGGACATTCCAGTTCCCTGTTCCATTCCTGCTGTAAACCACTTGTATCATATTTATTCATTGATAATAAAGGTTTATAAACATGAATTGTGGGTTGATATATCTGATCAGCTTCAATAGGTATTTCCAATAGCGAAGGAGACTCCGAAGCAGTAAAAGCAGCAGGACTGAATCTAGATACCAACAAATGTTTCAATTGCAAATACTGCCATTCCACTGTAGTAGGCAAATCAAATTGATCTCGCAAAGTTGAAAATAACAAAAACTCATAATCAACCCCCACTAATTGATCCAGAGTAAAGGTCATTTTATCTGTCCAGGTCCGTCATAAAATGTTTTGTTGTTGTTTAAGATAATTCTAAAAAAAAACCCATTCTACTTTGAGGGGGAAAATGCACACCCAAAGCCTGCAAGGTTGAGGTTTGTAGGTGATCAGAGATTTGAACCCAGATTTCTTACATTGGGTTTAGCACTCTAGCCACATAATATGTTATACACAATCACTTAATCTCACTTCATTTTCCCTCACCTGCTTAGTGTCCTCTATTAGTGAAGGGTTTAATTTACTTATTTTTAAATTATTATCTTACTATCCAGTCTAAAGACTGCTGAATTCACACACATGTTCAATCTGCTGATATTTGCTTGTCTAGATTAAATTGCCTGTTGCATTATGGAAAAAGGTAAAGATGTAACTGAGCATATCCTTATTTCCCTGAAGTTGTAAACTGATTCAGCCGAAAACTCTTATGTAAATCTGCTTATCCAAGACATGCACGATACTGGGCAGCAAATCCAATCCATCCCAGAGTTATCCATGATGCATTAAATTACAAAGCGAATTAGCAGGTTAAACATAACCTTTTCATAATGTCGACAAACACATAGGCATCTTGTCCAAGGCAACTGTGTTTCCCTTAGATTTTAACCATCCTCCGAAAACTTGGAAATCAAACCTTGCCAATGTTTTAATGATTGACTGGAAACTGAAGATTTATAAAAATAAAAAAATAAAAAAAGCAAATGTAGGTAAAGAACACTACAGTTCTTGCAATCCAAGGATGTTTTAACTAGGCCAGCTTTTGCAAATTCTTATTAAAGACAAAATAATGCAAATAATATAATCTTTCATGATAGTATATTGAAATCATCTGAAAATTAACACTTAAAGGTTTGGCAGGAATTTTATGCCAGTTATAACACTTCAGAGTTAATTTGCTTCAGCTCCAGTTCTGTGGAGGGAAGTAACAACTCTGAACTTTGTTAATTTATATCCTAAAACTTCAAGTGGTTGACTTATGTTCAAATGTTTAAATGAATCTAAAGGGTTCGTCACTGAAGCTGTCATCACATCAGTATACATGTAAACACCTGCTTTTAAAATATTCTTTATAGGATTATTATATCCAGTGCAAATAATAAAGAACTGAGAGTGTGAATGGCTTAGTTCAGGAGGTAAAAAAAAACATTATCAGCCTCCTGTTCTATGTGACAAGTTTGGAGGATTATTCAGTTGTACAGTTTCAAAGGTAGACTTGCAAGCGTTTTACCTTTTCATTAGTTAGGAATTTGTAATAAAATTAAACTCCCAGTTTTTGTCTGTGTTGTGTTCTGCTTTTTCAGTAGAGTAATGAAAAACTTTAAGGGAAGAAAATCCTTTTAAGTCTTAAAGATTAAGGTTTTTATGCTCTGTCATGTGACCGGCTTTGAAATTCATATGTGGCATATTGTCATGTGCCTTCTGTTTTTAAATAATCTGAATCCATATCTACTCCATAAACAGAAATGCCAACAAATACTGCCCAATATAGAAGCTGATTTTAACCTCCCCATCAGGTGGAAAGGATTGAGGGGGATGGGAGTGGAGGAAACATATTGGTTCTGAAAGGTGTGCCTTGTGAGATCTGGCTGTCACAGAGTGGATCGCATCCATTATCCATTATCCTACAGAGACAGCAGACAGGTCCAACTCGCACTTTGTAAACTATACTCTAGGTGCCAGATAATGGCTGCTGCAGTCACTCAGTGCAATTTAGCCAGAAGTTGGCAATATTAGAAGGGAGAAGGGATTTACACCTCAGCCATATTAATCAGGCTGCAGGCAATAAATATCTTTGTTCCATTGTGGGATTGTGGGTACATGATACAAGCATTTATCTTAGAACTATAGGAAAGGTTGGGAAAACTTTTATCTCCAGTCCATATCTTGAAATGTTAATTACATCATCATGTGCGACTTCCTATATTTGTTGTTGTTGTTCAGTCGTTCAGTCATGTCCGACTCTTCGTGACCCCATGGACCATAGCACGCCAGGCCTTCCTGTCCTGCGCTCTCTCCCGAAGCGTGCTCAAGTTCATATTCATTGCATCGGTGATGCTATCTAGCCATCTCATCCTCTGCCGTCCCCTTCTCCTTTTGCCTTCAGTCTTTCCCAGCATCAGGGTCTTTTCCAGAGAGTTTTCTCTTCGCATTAGGTGGCCAAAATATTTGAGCTTCAGCTTCAGTATCTGTCCTTCCAATGAGCACTCAGGGTTGATTTCCCTTAGGATTGACCGATTTGACCTCCTTGCAGTCCAGGGGACTCGTAAGAGTCTTCTCCAGCACCACAGTTCGAAAGCATCAATTCTTCGGCGCTTAGCCTTCCTTATAGTCCAGCTCTCACAGCCATACATTACTACTGGGAAAACCATAGCTTTGATTATACGAACCTTTGTCGGCAAGGTGATGTCTCTGCTTCTTACTATGCTGTCTAGGTTTGCCATAGCTTTCCTCCCAAGGAGCAAGCGTCTTTTAATTTCATGGCTACAGTCACCGTCTGCGGTGATCTTGGAGCCCAAGAAAGTAAAATCTGTCACTGCTTCCATTTCTTCCCCTTCTATATGCCAGGAAGTGATAGGGCCAGATGCCATGATCTTAGTTTTTTTAATGTTGAGTTTCAAACCAGCTTTTGCACTCTCCTCTTTCACCCTCAACAAGAGGCTCTTTAGATCCTCTTTGCTTTCAGCCATTAGGGTGGTATCGTCTGCATATCGGAGGTTGTTGATAATTCTCCCAGCAATCTTAATTCCGACCTCTGATTCATCCAACCTGGCATTTCTCATGATGTACTCTGCATATAAGTTAAATAAGCAGGGTGACAATATGCAGCCTTGTCGTACTCCTTTCCCAATTTTGAACCACTTGGTTGTTCCATGTCCGGTTCTTACTGTTGCTTCTTGACCCTCGTACAGGTTTCTCAGGAGATGGGTAAGGTGGTCTGGTACTCCCATCTCTTTCAGAATTTGCCACAGTTTGTTGTGATCCACACAATCAAAGGCTTTAGCATAGTCAATGAAGCAGAAATAGACGTTTTTCTGGAATTCTCTGGCTTTCTCCATGATGCAGTGAATGTTGGCGATTTGATCTCTAGTTCCTCTGCCTCTTCAAAACCCAGCTTGTACTTCCGGTAGTTCTCAGTTGGCATACTGCTGAAGCCTAGCTTGTAGGATTTTGAGCATCACCTTGCTGGCATGTGAAATGAGCGCAATTGTACGGTAGTTTGAACACTCTTTGGCGTTGCCCTTCTTTGGAATTGGAATGTAAACTGACCTTTTCCAGTCTTGCGGCCACTGTTGAGTGTTCCAAATGTGTTGACATATTGAATGCAGCACTTTAACAGCATCATCTTTTAGGATTTTAAACAGCTCAGCTGGAATACTGTCATCTCCGCTAGCTTTGTTGTTAGTAATGCTTCCTAAGGCCCACTTGACTTCACTCTCGAGGATGTCCGGCTCAAGTTCAGTGACCGCACTATCATGGCTATCAGGGACATTCAGATCTTTCCTGTATAGTTCTTCTGTGTATTCTTTCCACCTCTTTTTAATCTCATCTGCTTCTGTTAGGTCCCTGCCTTCTTTGTCCTTTATCGTGCCCGTCTTGGCACAAAACGTTCCCTTGAGATCTCCGATTTTCTTGAAGAGATCTCTAGTCTTTCCCATTCTGTTGTTTTCCTCGATTTCTTTGCATTGTTCATTTAAAAAGGCCTTCTTGTCTCTCCTTGCTATTCTCTGGAACTCTGCATTCAGTTGGATATATCTTCCCCTTTCTCCCTTGCTTTTCGCTTCCCTTCTTTCCTCAGCTACTTGTTAATCCTCATCAGACAGCCACTTGGCTTTCTTGCGTTTCTTTTTCTTTGGGATGGATTGAGTTGCTGCCTCCTGAACAATGTTACGGAACTCCGTCCATAGTTCCTCAGGCACTCTTGTCTATCAGGTCTAATCCCTTAAATCTATTCGTCACCTCCACTGTATATTCATAAGGGATATGATTTAGGTCATACCTGACTGGTTTAGTGGTTTTCCCTACGTTCTTCAATTTAAGCCGAAATTTTGCAACAAGAAGCTCATGATCTGAGCCACAGTCAGCTCCAGGTCTTGTTTTGACTGACTATATAGAGTTTCTCCATCTTTGGCTGCAAAGGACATAATCAATCTGATTTCGATATTGACCATCTGGTGATGTCCATGTGTAGAGTCGTCTCTTGTGCTATTGGAAAAGAGTGTTTGCTATGATCAGTGTGTTCTCTTGGCAAAACTCTATTAGCTTTTGTCCTGCTTCATTTTGTACACCAAGGCCATGCCTGCCTGTTATCCCAGTGATTTCTTGACTTCCTACTTTAGCATTCCAATCCCCTATGATGAAGAGGACATCTTTTTTTGGTGTTAGTTCTAGAAGGTGTTGTAGGTCTTCATAGAACCGATCAACCTCAGCTTCTTCGGCCTCAGTGGTTGGGGCATAGACTTGAATTACTGTGATGTTGAATGGTTTGGCTTGGATTCGTACTGAGATCATTCTATCATTTTTAAGATTGTACCACCCTTTTGTTGACTATGAGTGGTACTCCATTTCTTCTAAGGGATTCTTGCCCACAGTAGTAGATATAATGGTCACCTGAATTAAATTCGCCCATGCTTGTCCATTTTAGTTCGCTGATTCCCAAGATGTCGATGTTCAATCTTGCCATCTCATGTTTGACCACCTCCAGCTTACCTTGATTCATTGATCTGACATTCCAGGTTCCTAAACAATATTGTTCTTTACAGCATCGGATTTTCTTTTCACCACCAGACACATCCACAGCTGAGTGTCCTTTCGGGTTTGGCCCAGCCGCTTCACTCTTTCTGGCGCTACTTGGAAATACCCTCTGCTCTTCCCCGGTAGCATATTGGACACCTTCCGACCTGAGGGGCTCATCTTCCGGCGTCATCTCTTTTAGCCTTGTGATACGTTCCATGGGGTTTTCTTGGCAAGAATACTGGAGTGGGTTGCCATTTCCTTCTCCAGTGGACCACATTTTGTCAGAACTCTCTGCCATGACCTGTCCGTCTTGGGTGGCCCTGCATGGCATAGCTTATGGCTTCACTGAGTTACGCCAGCCCCTTCGCCACAAAAAGGCAGTGATCCTATATACTAATAGCAAACTTATTATCCAAGTGTGGATCCTTATGTAGCCAAAACAGCACCAGCCACGCAGAAAAGCGAAGTGTGGCCAGGTATGGGAGACCCCCAAAATTAGCAGGAATGAAGAAAAAAAAAGCACCTTTAGGAGGAAAAAAGTCTTGAGCTGAGTGGGGGACAGGAGTGTGTTTAATGGACACAGAATGCAGGTAACTTTTGGAGGGGGAATGGAATGAGGTATCCTGGAAGAGGGCATAACTGGCTGGAACCCTAAACAGAAGCATTCCATACTGCAATATTTTGTTGCAGATTCCATGTTGTTTCATATCTGCAAGCATGTGAGGTACTGTACCCAGCCCTACTTCCCAACAGCTTGTTTTGCAACTGTCTTCCATTAGACTAAATCACATCACACTGTGATTTGATTTTGTGAGCGTCTTAGCTGTGTGGGATGTTAGACTTGATGGACCTCATCTGTCTTGCCTGTTTTCTGTTAGAATATTGTTAATATTAGAGGTATAGCTTATATTTGTCTCTGCTATTTTTTACCTGTTTTTATAGAGGATGTACTGAGTAAAGATGCTGGGGAGTGTGCAATATGCCTGGAAGAGCTGCAGCAAGGGGATACAATAGCACGATTACCTTGTCTATGCATATATCATAAAGGGTAAGTATGTACAAAACATAATCCAGTACCTGAATGTAGTATTATTGGGCTACATCCATCATCATGTGAGCAGAAGTCCGTTGTGCAACAGGACTTCCCTTACCTTTCCTATCCTTCCCCTGCACCACCCGCATGCCCCCCTAAATCTGCTCAGGAAGCCCCTCCAACCCACCAAGGCAGATTGGGAGGGGGGTGCAGGAAGCAGGAGGAATCTGCTCTGACAGTGGTACCTGTAAATCTAACAGGAGTTGTCAATAAGTCTGCTTTAAAAGAACTGTCAAAACAAACTTTGATAATCGTGATTTTTAAAATCTATCCTGTCAGTATATTTAATGTTCCACGGTGTTTTTTTGTTGTTAATTTGCTTTGGTGGTCTCCTCTGCCTTGATAATGCATAAAACAAACCGCAAGAAGCTGCTGAGGGGCAATAGTTACAATGAAGACTTATTCATGCAAATATTGACCTGCTTCTCACGACATGACAGCCCATCGTGGTTTAATTTACCTTCAAGGAGCTGTGGTGCATTCTGGCTGCCATTATGAATACGCAGCCTCCAACTGGGGGTATACGTGTCATGCAAACCAGGTCGGCGGGGGTTATTTGAAGGCTAAATAATCCTTGCATAACTCTACAACAGACCAGTTAATGGATGGAAAAGTCATTTATTAATGGCAATCCTACTTATTATGATGCTTACATTCTGATAAAAACAGCATTTACTTGGAAATAAATTATTGGTTTCATTGGAGCTGACTCATGAATAACTTGTCTTCGTATTTCAGCCTGAGTAATATTTTTCTTCTCATTCTCATAGATGCATAGATGAATGGTTTGAAGTAAATAGATCTTGTCCAGAGCATCCCTCGGATTAATGGCAGAAGTTCCTGTTTTTGAAGGTGCTGCTACTTTTTCTTACTACTGTTTAATAAGTTAAAGTTAATATTGTCTCACCAGCCTAATCTATAAAGTTGTGTATTCAATTACTGGCTGCAGTAATAAGTTCTAGAGCTCTCCAGTCCATCATTCACTCTTCTTACTGTGATCATGTTGTCCCTTTTCATGAGGGTACATTCACACAATACTTTATTTTGGGTATTGGATGCACTTTTTTAGTGGATTTGATCCTTCCAGACTGAATATGCCAGAGGCTTCAGACCATTGGTCCCATGACTAATGTTGGGGATGAATGCAGGATCACTGACGCAGTCAACCCCTCCCCCCATAGTGGGGAGAACTCATGTTGCGACCTCCCTTCTATTTGTCCTTCCTTCTGCCTTCGTGGGAAATACTGGAGGCTTTGGTTCCCCATTGCACTGTATGTGGCATTAGAGCAGCTTATTTGTGTAAATAAGTGGGTGGGAGATGTATTGGGGGATGCCAAGGAGAAAGTAATTCCTTCTCAACATCTCTGGTAAGCTGCTATTAGACATTAAATGCAAGAGAGAGGTTTTGTCAGTACTGGTCAGTGCTTATGGCTGCCTGCACACATAATGGCAATTATTTTTAAATCACAGAATGATGTTGTGTTCAGAGAGAGAGGCACAATTTCCTTCCTGAAACAAGACTGCTATGATTTACAGAACATATTCTGCTTCTAAGAAATATAATTTTCTTCTCTGTGAATTTCTTTGTAGTCTCTTACACTGATCATCAAATGTAAAGGATTTGGAGTTCCATCTTCAGAAGCTAATATGAGAGTGGACCTGTGTTCATTTTGGACTGGGAGAGATAAGAGATGGAACATGGGATGGGACAAATGATGCAAAGTTGGGAGCTCAGTGTACCAACCACTCACCTGAAGGAGACACAGGGATTCTGAAAATGCTGCACATCCTGGAAAATCCTCTTCCCACAGACTTTATGGAATCTATTTTGTATCTACAGGCCAAAGTTACTAACTTTCAGTTTAATTTTTTTAAAGCTGTGTACAGAAGCAGGATGTTCTCACTTCGTTCCTTGACTGGAAGCTGTACGCTCTAGTTCACTCTGGGACATTATACAAGGAAGATGCCATTCTTGGGTTGGAATCCTCTGTGGGTTGCGGGGGATACAGGCAAACTATGAAGTACGTCAAACATTGTGAACTTACTCCTGAAATTCCCCAGTCTATACACATTTTTTCTGTGAAAGAATGCAACATTCCTTGATTTAGGAAATTTTTCTAAGTGAAGCTTTGTCAGAGTGCAGCCCAAAGAGCAAAACATAATCAAAGCTGATTGTTAATTTACATTGTTGATCAGGCTATAGAGTTATTGAAATCCACATACTGTGTTCATTTCTGTATAAGTATACTAAAATTCACTTTTACTGCTTGTGGGTATCAATGCAGCAACATTCTTTTAAAAAGAGCATAATCTAGCAGCTATGCAATATATTTTTTAAAAAATATATAGGGAAATGAGAATTACCATCTCTCAAAGTGCTGCCAGTTAAGGTAATTTAACGGGTATTTTTTAAATATTTCAGGTAGTTATTTTCTTGTACTAAGTCAACCTCCAGACTGCCCAACTCTAGCTGAGTAGTCACAAAGGCAGGCAAAGTGGGACGTTTCAGGGGGATGGGACCTGGACTGACTTCTTGTGTGCTTTTGTTTTTTATTGAAGGTTGTCTCAATGGCAGGTCATAGCAGATCATAGTACTTTGCATCCATGCCATTGGTCAGACTTTTGATGGTGGCTATAATTCTATTCCCAGTTGTTCATGCTTCATCTCATTGATATAAATGGGTTAAAGCATACATAACTGTAGGCATAAGGTTGAAGGAAGCACCTATATTCTTAAACCAATAATATTTTACTACACAACTGTGGCTTACCATAAATTGTAAAATGAGTTGTCTGGGGTAGGGTAGAGAATAGGCTCACTAAGTAAAATTGTGAGTTATTAATAATATATTTGTTTCCACACAAAAAGGGGGACCTGTTATGGAAGCTATTAAAGTATCTTGCGGTTTGTAATTAGATGAAAAAGTGTTGAATAAAGGTGATGGAAACTTTTAACATGTTTAATTAGCAAAAATGTGTATCACATCATTTCATTATTCTTAAGGATTTAATTCTGCTTCCCTTGAGACCATTTTTCTAAAAACAAAAACAAATCTTATTTGTAAAAATGCAAGTGTACAACTGCTGCTATTAGCTTATACATAAATGCATATGTGTGTGCACACTTGATACCTTGCTACTTAGCCACCTCTCAGAAGCCACAAACCCAACCGTACAATCCACTGATAATGTCTTATTTAGTGTAGATACATACTCTGTGGTAGCCAGCAGTCACTGCTGACTTCAGGAAAAGGAGAAGTAGACAGTTGCTGTATTATTAGGATCATACTCAACAAGCGGTAATGGACAGAACTAGACATTTGGCAAACAAAGAATTTTCAATCCTGTGTTTGTTTGCAGTGTGTGGAACAGAGGCAGGATGGGGATTTGCAAAGGAGGAACCATGAACAGGAGAAGAGTGCTTGACTCTTTTTCCCCTGAAAATCCTGGGGGTGGGGGATGACAAGTTTTTTTCCATGACTTAAAAATTTGTAGAAATCTACTTCTCTCCTCCCCCTTTAAAGCCCTTTTTGTTGGGGAAATCTGGTCTCAGCATCAAGCTCAAGGAAAACCAGCCAGAGAACACTGCAAGAGAAAAGCAGTAGATGAGGAAGGGTTAATTACCCCTCCTTCTGCTATGTCTGCCCTGCAAATGTCTCCCTCACCCCATTTTACACATTGGAAGCATCTGTGTTTTCTGCCAAAAACTTCCTTCTGTCATTTGAAAGGAAGCATTACAGTAGTTTCTGATATGTTTGTAATATTTTAGAGAGAGGAAAAGAATAAAGCATGGTGTGAAGTTTTATTAGCCTGTAGGCAGCTGCAGCAGCAGATTACTCTCTTTCCCTACTCTTTCAAATTCTCTTTATCTTCTGACAGTAAAGCCTTGCATTAACATTGGCTTTAAATTTCTCAGCTGTAGCCTGGAATAGCACTGCATCATACTATTCAGGGACATTCACCCCTTTAACTTAAATCAGAGCCTCAGCTTCAGTGGCTGGGATTCAATGATTTTTCAAGGAGCAGTAGTGCTGGAATCAGATGCTGAG
Source organism: Heloderma suspectum (assembly GCF_057233095.1). NCBI lineage: Eukaryota > Metazoa > Chordata > Lepidosauria > Squamata > Helodermatidae > Heloderma > Heloderma suspectum. The sequence continues at coordinate 165,558,440 of NC_139462.1, forward strand.
GTTGGGACAATCTAAGGCAGGAGTGGGGAACCTTTGTTTTGCCCTGAGGGCTGCATTAGCACCTGGCAGCATGTCAGAGGCCATGTGCCAGCAGCAGGTGCAATCACAGCCCCAAGTGGGCAGGGTCACTCCTACCCTCTCACACACACCTACCATTCATACACATGCACATCATATACACACAAACACATGCACCCCATTCATACGTGCATCCCCCCTCCTATTCTTATACATGCCTCCCTCTACATGGGGAAAAGGGTCAGCCCCTTTGTCCATTCACAGAGAGGCATTAAAGTACTCTGTCCACGGAGAAAGAAGCTGGGTCTGTTCCTCTGTGTCTACATGGTTCTGTTTTCTCTGTGCACAGAGAAACAGGCCACCCTGTTCTCTGTGCATAGAGAAAACAGTGACGTGGACATGGAGGAAGAGCCCTGATGTTTCTCCATCTGCAGTTTGGAGGGGGACGGGGAGGGGCTCAGCAGGCCAGATGAGGGAGGCTTCGTGGGACAAATCTGGCCGATAGGCCAGAGGTTCCCCATTCCTGATCTCAGCAAACCAGTACTTCAAAAAGTAAATGTTCTTGCAACCTACGCTAACTTCTCATGCTTCACCTTTTCCAAAGTCCTATTCATACATTTTACATAAATGCCTAAAAATGTAAGGTGACATTCATGTATCATACAGGAGCTCTTAAGAGAGATAGCGTGTATAAATATATCTAACAATACATTGTGAAACCTTGGGGTTGGATGCCATATAATGGCCCTGAAATATAAGTCTTTACACTATAGGGACTTTTCAGACATGTCTTTTTACTTATATCCATCAATTCAAAGTCCTCCAAGGAATTGGAGGATGCTCCCTTGTTCATTTCAGTTATCAGAAGCTTTTATTCCATTCAGTTCAATCTCCTAGCAAAAACAGATGGATCCAGTAAAGAATGTTTATATTGCTTGCTTGCTCTAATACACTTTTAAAAATCCAGAAACATATATCTGCTGTCCTTCTCCCACCAGCCCCGAAGCCCTGTAATGTGTTTATTTGGCTGTTTTTGAGCCAGAGTGGGGTTTTCCTGACATGATACCGCATTTTGCTTTGTGATACAGACATGCTGGTATGGAAAGTCCCCACTTCACCATTGCCAATGAGTGCTGATCTTCTTGATAGCATAATTTGCTATTCATACTTCTTTGTCTCAGACTTTAAGCTTCACATCTTTCCTCTTTACTTCCTCCTCCTAAGCCAGCACACGCTACAGTCTGAGCCTTATTCTACTCTGCCTCTTTTAGTTGAGCAACACTCTTAATGACCTCAGTTAGCAGTTCATTCCACAGACTCCTCCAGAGGAGGAGCCTTTTCTATCATTTTTGCAGTAACCACTTCCTTGTATCCAATAGGGGTAGCTATCCTCGGATGGCTCTGACTTTCTGATCCAGCCCTGCGCAACAAAACTCAGAAGCTCAAAACTGTAGCCTGATTCTTTATTAAGTACAGTATCTGCACTGTGTTCTGTTGGATATAGTAAAAAGACAGAAGTGCATTGTTCTAAATTAGCTCCATGATGAGGTCAAATTGTGGTTGCAGTCCAGAAACGGACCAATAAATGTTGTTATTCTTAGAAAATTCTGAGGATGTTGGAAGGCGTTTTCTAGAGAGGACCTTGGTATGTTTAGTGCAGGGGTGGGAAACCTTTTAGAAGTTGAGAGCCACATTCCCCTGTTGGAAAGTGGTCAAGGACCACATACAGGCAGTGGATGAGGCCATATGCAAAAGGAGGGGTCACCTATTTTGTCTTTCTGCCACCCCTTCTCTTTTGCTCCCTCTCCCCCACCCCTTCTCCTTCCCCCTCCTCCCCTTCATCATCAGTCTATTTGCACCATTTTGGTTCTGGAATGTCCCTACGATAATCGAAAATAATTTTTTTAAAAGATGGCCCTCCCTTCTAATAAGTGGTGGTTTTCTTTCTTAAATTAAGTTACAGCGTACATCAGAGATACAGAATCTTAGGCCCAGTGGTTCTGAGATGGCCCCACCTCCTGGCCCTGCCCCACCCCCTTTCTTCCACCCACCAATGGCTTCCCAGCTTTTGTGCAGTTTTTCCCCCATTCTAAAAGGTTGAAATGCCACTAGTAAAGCTTGGGGACTGGCAGTAAGAGCCTCAGGCTAAAATATGGTGGTATTTTTGGTATTTTGGCCCTGCCTCTTTTGCTGTTAGCCCCACCCACCACTGGAATGTGGTCCCTGAAAGCTTCTCTGAAATAGAATTCAGCTCTCAGACTGAAAGAGTTTCTTTTCCCCTGGTGTATATCCCTCAATATCTTAAAAGGCATTGATATTGAAGTTTTAATAATGTGAAAATGCATTTAGATCTGTAGATTAAGTGGTCAAAAAGTGCCACTCCACGTTTTGGTGGATGGCCCTAAATGCATTTGCAAGAGCTATACAGTTAATCCTTGTTGAATCCTTAAACCAGTCTTCACTTGTCAAAACCTTTCCCCTATCTCTTTAAGTGTTGGCAGTGGCAAAGAATTGTTCATGCAAGCTGCAAAGGTGGTTCCTAGACAAATGGTTTGGTGTACAGTTTTCAAACTTCAAACCACCAGGGAATCCTTTCCATGTTGACATATCTGCCAAGGAGCCACTGTGTGTTGCAGAAGTTTCTAGGGAGTGTTCCCTCAGTTCACATAGGCCCCTGACCAGTCCTGTTGGGCCTCACCATGGTTTTGCATGAACTGAAGGTGCACGCTATCCCCAGAACTTCCCTACAGCGATGTTTTGCAGGGCAGGGTTCGTAGTGGCGGGCAAGCTGTCTTAACAGGAAACTTGTCTGTCCTTTCTGACCTTCTCATTGTGGAATCCCTGATAGACTTCCAAGGATTTCCTGAAACATAGGGGCTGTTTGCACATAACAGCGAGCCTCTTCCACTTTGCAGCAACAACCTATGAACGCCCCATTGTTAGAGTGATGTCCAAACCTGGACACTTGGGTCATTCATGGGTTAAACAACCTAAAGTTAACCTAAGAACAAACCCCTGTGCATGCCTGCAAATCGTGGGTTAAGTAACCTATAATTTGCTGCCAAATGCTGCTGTAATGTGCGAACCAGGTCATAATGTGGAAACCTCTCGTCTAGTGTATGTGCTTATCAAAATGAGGCTGATATGTTTATTTTGTTTTAGCAAGTAGGATTTCCACCCCGACTGGCCTTGAGAAGATATCTGAATAATTTGAGGAATGGGGAGGGGGAGCTAAGATATTAGAGGGCACATTTGAATGAAGCTAAGTTGCCAACTCTGCCTTTTTAACAAACGATGATTCAGGACGAACTGTAATGACCAAGATGTGAGCTCTTCAGACCCTCAGATGCCCCTCTGAAGGGCCCACTGTAAATCACCTGTTCAAACTGGTCGTTTCCACACCATGTTAGATGGAACTCTTGAGCATGAAACAGCTTACCAAGAAATGCTGTAACCTTTGGTAGTGGCCATGGGCGAGAAGTCTTCCTTCATTACCCTGCTGATAAAGAATGTAATTAGTGACGTCTAATGTAAACTTATTTGTAATTTTTTAAAAATTGAGCTGTATTATTGAGAAAATGGCTTGAGGATTTTTTTTTAAAAGGTACATCTTGTACTTGTTCTGCCTGTATACAATCATATGATTTTTTTACTGATCTAGGTTGTATGTTTTAACATTCCATTTGTGTAAAATATGTACAATGATGTGTTAATAAACCTTTTGAAGCACACTTTCCATCATGACTGGTGTCTTCTGAGCTTTTAAAAACTTGACAGAAAAGTGTACTCAGTCAAAACTCTGGCTTATAACCGCATCAATATAATGAGGTGCCTTTTCTCTTGGTGCTTATGGGTTTTCATGGTGTTAGAAAGCATTTCAATGAAGGATATTTGTCTGATGTATCACTAGATGTGCACTGCTTCGGTCTTATGATTATCCCTCTTCTCATGCCACTGTGGCACAGTGGCTAACGGTGCAATCCTATGCATGTTTAGACAGAAAAAAGTTCTACAGTTCCCAGCATTCCCCAGCCAGCCATGCTTAGTTGTAACTATCAACATGTGCTGTCAGGATCAGGCATTCAAATCCTCCCTTCACACCAAAAGCCAGCAGGGCCGGTAACATTTGTGGTGAGCCCATAGTTCAGAGGTAGAGTACATGTTCAACAGTGTAATCCTATGCATGTTTGCTCAGCAGTAAGTCCCACTGTGATCAATGGAGTTTAGTCCCTGGTAAGTGTGTTCAGGATTGCAGCCTAATCCTGGATTAGGGCCATAGATTCAATTGCCAGCACCCTTGATGCTTAAAAAATCTCAAGTAATACAGCAGGGGGAGCAACTGGAGAGCAGCTGCCAGTTAGAACTGACAATGCTGAGCTACCTGTTCCAATGGTCAGACTCTATATAAGGCAGCTATGTCCATATTCTTGCTATCTTCAATTTGTTCTAGCAAAGTCAAGATTGTAAACCCGACTCAGCAGTTTTTCCAAAGCCTTTCTCTTTCCCAGTTTGCTGACCTTGACAATAGAGCCAGGGTCAGCAAGTTAAGGAGGCAAAGCAGTGTGATCACACAAGAAGAGAATCAAACTGGAGCTTGGGGGTGGGGGTGGGGAGAGATTAAAATCTGGATGGGGATTAGTGATTTATGTTATATGATCTCCAGTAAAATTGCATCATCTGTGCCTCTGATGCTCTCCTCTCCTATTGTTTGTCTAAACAGAGTTTTCTTAGCCTTCAGCATGAACAGGACTCTCTTTCTCTGTGTACATTTGTTAAATTTGATGGTGTTACACACATGCCTGAAAACGTCCAGTTTCACCACTTGAATGAAGGTAATATGACAACTGCCTCAGTGCAACTTGGTGGAATTAGAAATGAGTTTTTACAACATCATTGAGGTAAAGCAAACCTTTTTCATAGCTTGACAGGTTGCAGTTTTTTGTTTTTTGTTTAATTTTGAAGTTCAGCTTTAAAACATGTGGAACCCTCCTTCCCCGACTCGCACCTTTTTAAAGGATGCTGCAAAAAACGTGATTGAAATGCAGGATCTTTCATAATTAACTGTCTCTGACATTGTGTGGACTGAATTCACACTCAGATCTTCAGAAAGGAAAGTTGTTAATTGGACTGGAACTTCTTCCCGTCTTTGGCGACAACTTGCTTCCAATGGCAGCCAATATGGGAGGTCTCTGTGGCCAGTGGTTCCCTGTCGGTGATGAGTGCAGTGAAACCCAAAGCTCGCTGTGGGCGCCCTTAGTGATCAAAATAGCCACATTTTGACTTTGCAGTAGGAAGTCAGATGGAAATTATTCCCGTCTAGTAGGTGCAGAAGTTCATGTGTGGAATTTAAATGAGCACCTGTTGGCTCCGTTCGCAGCCCGACTCCATCTCAGTGCTCTGTATCGGCTCTCCCTTCAATTACTGCGGTTGTGCTTCATTGGCCTTGAGTTAATGTAGTGTACGTGCCTGCACCAGGCTTGCTTGGGTAAGACATCCCTAATTCCAGTGATGGAACGTGGCTTGTGGGCTGCAGGGAATGGGAAGGCTGCTTTGTCTGGGCTTCCAACCAGGACCAGATTAATCATTATGCTAAGGGCGGACCAGCAAAGGAGCTTCTTCCATTTCAGTGCTAGGAAACGAAAGCACAACAAGCTGTCCTTCTCAGCATGATGTGGCATAGTGGAACCCTGTGTCAGTATCACACCAGTTTGTGTGCAAGCTGTGCCCTGCCCCACCCAGCCTGCTGTGCAGTTTAGTGGTAGGTCAGCTCAGGCTGAGAGAGGGTGCAAAGCGAACCACCAGCATTGGATACACATCAATCCCTGAATCAATGATGCAGTTAGGTCATTTTAGACCCTGGACTTAATGGTGGGGGGGGGCTTTAGATGACCATGTGTGTTGTTTCAGTTGTGGACTACACAATAGTTCTCTTTTTCCCACCTCCTCACACCACCACCATCCCGTGTTCTACAAGTGCTTCTCCTTTCCTGATGTTAGAACAGCAACCTCTTTGCCAACTCTGATTTTTTTTAAAGAAATACTCTGAGCATGTGCAGTCTTGCATTTTAAGTGTAAATTTTAAATGATGCACTAAAATCATAGCACAATCATGACTACAGGAATAAAATGGAGTTTTCTTCCACTGCCCTGATGCTAAGCCCATTTACTTGGAAATAAGCCCCATTTGGTCATAGAAAAGGATAATATATGTTTCAAGAAAACATAATAATATGAGCATCTGTAACTATGTACATGCCCAGCCAGTGCCCCACCCCGGACTATACAATGTTTTTAAAAATAAGGAGAAAGGATGCTGCAGTGACAAAGATCAGCCCACGAACCCATCACCTGTCATTCTCTGGATGGTCATTTGGGCCCCCTCTGGGCCAAGATCAGCCCCGAGGTCCAGTCCTACCTGCACCACCGCCCTGAATAAGAGTTGATGCAGGTATACCCTCAGTAAACTTTGCCATGTGACACCAAATCACTCCAAACAGCTTCCAGATTGCCATTTCATAAAAATGAATGTCCCCCGGAATGTCTATGGCATGTAACACCACAAGATCCCCAGCCTTCACTGTCCATGCAGATCAGCCTGGAAAAACAACCGTCCCCTGCTTGCAGACTCAGAATTGCCCTGAATAAGAATGACTATACTTTAATTTGTAAACTCACATCCAAAGGCTGGACAAAAAACATCCTTCCACGACTTGGTAAGTCCCTGGCCAGTGACAATGGTGGGGTGGTTAAGAGCATGTTGAAGAGGATTCAGACCTGCTGTTAAGTGGTTCAAAATATGTTCTAATCTTTCTGCCTGTTATCTAGCACTGTGCATCAAAATACCAAACATGGCTATATTTAGTTTTGAGCTGAGAGCAGCGGCTTCAGGCTTGCCTTTGCACGAAGCTGCGCAAAGCCTCAGAAAGTTCCGGCCTTTGCTGATCTGTGGTCTTGGCTTCCCTGCTTTCAGCGCTTATGCAGAAGAGGCAGAGTTCTGACAAACCAGAACAGCTAGCTCCAGAGAGAGATCTTGGAGAAGCATTGATGCAATGAATGTTTTCATTCCCTTTTGAACAAAGCAACTGGGGTCTTCCTCCCAGTGACAACTGGAGTGTTGCTTGCTTCTGTGCCCTTTCATTCCGCTGCAAGTATGGCAGGACTGATTTCTGTTTTGGAAATGTGCCCAAGGGAAGCTCTAGTCAAATGCTCCGTCTCTTCTGTTTCTTTTGAAGTCCATTTCCTTCCCTTGCTGTTCCCAGTGAGATTTGGATCTCTTCACCTTCTGGCTAGCCCTGGATCTGCATGCTGTGGTTTTTTGGCTATGTCAACTGGATTTCTGGATTTCACATTATATTTCAAAATGACTGCCCCTGCCACCCAGGTCAAACCCAAATGTATCACCATTAACGTCATTGCTTCGTTCCCAGCAAGAGCAAGCAACTTAAGAGCGCAATGAATAATTGTATGCGGGTCTTGATGTTTCCTGCCAAGGCAAGGCTTTCAGTCTGCCTGTGGGGTAGGTGTTGAGCACTCCTGCCTCCTGGCACTTGGAGAATCTCTCGCAGGCAATGCCACTGAGGCCCTGTTGCTGGGGTTTGGCTATGGGGCTTGCATAAGGCTCTTTGCTTACTGGCAAATAGGATACAGGCACAGTTTCAGAGGAAATCTGGGGTGTGATGATTATATCCTGTCTTTTCACCACAGACCTCAAGACAGCATGTATTGTGTGTCACACATTTGATCCTTACAACAACCCAGTGAGGTAGATTAGGCTGAGAGAATGACCCTGTTTGGATGTAATCCACGAATTGCAGGGTTCGTGCATATAGCACACAAGCCATTTCCAGTTTCCGGGTTTTTCTGTGATACTGGAACCTGAGCACTTGAGGTTATTTGTGGGTTAAACAACCCCATGTTAACCCAAGAACAAACCATGGGCATCCCTGCAATTTGAGGATTAATTAACCTATGAATTGCTGCTGAATTCTGCCTGAACAGGGTTATAGTGACTGGCCCAAGATCATCCAGTGAGCGTCATGACTGAATGGGGATTTGGACCCTGGTCTCCTAGTCCCACACTCTAACTTAGCTTGCTGGGAATTATAGGAGTTGAAGTCCAAGACATCTGCAGTGTACTAGATTGGAGAAGGTTACTCTAACTCATTAGACCACACTGGCTGTGTACTATGTGTGGACATCACATTTTCATCCTCTGTATCCACAGTGCCTAGCCAAATGCAAAAGGTGACCCTTTGAAACTCCCTGTGTCCTTTGAATACTTTGTTATAGTTCCATTTTTATTGCTTTAGCTCATACAAAAGACCAAGAAAAAGTCAGAATCACTATCAAACAATAGATACTTTTAAGTACATTCAGATGTCTGTAACACAATCCGTAGCATTCCGCTTCATAAAATTCACTTGTCACTTGGTGAACACCAATAAGGATGTGGCAATTTACCTAATTATTCTTAAAATAGTTTTAGGACACACACACACACACCTATCTTTTGAAAGATAGATCAGTGATATCTATCTTCCAACATCAGTAAAATATTTTTCTCCTGCTGCCTGCAACACTAGGCAGTAGCAAAAGTGTGAATGTCTTTGGGCGGCCTCCCCTGTAACACAGCAAACCGAAGTCTGGCAAGAATAAGTTCCCTGCTCCAATTATATTATCAATTTTAAATAAATAATCCTCCAGCCTAATTTATACTGTACTTCAACACATTTTACCCAGGAGAATCCTTTAGAGAGCTTCAGTTATTGGGCAGTATAGAAATGTAATTAATTAATCAATGTACAGATTTGGGGTTGTATTCAGTGGTGGCTTCGCCTTAGCAGAACGTGCTTCCTCTCCTGCAAGTCGAGGTGCCTGATTTGGGGTTCTATTCAGTGGTGGCTTCACCTTAGCAAAAAATGCTTCCCGTCCTGCAAGTCGAGGCACCTGATTTTCTCCGATTCCCCCCACCCCCTACTGTGGCCTTCTGCGGCATATCCTGTTAGCGTCCTCATGAGATAGAGGCAGATCCCCACCCCACCCCTTAAGTTAGGACAGCAAGCTCTCCTGTTCCTCAGACGGTGAGCAAGCTATCACTTTTCCCTTTGCCCCTGCTGTAAAACTTCAAAAGCCAAATCAAAATACAGACAAGACACTTCAGTTCCACGGCTTTTAATCCACTTAATTCAGTGGGTCATTCAGATGCTAATTGTCAGTGATCCACAATCTACAAAGGAAATACCTTCAGGAAGTTCAAAGGAAAAACTACAGAAGTTGTCCACCATCTGAGGAACAGGTGAGCTTGCTGTCCTAACTTAAGGGGTGAGGGTGGGGATCTGCCTCTATCTCACAAGCACTCTAAACACAGCCGTTCCTCCAGGCCAATCAGGCAGATTGCCTAAGCTCTGCCCCTGCCATTTCTCTCTTGTCGCTCCATCTGTGTGTAGCGTCTAAGAATTCAGGCTCTGCCAGCCCCCCTTCTCCCTGTTTGCTATCTCTCACAGGGATGGGAGAAGAGGGGTCCTCTCCATCCAGCTGTGCCTTTGAAGCTTGAGGAGTAGGCCTATCCATCTCTGTCCAGGCCTGGGAAATTTCCTTCCCCACGCTTTGCGGTTCCTCTTCAGACTCCAAGCTACTCTGCCAATTGTTGTGCACAGGGGCAACTCTGACATAAGTGTGCATTTCAAAGCATATGTCAAACCCTGTTTTCTTTATTCTACAAATGTAATTGATTAAATAAATATGGACTGCTTACCCCTGGGGTTTAACAAAATAACAGCTGCCTCATTCTAATTTATTTTTGGTTGTTAAATCTTGCTGGGTCCAGCATTGATGCCTGGCTCAAGGTAAAGCTTCGAATATCACATGCCAATGAAAAGACACGCTAATGCTGGCAGGAGGCTATTGCATGATTGCATTCTTTGCTTCAGTGTCCTGAGATCATATTCCCTTGGCTCAGGATATTTTGGCCTCTCAGTTTACAGAAGTTTTCCTCTATAGAAAAGGATCACACTTATGAAATAAAAAGGTCATCGTAACATTCTCCACTGCAGTGAAGTTTGAGGATAGGCTTGCTTTGCTTCTCTCTCAAGCATGATGTGAATTTCATTTGTCTGTTCTTGGCTGATGGTGCTGAAGTTCAGATCAACTTGCAAAGTGCAACATGCTTTTTCTTGGATTGCGGCCCACCACTCGGCTCCAAATGGATCAATGTCTGGGCCTTGGTCTGTTTCTTGCAAAGGGAGCTAAGCCATCCCCTGGGGCAGTTTCATCTTTTTGGCTTGGCATTTTAAGGATCCAGGTGTGACAGCACAATTTATGAATCTGAATCAATTGAGAGTATTCTAACTGAGCTAACACTGATGCCAAGGAAAAGTGGTACCCAGAGGAGAACACATGCAAAGCACTCCACACGGAACTTCGAACCCATCCAAAGGCAATCCAGTTTCCACAGTGCTTTTTTCTGGTAGAACTCACAGGGACTGATTTCTGGCACCTTTTATTCTATTTTATATATACGGTGTTTCTCCACTATTTTAATGCTCTTCATTACAATTTAATCGCCATCTACTCCCAAGGAAGCACAATCCAAGAGTTCCAGTACCTTTTTCTCCAGAAAAAGCACTAAGTTTTCATATACGAACACATGAAGCTGTCATATGATGTGTCAGACTTTGATCCATGTAGTCTGGCATTGTCTACTTTGACTGACAGTGGTTGCTTCAAGGATTTGGGCAAATGTTTTCCCCAGCCTTTCTACTGAAGATTTTTTGAACTGGAGATACTGGGGATTGAACACAGAACCTTGGATTCATACATTAGAGCAGGGTGCGAAACCTTTTTTCTGTTGAGGGCTGCATTTCCTCAGGGGTAATCTGTCAGGGGCTGCATGCTGATGGTGGGTTGGGCTGGAGTCAGCAGTGGGGAGGGCCAGAGCCAAAAGTGCATGGAGCCGTCCCCTTTTCTTTCACTGTCTCTGCCACCCCCTTCTCTCTCTCTCTCTCTCTCTCCCCCACCCCTTTACACACACACACTGTCTTTCTTACACTCCTTCTCTCTCTCTCTCTCTCTCTCTCTCTGCCACCCCGCTCTCTCTGTGCTACCTCATTTACTTCCTCTATTTGTGTCACCCCCTCTACTTCCTCTCTTTGCCACCCCTTTTTCTCTTTATCTCCCCCCCTCTCTCCTTCCTCCCTGCCCAGCAGGCTGCCAGGGCAGGGACAGATCACCCTTGCCAGAGGTCTGAAATGATAACTGGCGGAGCACTTTTGAAATTATTCTGAGGACTGCATGAAATTAGGTCAAGGGCTGCAGGTTGCCCACCCATGCATTAGAGTGTGCGCTCTACCACTGGGCTATGCATCCTCAGACCCATCATCCCTAGAGAGCATCAACCTTTCCTATTAAGCACCAGAAGATTCCTTTCATGCTAAAGCACTAGATTCTAAGGCAGATTTTTCTATGGCAAAAGTCTCTCTTCCAATTTAGCAGAACTTAAGGAGAGGAAATGGGTGTGGGGAGGGGCAATTCATATGACTTTTCGAGCACAGGGAGATGTTGATTGACTCTTTCATCTGCATTTCTGCACATGGTGACGCAGAGGTCTAATTTTATTAGAGTGGCTGGGTGACCAGCCAGATGGGCGATTAATAAATTTAATAATAAATTAATAAATAAATAATTATCATGTGGACCATTAAACAGCTCAACCTTTTAATATGCACCCCCAGGCTGCACACTTTCTAAAAGCAGTGCATCAAAATGCATGTGGTGATCTTGGCCAGTAGTGAAACAGAATCTGCTCCTGTCCTGTAAGCTGCAACCGACCTATCCTTCTATCCCACCAAAGTAGTCTTATCGTTGTTGCCTATGAAACTCAAGAGAGCCCAACAGCATAGTCCAAACCTGAGCAATGGAGCCATTGCTGGGGAGCAGGAGCGTTGGGGGTGGCGGCGCTACAGAACTTATGTGAGAGAGATAAGACTGAGTTTGCACGACACAGCAACCCACCCTAGGCAGCCAGCAATGGTTGCTTGTCATGTTGCTTGAACCTGGAGAGTTTTCCATGGGGTGACTTATCTTTCACGAACAAGCCACACCCCATGGCTTGTTATAGGGTTGTTTGTACCCATGGTGGGTTGTCGTGTCATCCGAACCTGGGAGATTCTTCGCGATCTCACCAGTGACTGCCCTTCTACGGATGCCAGAACAGCACGTTGGAAGGACCATCACTGCAGTAATGGAGCAGTTAATGCAGGTGTGCAAATTTTGCCTCTATTTACTTCCCTGCCCTTAAATATATGCAAATTTCACCTCCATTTACTTCCCAGCCATTAAATTTGTGTACATTTTTGCTGGGTTTAAAAAAAAAAAAACTGGCAGAGAACCGCTGTAACTGCAGAAGGAACTGCTCTGAAAAGGAGCCCTGAAAACTGCGGGCAGGGGGCGGGGGAGGTAATATCTGCCCTTTCTGGAGTAGCTGGAGAGTCAGAGAAGTGTTGAAAAGTTGGAGGACATTGAGAAGTGTCAGTTCAACATTTAGTACTATTTCTCCCCCGGGTCCTTCACAACAGTGCACAAATTAGCCTATATGAAACTTGTCAATTTCCTTGTATGTTACCTACTCCACTTAAATACTCCCTTTGAAACTGAAGCATACTGTCAGGAGTGCCCTAGCTGCCTCTTACAGTCCCCTCCAATAGCCATCTCAAGACACAGATGAAAAAGATTCTTTCCAAGGCTTTATTTCTTTTACAACTTAATGACTCTTTCAGATGCTAATCACCAGCGACTAAGCAAGGAACTGCACTGGGGAAAGATAGCAGAGTAGCCTAAGCTCCAGGTAAGGCAGTTGGTCCCCATTTGAAGGAGGAGGGCAGGAAGACTCTGAACTTATGGGCTATGGAGAGGTCCTCCCTCTTACTCTTGGGTCCTCGGGATGCAACCGTTGTTTTAGCGCCAAGCGAGCAGAGCACCTCCTCTCGGCGCCCTCCAACTGGCACTGCTCCCTGCGTCTGCGCTGAGTGTCCAGCAAGCCCCCCTCTAGCGCTGTCTCGCTGCCAGGGTCACTATCTCTCTCAGGAATGCAGGCAGGAGGAATCTCTCCCTGCTGCTGGGCCTGTGAGCGATGAGCGAGCTCCTCTTCCATGGGTTGTTGCTCTTCCTTGGAATCAGAACTGCTCTGGGGCTCTATGGGCTCAGTTTCCACCCTGACACATACAAGGAAATTGACCAGGCAAGACTGCACATATTGGATAGCTGTAAGTGTGCACTTGTGTGCTTATGCAAGACTGAAAACAACAACAACAATTTAAAACAATATTATGACCCCATTTGTGCATTTTTGAGGTTCCTGGAAAAAAATAAAGAAAAAAGCCGGGGAACAAAAATGGGTAGTGATCAGTGCAGGGAGGGGGAGACAAGACAGATTTTGCTGCAAAGTCCCCTGGGATATGTGTCAGAGCTGGCTCGAGGACAGAGGGGGAAGGAGGAGGAGAACAAATCTTGACAAGCCTGTTCGTCTGTTGGGTGCATCTTGGGTTGTTCTGTGAACAACCAACCCATCATGGCTTACTTGTAGGGTGGCTTAGCATGATGTGCAAATATGCCCATAGAGAATGTTCTATCCTGCTTCTTTTTTTTACCCCCTGCAAAAGTAATAGCTCAAAATAGTACTGGGAAAAAATCAATTATTTAATGCTGGGTAACTCAAAATGACCTTATAAAATGCCCAACATGTTTTGGTAAAAGGAGCACACAAATACAGTTTTCTTACTGGGGTAACATCTCTCAGAGTCGTTCCGGTACCATTTTCAGTCCTCTCTCTCTCTCTTCCTCTTCCTTGTCTCTGCTGCTGCTATTTATTCTTTGCATCTGAAAAAAGCCATCCCTCCTCACCTTAAGATCAAAGAAAGCACCATTATTGGATTTAATTCTACCTTTGAGAGAAAAAGATCTGTCAGAATTGTGGATGGGTGGTAGTGGTTGGAGTATTGCTACATTGACTTACTCGGGGTGTCTACAATGAGCAATGGAGGCTGTCCACAGAAATGGTTTGATTTCATCCAACGTAATCTTTGCTGATGACTGTTGGTGCAGTAGCAAGGGGGGCGTGGTGGACAGTAATCAGTGGGTCTAGTTTAGCTCTTGCAAAACCTGTGTTAATTGTGTTGCAGCCCAGTAGCAGATTCTGCACAAAGACCAAATACCACCACAGAGGCTTGTATTCCACTATTTGGGGACAGGAGTGAAAGAGAATGTCATATGAGTTTTCACGGTCATTTTCAAATGGGACACAGCCTTTTATTGTGGAATATTTGTTTGTTTATTTTATTACATTTATATCCCAGCTTTTTCCTCCCTCAAGGGACCCAAGGCAGCGTACATAATCCTCCTCTCCATTTTATCCTCACAACAACAACCCTGTGAGGTAGGTTGGGCTGAGAGTCTGTGACTGGCCCAGAGTCATCCAGTGAGCTTCCATGGCTGAGCAGGGACTAGAACCTGGATCTCCCAACTCCCAGTCCAACACTCTAGCCACTGCACCAACTGGCTGTCCTTCCAGACTTGATGGATCCCGATTTTGGTGGAGATGTGGGGAGAGCGAGACCAGAATTTGGCCCACCTAAACTGAACGTGGTGCAAATGCTGATTCAAATATATTGAACCCAATCTGTTCCAAAGTCAGGAACAGGAGTCACATATGGCTCCAGGAGTGCTCTACACTTCTAGGAGCCAGCTATAAGGCTTCTGTTGACAGCTACTTTACTGAGGATTGACAAATAGTTTAACTTGTGCATCCCAAGCACATGTTCCCTTCACATTTTCATGCATCATCTGCTTCATCTCTGTACCACCGGCACCTGTGCTACTTGGTTTGAATGACTAATGCACAGTTTGGACCTTTGCACTTTGTCATTCATTTGTGCTGCTTAATGTTCATTGTAAAACTATAATCATTCCATCGGCTGGTCGGCCCCTGAGGCCTTGTGCCAAACTATCATCAAGGTCTAGAACAGGGGTGCAGAACCCCTTTCAGCCTGAGGGCTGGATTCCATTTCCGAGATGCACTCGGAGGCTACATTCCAGTGGTGCGTGGGAGCAAAGCAAAAGGGGGTGGCGGCAAAATACCAAAAATGCCAGGATATTTTGGCTTACTTCCTACCAGTAACTCAGTCTTAGGAGAAGCATTTCAACCTTTGAGAATGGGAGGAAGAAACTGCACAAAAGCCAGGACACCACCAGCCCATTGGTGGTTGAGGGAAAGGGTGTGGGGCCATCGGAGGGCCAGATTTGGACCCCGGGAGGGCTGGATTTGTCCCTGAGGCTGAGGTTCTGCACCCTTGGTCTAAAATGTGTTGCTTAACCTGCTGTTTCGGTTGCCTGCTTCAAGGAGGGAAGAAGCTCAAGTGGTAAATATTGTCAGGGTAAAGCATAGAAATCTCTCAGTGCAGTTGGCTATCCTGACAGCTTGTAGATTGGGTGCTTTAGTGATAGGTCTTCCGAGGTGCTTCATCATCGCCTTTTAAATGAGTAATGCAGCAGAAGATGGGTCTTTTTCCACCGGGAGGCTAAAAGACTGTCTGGATGAATTCCTGGTACGCTTGCATCATCTGACACGCAGCAGAATGTTGAATTTAATTAACAGACCTTGGATGTGTGCTAGGCTCTATAGTTCTGGTGTCAGGACATTTTCCTTGTGAAGATATAGATCATAGGATGATGTTCCTTTGTCCAACACAATGAGGGCACAAAGCACAATCCAGAATTCTGACAGGCGGGCGGGGTGGGGGGAGAAAAGAAAAGAGCCAGCTCTCTTCTAATTCCCCAAAGCATCGCTTGCCTAAAGGCAATTCTTATTTGACACAATATACGAAGTGAGTAGTTATTTAAAAGCCTAAATTATTTACAGTGGGTTAATTGCATACAGGTATTCAAATGCCTTTGGGTACTGGCTGTACGAAAAGAAGATAAAAGAACAAGGCCTTCCCTAAGACAGTTGGCCCCAATTCAGTTGCTTCATGTAGATCAGGGGGTGAGCAACCTGGTACCCACTACATGTTTGGGGATAAGATGGAGTTTTTCTCTGGCCATTGGCCAGGCTGGCTGGAGCTTATAGCACCCTCCAGAAGTTTTGGACTACAACTCCAGCATCCCTGAGCTTTGGCCATGCTGTCTGGGGCTGGTGGGCATTGCAGTCCAAAACCTCTGGAGGGCACCAGGTTGGGGAAGGCTGACCTAAGGGAATGTGTAGGTTGATATGGGAGTAGGTTGGATGATTTTATTGCGTATCACGGCACTAATTCTCTCTTTTAATTTTTGTTGCTGTTGTTAGGGTTCCTTAGTTGTTTGTATCCGGATGCTTATTTTTTTAGCTGAAATACACCTTGCAAAATTTCTTGATGAAGTGACATAGAAATCTGTTTACTAAATAAAATGTTTGTGTGTGCAGTGCAGGTGCAGATGCAGGCCATGTGTAAGAGCTCCCCATTGAAACCCCACTGTAACACGTCTGACTGGTGAATTCACATTCTGTGCTCCAGGAGCCAGCAGGCCTGCTAAGAGCAGTATTGATGGGGTGGTGCGTGCATCTCCTAGCAGTTTCCAAGATATGACACTACTTGCAAGCGTTTCCTGCTCTTGCTTGATTGGGAGTGTCACAAGGGAGAATCTGCAGATCAGTGACTGACTGAGAGACTAATTCGCTGCTAATCCGTGGGCCATCTTCCATCTCCTGCTGCCTTTGTGCGCCCTGCTATTTTTTTACCTCTGACTCAGCACTCGGGTGATGCTTGCTGGTGAGCCAATTAATGTTATCAAAATAGCCCTCAGGAGCTCTTGCTTCATGTACAGGAACAGTTTGACTCGCACTGGGCAAAATGCACAAGCGTGAAGGGCCCACAAATGAGCTTTTGTACATCTAAGGAATAAGCTACATACCGGAACTGCGGCAGTGTGTAATGAAGCTCTTTCTCCCTGGGAAAATGCTCTCAGGGCTGTGTGATTTGCACTGGGCGGAGTGAAGGGTCTGCTTAACCCATTCCCTGCCAATTACTTTCCCCTTGAAATTTGTTGCCCCAGGTTCCCCACCCGCCGTTGGGTTCCAGACCAGTTTGTGAGGTAAAAATGGATTTTCAATACTGGTGGTAGTGGTAAAATCAGCTTGGGGGGAGACTTCCAGGGGGGAAGTGACTGGCAGCCAAAGGGTTCAGCCCTCTATCACGTCCTCCTGAGAGTGCTTTGCAAGGGGCCATCATAGGCTTCACAAGGTATGGCTGAGTGTAATGTGTCTTTTTTGTCTCCAAAAACGACAAAAAACTTTCAGTGGTCTTCATTGTTTTAGAGTAGCCTTCCCCAACCTGGTGCCCTCCAGATGTTTTGGACGACAATTGCTAGGATCCCTAGTCACTGCCATGCAGGCTGATGGGAGTTGAAGTCCAAAACATCTGGGAGGCACCTGGCTGGGGAAGGCTGTTTTAGAATGAGGTAGACATTTGTCACTTCTCAGAGCAGGATTCATTGAGGTCATGAACAGAGGCTGGGAGTGCCTGATCTCGTCTGATCTTGGCTGCTAAGCAGGGTCAGCCCTGGCTAGTACTTGGATGGGAGACTGCCTGGGAATCAGGCTTCCTGCATTGGGCAGGGGGTTGGACTTGGTGGTCTTGTAGGCCCCTTCCAACTCTACTATTCTATGATTCTGTGATTCTATGATTCAAAGGTACCCAGGTGTATTTTGGTTTTATACCAATTTAACAATGATGGTTCCCTGTGAGGAATCCTAGAACTGTGTGGTGAGTGCCCTTTTTGTTTCTAACTGTGGTGGTGGTAGTTTGGAATCCATAGATGCAGTTAATGTGGCACATGATACTTCATATAGCCATTGTTCCTTCTAATAATGAACTTGGGTGGTGCCAACAGGATTACAGCTAAAATGGGGCCACTGAGAAACAAGAAGGTGGTATCAGCAATGCTTGGAGAAACCCAGAAGCTTTCAGAAGTACAAAAGAACTTTAAAAAAAGAAAGCCTAATGGTCAAGCCCTCTTCATCACAATGAGGACTGAGCAGACTCAGTAGCTATGGGATGTTTAGTGCCAACTGGAAAAGAAAAACAGAAAGCTAGGGGAAGGGAAGGGAATGGAGAATCCTGGAGGAGCGCATGTCCGTACATCCCTACTGGGGATGAGGGCAGCAGAAGCAAGCTCCATTTTATTCCTGGAGACACGATGGTGCTATGATCTAAGTAAGTTTGAAATGCAAAGCTGCTCATCAGAGTTTAAAAAAAAAAAAACAGGCTTGGCAAACTAGTCCGATTTGAAATGTAGGAGCAACATAAAGCATGGAATGGTGGTGGTGGTGGTAGGGAGATAAATTAGTTTTTAGTTGTGTGCTTCACAACTGAAGTAACACACATGGCCATCTAAAGGCCCCCTGCCCCTGGGGATGATGGGACTGTGTAAAATCCATTCTGTCTGTGTTTCGCGGATTGTCAGGCGCCTTTTGTTCCGTCGTCCGTTCACAGATGGATTTGAATTTGTTGTTGTTGTTATGCAGAAAAATACATTAAAAATTCCATAAGAAGGTTCACAACAATTTACATAATTTACCTTAGTACATAATATTTAGCATATTGTCCCCCATTCCATTCAACTTTTCCTCAGCAGAAACTTGTGTGTTTTCCTACTAATAAATATGCATAAATTTCAGGACAGTTTAAAAAAGGATCTGAAAGTCCACGGACGCCACATGGCCTGTTGGGGTTGCTCCGCAGCGGATTCCACAGGTCGGACTCTTAGAAATCCATGCTCATTTGAGTCCATCTCAAATTTCTTAAGCATCCCTACCCACCCCACCCCGAAGGCCAAGGTTTAAAATTACCTAGCTGCACCACTATACAGAGGCATGTTGCCTCTGATTCTGGAGGTACTCTATAGCCATCATGACTACTAGCCATCAATAGCCTTATCCTCCATGCATTTGTCTAATCCTCTTTCAACATCCTCTAAGCTGGTGGCCAGTGACTGTGTCTCTACCCAAATCACACCCCTGCGCTACCATCCAAAGATTGCCTTCCCGAAGGAAGGACCACACTTTTACCACACCACTTCAAAGCCACACTGCTTTGAAACAAATGATTTGAGAGCCTTTTATGCGCGTTTGCTGGCACTGCAGCCCACGGCTGCTTTGTCCTAGAACTGAAGGGCAACAGCAAAAATGGGCAGCAAGTGACTTGACTTATGCTGGCTAACTTAGGTCTGATCTGATTAATTATCTGGCATGGCTACAGAGCTGAGCAAATCGGTCAGCTTCATAAAGTCCTCAAAGATGAATTTTTTAATAGAATGACGGACACCACCTCAGCGAAAGCCATTTGCCTCCCTGGAAGGTGTTTCTCACAAGTTCCTGGACTCCATGACATACTGCTCTGTTTTAACTTGGAACGTAACCCTATTTTTATTTCCAGGGACCTAAATTCTGGTGAACAAGGCCCCATTGTAAGCAGCCAAGCTTCATTCGCTGGCAAGCGCCTGTTCCTCAGTGTTGTCACGCCAGGATGCCAGGCAACTTGAAAGGTTTCAAGAGGTCCAGCCGGCGTTTCCAAGAAGCCCAGTGCTGAAGTGACCACAGGACTTCTAAACAGATCACTCGAGCTGCATTTGCCGTCCAAGTGACCCCTCTGGCTTAGTGGCTCAAACAACAAAGACTTATTTTAACTCCTACTGGATTTAACCCTGGGCTGGATTTTGTTTTTACTGAACAACCCCAGTCAGAAATCATCAGCAAACAGTGTCACGTGCCACATAATCTCAGCTGTGAACATGTTGCCATGTAAAGCATCTAAGCCACAAGTGGGCAAGATGTCCCCCCTCCCTGAATTTTTTAAAGGTGCCTGTAGCGAGTATAGAGCACCAAAAGGGTCCATTTTTTCTTGTTAGCAAGCTAAAATGTGACTGTTTTGACACTCCATAGCCACTACAAGGGCCATTTTCTTCAATATATATACCCACTGGAGTGTGGTGTGCGCGCGCGCTGGGACAAAAATGGCACACACAGCCCAGCTTCCCACAGTTGCTCACCCCTACTCTAAACCTACTTGGCTTCCATTTAATTGAGAAGAAATCCCTTGTCCTGTGACCAGGAGGCCAAAGAGTGCAAGTCTTCTATGTACATGTAGCAGGTTGGGTGGGAGAGAGATAGTAACACCTCTTATTCTGGCAAATGTTAAGCACACAGTCAAATGTCTGGCTACGTGCCTGACAAGAGAATGGCAGCAAAGATCTCCCAGCAGTTTTTGTTCGTTTTATCTCTTGTGAATTAGCTCTAGGCACTGCTTAATTACTCAGAGGTAAGCACCAATATTGTGTACAAGGCTCCTGCAATTACAGAACAAGGGCACACTGCCTGTTATCTTGGTAGGGAGGAGGCACATAGGTGGACTTATTATGGTGGTTAAGAGCAGGGGCTGAAAGGGCAGGTGAAGTTGGGAGAATTGGCTGGGTTGGGGCTTGACAGAAGGTGGGAGTTGTGTCCCCCACCCTATCTCAGGTCAGTGGATTCCCCTTCCTCCAATATGCCACTTCGTCCATTTCAGTCTAGCGGACTGTTATATTCCTAGGCTCCATCTTTTGTAGCTGTTGTGACTGCAACCATCAGGATGGAAAGATCCCCAACCATGTTTCATGGCATGGTGCACAAGAAGTAATACAACAATGGAACCAATTACCTAGGGAGGTGATGGGCTCTCTCACACTGGAGGCATTCAAAATGAATCTGGACAGCCACTTGTCAGGGATGCTTTGACTTGGATTCCTGCATTGAGCAGGGGGTTGGACTCGATGGCCTTGTAGACCCCTTCCAACCCTACTATTCTATAATTCTAAGTCAAAGGAAGAGGCAGCAGAAAGATGCCACTGCATCCATCGGGGCATTACTTTTTCATACCTTAATGGTTTGGAGCCAAATTACTTAAATGCCTGCCTATGCCCAGTTGAACCTACCAGAACATTAAGATCAGTTATGGAAGCCAGCCAGTTAGACAGCTGAGGCTGGCAGGCACGAGAGAGTGCCTTTTCAGTGATGGCCCCAATTTTATGAAACTTCCTCCTCAATCAGCTTTCTCCCTGTTGTCTTTTAGGTAGGCCTTAAACACATTTTTTGTTTCAGACGTTTGAGAGGGTAAAATTGCGTTATTTGTTCTGAGGGACCCTGTGTTTAGACCTTGGCTGACTGAAATAGAATGAACTGGTCTGATATTATAGTTTTTCACCTCATCATTGTTGTGCATTTCATAGTGATCTGTTCTAAGTGGTCTTTATTATATATTATATGCCGCTGTGGGAAAATATTGCGTTTTGAAAGGTGGCTAATAAATGTCTTTGGCAAGCTGAATTCCATAACATGTATATTTACCCTTCATGAACGTAGTGAAAGTGGATGTTAAAAGCACTCTCTAACCCTCAGCCTACATTCCTTCGCTCTTTTACTTGTCACCAAAGGGCTGACTGAGGCACTTTTAATACGACTAAGGGCCAGGTTACGCATGCATGCTGGATGCATTTCTTCCCCTTGTGACCCAATATCCCAGGCATAGGAGCGGGTGGACAATTATTCTATGTCACCCAGCAGTGAAGCACAGCTACACACAGGTTGTGTTCGGATGTCACTTTAAGCCATGGTGGCTTAATAAGCTACTCACAGTAGCTTATTTTTGAAATAGTCCACAATGTCCTGTAACAGGAGCGGGCTAATTAGCTACGGTGAGTAGCTGTGCATAACCAGAGTTGTCCCCCCGCCCTGTACTGCTGCAGTCCTCCTGCCCAAGCTGTGGCCCTGTTTCACCCATTGACAACATTGCAGCAGCCCGTTTTAACTTTCCTCAATATCCCAATGAGAGGGGAGAGGTGTGGGGTGACATACAGGGCTTAGTTCAGCGCTTCCAGCAACATCCCAACAAGGGGGCAGGGTGGCTCTAAAGTGCTGGAAGTTCGCAGGATCGAAACCTAATTTCATACATGGCATCCCCTAGCTGGGAAGCACCCAACACACCATCCAAACCCTGCACAATTACCCCAGAGGAGGGAAAACCCCATGTGCACCAAAAAGGGGGTGGCAGCTATAACACATTGGTAGTTTGCAGGATCGGGACCAAACATCACACACAGCCTCTCCTGCTTGGGAGGCACCTATGCACCATCCAAACCCTACATAATTACCCCAGAGGAGGGAAAATCCCATGTGCACCAAAAAGCGGTGGCACAAATAAACTCATGGGCGTTTGCAGGATCGGGACAAAACCCTCAGTTGCACATTTCTCCCCATAGCCATGGACACCTTTGGTCCCAATGGACACATTTGTCCCAAATCAATGAGAATAAAGTCCATTTGTGTATTTCACTCCCCCACACCCAGCCATTGCTTGCTGCTTCTGCTTCTGTTCACTTTAGCTCTTAAAGCAAAATTGTACAATCCCCGCCCCCCCATTGCTGCATAAAGCCTTTATTGTCTCAAAATCGCTAAAGCACTATAGCGATACAGTGGAGTTGGACATTTCCGCCCCCCCCCCATTGCTGGCAGAGCTGCTTTTGTTTGCTATAGCGCTTTAGAGAAATTGCGCAAAAGCGCATTTCTCCCCTCCCCCCATAGCCATTGTACTTCTTCATGGAAAATTGATGACAGAAGGGAAACGGTAGTGGAAGCTATAACTTCCTCATAGTTTGCAGGAATGTGGCGAAACTGCACAGGTCAGGTACCTTCATGGTAAGCCTCCAGCTGCTGTAGTGGATAATTGCAGACTTCTTCACGGAAAACTGAGCAGTTTTTTCGGTATTCCCCTACTTCCCAAGTTGTACAGTTTCAAAGTAGCTATCAGGGAAGCCTGTCATTGTGTAACTTTGCTGTAGCAGGGTAGCGCCATAGCGTGAGGGTGTCATTGTACTTGGGGAAAGCTGTCATTTTGTAACTGTAGCGCAGTATCAAGGAAGGCTGGGCTTGTTTGGCTGCGGTTGCCCCTGGGCTACTTGTCAGATCTTGGAAAAGGGCTCTGCAGGATGAAGCAGAGCGGCCGCAGTGGTTTTGACTGCTCTCGCCAGCCTATTTTGTAGGCGATCAGAATAAGCCACGACGAGTGCCAGAGGACATGATAACCCATGGTGAGTGAAATAACCCTTAGTATTGCGCTCATGCCCTGCTTGTGGGTTCCTGGTCGACAGCTGGTTGGCCACTTTGTGAACAGAATGCTGGACTAGATGGACCCTTGGTATGATCCGGCATGATTCTTATTATGTTCTTATCTACTGCAGACTGTGAGTTATTAGTGGCTTATTTTGTCCAAATAAGCTATTGTGGATTGAAAAAATTCCCGACAGATGACATAACCCACGATGGGTTAAATAAGCCATTGTGGCTTATTTAACCCACTGTGGGTTATCGTGTCATCCAAATCCAGTCACATACTCTGCTGTGATCTTACAGTAGCAACAGCACGTCTTCACAGTTGCCACCATCACAGGAATTGCAAGAGAGTGCCTTTGTACAAAGCAGGGGTGCCAAAACTTTTTCAGTCCAAGGGCCAAATTTCAGAGAGGCTCTCGGGGGGGGGGGGTGCTGGGCAGGTCTGAAGACAAAAGGGGCGGGGCCAAAACACCAGGAGATTCGAACTAAAAGCTCTTACTGCCAGCAACTAAACTTTAGGAAAGGCATTTCAACCTTTTAGACTGGGGGAAAAGTGGCACAAAAGCTAGGCAACCAATAAGTGATGGGGAGGGATGGGGAGGCAGGAACCACTGGGTGACGTGGGGCATGAGGCATAGCCTTCTGGGGACACCAGGAGGGCCAGGCTGGGACACCAGGCCTGCCGTTCAGCACCCCTGGTATAAAATTTTGTTACATGCATCACAATTTATCCAGCCAGTCCACTCCCTAGAAATAATGGATAGCAATTCCCTGTGGGGCTGGGAGAGGTGGCTGATGTCCATGTGTTTGTTGATTTGAAAGTCCTTTGGCACATTCAGCTTATGGTTGTAACTCCAATAAGATTGCATAATTCGTGGCTGTCACTAAAACTGGTAGTTTAACTATGCGCCGTGCACAGGAATTCCTTTTATCTGTCCTCAATCTCCCACCACTCAGCTTCATGGGATGACCCCGGGTTCTAGTATCATGACAAGAGGGGGAGAAAAATGTCTCCCTATACACTTTCTCCACACCATTTTATCTTTAATACTGCTTTCCACCCATTTACCTGGAACACACGTTACGCTAACTGGCTGGCAATTTCCTGGGTCCCTTTTCAAAAATTGCTGTTACACTGGCCACTCTCCAATTCTCTGGTACAGAGGCTGCTCTTACAGTTAGGAGATAACAATAACAGAGATCACTCTTTTGTGTTTCCTGCTGAATGCCGTGGCAACCAATACCAGGCACATAGTACATGCTTGATAAGAGATGGAGGGTAGGGGTAGCGTGACCCCCTCCTCTGTGTCACATACCTGCCACCGAAATTACAGCTTTCCAGCAGCAACAGCCCTATGCATTAGTCCTCTCCATTCACGCCCCACCCCGCCCCAGTATCGCTACAATTTGGACTTTGTCTCCTTCTCATGTAAATATCAGCAACAGATCACACAGAAATCTGTCTTGGGAGAAGGCTGTCGCTGCTGATGGCAAGAGCAAAGAGGTACTGAAAATAAGTGGTCTGGATGAATGATACTGACTTGCTTAATTACCAGGTGCTATTGCTATTAACTTGTGAATATTCCACATACAATTGTAACCTGACACGGCTATGAATAAATTAGCTAGGGTGCAATCCTGTGCATGTTTAGACAGAAAAAGTGCTACAGCTCCCAGCATGCCCCTGCCAGCCTGTGTGTTGGTTTAGGGTCACAGATCAGCAGTAGGGCAAATGCTTTGCATGCAGAAAGGCCCAGGTTCAATCCAGGCATCTCTAGTTAGGGCTGGGAAAGGCTGAAACCCTGGAAAAGCTGCAGCCTGTCAATGTAGCCAAACTGATCTAGCTGGGCCAATGGGTTGACTCAGTATGAGGCAGCTTTCTATGTTCTATGGGCCGGCAGAAGGTAGATCTCCGGGTGATTTGCTGTAGATTAGCAAGGATTCCCAACTGTTTAATAGCAACGACAAAATGACTCTCAGAACACCTACATTATAGTCCTCAAATGGAGAAAGTGTGCAGGGGAAGAGAGAGGGGGGTGGATTTACGCATGGAAGGGTTGCCTGTGAGCTCCATTCAGTTGCGGTACTCTGAACATAAGTCCTGGGATCAGAATTCTTTCATTCTAAGAGCAGGCTGTTTACACCAGCAAAAATAGATCCGATGAGCATGATGCAAGTTTCTTCCTCTTTAAAGTGTGACACGAATGGTTAATTACTAAGGCGGTGCCCCCTTTCAAGCTTCTGTCCCGGCAGCAAGGAGAGATGTGACTGTTCAAGCACAATAAAGGCGCGCTTCTTCCACCCTGCAGTCAATCGCTCATCACATCCGGGCTCCTGTAGTTGTGCTGGCTGCAGCCACTGCTGCCACAGCCTTGGCATACTGACAACTGTCCAACCCAGAAAGAAGTTTCTCAAAAGCAAATGAGCCTCTTTTCATTTTCAAAGGCTTTCGCCTCCTCTTGGCTTATTGGGTTTCCATTTAAGCTGTTGAGAGGTAGAAAGGAAAAAAGAAATGAAAACGAAGCAGGGGGCGGGGATTGTACAATTCTGCAGGAGTTTTTCTGATTGGGGGGAACTCTTCCCATTGCCTTTGGGTTGGATCCAGGTTTACTCATACTTAGAGTAAACTCACTGAAATCAATGGGATGTAAGTTAGTCATAACTAAATTAAAATCTATTGGTTTCAATGGGTCTGCTCAAAGTATGAGCAAACCTGGATCCAACCTTATTGGTTTTTTGCAAAGAGGGTCCAGGGTAGTTTCTGATCCAGCCTTCTCCAACCTGGTAGTCTCCAGCTGACAGTTGGTTGTCCAATGCATCTGGAGGGCAGCAGGCTGTGGAAGGCTGCCCTGGGGCTTCTCCACACAAGTAATTTATTGCATGCTTGAGATTGGCCACTCACGGAAGTTTGCAGGTCTTCAACAGTGTTGTCAGCCTCCAGGATGTCTCCTGCGCCTTCCCCTGGTAATCTTGCTTTTAAAAAGATCGGAGATAATGCACTGTCTAAAACTATCATGGGATATCGCGGGATAGCCCCAGTTTGTTAAGTCGGCATTGCGCTATAATACTGCCACTAGATGGTGCCGTTTCATTGAACCTTATGGAGCACTGCCGAGAGGGGAAGTTTCCAATTACAAATCATGTGGTCGCCATCCAAGTAGCCTGTAGTGAATGCAGAAAGATTCCAGAAGAAGAAAGCCTGGCAAGGGTGTGGATTTTCCTTAATGTAGAGATGCTCCTAGTCTCTGTGAGGATGTGAAAACTACCTGCAGAAACCTAAGAGCTTTTCGTATCTTGGGAGTGCTTATCCAATACCAGGATAATGCCAAAAATATTGAAACTGATACATTCTTCCGTTTTGAGAGGTATGCTGGGCTTTTTGTGTGTGGCAAGAATGTAATTTGGTTGCTATGATCTGGGCTTTATACAACAGGACTGAAACAGAATCTCTGAGGTTTGGCCCAGGATTTTTGATGGTGCTAAACTGGGGTGGAACGAAATAGGCAAGGGCTAACAAAGACTGGGACTGCAAGGCCACACACATGGAAGCTGTGAAGAGGTGTTGCTTTCTGCTGGTGCCCCGGAGCACGCCTAAAACGGCAAAGTGTGGAAAACAACAAAGGCACACATCATGCGCACAGACTGTGCGAGTACACTTGTTAGGGCTGCAGCTCCCTGTCAAAGTGTTGGATCCAGGGCTTGAAGGTCCCTCTGCCCAATGTTGGGGGATCCCCCATTCCCCCACAGCTCGCCCCATTCAACAGGGTCTCCTGGCTCTCTATGAAGCATTTTCAGGAGGCTGGAGAGGGCGCCGTGGGAAGGAGGGAACGCGGAAGCCCGATGCTGTCAGCCCAGCCAATCCAACATAAATCTGGATCCAACCCAAAGTGGGTACATTTGCTACTATCGTTTGTAAAATGTGGGTGTGGGTGTTCTCAAGAACACCTACGTGCACATCTTATTTTACACCTTTGAGGAGAAACAGTCCACCCAGTGCGACTTTGCATGTGGTCAAAGGCTCAACTGACATCCAACATGTGAATGTCACACTTTGGAAAGCTACGGAAGCTCGCCCTCACCAGATTTCTTTAAGAGCTGTGTTGTCCTGGAGAGCATCAGCAAGGCACTTAGCTCCTCTGGCAGTAATCTGATTCTGGATAAGCCTAAGGAAAGAGAGAGAGAAGAACGCAAAGCACTTTGCATTGGGCAAGCTCTTCTGTTTGCGCCTGTGTCGCAGCATCCTCTGTCACGCACTTGGCTTGGGCACAGTGTGTCTGAGGCAGAAAATCAACACTCCTTTCTCTGAACAAGGCTGGTGGCATGCCAGGAACCGGGTGGTTTCTGATTTCCATCTGCACGGCTGGCCTGTTTGGCATCAGACAATTCCCCCCCATAGAAGCGTGGCCAAGAGGCTCCAAGCCTCTTCAGTCTAAAGTGCACGGGCGTCTTTCAGGGTTGCTGAGCTTAATTGTTCAGTGGACCACACAGCTGCTTTCTGATGGCAGGGGAGCAGCTGTCTGGGGGATTATTGGTGCTGGATCCAAGCTACTGCTGTGGAAGGCAAGTCATGGGCCATTTCACCCTGGCCCAGCACCATTCGGGAGAAGACATGAAGGGTCCTACGCAGCGAGCAGGACCAACGACGGCAAATATTTAAGTCACCTGGGAGTGTTATCTGTCTCATCTTTCTTTTGCCTAAACCGAAACACTGCTTACATTAAAATGAGACACCTGATTTCTCTCCCAAACAGATCTACCTTCTGTTCAGCTCTGCTGGATGACATCTGTATGTTTTTCCAAGCAGAGTTAATATTAGCTGGGCGGGGGGAGGGGGTTAAAATGGAAGTGATGTGGGAGGAATGAGTTATACATGCCCTGCCCCCAGCCCCATTTCCCCCCATTTCAAAGCAACAGGACTGCTGAATTAGTGGCAAAAAATGCAGGAGGGTCCCAATAGCGGCTTTTCTGCATCACATCTATTTTGAGACCGTTAATAAGGGCAAACACTTGCTGGAATGACTCTGCCCCAATTTGTATAGTGGCACTGTGTGTCATGAGAAAAAGCATTAAAAATAAAATTGTTCTCATCAGACCAGCAAAGGCAGAGAGGACCCCTGAGTGAAACAAAGCCAGACAATAACCTGATGTAAGCCAGTAGACGCTCTAGTCAGGAGAATGATCACTGCTGACATAATGGTTGAACGACTGGAGTGTCTCCCTTGTTGCTTGTATAGTATCATTTCAGCTAATGATGATCTCCTTGTGATTCTACACAGTCTCTTATTGGAGAGGACAAGGAACAGTCTTCACGATACAGCTTAATGTCTTGACCTTGTTTGCGTGACATAGGGCAACCGTAGATTTATGAATTTAGATTTTAGATCTAAATTTAGATTTAAATATAGAATTTAGAGTTCTAAAAATACAAAATATACACACGCCAAATACTATTGGCCTTTTATGTGTTGTTGGGTGGCTGTTCCCAAAAGATATAAGCAGCAACAGTGGGATGATTTAGGTAAGCAGGAGATTTGTGTGTGCTCTGTAGGGCAGAGGACCCCTACACTTTTCAAGTCGGTGGGCACATTCGGCATGTTGAGAGAGTGTCATGACATTCTCACAAAATGGCTGCCATGGGGGGGGCTGGGTACTGGGCATGGTAATGGACTGGATGAGGGCCAATAAACTGAGACTCAGTCCAGACAAGATGAGATACTGTTAGTGGGTGGTTCGTCTGCCCAGCTAGGTGATGTAACTTCATTATATAATAGAATTAAAGAGTTATTACTTAGAAAACTGCTTTCTTCTTCTTCCCTGCCCATCCCTTCTTCCTTTGGTATTACTTTTCTTACCTATCACGTCAAATTGTAAGCCAGTTTGAGTGCTTTAGCAGAAAGGCAGCACATACTTCTAGGGTTAATCCATAGAGTAGATCAGTTGAAATCAATGGGGGTCTACCCTAAGTTTGATTAAGTCTCGATTCAACCTATAGTAAAGAACTGTGGCTTTTTGGTACCATTTTCTTTTTATTCGCCTGCTACATTTTAAAATTCCTTTAATGCCTGCTTTTATTATCCTTTGTTTTTATATCATTTTGCGCTTTGATGATTGTGTTTGCTTTTCTAAGCCACTTCGAGGGGCCCCACTTGGGTTAAAAGGCAGGCTAGGCGCATAAAAACAAACACAGCAAGTCAGGGCACAGACGGCAAACAGAAACACCTGCCAAACGGCTGAAAGAAGGAACTATTCACAGCACGACCAGCCAGTCTGTGCCATGTGTGCCACAAGTGGTACAGCCAGTCAGGGCTGGTGGAAACAACTAAGGGCCTAGGCGAGCAGCACGCATCCACATCACGAGATGCATCCGGCTAGTTCAGGCCCCAGATGTGTATCATAGATATGAATGTTCAACTTAATCCACATAGGCTCAGAACTACCCATACATACAAGAACATTAACTCAAAAGGTGTTCCATTAGTAATAATACCAAATAGGATAAGGCCTCCTACACAAAACAATAACACTAATTCATCTCCGGCTTTCACAATCCTGATGCATGAAGCCCAGTTGCACAAATGGCCCCCAGTTCAGCTGCTCAGCCAAATCTGTCAGGCTGTCCGCCAGTAGAATGGGAACCCCTGGCAGAATGGATTTGCCCTCCCCACACCTCCTGCCACCGCGTTTGGGGTTGGATCCAGATTTATACTGGATCAACTACGCTGGTGTGAGTGGGCTTCCCCGCCTCCTCCTTCCATGACAGCCCCTCCAGCCCCCTGAAAATGCTACACAGTCAAGAGGCCCTGATGAATGGATAAGTGTGGCGTGGGGGAGAAGGAGGAATCCCCCAAAATCAGGCAGAGGGACTTTCCTCTCATGGAAGGCAGATCCTGGGTCCTGTCCCTGTTCTGGCGGGTTGGGGTCCCTCTGGAGCAGATTTGGGGAGCACGGAGGGAGCTGCAGGGGGGAAAGAGGAAGGCCAAGTTCTGCTGCGTGAACAGAAGTCTGCTTGTGAGATATTGGATTTAACCCATACTTCTTAGGGGAAGTACTGGAAAGAATGAGGCGCTCAAATATTTTGTGTCAACATGAACTGGATGCCTCAGTGTAAACTGAAGATGGCTTTCTGTCAAAACGAGCCAAAGGCCTGAGTGTTGGGACCTTGTGCAGAAAGCAGAGTTACTGTAACGTGACTTGTAGCCCGAGGCGGTGACTCCGAGCTCCTTCTCCATGACCCAGCACCACTCACCACAGATGGCCCAGTCTCTTGTTGACCTTTACCATTTCGGCAAAGCACTCGGCTGCTTCGTCATCCAGCTCGTTCTTTGTTAGCCTGGTTAGGGAAACAAAGGGGTTTCAGTCACGAGAATGGATGACAATTCTGCGGTTCGAAAACGTGGACGTTCTGTTCTGGGTTCCTCCATTTCTTATTTGCCAGCTTAGGTGCAGCTTTGTCAAAGATGCTGGCTAAGCCAGGAATTATTTTTTAAAAACCCACCTTCTGCAGCTCGATACGTATGCGTGTCAGGTCTGCCCATTGCTTGCACTGTGAGCAGTTCCTATTGTGCATAACTCCTTCACACTATAGCCTTGTTAGCATGATTGCATTAAAGCAAACATACATTTGGCTAAGATTTCTGTGTTCATAGGGGAAAGTAAAATTTTATTTATTACAGATCAGAGCCAAAGAATCTGGCCTGTATGCCTAAGGCAGTTCCACATGTGCAAAGGAGGTTTTCTGATGTTCCTTTTAAAATGCAGATATGGAGGTTCCCCTCTGAGTTTCAAAAGCTTTGGAGGATGCCTGGAGCAGAGGTGGGAATGAAGGGGTCTACCCCCCCTCCCCCCGTGAGTGCAAACCAATGTGTGCGCCCCTTTGGACCTTAGCCTATATTTGTATTCCACTATTTCTCCAAGGAGCTCAGAATGGCTGAGATGGCATCCCTGAAGGCATGAAAAATGCTACAGAACTCAGTGTTACTTGTGAACACCGATGATCCCAGCTCTGCAAAAAGAAAATGGCAGGAAAAGAGTCTTTGAGTGCAGAAGGTTGGCTCCAATAATTTTTTCCTCTTCCTTCCCCATTCCTTTTTCCTTGTGTGCCGTGTCTTTTTAGATTACGAGCTTGCTGGGAGGGACTGTCTTGTTTTACTGATTATATGTAAGCCACTCTGAGAGCTTTTCTGGCTGAGGAGCAGGATACAAAGACTATAAATAGGTGAATGAGTGATTCTTCGTGGGATGTGAACGTTAGGAACAACAAGCAGGATCAGCAAGACAATGCTGCAGAGTATTTTCACCTCCTAAAAGGAGTGTTCCTGTACAGCAGCCTTCTTCAACCTGGTGCCCTCCAGGTGTTTTGGACTACAACTCCCAGCCAGGGGCATAGAGGAGCCAGGGTTTACAGGATGCAGCCCCGGCACTTTTTTATTAGTAGGGATGCTCCTGTCATCTGTCACGTCCCTGTTCCCTTTGAGCATAGCTGCAATCCTCACAGTAGCTGTGGGGGTGGTTTCCCAGCAGAAATATATTGTTCCTTGTTATAATGCAGAGTATTTTGGGCTGGCTTGGTCTTGAATGGGCAATGAAGACCCATTTGCTTTACTAAAGACCTGCTCCTGCTGGAGGTGAAAACTGCTAGAATTGGTTTGCTGATATGGAGCAACATCCAATGCTGAGATTTTTGGACTCTCCAGGGAGTGGGGGAGGGTATGCTATGGGGACTGCCATGATGGACACCTGTATTTCATGACCACTGCTCTCAGCAGTCCTGATCATTGGCCATGTTGGCTGGGGCTGATGGGACTTGAAGTTCAACACATCTGGAGGGCAGGGCACCAGATTGGGGAAGATTGCTGTACAGGGTTCCAGCCAGCCAGCTGTCCTGCTCCATTCCGGCAGGTGATTCCATTCCCCCTCCCCTCCGTTTGTTTAATGTCCAGCTGACACTCAACATTCCGTGGCTACTGAGCATGCTCAGACCTCACTGGTCTGTTCTTTTCTTTTCTCCTATCTCTGCAGTGTTCTTAGTATTTGCCCAAAAGCTGAGGACCGTGATTGCTCATGCACTAAGGCCAAAGCAGCCTGGAACAAATGCATCACAGCACTGTTCGTTCATTTCATCTCGCTGCTGTTCAGTATTGTTCAGCATTGTTCAAGCCATCGATAGGGTGGTGGCCACTCTTCCTATGTGTCTTGCACCAGATCCTGGGCACCGCTTGGGAAAGCATCAAATGCCACCTCCCCTTCTGTCAACGCCAGGGACTCGTTGTTCTAAGAAGCACAATTGCTTATTGTATCTAGAATTTTGGTCACGACCAAACCATGCATTGTTACAGCTACGATGGAATAAAAGATTGGAGAGTGTCTGGCTTCCCACTACGTCAGATCAAGCATTTCACGTTCCCTGGCTCATAACAGGTTCATGGGCACAGAAGCAAGGTCACGTGGGGCAGAAACGAGCAGCAACAGATTCCTTACAATAGAAGAGATTGTACAGCAGCACAACCAAAGACCGTGCGAACCCAGGTGGCTGATTCTGGAAACACACATGCAAAACACCATCACTCTTGGGTTTATGCATTCTCCAGAAGAAGGGTGACGACTGCCCTGTCTGGATTCTAGACTGCTCCATTTAGGATTGGCTGTGTTTGGATACAACTGGAAGAGATGGGTGCAAACCTCCCGGTGTGACCAATAAGCAGCAATTTCCCCAAGATGTTTTACATCAACTGTTGGATCTACTGGGCGGGGAGCGGGGGGGCGCGCGGGCGGGTTGGGGAGGAACACAGAAGTTGGTCCATCTGGCCCAACACTGGCAGCGCTGACTGGCTGCCCTTCAGGGTTTCAGGCAGGTCTCTTTCCAGCCCTACCTGGAGATGCCAGGAACTGAACCTGGGACCTTCATGCAAAGCGTGTGCTCTGCCACTGAGCTAACACCCTTCTGCCTGACCCTAACTTCTTGACATTAGGAAGGGATTTTTTTTTTAAATCCTCCTTCCTCCATTCTCCTTTTTAAAGTCCCCAAGTGTGTGTGTGTGTGTCTGCTTGTCTCGACAAGACTGGGTGGAAACCAGTTCTTTCTTTCCCAGCTCCCAGCCTCTGTTTCCCTTTGAAGTGAGGCTACTGTTTCTCCCCTTGATTGCCAGTCCATGCCGAATGCTCTTCTTTCAGGAGCAGGGAGCCCTGGTTGGGGCTCTTCCAATGACACAGAGTACAGACCTGCTGGGTTCCCACCCCGCTCCTGGCTGGCCAACATTAACTTGTCTGACTTCCTTTGCTCACCCAGGGGGTGTCCCAAGGGCGCTTCCAACAGGATGCTTCTCAGACTTTTGCTTGTGAGCTGCAGTGCCAAGCCAGGTATGTGGGAAGCCACCTCAGAATGGAGAAACCCAGTCCATCCAGCTGCAACAGAGGCAGCGATGGGAAGACCACCCCACTGGCTCTGCTGAGACACCAGCTCCCTTGGGCTCTTCCTCTCCCTGAATGGTTTCCATTCCAGCAGCTCATTCTAAGAACTACTGTTCCAGTGGCCTTTATTCTATACTATTCTGCTGTTCTTTATTCACAGGGCTGGCCCTATCTTTAGGTAGAGTGAGGCAACTGCCTCAGGTGGCAGATGCGGAGGACAGAAGTGGCAGCCCTGCAGCCATTCCTCCTGAGCCATCCCCTGCCCCGGCATTCTCCAGTCTTGGGAAGACACCAGCCCCGCGCCTCATAAACCAGCCCGCTGCCCTAGGTGTGGTGGGCCCTATCTTGTTGCCCGTGCTGACGTAAGATTCAACAGCCAGTCCAGTCAGCTTCTGTACATGGAGTGGAGGGGGAAGGGGTGCCATCTTGACCTTTGCCTTAGGAAGCAATATGCCTTGGGCTGGCCCTGTTTATT
Organism: Heloderma suspectum; assembly: GCF_057233095.1. Classification (NCBI taxonomy): domain Eukaryota; kingdom Metazoa; phylum Chordata; class Lepidosauria; order Squamata; family Helodermatidae; genus Heloderma; species Heloderma suspectum. The sequence goes on from NC_139462.1 coordinate 165,592,507, forward strand.
TGTGCCACGTGAGGGAGAGAGTGGGGCCATGATCGCTGGGCCCTGCCCCCTTCAACACGTTGGGACAGAAGGTCTGTATTAGGGAGCTTGCTCTATACGCACAACGTCCCTGCATGATTTAGAAGCCTGATCGTGGCAGGTTCTAAATCACATGGGGAGAGGACACAGTCAGCGCTGGCTCCCTGCTTCAGACCTGCCCCGAGAAGTGTGGTTCTACGCTCCGAATGCACCAACAGGCTTATATGCAACTTTAAAAACGAATGCCCGACTATGCTTATTTTCCTCTTCCCTCCACGTCCCCTTTTCCTTTTGTGCTGTGTCTTTTAGATAATAAGCCTGCAGGCTGGGACTGTCTTGTTTTTACTGACCTTAAGTAAGTCACTCTGGGAGGCTTTACAGCTGAACGGGGGCGGGGGGGGGGAGCTTTAAATGACTATACAAGGATAGCCCAATGTATTTATCTCCTGCCATAATTTGGAAAGAAGAGAACACACCAGTCACTTTCATATCTCTTAATTATGAAGAACATTTCCCCCTTTCCCTGTTTCCTTATCAAGTATGAAAATTAATTCTAGACTTTAATTCACAAGAATAAGCGATGTTTCCATATGTGAGGGAAGCCCCCAGATCTCTCAGAGTTGCTCCCACTCCCATTCCTTATCCTCTCAGCATCCTAAGCTAGCAATCTGAGAGCTCACAGCCTCCTCAGCCTCTTCTGCACCGCCCATGGCCCTTCCATCTCCTTCACAGGCTGCCAAAGCCATGCAGCTTGCACAGAACTAACACAGCCCCCTCTCCAGCCCAGGCCCACTGATGCCACGGCTTTTCCAATTCACTATGGAATCTGGGACCCCTTGCCAGGAAGGCACCAGCCATGAATTTGCCTCCCATCCACTGACTGCTGGTTTGCCACAGGGCCGCAGAGCAGCCTTCGCTTTCCACTCCTACAAGAAGAGGCAAACCTGGGCTCGGTAAGGCTGCCCCCCGCCACCATCCCTCACTGGGACCTGGTGGAAACGGGTTCCTTACCAGAATATATTCACGGTGTTGTTGTGCTTCATAGCTTCTGCAATGCTTTTGCCCCCTTCTGTCGTGATGCCGTTAAACGCAAGACTGTGAAGTAAAGCACAGATGGGAGAAATGCTTTAAAAAAAAAAAAAAATCAGCACCACCGCACCAACTGCAATAAATATTTTGCTTTTACAACCTTTTGCATTTGGAGAAGGCTTTACTCGGTCAGACATTATACAAACATAGACTCACGTGGCGGTATTGCAAGCATGGCCCTCCGCTGTCCATAAGAAGCCTCTTTCCTCCCTTACACGATCACTTTGCTTTGGCTCTTAAAACTGCAGCTAAGAGTGAGATGGTTGTTTTGGCCATCTGACGCCCAATATGCACTTTTATACCTCAGCGGCACAGGACCAGCTTTCCTAGGGATTCCACCCACAGTGCACTATTACGATGCGTAAATCGGAACCTCGTGGTCAGGCCAAATAATGCAACTTCTTCCCATGTGAAAGACGGGGGTGCTCGCATGGGAAGCAGCTGCATTCGTTACCCACTCTGTGTGGTTCCAGCTTACCACCCCCATTATGGGACTGATCTGACAGAAGCCACAGGCAAGGCACTCCGATGGCACAGAACAGGTGTCCCCAACCTGTGGACACATTTGGAATTTTGGAAGAGTGTTGTGGGCTCTCTCACAAAATGACTTCCCTGGCTGGGGCAGGGGAGGGTTGCCTATTCATAAAATGGCTACCATGGTGGGCACGGCTAGTCACAAAACACCCATTTCCCAGAAGGCAGAACTGGTGAGACTAAAAGGAAAGTAACTTGTCCAAGAATCTAAGTACAAAACAGGGTTTGTGTGTCTGAGCTCCAAAATGCAAAAACGCTCTTTTGAACCTATATAAAGATAGCCCTTGTGGGCAGCATTTTGCTTTGCAGCATACCAGCCTCCCAGGGTTTTTTTTTAGTTTAAATTTTAAATTAACTTTTTAAAAATAAACTACATTGCAGCCAGAAACTGGGTCAAATGTCCAGCATGGTTATCACAATACTGATGCCCTTTGGCAAACAAACCCAATCTGACATTAAAAAAAAGAAGAAGAAACTCCAGGAACATGAGAAGTCAAAACTACTTCACAGCATGGGCTCCAATCCAGAGCCCTGCTTATGAATGGGGTACCCACTGCTACTCATGACAGATGAGATGCTGCAAACCCAAGTGGATTGTTTCACTGCCATTGCCAGCAATGGGGAAGCTTTACTTGCCCATGTGGGCCCGACTCATAGTCATTATACTACGCCGCGCTGAGCCCCCTCAATTGCTACTGATAGCAGCTGGTCCCCGGAGAATATGTAAATGTATACAGTCTGCTCTAATGAAATCCATTAACTAATTTCCTATAGAAGACACTTTATTGCTACATTAAACCACCCTGGAGTTCCCAGAAAACTCCCATTGCTTTTTAATGGCTGTTTTTATTTGTCAAAAAAAAAGAGGAAACTAGGAGAGATTAGCACTGAGGCAAATGCAGAAATGGCTGGACACACACACACACACACACACACACACATCCCAGGCTTCTCCCTCAAAGATCTCTCTTTTCTTCCTTGAAGCCAAGCACCAGAGTTACCATCCATGTGCGAGGCAAGGGGCTGGATTCAAACCTCGCAGGAGCCGAAGTCCGCTCGCACAACGGGACTTTCTCTCACGCGGAGGGACTTGCCCATTTTCTCCTCCCTGCCTCCAAGTGGGAGGGCTGCAGTGAGAAAGGGGAAATCCATTCCTTCTGCTGATAGAAGAAAACTACTGGATGCAACCCATGGAAACCCAAGCCTAACATTTGGGCTGAATCTACACATAGCAGTTATACTGTTATCATACCGTTATCATAACTATTGGTGTCCATTGGTGTCATGTGTACCAATAGTTATAATGGTATGATAACGGTATGATAACAATATAACTGCTATGTGTAGCTTCAGCCTTGGTTTGGAAAGCCTTCCAGCAAAGTCCTCATCATTTGGGTTAGATTTTGGAGGCGGCCATTTGCGGCAGCTTTCACCATTAAGCCCATTAAAAAGGCTGCTCATTCTGGTCAGGATCCAAAGAACTATTTGTGTACCTCCAGAGGAGGTTTTGTCTTGGCTTTTATCCATTTATTTATTACATTTCTATACTGACCAATACTTGAAGCTCTCTCATTTGTGCAACTGAGAGGGGGGTTCAAAAGCAGTGTTGAGATACGGCACAAAGGCCCTTCGTTCAAAGGAAAACATCTCACCGAGCATAAACAAGCTCTGGGATACACCGAGTCACGCTTCACATTTCAGCCCCTCTCTCTGGGCCTTACCTTTAGGGGTATCAAAGTGTTAAGATACTTCCAATACAGAGAGAAAGCTGACATTTGATACATATGTAGTCCAAGGTACATTGGTTATTAGATGTGTCCGAAAATAGAACATAGGGAGCTAGGAACAAAGGAAGCTGCCTTATGCTGAGTCAGACTGTTATAGTATTGTCAACATTGACAGGCAGCGGCTCTCCAGGGTTTTAGGCAGGATTCCTGCCTAGCCCTACCTGAAGATGGCAGGAATTGAACCTGGGACTGTCTGCATGCAAAACATGTGCTCTCCCACTGTGTTATGGTCTCTCCTGACATTTTATTTCTCTCATTCAAAACCAGGAACATGATGTCTCTTTTGTAACAACAGGTGGCATCTACCCCACCAGTGAACAAACCGAACCCTGTGTGGAACGAACGGAAGGCTGTGGGTATTCCCTCTTGGTACACTTGAACTGGATCCCAGAGGCAGGCTGGAGAGAACCTGGATGTGGCAACCAGGAACATTAATCTGAAATTAGGACAAGCCACACATGCCATCCAATGGAGGTATCTGGGAGTCTCTGTTTCAAACACTTAATCAATCCTTGGGCATGGGAACATTCAGCGGAAGCCAGGAATGTGTCTATGCTTGCAGAAGGTCTGCTGTATTTACTAGTGAGATCTGCAGGCTGTTTTTTAATCTTTGACAAGCAACACTCCACGCCGTGTCTCAAGCGGCTTTCGAAGCTCCCTGCTTTCAGAAGCAGTGTGCTACATGGCAGGAACGGGGGACGCTGCTGTGCTGCGAACACAAGCGCGCCTAGAAGGAGTTATGCTGCACTGGGCCTGGCCCAGGCGGACCTGATGAGCCCCAACCTGCCAGGTGACTCTTATTCCGCTGAGCTCAAGTCTGACTTGGAAGACGACCTGAAGGCACTTTCCAGTTGGACAGCTGTGTGCTATAAAATGAGAATGGCAGGGAAGTAACACAAAGCAGGTGCCCCAATAAGGTAGGGTTGCTTTTGCAGACACAAAGTGGGACTCCTGCTGGGTAAACGGCACTGAAACTCTAATAACCACTGCCTCCATAGCACAGGTGGGGAACCTGTGCCTCTCCAGATGTTGCTGGACTCCAAATCCCATCAGCCCCAGCCATCATGGCCAATGGTTGGGGTGATGGGAGTTGTAGTCCAACAACAGGACACAGGTTCTGCACACCCATAGTACAGACGGGTGAGTCACCAGCCTGGGAAAATGTTACATGAGTGTGTGTGTGTTTCGCTGCATCTGTTCCCCTTCAGACCCACTGAGTGCCTCCCCACATCCTTCTGACATGAGCATTTTCTGTCGGGTATAACAGAAAGGCACAGAAGAGGAATGTAGAATGAATGGCTCTTCAAGCGCTTACAGTGAGTCAGCTTGGAACTCACTGTAAGCAGGCCCTCTTCTTTTAGACGGATAGATAGACAGACAGACAGACAGACAGACAGACAGACAGACAAGAGAGACAGGGATGTCTAAAGCTTCCCGCTGTTTATTTCCTGTAGCTGCCGGCTTCCAAAGAGCTCAGAACCTCTTTGGAACAGTAACACTACGAAGAAGGTGAGGCCCAAACCCATCCAGTGAGCACCCTCTTTGAGAATTCCTGAACCAAGGCCAAATACTCTTTTTCTGACATGTTTCCACATGAGACAAAGGGTAGGCCTGGGTTTGCTACTGCATGTGCAGTTAAAAGGAGCTGCAGCCAGTCATGGCTTCCTCATGGGGATAAAGTGGGTTTTGTCTTGTTTTTGACAGACGCTTATTTTCCACATTCACGCTTCGCATTTTTTGGGTGTACACTTATAAATTATCTTAATTTATAATTAACGCATTTTGGGGGTGTACACTTATAAATTATCTTATGTTTCCACCTCAAAAAAAAAATGTAACGTGTGAACTGGCCCTCTTTCTCCACTCCTACAGACTCTAAACAGACTCTGACATTTTATTTTCACTCAGCAAAACCCAGCAAAGTCTGCCATCTCATGGGAGAACTGAAAATGGCTATTTGTCCTCCTTAATTATAGATCCTGGCAGCATTCAGGGACTGTTTGTGAGATGAAAAAGTGATTGACTTTTTTTTTTTTTTAAGAGGAAACCTCATCTCTTAGACGCTTCTCTCTCAATTTTGAGTGGCTGCCAACATTCATTTTATATTTTTAGTGGGGGGGGTTATAGCCAAACGAGGACTTACAATGTCATTGTCTTTCTGTGGCACCACATTTTAAAAACATCAATTAGGTTCAATTTTCAAAAGGTCTTGGCTCTAAATTGGTCTCCGTGCTCCTCTGCCAACAACTTAGCGGCACTGCTAGACTCCTATGGACTGGATGACACAGCCCCAGTTCAAATCTGCTTAATACAGTCTTTGGAACAGCCCACTTCATTTATCTGTCCCAAGGCCCCAGGGCTGACTCCATGTTTGAGGGGGCTCTCAGCAAAATGTCCTCTTGGCAAAATGCTCCTCCGTCACTGGGTCCTGGCAGGCTTACCTGGCTTCAGTGGCAGGGTTCCAAGCAGCTGTAACTAGCCATCCTTTTAATTTCCCACAATGCTCCTCAGCAACGCTTGGTCAGAAGGCACTGGTTCTGAAGGAGTGCCACCATCTCCCATATGTTCCTACCCAATTGCTAAGATCATCTTCAGAGGCTCGTCTCTGGTGCCACCACCCACAATGCTGCAATGGGTGGTTATCAGGGAAACAGCCTTCTCTGCAGTGGCCCCCCATCTGTGGAATGCCCTTCCCAAGGAGATCTGCCTGGTCTCTTCACTGTATACCAGGGCTGGGGAATCTTTTTCAGCCCGAGGGCCAAATTCCATTTCAGGAAAGCTCCTGGGGCCTCATTCCAGTGGTGGGTGGGGCTGTGGGAAAAGGGGCGGAGCCAAAAATACCAGAATATTTGAACTTAAAACTCTTACTGCCACTAAATAAGCTTCAACTTTTTAGAATGGAGGGGCGCGGGGAACTACACAAAACCCAGGACACCACCAAACGATTGGTGGTTGGGGAAAAGGGGGTGGGGCCAGGGGAAGGGGTGTGGCCATCTGGTAAACCCTACAGGTCTGTAGAAGTTTAGACACCAGATCTTTTCTCTTCCAGCAAGCATTTAATCTTTAACCTGTTGCGCCAGTTATTAACTTTACCGCTGGTTCTGTTATATTTTTAGAGTGCAAACCTATGCATGTTTAGACAGAAAAATGTCCTACAGCTCCCAGCATGCCCCAGCCAGCTGGCTGGGGCATGCTGGGTATTGTAGGACTTCTTTTCTTTCCAAACATGCATAGGATTGCACTCTTAATGTTGACATTTTTATTACTGTGAACCGTCCAGAGAGCTTCGGCTATTGGGCGGTATAGAAATGAAATAAATAAATAAATAAATAAATAAATATTGTTTTGGTTGTCATTTTGGGTTTTTTAGGAATGTAAACCACCCTGAAGGCATCTGCCAACTGGGCAGTAGAGAAATTTAATCAATCAATAAAAATAAAAGTCTGGGAAATTAAAAGGGTGGCTAGATCCCATCACCGTGACTATTTTTCTGCTGGGCCAGAAAAAAAAAAATAATTAAAGGGGCCCAAGGCAGACAATAACTGTGGCTCGTGCCAGTTGCCCAAAGATACCCAGTAGTGTCTCTGGCCCTGCAGGGCTCCTTTAACAGTCCTCAAGTCCTCTGAAATTTGGAGGGAGGGTGTGGGGGTTGCAGTGTTGCATGCCACTGAAATCGTCTGGTGTCAGGACCGCCCTTCAAAATAGGTTCATTTGGAAAGCCAAGTAGCAGCTTTCTGCCCACGCAAGCTCTTACCTGACGTTCGTTATGGTGGGGTGATTCCTCAGGGCTTCTGCAAACGCCTTGGCTCCTTCGTCCCCAACTTGATTCCCCCACATTCTGCCAAAGGGAAAGAGACCAGGCCTATGAAGGAACATCAACGCCACTTTTCCTCCCACAAGACTGTATGCTAGGAAGGATCAACGCTGAAAAAAACATTTTAACGCTCACAGAACGATTTCTCAAGGGACTCTAGACCCTTTTCTGGGCGCTCAAATTATTTTTTAATTTATTTATGCCACAATCCTATGCATGTTCAGACAGAAAAAAGTCCTACGACTTTTTGGCTGGCTGGGGAATGTTGGGAGTTGTAGGACTTTTTTCTGTCTGAATATGCATAGGGTTGCGCCCTTAAAGTATTTTTATTCCGCTCCTCAGCTGAAGAGGCTCCAGAGCAGCTCACATGCCCGCAGTGAAACAAGACGGTCCCTCAGCAGGACTGATGGAACAGCCCTGCTTCCCTCCCTCTGTACAGCCTGTTGGAATGGCTGCTGGTGGCGACAGCTGAGGAAAGAGGAAATCCCCCACAATGAGAATTGCGTCAGGGAGAGCAGGGCTGACTGTGCTTGCTCCTCCCCCTCCATCACCAGCCCTGTCACCATCAAGTCTGTCTGGTCCAAAGATGTGGATCAGACAGACTGCTCGACTCGGGGAGGCAACGGTGCAGCTAGGGCCGGGCCTAGGCATTGAGTTCTAGGGCCTCGCAGCCCAGGGGGCCCAAATGGCCACCCACAGGGCAGCATGTGATGGGGCAGTGATAAACAGGCCAGGCATCAACACCTGGGCCAGCATGGGCTTGCCAGGGCCTACCAGGGATAACTCTGCAGCACCCTTTCTTCTTATTTTTTATATATATATATATATGTATATATGTATGTATGTATGTGTGTGTGTGTGTGTGTGTGTAGTCAGGGGGCGGCCGATTGGGCATGGACCTGGTTATGGATAGTAAGTTCATCATTTTTATTCATGATCAGGCATATGCCTGATCATGAATAAAAATGATGAACTTACTATCCATAACCAGGTCCATGCCCAATCGGCCGCCCCCTGACTACACACACACACACACACATCATGCTACAATTTAACTGAATTTTAAAAAATAAACCAGGGGGCAGGGGTAACCTCATTTGGTCCGAGGGCTGGATTGCCCCTTGGACCAAGCCCGGTGGGCCAGGTGATATCAAGATGGCGGGCCCACACCCGCTCCTGTAATGTCATTGGTGGCACCCCACCTTTTGTCCTCCATGCAGACAGAGGTACCGAGGCCCGTGCCTCTCTCTGTACAAGAAGCAATTCAGCCAGCCAAGTTGAGTGCCTCCTTTCTGCTCCACTTGTATCCCGATCAGGGCATAATTGGGGCAGGAAGGGAACTCGGGGTCAACTGAGTCCAGAGGCATCCCCTTGTTATCTCCGAGCAGAGGATTCTACTGTTCAGGCCAGGGGGTGGGTCATGGGAAGGGGGGGCAGGGCCCACAGGTGCCCAACCCTCAGTGGGCCAGATTCAGCAACCCCGTAGGCCATAGGTTGCTCTCCTGTTGTCTAAAATTATCTAGCTGTACCACTGTGTGTATGCTCCTTGTGTAATTTAGAAACCTGGTCATCCAGGGTTCGAAATGGCACAGGGAACCTACACAAATAGGGCAGGCTCCCCGATGCAGAAGTTCACCTATGAACACCTGACGGAGCCCAACAGTGAGGAAGCGACAGAGGGGGTGGAGTTCACAGGCTTGTCCAACATTTCTCCCTCACACAATTCTAATTCTATGGGGGATTTGAAAGCCAATATAGGGCTGTTGTGAGTACACACACATGGAAACAGACACATACATGGAAACAGTTATATCAGAACTAGTTTGTCCAGGTAATTTCCTGGAGACAAAGCCAGGAGTAGTATTTTCACTCTGGCTAAGAAAGCCTGTTAAAAATTATAGATATTTTTGGCTAAAATTGGAATACTGTGGGGAAAAAAGGGAATGTAGTGGGTCTGGTAAAATAAATCTGGTGGTAAGTAGAAACAATAGGATGAAAGATAACTGTGAAACTAAATAGCTTTTGTGTATTAATAATCTGGAATAGATTTATGGGATTTCAAGAAACATCATTCAATTTATTTGCATTTCCATGAATAGTGTTAATTGGAGACCAACAATTACCTGAAGAAATATGAGATCATAAACATTAAATAATAAGAATTTTGTGACTGGTAAACAAATATGAATGTTTCATATTAACTGTCAGTTATTGAGTAATAATTTTTTTAAAAATATTGGGCGGGATCCAGGCTTAAGTCATACTTGGAGTAGACTCACTGAAATCAATGGGACACGGTAGTCATGACTAACGTAAGTCCAATTGATGTCAATGGGTCTACACTAACTATAAGTGAGTCTGGATCCAACCCAATAATTTTGGATTCTGCTTGCACACTTGTCTCTCAAAACAGCAGTGGTTGTAAATTTCAAGGAAACAATTCTCTGTGTTTAGAAAGTGACCCTGTGAGCAGCACTGGAAAGGAAATGTGAAGGTATGGGGGGTGAATTCAAGTCAACTATAAAAAGAGAGAGGAAGCCCGTGGTGGGATCTGAAAAAAGCTTGAATCATGACCAGAGTATCAGGCAGGGTGAATCAGCAGGTTTAAAATAGTAATTGTTTCTGTCTAGACCAGGGCTAGAAAATCTGGTGCCCTCCAAAGGTTTTGGACTACAGGTTCCATAAGCCCCAGCCAGCATGACCAAATGGTCAGTAATGATGGGAGATGTCCAAACATCTGAAGGGCATCAGATTGCCTACCTCTGATCTAGACAAATACAAAACAAATACAAACTACTAAAAATACCAAAAAGGGATCTCACTTACCCAATTTCATACATGGTTTTACTCTTCTGGATGGCATAAGCGAGGCTTTTCCCTCCCTCGGTTGTTATTTTGTTTGCTCCTATTCTGCAAAGAAATGGATTTAGCTAGAAAATCATGTCAACAAATGCTTTCAATGCTGTTAATTACTTCAGTGTCATTTTAGAAACTCACCACTGTGCTGGAATCGATTGCTTTATGGATGGATCCAATGTGGTTTGAACATGCAGGGAGCAAAAGACAAACACACTCGGCTTGTTTGGACACAGCAAGAGCACAACTCTCCCCTCCAGTGCAGCTGCAATGAGGAGTTTGGAAGCTTCCGCTTATGACGAACCACTGCTTGCCACGTTGTCTGAACCAGTGAAGGCGGGTGGCTCCGATGTCAATGGGGCAGTGAATCCTCTCTGGGTTTCAGTCAGAACCACTCAGGACTCTAAAGGAGCTATCCAAGGTGCACCTTGGATAACTCCTTTAGAGTCCTGACTGGTTCTGACTGAAACCTGGAGCAGATTCACCGCCCCACTGACATAGGAGCCACCCGCCTCCACTGGTCTGAACTTCGACAAGCCATGATTAATCTGAATCACGGTTAGTAGAAATAAGGCAACTGCGAACCATTATTTTTGACGCTGGTTTGTTTTCACTAACCCTAGTTAAGATTCCATTGGGGGTGAAGGACCTTTTATCACGGTCAAAAACAAACAAACAAATACAGGTCAACCACAACTGAGGGATTAGAGAACACTCTTCATTGCAGCCGCAGCAAAGCGGAGCCCAGGGAAAGGCTGGGCACGTTCCCATAACACTAAGCCATGATTTAGTGCCACTTCCCCCAACCCGGTGCCCTCCAGATGTGCTGGGCTGCAACACCCACAATTCCCAGCCAGGATGGCCAATTATGGGAGTTGCAGTCCAGCACATCTGGAGGTTGGGGAAGGCTGGTCTAGTGCTCCTTCCAAGCGCAGGCACTGACTTTGACTATCATGAGCTATTTTCAGGGAGTTAGAGTCTTCATGTCTGAAAGGGCACTTGTTCGTTCTCTCCCTCTCCTTTGTGAAGTTTCCAAAGAGGCTCACGTGGCAGAACTGGCATTGGGCTAGAGATCTCTGACAGGTCAGTCTGCTTGTTCCTGGAAGCCGGGAGTGACAGACACACATCTCAAATTCCATATAACTGGGAATGAGAACATCTGTGACCAAGACTGCAATCCTATGCACCCACCTTCCCCCAGGTGATGCCCTCCAGATGTTTTGGACTACAACTCACGGCATTCCTGGCCCCTGGCCATAGTGGCTGGGAGCTGACGTCCAAAACATCTGGAGGGCACCACGTTGGGGAAGGCTGGTTGAATTCAAGTCCCACTGAATTCAGTAGGTCTTACTTCAGTGTAGAAATCCCATCAGATTGCACTTTGCCGGGAGCCCTACGCAGGCATTCGCCTGCTTGTGTGTAGGTCTTAAGTGGGGAAGGAGATGACGTGGGCGCACCTGTAAGCCCTGCCCCCAACATCCCTGTACGCTGGCTGATGGTCTGAAAAGGGCTCTGTAAACACGTTCAGCAGAATGCGCTTGCCAAGCTCCCATAATCGGAAGCCTCGCTAAGGCAGGGTTTGCAACCATGGGAGCATTGTGAACATGTTCAGCAGAATGTGCTTACAGAGCCTTTTCCAGTCTTTTGTTGTCAATGCATGAAGGTCTCACTGGCAGCTGGGCAAATGGGGAAATTGGGGGCGGGGTTTACGTGTGCACTGAAGTCCTCCTCTCCACTTTAGCCCTACACATAAGCAGGTGAATGCCTGCAGAGGGCCACTGTTTCCTGTCTCTGAATGGTCTGGAGAGATTCTGAACCTGTGTCAAATGATCTGCCCCTTTTCTATTGAAAGCTGGGCCCTAACTGGTGCTTGTTAGTAACAACAAAGGATGTCATAGGAATACATGTCACTATTTATAAATAAAGGATAATGAAAACACTATTTTGATTATGCCTGCTCATTTAATGCCTCTGAAAATATGTAGTAATATGTCAACACTTTTTGAATAAAAACCAGATGTGCATGTATCATGATACTTTCTGTTTGGGGATTGGGAAATCTCTCTGGAGCAGCTATTAGTGAATCATTTACTTCATCGGTGTTGACAATTTCCACAATTAATAGAGTACAGCATGAATCCCACAAAGGAGTAGTCACTGGCTGCTTTGTAAAATAACAGAGTAAGCGGGGCTGTCAAGTGATTAAATAAGTTTTGGTTCTCTAATCATCTGCCTTTTAACCAATTCATTAAATTTAAATTAATATGCATAGTACATAAACCTCCATACAAGCTGCTTCTTGTAGATATTTTGAAGAAAGTGTATGATAAGTTACTATTTAATAGGCAAATGCTATTACTCATTCTTAGAAGGAAAGGTCATCTTTAATATTTCATTTTTCACTCCCTGTAATAACACATCAGCTTGAATATAGGCTTTCTAAAGCTACTGAGAGCTTTTCCACATGAGGCATTTATTGTGTGCTCATCATTCCTTACTCATGGTTGTTTGCAGGTTCTTTAGATGACCCTCCAGTTTCACTTCTGTTTTTTAAGAGCACTTTTCCTGGGGGCAGGCGCAGTTAGAGCAGAGAAAATGAAGTATTATTTGTCAAAGTGAAAAAAAAAGTATTTTCCTACTTGTGTAATTGTAATATTCTGCCTAAGCATAGCATCACCTAGAGAAGCAGGAAAGGAAAAGCTCTCTGTGTAGAGCTGGGATCTCAGTTCTGCGACGAAGCCAAACGCAGATACAGTGGATTAACAGCCTTGTGTAGAAAAGCTCTGTTTCACCCTATTCACACTTACAGCCCTAAGATTAGACTCAGGTTAGATTCAGACAGGTGGAGAATTCCTAAATGGTGTTGGGAGGTGGGGAGTGAAGTGGGGGATGATCCGCCACTTCTGAAGCCTCGTCAACACACACTGGCCGGGGCAGGATGGTGGGGGAGCGGTGTTCTGTTTGTCCCCCACCACCTGGGGTTAGGCTCAAGTCTTCTATACTTCACTTACCATATTGTCCAGCGTAATTTTCAGTGAAACTAATATTCAGAATGAGGATCCGTGCACTGTCTGAGTTAGTGATGCTTAACTATGCAGAAACTAGAGCTATCCATGTGCAAGTGTCATTCATTCTACGAAAAAATACCCTCCTCCTCCTTCTTCAAGCTTCTGCTGCACTACGAAATGCGATAATGAAAGGGACGGGGAAGATACATACTTGACATAGATGAGGCTTGGACATTCCTCAATGAGTCTTGCAACATACTTGGCTCCAACATCAGTAATTTGGTTGTTATACAAGCTAGAAAAGAATTAGTGAACACAGCTTATATTTGCCACATTTTGAACTAACTGCATAGACCTACGAGAGACCTAGGGTCTGTTTGCTTTCTTCCAGGTTGCAAGGCATTTGGGGGCAGGGGCCTGCTTACTTTGTACAAGAACCAAGTAAATATAATTTCAGGCTTTACGCAAGGTAAGCAAGTAGCTCTGCATCATTATTTTCAGAACTCAGGCGCTCCAATTCAGCTAAGGAGCTGAGCACAATATGCAGTTTTCTGTGTGCACGTTAGTTGCTGCGTCGGAAAACATTGGCCGTAGCTCAGGTGCGCATTCCGGTGCGGATGCAGCCTGTCGGCACTGAATCACTTTGGATGGGATGCGCATTCCGATGTGCATCCAAGTACAGCCCCCTCATCCATTTTCTTGTGCCTTCACATGCACATCCCCATCAATGATGTAGTGGGACCAGGGCTCTCATGGATGCAGCACCAGCACTTCTTCATTAGCAGGGACAACGACCTCATCTGCCACCCCTGCCCAGAAGTTCCTGTTTCCTTTGAGCTTAGCTGCAATCCTCACAGTAGATGATGGGGAGCGAGGATGGATTTTCCCAGCAACCATATATGTGATGTAAGGTATTTGGGGCTGGCTTGGTCTTCAGTGGGCCATTAAGACCCTTTCGCTTTACCAAAGCCCTGCTCCTGGTGGTGAAAACTGCTAGACCTGATTTGTTGATATGGGTCGACACCACTCCCCCTTCATTTTTGGACTCTTCTTGGGGACGGTCATGATGAGTGTCTGCACTTCAACACTGACCACTACACCTACCACTGATCCCCATCCACGTCTTCCTGCAAATAATTGCACATTTACCCCTTATTTGCACACAGCTAGAGCCAGATTGCAGGAAGTATGCAGTGGAAGGATAAAATACCATCAACAAAGAATTATTTCTCTTGGACTCTGGAATCCTACATGCGATTAGCTGGGAGTTAGCCCCACTGAATGCAGTGGGACTTCCTTCTGCATGGACATGTACAAGATTGCACTGTTAAAGCTGAAAATGATCGGGGTGGGTGGGGTGGGGAGACTCCTTTCTTTTAAGAAATTTCCCCTTAAAGGGAGCCTTGTAAATAAGTCCACACAAGTTTCTAGCCCACAAGAAAATATTAGTAACCTGCTAGGGGCTCTGCCCTTCCTGCAGCAGGCCACAGCATTTCTGGGCGCAGAGGAGGGATGGAGTTCTCTGCACCTCCTCGGCATATGCTCTGCCAAAGAGCTGTAGTCACAAGCAATGCTACACTGCTGTCTTTTTAAAAAGTCAATTTGGGGCCCTTAACATTGACCCCAAGATCGTAGCGTCAATGCTCAAGAATCAGCCATTCACACTAGGGAGTTGATAGAGAAGAATGATTCCATTTAAGGGACAACTTATATAAGCAAATGGACATCTTGAACACATAGACTGAGTGGGTCCAACAGCACATGGTGAGGCGGGCATGTAATTGCTTCAACATGTGCCCAATTCCACCTGTGTCTACCATGCCACTCATCCACGTGGTGCACTGAATGTGAGCTAAGTAGTAACCAGGTGCTTGCTGAAGGTATCTACTGACTACTTTGGCACATACCCAAGTCAACGTCCATTCACAACACTCCCTTTTGGTCAAGAGAACTGGCCCTTAATGCAGTGTCTGAGCTCCTGGTTCATACGTACCCCAAATAAGTCACAATTTTGTATTTGGACATTTCTTCGTAAAGCACTCTAATTCCTTGATCTGTGATCTGGTTAACGCTTACTCTAAAAATAAAACAGAGATGGGGGGGGGGGGGACAGATGGCTTGCCGGTTATACATCAGAAAAAAGAGACTGATAATAATTCTCAGTTGAGCAGGCACCAACATGTTTTCTTTAAATTTCTTTGCAGCGCCATTGCTCAGTGTTTGAAAGATAGATAACGAGACAGACTGAGCCCCCCCCCCCCCACACCTTTTTAAAAAAATACAGCACTTGAAAAGGTAAGTCTGGGCAACATAGAAAACTAAGTCTAGGATAATTCAATAGGTTTGAATCTAGCATAATCCTAGGTTTGAATCTAGGGTGATTCAATATAGCTGGCTGAAATCCTCGGTCTTCCCAAAGATGGCTCTGAAGGAGTGCACCTGAGCCCTAGAGGACAAATCCTGTGTGGGCATCTCCTTAGAAAGCTTCTGAATAAGCATACATGGAATCTGAGATTCCATGAGATTCTGTGGAAGCCCATCTGGTACTGTATTCAGAATTCAGCAGCATCGTGGGCCCCTTACCTTTGATTTAATGTAAGTAAGTAATTAAGAAAGAAAGGGCAGAATCCAAAAGGGTGCTCACGCCTCTGCCAATTCCCTTATGCCCTGCCAATTTCCATCTGCAAGTGGTGCCCACCACTTGCGGGACAAAGATGTAGCACTTCTGGGGCAACTGGAAATGAGCAACAACGCTTGTTTCTGGAATGGGGCAGTTCAATGGAGCTCACCTAACGGAGTTCTGCCAACCTATTCCAATCGAAAAACAAGCATTTCTGCTTGTTTCAGGGCTTCCTCTGAGAAGCGCTACATCTTTGTTACGCAGGTGGTGGTTCCTGCTTACACAACAGAACCTGTGGGGCGCAAGCAAATCAGCAGGGGCCTAAGCACCCCACTGGATTTTGCCCATTGGAAGTTGCTAGTTCTCAAGACTGTGAAGACAGGCGTGCGTGTGAGAATTGCCAGTGAAGTCTCCAAAGACACAGAAGGGCTCAGCTGGATTTTCATTTACCAGAGGGTGGGTCATTAGTGCCCTGCATAGTTCCTCACTCCTCTCAATCACAAGCAGAAAAACACAGTCTACAAAAAAAGAAAATCTACAGTTGCAAAATTCAGCTTTTCTTGACCCAGAGTTTTCATTTGGTGTTTTTTTTTAAACTGCACAGCCTGTTTCTAAGCAGAATACGTAGGTTATAGAGTGGCCCAATTCAGGTGTACTGCTGCTGCTCCCACAAACTGTGGTTTCTTGGAGCAGGAACAAGCAACAGGCTTGAGCTCTCCCCCCACCCCTCCTATGCCTGGATTGAGAGAAGACTTCCTAGTCTGCTCAGTCACAGTTTCCTGTGACATCCAAATCATGGTTTGCAAACCAGAATTGGAGGTGGTGCTTAAACCACAGTTTCCTGGTTTGGATATTACAGGAAACCATGATTTAGCAAACCAGGAAGCTGGGTGCACAAGAGGAGAAGGGAAGAGGTAGAGGGGAGGAAGGAGCTCCCAAGCTCACGGCTTGCTCCTTCTCCAACAAACCACAGTAGACCAGCGGCCGTATATCTGAACCATGCCAACAGCTATCGCAGAAGTATGTACAAAGCCCAAGAATGTACCTCAGGACTGCCAGCCTGCCAAAACAAGGCAACAGTTGCTTTATTCCGTAATCATTGATGTTGTTGTTATCTAGGTCAAGAGCCAGGTGCTTCTGGAAATGATGCATGACAAAGGAGATGGCACTGCAGTCGGCAGAATAGGCGTTGCAGTAGGTCAGTTTGATGTAGTTGGCACGCATGCTCTTGGCAACCCCTTTACTGATTTTCTCACTCTGGGTCTCATAGATGCACCTCAACATCCAAACAAAATTGGGCATAACTTGAACCTGCCTGTACTCCTTAAGCCTCGCCCGGCTGAGGCCCTTCAAGTGGGACTTCATGCTTTCAAAGAAATAGGTGAGGAGCGCCTTCCTTTTCTTCTTAAGGGATGCTGGTGAAACCAGTTGCCTCATGAGCTTGTGCCTCGCCTTGGAAAGCAAGCCACAGAGGAATAGATTGGTAAAATGGAAGTGCTCATTATTTCGGAAAGGATCCTCTCCCGCTGGGTGGTGATTCTTCAACCAGGCAATTGAAAAGCAAGAGGACATGGCAGTGTCTCGAGTGGAACATTCCGCAAAAAACTGCAGCAACTCCTTGGCGCCCACTTTCTCTTCAGTGACCAGGAACAAAGCTGTGAAGAAGGATTGCAAGGTCAAGTGCAGGAATTCATAGGAAAATTGGTCTCCGCAGCCTGCTCCATAGTCAGGAACCACCCTGAGGAAACCCAAGTTCAAGTCCTGCTCAGAGAGTTCGGCCGTGACGTCATCTTGGTCAAAGACAAAGAGTGACTTCTGCATCCCCTTGTGTGCTATTTTACTCAGCGCAAACAACATTTCTTTGTTGGTCCTGTATGTCTCCACTTGGCTCCGGTTGTTCTTCTTCAGCAAGTTTGTCTTTTGAGTTCGGTTCAAGTGGACTTCGGTCATGAGCAAGAAAATATCAGTTAAGGTAAGGGTGATGTCTGGGAGCTCGTGGGTGTCGAAGGCAGAATGGAAATGGTCAAAGCATCTGAAGACGATCCAGCAAAATAAAGGCACTGAGCATAAACTGCTCAGATTTGGGTTGGCTTCCAACTGGTTCAGAACCAAGGTCCGACACCCTTCATCTTTGAAGAACATTTTGGTATATTCTTTCAGGTTAGTGCTGGAAAACCCTTGGAGATGTACCTTCTTCCTGACAATGTTTCTGTGAACTTCCATCCCTGTCCTTGCCGTCAGGACTTTCCTGGATCCCTTCAGGAGTTTTCCGCTGAGCAGGGCCACTAGCAGAGCAAGCGGGTGGATGGATTCAGTGGGCGAGCAGATCTCGGGAATGCTGTTGAGGTCAAAGTCAGAATGGATCTCATCAAAGCCATCAAATGTGAACAGAACTGTGTGAGGGAATTTCACAATGAAGTCAAAGACCTCCTCTGGGTCCTGGTCTGGAAAACAATTGTACTTAAACAGGAGGTCTTTCAAACCTATGGCTTCATCCTTCTTAAAACAGCTGAACATCCGGCATCGGAAACGGAAAAAGAATTTGGCCCCAATGTTGGACTCATCCTTGGACCAGAGGTTTTGCATCTTTTGCAACAACATGGATTTCCCAATCCCCGCATCACCAAAGATATAGATTGTCTCTCCATCTTCATTAATTAGTCCAACGTCATCACCAAGCAGGTCTTCCAGGCTATTCACACTGCCAAGTTTCTCGTTGTTCTGTTTGATAAACTCCATAATGTTGGCAGAATAAGTTTCCTCAAGCAACATATCCTCCTTTTGGGCATATGACATGATGAACTTTGTGTCTCGGCCCAGTTCATCTTTAAGCTTCTGATGATATCTGCTGACTGAAGGTAAAACCAGTTATTATTAACAGAAAGTCTAATGCAGAGTAGCCAGCATGAAGAATACAGAGGGCCACTTCATACATAACAAAATCATTACAAAATTAAAAGCTGGTATCTGAAGGGGTTTTGCCAAGAGAACACACTGATCATAACAAACACTCTTTTCCAACAGCACAAGAGGCAACTCTACACATGGACATAACCAGATGGTCAATATCGAAATCAGATTGATTATGTACTTTGCAGCCAAAGATGGAGAAGCTCCATACAGTCAGTAAAAACAAAACCTGGAGCTGACTGTGGCTCAGATCATGAGCTTCTTGTTGCAAAATTTCGGCTTCAATTGAAGAACGTAGGGAAAACCACTAAACCAGACAGGTATGACCTCAATCATATCCCTTATGAATATACAGTGGAGGTGAGGAATAGATGTAAGGGATAACACCTGATAGACAGAGTGCCTGAGGAACTATGGACGGAGGTCTATAACATTGTTCAGGAGGCAGCAACTCAATCCATCCCAAAGAAAAAGAAATGCAAGAAAGCAAAGTGGCTGTCTGATGAGGCTTTACAAGTAGCTGAGGAAAGAAGGGAAGCGAAAAGCAAGGGAGAAAGGGGAAGATATGCCCAACTGAATGCAGAGTTCCAGCGAATAGCAAGGAGAGACAAGAAGGCCTTCTTAAATGAACAATGCAAAGAAATCGAGGAAAACAACAGAATGGGAAAGACTAGAGATCTCTTCAAGAAAATCGGAGATCTCAAAGGAACGTTTTGTGCAAAGACGGGCATGATAAAGGACAAAGAAGGCACGGATCTAGCAGAAGCAGATGAGATTAAGAAGAGGTGGAAAGAATACACAGAAGAACTATACAGGAAAGATCTTAATGTCCCTGATAGCCACGATAGTACGGTCACTGAACTTGAGCCAGACATCCTAGAGAGTGAAGTCAAGTGGGCCTTAGGAAGCACTACTAACAACAAAGCTAGCGGAGATGACAGTATTCCAGCTGAGCTATTTAAGATCCGAAAAGATGATGCTGTTAAAGTGCTGCACTCAATATGCCAACACATTTGGAACACTCAACAGTGGCCACAAGACTGGCAAAGGTCAGTTTACATTCCAATTCCAAAGAAGGGCAATGCCAAAGAGTGTTCAAACTACCATACAATTGTGCTCATTTCACATGCCAGCAAGCTTATGTTCAAAATCCTACAAGCTAGGCTTTGGCAGTATGTGAACCGAGAACTACCGGAAGTACAAGCTGGGTTTTGAAGAGGCAGAGGAACTAGAGATCAAATCGCCAACATTTGCTGGATCATGGAGAAAGCAAGAGAATTCCAGAAAAACGTCTATTTCTGCTTCATTGACTACGCTAAAGCCTTTGATTGTGTGGGTCACAACAAACTGTGGCAAATTCTTAAAGGGATGGGAGTACCAGACCACCTTACCTGTCTCCTGAGAAACCTGTACAAGGGTCAAGAAGCAACAGTAAGAACCAGACATGGAACAACCGATTGGTTCAAAATTGGGAAAGGAGTACTACAAGGCTGCATATTGTCGCCCTGCTTATTTAACTTATATGCAGAGTACATCATGAGAAACGCCGAGTTGGATGAATCACAGGTCGGAATTAAGATTGCCGGGAGAATTATCAACAACCTCAGATATGCAGACGATACCACCCTAATGGCAGAAAGCAAAGAGGATCTAAAGAGCCTCTTGTTGAGGGTGAAAGTGGAGAGTGCAAAAGCTGGTTTGAAACTCAACATTAAAAAAACTAAGAACATGGCATCTGGCCCCATCACTTCCTGGCATAGAGAAGGGGAAGAAATGGAAGCAGTGACAGATGTTATTTTCTTGGGCTCCAAGATCACCGCAGATGGTGACTGTAGCCATGAAATTAGAAGACGCTTGCTCCTTGGGAGGAAAGCTATGGCAAACCTAGACAGCATAGTAAGAAGCAGAGACATCACCTTGCCGACAAAGGTCCGTATAATCCAAGCTATGGTTTTCCCATTAATAATGTATGGCTGTGAGAGCTGGACTATAAGGAAGGCTGGGGGCTGAAGAATTGATGCTTTCGAACTGTGGTGCTGGAGAAGACTCTTACGAGTCCCCTGGACTGCAAGGAGGTCAAATCAGTCAGTCCTGAAGGAAATCAACCCTGAGTGCTCATTCGAAGGACAGATACTGAAGCTGAAGCTCAAATATTTTGGCCACCTAATACGAAGAGAAAACTCCCTGGAAAAGACCCTGATGCTGGGAATGATTGAAGGCAAAAGGAGAAGGGGACGGCAGTGGATGAGATGGCTAGATAGCATCACCGATGCAATGAATATGAACTTGAGCACACTCCGGGAGAGAGCGGAGGACAGGAAGGCCTGGTGTGCTATGGTCCATGGGGTCACAAAGAGTTGGACACGACTGAACAACTACAACAACAATCCGAAGGGGGCTTTAGGCTTGTGTGTTTCGCAGATAGCAGATACACACCTCCCACCCACCCATGTCGCTTATGAAGAATGAAATTACTTTTATAGCACTTTGTGTTATGCCATGTTCAGAGAACATGTCGTCTGTTCAAAGAAAAAGTCAAATAACCTAAGCCCTTGGGTATGTCTAAAGTAGCTCTTTAGATCTCAGACAGTGCGTTTCACACACATGGACTGCAATGTGTGATGATCCAACACACATGTACATTGCTGTGTGCACATGCTGGGAAGCTGACATCAACCGCAGCTTTCCAATAGGTCTGTTCATATAAAGTTATTTACATTTGTCAGCATCTGGGCCAGCATGGGCATACTAGGGCCCACTGGGGCTAACACTGCTTGCTGAAGCATCCTTTCTCATTTTTTAAAAACATTTTATAGTTGGAGGCCAGGCACGTACATGGTAACAGATGCTCATTCTATTATTTTTACTTTGAAAATAGATTATCCTTTTCTGCACCAAAATGGTGCTTACTCCCAAGTAAATGTGTTTGGTATCAGGGCACCAGAAGCAAACTCTAATATATTCCTGTAGGCACGATGGCGTTATGATTTAAGTGTGTTTCAAATGCGAAACTGCACATGCACAGAGTATTTCCTTTTTTCTTTGGATTGTTTTTAACATATCAGGAACGTAGAAGCAGTTGTAAAGCCTGGAACAGTGGTGGTGGGGAACAGAAATGTCAGCTGTGTGCTTCACAACTGAAGCAATACATATGGCCATCTAAAGGCCCCCCACCCCTTAAGACCATTAGGTCCAGGGTCTAAAATTAGCTGCACCACTAATGAGCTGTATGTCATACAGACACACATGCAGACATAGATAAGTTTCCATTATTGCAGCCATTCGATACTGTGATAACTCCCCTGTAATTCATATGCAGAACAATAACATGCATACCCCATCCCCAAATCCACTCGCTGAGTGCAGGGTAAACGAACAAAACAATACAAGCTGCAAAAGTAAGGCCAGGCTGCAGATGTTTATGGGATAGGTACACATGTGGGAAAAGCACATTTCTTCTGGAAAATGTGTTTCACTAACATTAAAGCAATGAATGATTATCATCGAGACAAATGTTTTCCATAGAGAATAACAGGCTTTCAAAACTGGACGTCCTACCTGGGTCGGTATTTTCCACAGGTTTATTACAAATGACCTCTGAAGGGCGAAACCCGATCTCTTCCAGCCACGGATGCAGCTCATAGTAAGCATCGGCGACTTGCTGCAGGACATAGATGCAATACTCTGCAACTTCCTCTCCTTTGCTCTGGGCTAGATCCAAAATTTTGCGGACCTGTGAAAAGATCACACGAAAGGTCACAGATACATTGAGGCTGTGTACAGCAGAATTCTCACTCTCCAGTTTTCCACAGTCACAGCTGTAGAACAACATCAGAGGTTTTCCCCTTAGCAGTACCATTGCACTAGAACCGATCCAGTACTGGTAACAAGCTAACTTTAAAAATGTAATGGCGGATTGTGTCCAGCTGGAGGAGGAGTTTGTTTGCTCAGTTTTCCTGTTTCCTAACTTCTATCTGCAGTGTCTTCCCCAAGTCCAGCTTTCCCCAACCTGGTGCCCTCCATAAATGTAGGACAACTCCCATCATCACCAGCTGGGATGATGGGAGTTGTAGTTCAAGACATCTGCAGACCACCAAGATGGGAAAGGCTACCTTAGACCCATATATGTCAGTCAGTGGTAGATTTAATTAATTTATTTGATTTATGTCCCAGCCTTCCTCACAAGGAGCCCAGGGCAGCTAAGAAGCCATACAACTCAGAACAAAATATAAACACCATTAAAGTCAACTCTAAAATACAAATATATGATAAAATACAATAAAACCAGGTTCTGCAACCCTCGTTGCTCAGGGTTCCAGATCTATTATTTATTCAAACATTCATTTGTGGTATTTATGTACTGCTGAATAAATGAAATCTCTCAGCATCACAAGTGGAAGTCTCCGTTCGTAAAGGTCTACATACGAAGATGTTAGCTCCGCAGATGTCCACACAAACACATGAATGGCAGGGGCGGCAGGCCTATAGGCACAGCACCACAGCCCCTTCTACACTCTTCACCCCTTCGTGCAAGTAACACGTGAAGGGGGCTCTAAAACACAGGCAGATGTGCAAAACACTTATACCCAGTAAATACGGTTGAACTAAGTTGTCATCCAAAAATACAGACTTTCAGCAAAGTCATCCTTAGGCTGGCCAATGGACCACTGCTTGATCAATCGTTAAAGGGTATAAATACATTTCCTCGGAAACAATGGGAGCCATTCAGAACCAGAAAAATCTGTACCCTGAGGAATTCCTTACACCAATATCTTCACTGGCAAATGTGAAGGATTGAGGCTCCAAATGCTGCTTAACTGGTTTGTCAAGCAAATCCATCCAAGGCTGCAGAAAACTAACAATTATTAACTGGAGAAACAGCAAAAGAAGGACCCATTTCAGCCTGTGAAAGAATTATGTCTTCAGGCTGGAGGAGGGAAGCTAGTTGACAGCTGGTTGTGCCCAGACATCCAGCTTGGGGGAAAAAAATACAAGGGATTGGATCCAGATTTAGCCATACTTAGAGTAGATCTATCAAAATCAATGGGACTTAAAGCAATCATGACTAACTGAAGTCCCTTCGATTTCAGTGGGTCTGCTCTAAGTATGACTACATCTGGATTGATCCCAAGGCACCTGTCTTTTGAGGCTCCTTCTCTCTGTGTCTAAGGACACTGAAAGAAGAAAGCAATTATTCACATGAGCCAGGGTGTAATGAACACCCACTCCCTCAGTTAGTCTGGTGGCATGAATGCCAGTTGAGCCAAAATGGGTGTGAAGAAACTTACACCTCAGGTTTTGTCCACCTGAAGAAGGCAAGCTGCATTAAATCAGCTTTGTAAATAAGGCCACAGAAGTTACTAGCCTGCAATTTATTTATTTTTTAAATAGCCTACGAAGAGGCTAATACCCTAAGTTTCCATGCTGGCTACAGAGGAGGGGAAGTCCCCTGTTCTACAGTCAGCCAGTATGGGAAAGGAGAATAATAGCTTCCTAGCAGGCTAGTAAAAAAAATGCCTTCTACCAAGCGGGCTGGCAGAGGAGGGACAGAACTGAGGGACCAGCTTCACTCACTTCATGGCCAAGCAGACTAAAGGAATGGAGAGACCCATCCCTCTTCTGTCAGGCAGCCCACTTACTCGCCTGCACAGAATTCTGGGTCGCCTCTGGCAACCAGACAAGCTGTTAAATACAAGGCTGCATTAAATTCTCCCGTTGGGATTATTCAAGTGGGGATACCTTTCCTCTGGGCTGATCTTCCTTATAAAGTCAGTGTGATGTAGCAGTTAGTGTATTAGCCTAGGCCTGGGGAGACCCAGGTTCAAATCCCCACTCAGCTGTGAAGCTTGTTGGGTGACCTTGGGCCAGGCACTCTCACTCTGCCTAACCTACCCCACAGGGTTAGAATCATAGAATCATAGAATAGTAGGGTTGGAAGGGGCCTATAAGGCCATCGAGTCCAACCCCCTGCTCAGTGCAGGAATCCAAGTCAGAGCTGTCCAGCCTAATCTTGAATGCCACCAGTGTGGGAGAGCCCACCACCTCCCTGGGTAATTGGTTCCATTGTCATATTGCTTTAACAGTCAGGAAGTTTTTCCTGATGTTCAGCGGGAATCTGGCTTCCTGTCACTTGAGCCCATTATTCCGTGTCCTGCACTCTGGGATGATCAAGAAGAGATCCTGGCCTTCCTCTCCGTGACAACCTTTCAAGTACTTGAAGAGCGCTATCATATCTCCCCTCAGTCTTCTCTTCTCAAGGCTAAACATGCCCAGTTCTTTCAGTCTCTCCTCATAGGGCTTTGTTTCCAGTCCCCTGATCATCTTTGTTGCCCTCCTCTGAACCCCCTCCAGTTTGCCTGCATCCTTCTTAAAGTGTGGTGCCCAGAACTGGACACAGTACTCCAGATGAGGCCTAACCAGTGCTGAGTAGAGGGGAACTAGTACGTCCCGGATTTGGAAACTATGCTTCTATTAATGCAGCCCAAAATAGCATTTGCCTTTTTTGCAGCCACATCACATTATTGGCTCATATTCAGCTTGTGATCGACAACAAGTTATGAAGAGAGGTCTTATTGTTGTTATGAAGAATTGTTATGAAGGGTTGTTATGAAGAGAGGTGGGGAACGCTATGTATGCCGCCCCTGGGAGGAATGATGGGGAATAAATGAAACACACACACACACACACAAACAGAGTATCTCATAAAATCACAAACTAGAGTTGGAGGGGGCCTTCAAGGTCATTGAGCCAAACCCCCTTGCTCAACGCATGATACAACTATAGCGTTACTGATGTGGCTGTCCAGCCTCTGCCTAAATACCTCCAGCGAAGGAAAGCCTGCCACCTCCTGAGGTGTAAATCCTACCACGAGCCAGTAATGTAGGCTGTTAGGAGCTCCATATATTGCTGGGGCTGAACAGTGCCTAAGGTCACCACACGAGTTCATTGCTGAAGCAAAATTTGAACAAGAGCAGACCCAATGAAATCAGTGGACTTGCGTTCGTCATGACTAGCTTAAGTCCCATTCATTTCAATGGGTCTCCTTTACGTAGGACTAACATGGGATACAACCGATTAAAGGCACAATCCTATGCATGTTCAGACAGAAAACAAATTTCTGTTTTCCAACAACAAGTTGGAGTGCAAATCTGAAGACTGACACAGAAGCAAATACCTTGTCTGCTTGTGTAGGGTACTGGGCAGCGATCTCTGCATCTTCGGTTGAGAAATACTCGTTCTTGAGCAAGTTGTCGATCAAACACTGGGTATTCCGGACTCGGCCGACTAGTAGCTCCCTGTGGACTTTCAGTAGGTTAACGAAGGATGGTGGACTGGCCGCTGCAAGCGCTTGTTGGATGACCTCTGCACTACCAGCTGACTGACCTTCCATTGCGATGGCAGGAAGAGGCCGTGGCTTCCAAATTCATCTTTGGGACACTGCAGCGGTGTAGCAGAAGGCTCACATCAGGCAGCAGTTTCAAGCAAGGCGCACAATTAGGATCTGTGAAGGTAACCGTATATTAATATCCAGCCTTCTCCCACCTGGCCCTTGCAGATGTGTTGGGACTGCAATTCCCACCATCCCCAGCCAGCACGCCCCATGGCAGTGCCAGCTGGGGATGGAAGGAGTTCCAGTCCAACAATCTAGGGGTGGCGGTGTCACCGACAGGGCTAAAAGGCACCATTCTGAAGCATCTCAAAGCCCCGTCTGCTCATCTGGCTCGCGAGGGCGTTACTTTTGTTACCCAGGGGTCCAAAATTTATTCCAGTAGCTCCCATGGAAAAAGCTACTTTGGCTCTGCCTTCTTCCATGCAAATTTCTGGGCAAGGCCATTAATTTGCCAACCAAAATTTGTTCAAGTACTGGCTGTTGTCCTCTCTGTCATAACCTGGCTAAGACACAATATAGTTTGCTATCTGCTGCTGCAGACGCAATGTGTATTATAGAAACAAAAAAGTAGAATAAAACAGCTAGTTACTAAAACAGTTGTTCCAAGAGCATAAGGCCTGTGTCTCCAAACACTGATGAAACTGGCCTTCTGGGATAAATTCAGTTTCCCCTGCTGACTTTTATTTTTAATGCTGATGAGAAAGGAGACCCTTCTTGGTATCTGCACAAGAAATTTTATTTGGAGGGTAGTTTGAAAGAGCGGTTACTGCTTATGTGTGTACAGGCATATTTTGCCTCTGGTAAACAGGTTTTGCCAGAGTTTGTGTTGTTTTATAGGTGACGCGGTGGGACGGGGGGGAGTGTATACACTGCGGGAAGTGAAGCCTCTCTCAGATCACTTTCAAAACTACTGCCTTTTTCAAGGGTCTGTATTTAACATATACAATGTAAGACAGGGATAGAAATGTGAAGACCTGGGGAAAAAATCCTAGTAACCCCCCCTTTCCCTCCGTCCTGAGGACTTTGGGGTTTTTTTTCTGAAAAACTGAACAATTTTGGATTATGAAATATTTTATTTTAGAATTGTGAATAAAATGTTTAAAGGCACAATCCTATGCATGTTTAGACAGAAAAAAGGCCTACAACTCCCAGCATGCCCCAGCCAGTATGGCTGACTGGGGCATGCTGGGAGTTATAGGACTTTTTTCTGTCTAAACATGCATAGGATTGCACCCTAAGACAAGGAATTCCTATACTGCTACCCGGCCTTTACTCCCCCAAAATGATTTCTAAAAACTATGACTTTTATAAGACTAGAGATATAAAATTTCTGGAAAGTTTGAAATTATGGGTCGGGGGATGGTTTTTAATCATCTCTGTAAGATTACCAGCATAGGTACTTCTTCCATTCATTAAAACTATTGATCTAAGATATCTTTTACTGATAGACATTTAGGGATGCTCCAAGTCATGCTTAATTTCCCAGCATGTGCCTAGAGTTACCATATATGAAGAAAATGTGCGTTCCTGTTTGGTTTTGTTCTAGAGTTCTGTGTTTCTTGTCTTGTTCTGGTTAGATGCTATAGCAGTCAATGAAAGTAGTTTCAAAACCAACAGGTGAGAGAAACTCTGTGTTATCCCACGACTACCACCACATGCAATGGAACAACATGTAGGGTATCCCATCTATGTTTCACTAAACACACACACCTAACTTTGAGCCTTGGGTCTATGGAACTCACTGCCACAGTATTTAATAAAGTTCCCCGTTGGACCTCACTATTAGGCAATGTTGCCTCAGCTATAAAATCTTTAACTGCTGCCACCAAAATAAAACCTCTGTACCTAAAAGAAACTTAGTAGCCTGGTTCAAAAGCTAAAAATTATACTCAGCCGATCATTATTAAGGTTTATATTTCTATAGTTAGAACGGCAAAGATCATTACTATTAAAAGAGAAACTCGACGACATTACCGTAAGGCTAAAATATCGATACTTTTGATTAAATGGATTAAGATAGCTCATTCTAAATGCAATAATGCAAGGTTAAGGTCAAAACAGTTACCTTTTTAATTTAAAATTTAGTGGAGTAAAATGTCCAGAAAATTAATGTTTAAAGTATAGAGTAATAATAAGTGGGACATGCAACAAAATGTTGCAGTGTGGAGTGAGCCTCCGTGATACTCCATTTCATTCTCCCACGCAGGTTTCCATTTCCCCCTCCCACAAACAGTCAACGTTCTATGGCCACTGAACAAGCTCAGTCCTCATCGGGATGTTTTGGGTCCTGCCTCCCCCTTGGGGTTGTTTCTTTAAGATTTGGCGGGGGGGGGGCGCTTCTACAAACCTTGGAGTTCCCTAGAGTTTGCTGATACCTCCTTCTTATGCATGGTGGTGCCGTTTTGGTGACATAAGCAATGGCACTCATGCCTGAACATTGGAAATAGAGGGAATGATTCCAGAAGTGTAATAGTAATCGTAATATGATGCACAGTAATAGGATGCAAGAAATAATTCAAAAGGCTTGCATGAGCCCAAGCACTAATTCACAGAGGAGGCTGGCTGCTGAGACTCTGCATGATTACGGCTGTGACCCTACGCATATAAGCACCACTGGGCACAGTGCCACTGATTTCTGAGTTAATGGGTGTTACAGAACATAGGAAGCTGCCATATACTGAGTCAGATCATGGGTCCATCTAGCCCAGTACTGCCGACACTGACTGGCAGCAGCTCTCCAGGGTTTCAGGTAGGAATTCTTCCAGCCCTGAGATGCCAGGGATCGAACCTGGGACTTTCTGCATGCAAAGCAGGTGCTCTACCACTGAGCTCTACCATATCTGCAGATATAGCATTAGTCTTGACACTCCCAGCAAATTACAACTTTGAGATGTTGTAGCAGCCATATCAGGGGTCAGACTAAGTAGCCTCATGCAGTCTCATGCTTCATGTTCTTGCTGAGCTCTTTCTCCCTTGAATATATTGTTGTAAGCTGACGAGACACAGGAATTCCTTATCTTGTCAAAGGTCATACAATTGTATATCTTGTTCTCTGCTGTTCTCTTCTGTTCTCTCCTTATCATGGCTACCCTATAACCCAGTTCTTGTATTATAAACAATAGTACTAAGAGAAGAAATGTTGAGGATTGCAACCCCATGCGGGAGGGGGAGGAGGAGCCGTTTCATATGTGTCACAATGTCTATAAAACCAATGTGCTAATGTAAATCGGGGCTTCTGGCTCTTTGGAAATGATTCCAGCCTTAAGCCCGCGCGTTAAATAAAGAATCTCTTTTTCCTTCACTCCGTGGTCTCTCTGACTCTGGGTTCTGCAACATAAATGGTGCCGTGACTCGGATGTGGCAGGCTCTGAGCCAGACAGGTGGCAGTTGCCTGCTCTTGATCGCCGCACCGGGAGGACGAGCTCGGCGCATGCCTCCCTTTCTTGGCGCCACCGACCTTTTTGTCGAGTGAATGGGAGAAAGCCTGCACCGGGATCGCCCAAACGGTAGTGAGCAGCAAGAGAACCTTGGGAAGCGGAGGAAGGAACTTGAGCCTTGCCTGTATCGCAGCTGCAATTGAGTTGAAACCCACATTGGAAGCCTTCAGGAGAAAGGCAAGTATATGGGAAAAAGAGGGCCCCGCCTTTAGGGAGAAAGGCCACTGGGCAGAAAAAAAGAGGGCCCCGCCTTATGAAGAAGGTCAGTGTTGGTGGTATACGTATACAAAAGAACCTACTCCTTGCGGGTAGAAGGGGGGCCTGATCACACCCCCGAGTGGGCGCCAGTACCCAGCACGCCAGTACTCAGTAGGAAGCTGAGGAAGCTGGGGAAGCCGTTTTCCGCTCTGGTAAAAAGTGGGAAAAGTGGGTGGCAGGGACATATGGATGTAGTGGAGAGATTGATGATTGTGTGAGTGGCTACTGCGGTTTCTGACGTATACCGTTGACCGTCCAGGTGCCCAGGCCAGTAGCAAAGTGCGTGGTGTGAAAAATCCTCTTGTGTCGGCCAGTGAGACCCCTTACTCACTGACCAATTCCCATTCCCTAATTGTGTATGTCTTCAATTTAGGAGGGAGGCTATGGGTGGTGGGGGAAGCAAACCTTGCACCCCCTTGAGATGTATGTCAAACAAAGAAGGAAAAAGGTTTTTTTTAAAAAAAGATTCAGAATAGAGAGAGAAAACAGCAAAAAGCTCAAGGTCGAGCTGAGAGAAAAAAAAAAAACAAGATCTGAGGCTGTTAATTAGAAAAATGTTGCAGGACAGTCTGGCTTTTAACAAAGCGTGGGAGCATGAGAGTGTAAGGCCGAAGAAGTAGCTGTTAGCCTAGCGCGCCGAGAGGGGGGGGGGGCAGGAAAATTGCCCACAACGTTCTGAGTTGTGCAACATCATCACCTCGCCTAATTGAGATGAAATCCCTAAGAAATGGAAACTGAAAATGAAGACCCAGAAGATGAAGGCAAAATAGAAAATAAAGGTGAAGAATCAGCCCCCAGAGCACAGGCTAGACCCCTCTTCGAGTGAAAAGTGTGCCATAAGACTGTCCCAAAGCAGAATGAAGCGGAGAGACCACGTTGAAGATCTCTGTCAAGGTAGCCGTGTTTAGCTTTGAACTGTGTTAAAATTGCATAGAGCCTGTAGCTACTGACCATCAGCTATATGATTTCTGAAGAGCGTAACCATTAAGCTTTTGCCGTGGGATTCCCTGCAATGAAGAAATCTCACTGATTTGAGTGTCCAGTGTTACACTGCCTAAGTGTGTGTGCTAAAGAGACCGAGAAACCAGACAGCATGTTCCTGGCCAAGCCAAAATCACGCTACTGCCATGCTCCTGGAAGCTGCAATAAACTGTGTAAGCTGGGAGACCCAACCTGATTGAGAAGAAAAGAAGATATTAGAGCAACTGTCTTAAAAAACAATGAGAACTGTGTAGCTGGCTGGCTGACGCTGTCAGTGATGTTACAACTTTAAATTAAGACTGTTTTCCTGTTTGAGACCCCAGCGAAGAAAGCTAACCCGAGTTATTTGTTGCCCGTGCCAAAGCAAGAATTTGGTGGCCCTGTACCTCATCGTGTCCTGTTTTGAGCTTGGGATTTACAAATACAAACAAACTGAGAAGCTTGCCTTTGAAGTCCTGCAAATCACCCCACCGCCTCCCCGAAGATTAATGGCTGCTTGAAAAATGCAAGTATAAGGCGATGCCCATCACCCCCCAGCGTCCTGAGTTTCGGCACTCAGTGTTTCAGTGCTTTCGTGTACCAGGTTAGAAGAGAAAAAAAAAAAGAGTAAGTTTTTAAAATGTCTGTGAGAGAACCTGACAGAAGTAAAATAAAATTTACAGAGGAGTTGCCCAGGTTAAAGCGTCACGGCTAGAGAGCTGAGCTGTGCCGCTCTGTTTAGACAGAGGCCTTGCTAAAAAGTTAAAGGCCCTTGTCTGTCAAAAGGGGTGTAGGGCCACACTTTCCCTTTTTAAACTCATGCAAAAGTAGAGAGCCTTTGCTGGAAACATCGCATCTTCATTGCCCAGAGCCTTCACTGTTTGCCTCCATCATCATCTGGGCTTTTTAGAGACACTCTGCACATGAACTAAAATTTTAAATTGTCAAAGACTTGCCATGGACAGTGCTGTGAAGCTTTTGATAAACTTGAACTCTCATCGCTGTGGACCATGTGTCTGTGTTTGTAGTCAGCTCAGTGTACAGCAGGCTAAGTTTGATCTGTGACTTTTAGATTTCCTTCTGCCAGAACTCATGCAGCATAGAGTTGCCGATGCAAAAATGGTGACCTAGAACTCTGCGTGTGTGGGTATGCCCGTCCCTTGATTTTAATGAGCCCTGAGCTTTCAGCCAGAAGACCAGTATGATTGCTGGATCTGCTCCATCATGCCTTACCATGCAAGAAGTGTTTTCCATTCATTGTGTTAAATTGCAGAAAAAGTTTGTTGTATATATTTTATGATTTCTTAGATATCATAAAGTATATGTGATATTTGCAGATTAGTGTTAGTTGCAACTCCAAATGATACTAAGTGTGGTTCCCAATAGATGACAAGAAAAGAAAGACAAAAGCAAGTAGAAAAGAAGGAATAGAGAAAGTAGAAGACAGATAGAGAAGAGAGAAAAAAGAAAGAAAAGGCAAGAGGCAAAGAAAAAACATTTATAAAAAAGAAGCGTGGCCATAGTTGCCCCCATGATAAATTAAAAGCAGCTGATTGTGCCTGGAGCTTATTACCTGGGGTAAAGTAGCCACAATAATGTAATAGTTCTTTAAAATAAAGAAAATGTAACTAGAAGGAGAAGAAGAGCCTATCCCAAATGTATGTCATTGGGACTAGTGTAAGGCAGAAAGGTTTAAGTGAGTAAGTTTAACTTGAAAAAGACGAATAAAGAGACAAGGCTGGTGCATGGAGCAGAAAGTTTTATATAAAAAGTTTGAAACATGATCTGCAATACAGGCAGATCAGCAAAGAAAAAGAAAGCAAAAGAAAGAAAAAATTTGTCTTCCCATACTAATAAATAAAAGTGTTATCAAGCACTTTGGGAAGCGAAGTTGTTTACAGGAAGCTGTGCCTGAGAACCAAACACTTCTAGCCTATGCTAAAAATGCTTGCTAGTGTTGTGCTGCCTCATGGGTAACATGTATGGTATAAAAACCCATTTAGCCCAATAGCTCATGGTTCAGAGAAGCTGTCTGATCCAACAATTAAGTACGCCTGTGTGCTGTAAGTTACCCAATAAAGTCTCCTTGTAAGTAATCCCCCCCTCGCTGGAATCCCAAAACACAAGTTGGGCTAGAGCGCCTCACCCAGTATCAAACCCTGCTGTTAGAAGCCATGAAAGCAGGTATGAAGAAGTCAATTAATATGACCAAAGTGTCTAAAGTGCTGCAAGGTGCCACCGAGGCCCCAGAGCGTACTTGGAGCATCTTTCAAATGCCTATCGCCAGTACACCCCCCTCGACCCAGAGGCCCAAGAAGACGTAAACGAAAAAAGAAAAGAAGAAGACCCGGCAGAGGCAGAAGATTCTTAAAAAAGAACCAGTGTGCCCAGTGTGGACAAGATGGACATTAGTGGCATGAATGCCCAAATAAAATAAATCAAATACACAAAGGAAAAAACCAAAGAGGCCAGAATGGGCGAAGAGGGAGACAGCTTGAGAGGGGCCGTGATATTGACTGTGAGGGGCCGTGACATTGACTTCATAATTGACACTGGAGCAGCATCAAAAGCAAGCAAACGTTAGCCTTAAACAAAAAGTTCAAACACTGAGCAAAGTTCTTCAAGCCCAGCGCCGCTTTGTCTTAAAAAAATAAGCCATTCCCATCACAGAAGCTCATCCGTTCCAACCAAGAGTTAAAGTATGAGTTAAAGAGGGAAAAATAACCCTTTGACTCCCAGATGGAGAGGACTGAAAACTGTCATACTTTCCACCCCCGCAGCTATGAAAGCAGCTAGAATTAAACCCTGGATACATTGGACACGAGTCAAGAGAGCGAGAGGGGGAAAGTAGACCATAAACAGAAATCCTGAAAATCCTTTAAAAATCATTCTGAAAAAGCAGTAAGAAGACTCAGGCTAGACCTTACTGTGGACACACCGGGAAACTGTCCCCCTGTGTACGGTCAGACCTGCAACTGGAGAATTGAAGAAGGGGACTAGACCCTACTGCAGCTTGCCAGGTGAATAGCTGCCCAGCGTACGGTCAGATCCCAAAGAAGATCAAACATGCGTGTTGTAGTGTTAGTAGTGTTGCATTGTGTTTCCTTAATAAGGTGCAAAAAGGGGGGTCTGCCCCTGGAAGGAGAAGTTTGTCCCAGTGATTTGCTGATAATTACTGGCTTCACCTGGCTAACATCACGAGCATAAAACATTTTTGTTTGCCAAGAGGTATACCTGCAAACGGGCTTATTAGCTCTTGCCTAATACCTGTCTGTAGACATCCTGAGAAAATTCAAAAAGATACCATGTTAAAAGTTTATGGTGTAAGTTTAACTTATTCCCAAAATGCTAATTGGGGCATAGTTGCAAAGATCCTACCCCCTACAGAGTTCACTCTACGCACCCCCATCATTGCTGAAACAAATGCTACGTGTGCACAAATGCTTAATTGTCAAATTTTTTTTCCAGAAAATACAAAGCTATCCCTGGCCCCCTTCCACTGTAATAAAATTCAAAACATATCTTTTAATGATGCCCACATACTTTTGCCTCATGGATGGTTTTAGACATGTAATTCCCGCACTTGGTCATTCATTCCTGCCAACTTGTCTGATAACCACCCATGTTGCCTCAGCCGCCAATTAAACTGGTGCCAATTCTTCCCCTGTAGCCCGAGAAAATCCGTCAACGGCAGCCTCGAGCACTCCAACTAACTAAAAATTGTAATATGTCTCTGCGTTCCTTGTCTTATGCGCTGTTTAACCAATCTGTTTTATGTCTCAGCTAGTAAAACTGCTGCCCTCTACGCTCTAATAGCCCAACAAGAGGCTAAGTAATATGTATGTCACAAAAAGCTTTGTATGGTTATCAAAAATGCTATAATTGTAATGAAATTATGCATTTAAGGGGGGAATGTAGCAGCCATATCAGGGGTCAGACTAAGTAGCCTCATGCAGTCTCATGCTTCATGTTCTTGCTGAGCTCTTTCTCCCTTGAATATATTGTTGTAAGCTGACGAGACACAGGAATTCCTTATCTTGTCAAAGGTCATACAATTGTATATCTTGTTCTCTGCTGTTCTCTTCTGTTCTCTCCTTATCATGGCTACCCTATAACCCAGTTCTTGTATTATAAACAATAGTGCTAAGAGAAGAAATGTTGAGGATTGCAACCCCATGCGGGAGGGGGAGGAGGAGCCGTTTCATATGTGTCACAATGTCTATAAAACCAATGTGCTAATGTAAATCGGGGCTTCTGGCTCTTTGGAAATGATTCCAGCCTTAAGCCCGCGCGTTAAATAAAGAATCTCTTTTTCCTTCACTCCGTGGTCTCTCTGACTCTGGGTTCTGCAACAATGTCACCCAGACTTTTAAAGAGGTCTAGACATGGAACAAACAAACTGACAATGTTGTTTGTTTGTTTTTTTTTACAAGACAGCTTTTAATTCAATTATAAGAGCAATTTATCTTTTATTGTTCACTGCTCTGGAATCTGTTTAGATGTGGAGCAGTATATAAATGCTGTAAATAAATAAACAAACTTCCCTTTCTTCCCACCAGAGAAATGGTTGAACCTGCCCTAAACCAGCACAGGATATTTGGATCACTCACATCCTGTCTCAGTTGCTGCTACTGTCAGTCACCCTCTTTCTGAGTATGAATGGGTAAAACAGAGGAAAACACAAAAAACCGCTCAATTCATTTGGCAACAACTGAAGATGTGATAGAGCTCATTACAATCCTTCTTAGGGCGTCTCCCAGGAAATGTTACACTGCATAAATGTCCACCTAAAGCTAAAGAGTTAGCAGTCCACATATGTACATTTCCACAAAAAAAATTCCATTCTTTAAAAGGAATTGACTCAGGAATTCACAAAGCACTACCTCAAGCAAAACACGCCCTGTGAGAGGGTTTTGTTGTTGCTATCATTGTCATCAGAACTGAGAAAATCCTCAGTTTTCATTTTTAAAAGAGAAGCTTCTAGCCCTCATCATTGGAGGCACATACAAAACATCATGTATATGTATGTACTATATATCCTACTCTTTCTTTCAAAAGCACAGAGGAGCTTAAAATGGGATCCCAATGGTTTTTCATCATCCAGGCTTTGATCAGGTTTAGTTTTTCGTTATTTACTTACTACATTTATATCCCACTTATGTGAGCCACATCAGCAACAGCAGGACGTGCTTATGGGGCCTCAGCATTTGCCCCACCGTGGTGGATGCCGGCACCTGATTGTGCTTTCTTTATCCCATTTCTGAAGGAACTCCAAACAGCATCCTGTGTTCCTTCTGCCTCCATTTTATTCTCACCACAACCCTATGAGCGAGGTTAGGCTGTGAGAGGCTGACTGGCTCAAGCTCACCCAATGAGCTTCATAGCAGAGTGGTGGTTCTGAAGCTGGGTTTCCCCAGTCCTAGTCCTGACACGCTAACCACTACACCACACTGGATCTCCTAGGTTCAGCCACCCACTGAGCTTCAGCAGCACTGCAGCATGAAAAGCTCCTAGCAGACCATCTATGGGGCCTAGAAATGCTGCATTAGCAAAAGGCTACAAATGTAGACTGCAAGCCAAATCATAAATTCGTTGCTTTTCAAAACTCAAGGCCCTCTGTGCCTGTTTCATGATTTCTGAAGCCTGGGGCTGAAAACTTTTAAAGCTTTAGAGATAACAATCCAAAAATAATCACTAACGAACAAGGAGAAGATGTCCATCCCCTTTGGAGTAGCACCATACCCATACTCAAATTTGTTTCAGCCCAACCCACCATCTCATTATATGTTTCTACCGAGGAACTTTTGCACACACGCACACACTCTGTGTGCTTGAACCTCACTAAATATAAACCTAGAAAAAAAGTTACAAAAAATAAACCTGATCAATACCTGGATGAAAGACTACTGAGAGCCCTCACTGCCTAACATATGGGTATCAAAACTACTAGAGATCTTCCACAATAAACAGAAAACTGAAATTTGATGCACATATGTGCAAGACTCCTGGATTACTAGCAATGTCCAAAAACACAATGGGGCTAAATGGGGGAACGTTCCAAAATCAGGGGGCCACCACTAAGAAGGCCCTCTCCCTTATTGCCATCCTCTGAACCTCCCTCGGAAGAGGCACTTTGAGGGCCCCAGACGTTGATTGCAGCATACAGGTAGGTTCATATGGCAACATTTTGTTGCAGCCACCACTTCTATCTATGATTGCAGCACTTAAGCAATATTAAGTAGTATTATGTACTAATTATGTACTACTGTTTATAGGTAAACAGATACGTTAAAAGCAGATCAAGTAGTTTTTCACTTTGAGGGCGCCAGTTTTCTTTAGGACTTCGCTTTTGAAAAGAGGAGGCTCTACATTTAAATCACCTTCCCCAACCTGAGGCCAGTGATGAGGGGCAGAAAGTTTTCCAAACCTGCAAAATTGCCAGTGCTTTATTTTTCCATGGAAAATGTTCTGTTTTATACGTTCATCAGCAATGATGAATTAATGCCAACTACAAATACACTGTTAGGCATGCTTGGCAGTTTCAAAGTTGTAATTAATTAACATGTTTCAGGTGATTATCCCTAGCAAGGATGTGTGAGAATACATATATGTCAATGAAATGCAAAGATGTCTCAGAGTGAAATGGAAATAATAAACAGTGATGGCAAAACTGAAGGTTCCCCAACAACCTCAGTAGAAGAGGGGCAAACTCTGAGTGATTCTCAGCATATCATGCACAATTCTTTGGATTACTAAAATTAATTAGTGCAGCCTTCCCCAACCTGGCCACCCTCCAGATGTGTTGGACCACAACTCCCAGCATCCCAGGATGCTGGGAGTTGTGGTCCAACACATCTGGAGGGTGCCCAGTTGGGGAAGGCTGAGTTAGTGTGTCAAAAGTTTTCAGTGCCTTTGTTTCTTTCTTACATTTAAACAAAGTAAGGGAAATACATTTAAATTTTACAAGTAACCCAATAAAAAATTCCACATGATATAACATTTAGAACACATTAAGTTCTATGTTTCCCCCGCAGATATTTCAGGTCAAATACCTGTTGTGTTTTGGGGCAGAAAAATAACATGGGATACTTTTTAGCTTTGCTATTTACTAAATACAAGTACAATAAACATGCTAAATTAGATCACATTCTAGGGCATCAGAAAATGTTCCAATGCAAACCGAAAATGTTCCTATGCATATGAACCTATACAAAAATGTCCTTAAAGTTTTCTGGCAAATTTTCCCATCCAGAATTTTCCAGAAAACCACATCATTGTCTGGGACTCTTCAGTTGTGTTGGGCTACAACTCCCAGCCCAGCCATGCTGACTGGGGTATGATGGGAGTTGTAGTCCAACACACCCAGAAGGCCCCAGGTTTGAGAAGGCCTATTTAAAGCTTTCAAATAGAATTACTTACTAGTGGTAAGCGGGAAATCCTGCTTGGGGAATGTGTAGCCAAGATTTAAAGGACAGATTCCTCCACTTTCCAGGGGTCAGAAATCAGTGATGAAATCCTTCCATTTTTGTCTCTGCCTATTAGGCTCAGGTTTCCAGCTAACACCTGGCTGCTACATTTTTGTTGCAAGAATTGCCTAACACAATGTGTCGCATCACAAATTCCTAAGTTGAGGGAGTGCCTCCTCCCGAAGAAACCTGAAACTCCAGGACTACGATTTCGGAGCACAGCTTGAATCCAAAGTACAAAGACTAATTCAATAAAATAAAATTTTAAAATGAAAAAATCAAACAAAAACCTAGGAGCTACCTTGATATTAGTGCAACGATTATAAAAATTCTGACCCCTGTTAACACTAGCAATTCACTTTTTTGCATGTATAACAACACTCACTAAAATCTAGAAGAGTTTGCAGGATTAAAAATATAGGATTGGGGTAGGGAACCACTGGACACTAAAAATTGCTGGTACAGCCTCAAATTCTAAAATAATTTCTTGACTATGTACAGAACTGATCCTTCACAATAACATGCAGCTCCTGAGGGGGAAAAAGTGCAGAAAAGGGCAACAAAGAGTTGCTCAAGGGACTGGAGCAATTCCCCTATGAGGGAAGGTTACAATAGCTGGGTTTAGCTTGGAAAAAAGGCAAGTAAGGGGAGACATGATAGAGGTGTACAAATTTATGCATGGTGTGGAGAATGTGGATAGGGAGACATTTTTCCCCCTCTCTCAAAATACTAGAACCTGGGGTCATCCCATGAAGCTGACTGGGTCACATTTGGGACACATAACCGGAAGGGCTTCTTCACACAGCGAAATTAAGCTATGGAATTTGCTACCACAAGACGTAGTGATGGCCACCAGTTTGGATGCCTTTAGAAGGTGGTTAGACAAATTCCTGGAGGAAAAGGCTACTAATGGCTACTAGTCTCGATTGCTACTAGCAATGCACTACCTTCAGTATCAGAGGGCAGTGTGTCTGTGTACACCAATTGCTGGGGAACATGGGTGAGAGCGTGCTGTGGGTCCTGCTTGTGGGTTTCCTGTGGGCAGCTGGTTGGCCACTGTGTGAACAGAGTGCTGGGCTGGATGGGCCCTGGGTCTGATCCAGCAGGGCTCTTCCTTGTTCTTAAGAATTCCAAATGTTTTTCTATCCCAATGAAAGCCTTCTTTCCCCCAAACTTATCTATTATGTCTGTACAGTATTAAGACGCACTCATGTATGGCAGCCTTCCCAAACCTGGTGCCCTCCAGATATGTTGGACAACAACTCCTATCATCTATGAAAAGTGGCCATGCTGGCTGAGGCAGATGGGAGTTGTAGTCTAAGATTTCTGGAGGGCACCAGGCTGGGGGAAGTTGATGTATGCTGTTCCATCTCAGATTCGCTCTGCAGCACGGCTCTCTGATAACTACACTTAGAAAACTGGGTGCGAGCCTCGGGAACGCATGCGCCCTCATCTCAGCAATGCCCCCACCTCAGTTCAGCAATTTGTCGGCACCAACATTAACCACTGTTAGGGCGAATCAGGGTTTCTATGAATGCTGGATCTAAGCCCCACTTCAGATCTTATGTGTCAGATCCTAGTTCAAGGAAGACTCTGGCTAGCCATGCTCACAGCTTATGGTACCAATAAACTGCCTAAACACCATTAAGGGGTTGAGGGAAGAATTTGCTCCAGGGCAGAGGGGAACCGGAGAAAAGGGAGCACACATTCCTGAGGCTGGATACCCATTGCTAGCAGAAAGCCAGCATCAGATAATAAACCAACAGTTCTGCTTGTGCCTGCAGCTGCAGAATTAGAGCCAAGATAGTGAACTTTGGGGGCGGGGCCTTCCTTTAATTTTAAAGTCTTATATAAAACCTAGTTATGATAAACCAGCCTTCCCCACCTGCTGCTCTCTAGATGTGCTGGACTGCAACACCCATCAGTCCCTGCCAGCATGGCCAACGGCCATGTGGCTGGGATGTGGAAGTTTCAGTCCAACACATCTGGAGGGCCCCAGGTGGGGGAAGACTGCTATAAACGTTGGCCCAATTGCCAGATATGGAGGGCAGGTGGGGGTTGTGCAGTTCTCCTGATTCTTCTCTATCAACTCACACTATCTTTCCTTCCCCTTCTCTATGTCCTCAGGTGAAGCTTGACCCCTTGAAGGTCATGTTGTGCCATAAAGCACCGAGCCAGAAGCTGGTAGATAGTGAGCCAACTCTGGCCTCCTGGGAGCAGGATGCCAACAGCCCCCACCAGGTGCCAAGCCAGCTGTGGAAAAGGAGTTATGAGAAGCACATCTGTGACAACAGGGTTTGCCAATGGGCCACTTTAAGGATAGGAGATGGCCTGGAGTTACTTCTCAAAATGGTCCTCCAGGAAAAAATAAAATGGTGGAAGCCCAGAGCTTTAGGGTGCATCTGAATGGGAACTTCCTGCCTTCCATTATACTGGAAGCATGAGAACAAGCGTCCAAGAAAGAAAACACAGAAGAACAATTTGCACTGTGGGTTGTGCTGCTGTGTCCATAAGTGGCGCTGATATGTGAGGAAGGAGCATGAGGAGAGACTAGAGCAGGGCTGCAAAACGTCTTTCAGCCTGAGGGCTCAATTCCATTTTGGAGAAGTGTTCTGGGGCCGCATGCCAGTGGTGGGTGGGGCCGAAGACAAGAGGGTGGGGCCGAAGGCAAAAGGGGGTGGGGCCAAAAATACCAGCATATTTGAGCTTTAAGCTCTTACTGCCAGGAACTAAGTTGCAGGAAAGGCATCTCAACCTTTTAGAATGGGGAGAAAACTGCACAAATGCAGGAAACCACCACACAATCTGTGGTTGGCGGGAAGGGGGTGTGGTCATCGGGGGAAGACCAGAGAGCCAGCCTGGGACCCCCGTTCCCCTTTCCCCCCCATGACGTCACGTAGAACTGACCCCTTGCCCAGGTGTCAACGCAACAAGCATTTCCCTGGCTCTGCTCCACCACACTGGCTGCTGCTTACTGGGGGGAGGGAGAAAAGACTCTGCCCAACAAAGCCAGAGGGAAAGAGGAACACACGGCAGGTGATGCTTTGGACAGCAGACGCTTGCCCTGAGAGACGCTTGCCCTGAGTTGAAGATCGACATCCTTTCACGTGCAGGGATTGGATGCTCTGGAAAATCCAATCCCTAACACCTTATAGAGATGCACCCCTAATGTGAGGCAGCATTCGAGTATTTTGAATCTAGACAGCCTGTTCCGTACTCCAAGCAACAGGCAATAGCCAAGGAGGGGCCTTGTAGCTCAGTGGCAGAGTTGCTCTACAGGCAGAAGGTCCCAGGTTCAATCACTAGCATCTCCAGGGAAAAGGATTTCAGGGAGCCAGGCTGGGAAAACTCCTGTCTGATACCCTGGAGAGGCACTGCCCATCCAGCCTTCCCCAACACGATGTCCTCCAGATGTTTTGGACTGCAACTCCCAGCAGCCCCAGCCAGCATGGCCAATTACCGGGGACTTGTGAGTTGTAATCCAGAACATTCAGAGAGCACCAGGTTGGGGAAGGCTGTCTCAGCAGGCAATACTGGGCTAGATGGACAGATACACTAAGGGGCAATCCTATGCATGTTCAGACAGAAACAAGCCCGATAGTTCCCAGCATGCCCCAGCCAGCATGCTAGGAGTTATAGGGCTTGCTGCTGTCTAAACATGCATAAAATTGAGCCCTAAGGATTGAGCCCTAACTCAGCATAAGGCAACTTCTGTGCTGGTCTAAACATGTATCCCGTTCATTCTTTTTCCAGTTCCCAACTCCCAGTTTCATGCTCCCAGCCCTAAATTCCCAGTCTCCAGCTCATTCTCACTGTAGCATTGGGCTGAGAGATGGTAAAGCCCAGTGAGCTTCCTGGCTGAGCAGGGGAATTGCCCCCGGGCCTCCCAGATTTTAGGGGAAGAGCTGTAGCTCAGTGACAGAGCACTTGTTTTGCATGCAAAAGGACCCAAATTCCATCTCTGGCACCTCCAGTTAGGGCTGGAAAACATCCCTATCTGAAACTCTGGAAAGCTGTTTGCAATCAATGTAAACTGGGATGGGCAGAAGGTAGATCAGGATGTGCTCTGGTAGATCTCAGAGCGATCTGCAATAGACCACCAAGGACTGCTGACTCCCAGTGGTTTCACAATCACAAAAAGGGCCCTTTCCCTCCTAACTCAGGCTGCTGAAATCAAGAAAGCCTGGGGAAACCAGGGACATAAGTGTGTGTGAAAACCTTGTGCATGAGGTCCAGTTATGGTACAGAAAAATTCCTGGGCTAAGCATGTGCAGAGAGGCGCCTTGTTCCACTATTCCAGGGATGCAGAACCTTTTTCTGCTTGAGGGCCAAATGCCTTAGCAGAGGCATTTCAACCTTTTAGAATGGCGGAAGAACTGCACAAAAGCCAGGAAACCAAATGACTGGTGGTTTGGAAAAGGGGTCTGAGTCATGAAAGGGGGCATGGCCTTCTGGGGATCCCCAAAGGGCCAGATTTGGCCTCCAGGCCTGAGGTTCTTCTCCCCTGCACTATACTATGTTTACCATCCCCAGAGACTGTTTTGCACCTGGCTCCACTTGGTGGCCTTCAGGGTTCTAGTGGAAAACAAAGTTGTCCCCACAGGCTTAAAGTCTGCCCATCCCTGGTTTCGGCAATACTGATCTAGAAGGACTGTCTCATTCGGTATAAGGCAGCGTCCTTATTACGATTTATGCCGAATGCTCTGTTCACTACATCACACTCACTCTGAAAACATCTTTGAAAAATGGGGGTGGAGAGAGAAGACAAAGCCTCTTGCATGATCAGTACCAATCTGATGACATTTTCACACTGAGAACAGACAATAAAACAAAAGCAGTAAGTATATAAAGTTTAAAATGACACATACACATGCACTCCTCCTTTATCTCTCTAGAGCACTTTATCTCTCTCCCTTTTAACCAACAACACCCTGAGAAAGGAAAGTAGGACAGTAGTGGCCTTTCTGGAATTGACCACCCAAAGGAATTCCTTCACGTGGATTTTTGGAAAGGCCGGCCCTTCCTACTTCCACTCTCTGCGCCTACCAAGACTAGCCCAAGAGATTTTTCTGCCTGAGGTGAAGGACAAGATGCCGCTCCCCTACCCACTCATTCCATAAACCAAAAGGCCAGACTAGCAGTTAACACTTATTTCAACACCGGTAATGGGACTCAGTGCAGGGAGGTGACACACACAGCTCTGTTCTCCAACACCCTGCCCACCCCTCCCCACACACCAGCATCTGCAGCCTGAGGCAGCTGTCTCGCTTTGCCTAATGGGAGGGCCGGCCTGTCACCTGCTACCGATCCAAGGGGAGTCCAATCAACACCTTTACCATGATACAATGTCTTCCCTTCCCTGGTAGCCTCTGCTAGAAACACCCCTCGACCCCCATCTCTGAAGGAGGGCCTGCTTATCTTGTCATTCCCCACCAGCTTTGTGCCCAAAGCGACACACACATCCTTCATCTAGGCTGCATACACAAACGGCATTCAACTTTCCAGAGTGAAGGTGTTTTCTAAGTTTAATGGAATCTCTATTTGTAGGAGAGCGGGTAGGCAACCTGGTGTCTGTCCTACAGGTTCTGGACTACACCTCCCATCAGCACCAGCCAACTTGGCTGATAGTCAGGAATGCTGGGAGCTGTAGTCCAAAACAGCTGGAAGTGCTAGATTGCCTAGGCCCGTTTCAGGACAACTCAACGCCCCTGGGCAGAAGAGGAGCCCTTTACTCCAGGAGGCACCGATGCTCCAATAATATCTTTCTTTTCTTCTTTGAGATGTGGAGAACACGCGCCATCCATACAGCCGCGCCTCTGCGGCGTCGGAATGCCATTCAGTCGCTTTATCCACTCACAAGAGACAGCTCAAGCCCCGGAGGAAGAGTTCCCCCCCCCGGGGGGGGGTGAGCTTAAGTGGTTCCAATCCTGCTCCGTCCCTTTCCACGCCTGATCTGGCTGGCGGGCGGGCAGCTTGCAAAATGCTGGCCCCTGGCCTCGTTTCCCCACCACCAACAGCTGCTTCTGTTCGGATGAAGAGCCCTGTGCTGCCCTGAAGGCGGCGAAAAGCAACTTTTCTCCCAGTTCAATCCACACTTGTCCCTCTCCCGCCCTGCTGGATCCCGGGGATTCTGCCCGAGTCGAAAATAAGTGGCGTCTTCCCCGCCGCCCCACAGGCCTCCCCTTCTCCACTTTCAGTCCCTGATTCCCGAGGGGCACCAAACCCATCCCCACTTACCCGCAGCTGGGGGAGCAGACAGGAAAAGGAAAAGTGAAAGAGGAGGGCCGAAGGCCGCCGCCCACCAGCCTGC
Source organism: Heloderma suspectum (assembly GCF_057233095.1). Lineage (NCBI taxonomy): Eukaryota > Metazoa > Chordata > Lepidosauria > Squamata > Helodermatidae > Heloderma > Heloderma suspectum. The sequence continues at coordinate 165,636,964 of NC_139462.1, forward strand.
CTCTCTGGGGATCCAGCGTCGCCAGAGGGAAAACTCGGGTTTCTTCTCCTTTTACTCCACGCCCTGCCTTCGAAGCCCCCGCCCCCGCCATCCTCAACAGAAACCAGCCCTCCTTCCAAGGCGGCGGGGTTAGCTTCGCAGTGCCCTCTGCAGGATGCTCCCCGGAGGCCGCAGGAATCCAAGATCGTGCGTTGCCCAGTCTACCGAGGAGTAGCAGCCCCCCCCCCCCGTTCATGTGAATTACAGAGATCTTCACCCCTCCCCGCAGCATGTGCCTATAAATCTGTCAATTTGAGATTAACACTTAATGCATCTGATGAAGTGGACAGTGTCCCTGAAAGCTTATAGCAAAATATATTTGTTAGTCTTCAAGGTGCCACAAAGCTTTTGTTTTTATTGGCATCAACATACGCATTCCTATCACAAATACTGCCTCAAGGAAGCCTACAATGAGCCAGGATCTGCCTTCTGCTGATAGAAAGGCTCCATTCATGGAAGACGCCTGCACCCAATTTTCTGGGACCCCCCCCCCCACACACACACACACACAACTCAGGGCATTTTCAGAGGGCTGGAGAAGCTGCAATGGGGAGGTGGGGGTGAGGAAGTCTGCTTTTGCCAGCGCAGTTCCACACACCTAAATATGGGTCTACCCCTTTGTTTTTAGATGACCTATGTGCACCACAGAAGGAGGCATCATCTTAGAAGCAGCATTCTCACACACAAGATGTAGATGGAGGAATGCCTCTTTTAGGATGGTGCTTGCCCCCTGCAGGTTTTTTTTTTTAAAAAATAGCAATAAAAATGATTTGCCCAAATTAATAAGGACACCATTTTAGTCAATTACAAGTTTTTAATCAATTAATCCAAATAACTCTCTTCTTTTGGACTATCTTTTTCTGAGAATTGTGAACATGAATTTGGACAGTGCTATCTTTGATATCAACATCTTTGATGAGATAGATGTACAGTATTGGGAGAACGAGGGTTCAAAGATTTCCCTGGGATCATAAAGTACTTGGAGTTGTACAAGGCCAGGAGCAACTCCTGCCAGAAAGAAATTTTGTAAAATCTGTGTGTGTGTTTTAAAGGAGGGGGAAGGAATGCAACAAGGAAAGCAGAGGCTTGAGACATTGGCCACAATAAAGGAATTTTAAAAAATACAGCTGTCCACCAAAGGAAACTTCTTAGCAGGATCCAGGAGGTAGGCAGCATCAGCTTCATGTGCTATTATCAATGACTGTTTTTAAGTGTGTTTACATCAGCTCAAATTAAGGCAAAATATGTGAACCATCATCACTCTGCCTTTATTATATGAATGATAGCAGTAGAAACAGAAAAACCTGGAATACAATGAATTTTGCAGAAGCGTATTACTAATCAAGGACCATCTTAAATCTTGTATCAGGGATACAATGATATGGAACAGTAATGATGCCCTCTTGTTAAAGTATATCTAGACTGTTACAAGAGGTATATTCAATAAGAAGATGATCAAGAAAAACAAACACAAGCTATTCTAAAACGGTTCTTTATTATTTTGTTTTCTCGGATGCATTGAGAGCAGCCTCAATTTCTTCAAACACTGGTACACGTCCTGCATAGTTGTTGGTCTCTATAGAGTCTAATTTCTCCTGATAGTCCACTGGCAAACCATTCTGCTTTGCACCCATACAGATGACCTGCAAGAGCAGAAATTGAATGTGGATTTAAAATGCCATCATCAGAATCCAAGTATTTATACAAATACCTTGAAAAAGGGTTGAAGGGAATACATTAGGGCTGGTATACACGCACGCGCATAGCACTTGATCTCTGTATACTGGATGACAGGCAGCTGATTGTGTGAACTGGCTCAGCTGAGAAGACAATAGAAAATTCTCTCTCTCTGATGAGCATACCATATGCAAACCAGCCTTCAGACATCAATAACACATTCCCACCATAGTCTTGTTGCGACCCTCAGGAAAGGTTTAGGGCGTGGCACAAGTTCTCCAAGCTGCTTCTGCCTGATTTTGCCAATTCTGCTCTTCCACCACATCCCAAACCTTTCCTGACCCCAGGAAAGGTTTTTCATGAGGTCCAGTGGGCTGTAATGTGGAGAAGGGGCAACAAAGTCACATGGCATGAGCAGAACCACTTCTATCACTCTGAATACAGCAGTATACTAAAAAAAAACAAAAAAAAACACCTCTTCAAAATTCACACACCCTAGCAAAGCCGGAAGATGAAATACCAATAGTCACAGGGCTTGAGGGTCACATACAATACCAGCATTTGGAGTCCTAGTTACGAAGCAGCAAAAAAGAAGTGACTATTCTACTACTTGATTTACTAAAAATAAGATATGCCCTCTGCTTGGTAAGGCAACAGCCTGTAGGCACTGACTACAGTGTGACATGAAGAGATTCTATATTCTATATTATATCATGAAGAGTAGGGGTTGAGGGCAGTTATTTATACAGATTACAAAGTTGATAACATGAACGCAAGCAAGAGAATATTTCCGTTAGCCCAATAACAGGTGAATAATCAGTGAGAAAAGGCAATGGAAACTTAACCTTGCCTGGTTTTCTACCTTTACTATGGAATACTAGAGCTGCTCTGTTACTTTAATCTGTAAAATCTGGAGAACATAAATGCAAGAATCAGGAAATATAACAGGCTGTGCTCCAATAACAGTCACAGCATCATGCAGTAGATGCAAATTCTATGTTATGAGCTGCCTGTGCAATTAAGTACCTGTAAAACCATTCCAGACACGCAGTTACATTATCAACATTTGGCACCTTAACAGATCTCACAGGTTATGCAGGTTTGGCTTGTTCTATGTTTCAAACATATGTACAGAGTGTATGTTAATATCACTGGTGGACCATCTCCAGAAGTGCTGGGATGTCACCTCCTCACCCCTGTTCCCCTGGGTAGAAAGCCAGGAGTAGAGAAAGAGAGGTAAGGAGAGGTTGCCAAACTTCCTGTCTTCTTCATTGCAGCTTGAGCCCTGCTTGAGACTGGAAGGTCCACCATTCTATGCACTATTGACAATAATGATTCAGCTGTAAGCAGGGAGGAGCTACAGGAGCTGACTTAGCCGAAGAAATAAATTGGAGCTCCCAGCCACACTACACATTCTGCCCACATTCCCCAAACCCCATGGACAAGATGACCTCCCAACAAGCCCCACAGACTCCTATAGAACCAGAGCTGCTTATTATTACTACTAATGCTACATCATCAGCTAGGTGCTGGACAAAGATACGAATTCCAGAGGGGCCCAGTTCCGGGGCTTAACATCTAAGCTAGGTCTAAAATAACCCTCTTACAGTTATAGGATTATGAAATCTGGCCAAGATACTATAGTGCCAGGTGAGGGCAGGAGTATGCTGAGATCCAGGTTGAGGAAGGAGAGCTTGTCAGCCAATCCCTGAAGGAAGTCACGCCTTCAGAAGAGCCCTCCTGACATCATGGCTCTATCACAGGGACACAGGAAGCTGCCTTATGCTCAGTCAGACCATTGGTCCATCTAGCCCAGTACTGGCGACACTGACTGGCAGCAGCTCTCCAGGGCTTCTGGCAGGAGTTTCTCCAGCCCTACATGGAGATGCCAGGGACTGGATCTGTGACCTCCTTCATGCAAACCATGTGCTCTACCCACTAAGCTACACCCCTTCCCTATCAAAGGGAAGTGGTTACTGCCAAGCCACCACCCTGACATGATGCAAGTCGCTGTCTCAGCAAGCCTGACCCAACCTCTAATTTGCAGCTTTCCCAAAGTTTAACCATGCAAGTACACTCACATAAGCTATGTATCAAAGAAGCTAAGCTATCTCTCTCCTCCACGGGGAATAAAAGTGAGAGAGGCTGGGTGACGTAGGACTCACGCATCACAAAGAACTAGTCCTATACATGGTGGAGGTTTCTGTGAATTCTATGAGGAAATAACCGTGCTTCACAAAACCTAAACTACATAGCCAAGGCCAAAATTACTTCTGATGGACACGTCAAGGCAAGAGCTTTATTGCTTGAGACCACACTTATAACAGTACCTTTATATAATTTTAAGTATACGTATACACACATACACCTTTAATAATTATGTCATAAATGAAGTTCTTTCTAACTTCAGTTAGCTGCAGTAGTATTTTTGCAACAACTCAGTCAACCAGCTAGAGGAGGATGGGATTTGTTTAACTTTTATGTGGAAGGAGCTACATTATTCCTTGGTTCTTTCTCATGGAACTTAAGCTAGGCTATAACTTGTTTATAGATTAACAACTCCATTTCCCTCATCAGCTCATAATCACTTTAGAATCACAAAGTAATCATACCCTTTTATACTGCGGAGAAGGAAGATCACAGATGTAGTTATCCATTTGGTAACTTCGACACTGAAATACTTTCCCTTCTTGAGTTTGAACGCTAACTTCTATTGGGACATAAATACCATCTTCAACTCCTTCTTGTCTGAAACAATATAAGGAATACTTTGCAGATCAAATTGCTAATGTGAGAGCAAATGTAGTAATTTAGGTCTTTAAGGGCACAAACAGATGGCTGGCTGGAGAATGCTGGGAGTTACAGAACTTCTTTCTGTCTCAACATGCATAGGATTGAGCCCTAAGGGGCTATCTATTTAGCAAGGCACCATACAATACCAGGCCGTAATTCAGCCTTCCTCAACCTGGTGTCCTCCAGACGTTTTGGACTTCAACTCCCATCAGCTCCAGCCAGCAAGACCAATGATCTGTCATGCTGGGAGTTGTAGTCCAAAGCATCTGGAGGGCACCAGGTTGGGGAAGGCTGCTGTAAAATATAAATAAATGAAAGAACATCCTTTCCGGTAGTACTTGAAACTCAGAATGCCAGTAATGTCCAAATTTGTGTAGCTAAAGATGCATACAGACAGCAGTTTGGGGCTGCTGGTTGCAAAATTTAGTACTCAACTGGAAGTAGGAACAGAAAAGAGAGGCATAAAGTTATGAGGCATTTTATAGAGCACTCCTACACTGTGCCACATAATGGTCCTTCTGAATTCCTTCACCTCCTGTTTGAACGGGGTCGGAAACAGCACCTGCATAGCCTTTGAGGGTCTAGAACAGCCTTCCCCAACTCCTGTCATCCCTGGGCATAGTGGGAGTTGTCATCCAACACATCTGGAGGGCGCCAGGGTGGGGAAGGCTGTTCTAGAATCATACTAACTGCATACAGACAGCACATTTCCCTGTGAAAGAGAAACCCACACACGACTGAGTTTGTGTATCAGTCCTTCCAAGAAGTGAGTCACAAGACAGTGGCTGTTACCAAAACCACCCTTACCAAAATAAGGAACTACCATCTCCTGCAGACCTTTCACTTCCTCTTGTATTGTTTCTGGTCCAATCAAACACATCCCAAGTTACCTTCTAGCATACATCCCAGCATATATTCAAGATCTGTGATGCACGTGTACATGTCCTAGGCCAGGGGTGCAGAACCTCATGGCCAGGGGAGAAACTCCAGCCCTCCAGCGTCTCCCAGAAAACCACACTCCCTGGCCCCACCCCCGTTCCCCAAACACCAATCCTCTGGTGGTTTCCTAGCTTTTCTGCAGTTTTTCCCATTCTAAAAGGTTGAAATGCCTCTCCCAAGGCTTAGTTACTTGCAGTTTAAGAGCTTTCTGCTAAAATATGCTCATAGACTTGGGTTTTGGCCCCATCCCTTTTGTCTATGGCCCTGCCCACCACTGGAATGTGGCCCCCAAAAGCTTCTCTGAAATGGAATTCGGCCCTCAGGCTGTAAAGAGGTTCTGTACTCCTGCCTTAGGCCATTTCTCAGAATATGTACTCAGAGCTAGGACCAGGTTTCCAAGTATAGTCATGCAGATTAATCTGCAATATTATTAAGCTTTAATACTTACTATAGTATCAAAAACCATAACTAGGGACTCCTGTCCCCTCCCCCTTGTGGAATTCCTGTTCTGACTATACAGATCGGCTGTATTGGCACAAGAAAGCACTACCCTGTGCCGAACAGGGATGGCACTTCTAAACTTTTACAACAGGAGCCCCCACCCCCCTTTAAAAAGCCATTTCTGTTGCCCTCTCTGTTTCCCTACCAGTGCTGTTCATGGGGTGGCATTTGAAGTATCTTTACAGTGTAACCCTATACACACTTGGGGTTGAATCCAGATTTATCCTGGATCAATTGTGCTGATGGATATGGATTTCTCTGCCCCCTCCTTCCGATGGCAGCCCCTCCAGCTCGCTGAAAGTATTACACAAAGAGTCAGGAGCCCCTGCTGAATAGGGTGATCTATGGTGCGGGGAGAAAGAAGGATCCCACAAAATCGGAGCCCATCTTCACAGAAGGTCCCTTCCTCTCCTGGAAGGCAGATTCTGGATCCAACCCTTAATTAGGAGTAAATCCCATTTATAAGTGGGACTTACTCTAAGTAAACATGCATAGGATTAAACTGCACACTTATTACAGAAACAAAGTTCCTTTCTCTGTGGTTCCTTGTCAACTTCTCCTGCTACTAGAATCAATGGTGAAATTCTGGTTTCCGAAATTAAATCAGGCTCTGCAAATTAAGCTGGTGTTTCTACTGAAAACAAGCAAAGTTATGGGCTTTGCTAATTAGCACATTTAGCAAGATTCGTGGTTTTAAAAATGTCATATATCCTCTATATTCTACATTTAGTTTAACGCGTTAAACTTATCACCCCACACAGCAATGCATCTTCCTGTGTGGAAATAGTTTTATGTTCACATTTAATCTGGCTTTCGGAAAAAATCAACAGCGTACACCAACATTTCCAGAAAAAGATCTTAACAATGTGTGACTCATTAATAAATTGACAACAGTTTGTAGAACTGTAAGTCACTCACATATCCAGAGAACATAAATCATTAGAGTTCATTTTCCATACTACCCCCCAGACTTCATCACCGGGGGTATAAACAATAGTAGCTGTGCTTCCATGCCACTGGGAGCTTGGTCTGCCCTGATGAGAGCCAAATGCAAGCTTATAATCCTGTGAATTAAATCAGGAAAATGATTATTCTTCATATATATATTTCTAGTTTTAACATTGTGTAATTAATTGAAACAAAGTGGGGTGGGGGTAGCAAAACAGGAGAAGGAAAGTTGAGGGGCAATCCTATGCAGATTTAGACAGAAAAAAAGTCCTACAGCTCCCAGCATTCGTCAGCCAGCCATGCTGGCTGGGGAATGCTGGGTTGTAAGATGTTTTTTCTGTCTAAACATACATAGGATTGCATCCATACCTGTTTAAGCCTATGCCTAATTTAAAATTCCATTCACAAACAGACTTCAAATTGGCACAATGAATTAAGAGAAGGAAAGAAACATATCCAGATTGAAGCATACTTAGAGCAGACCCATTGAAATAGATGAGACTTAAATTGCTCTTGATGAACTTAAGCTTCATTATTTTCAATAGGTCTGCTCTACATATGATGAAATCTGGATCCAACTCGGTAATTAGAGAGGCAGGATGAGTCAAGAAATTCAATTTTAGCTGAGATGAGCCATATTTTCAAGATCTGAAACCTGATCAAAGGCACATATTTTGAATGCTGACAACATCAGGGCAGCAACTCAGTCATTGTAGTTGAAATACTTGGCTTTCATACACTAAAGACTATACCTTGTTAACTACTTTCACTGTAAAAATAATCACAGAAGGAAACTCAGCATATGGAATAGATGGTTGTACAACACATCTGTTTGCAGTAGTCACATAGGTAAGTAGAGTTTATTTGTATAAACCATAGGTTATTACAAAAAGTTAAAACAGGGATAGACAGTAGCCACATAAGAAGACAATGAGTTTCTTTGGCATATGTACAAAACAGAGAGTCAAACACAGTACCAACCAGTAGGTGTGCTAGGGTAAGAAAAACCACAGATGGGTTCCTTAACATTATCCTCTCCCGCAACAAGTTACTACCATAGGCAAAATAAAGGAAAGTTTCATTCCTGCAGATTTGGTTTCCACCCAATCCGGTACAGCTCTTGAAGGTTTCCATCTACTAGAAAGAAGCCCTGTAGAAAGAAAATAGCAGAGAGATGTTTGTTCATTAGAAAGGGGATTAGATGGTAAACGTAGGGTGGTGCTGACACGTTCCCAAGTACCACAGCATTTTCGAATGAACAAATATTTTTTCTTCCCATATTGTTCTGCTGCTCCTTTATGGGCTTTGTTTCAGCAGACAGCAAGATGTTACTGGTGGAAGTGTAGCTGGTGGGTGCATGAAGAGATAGAAGCTCCTGACTCAAGCCTCCTAGGGCAGACTTCCCCAGCCTCGTCACCTCCAGATGTTTTGGACTACAACTCCCAGCATTCCTGACCACTGGCCATGCTGGCTGGGGCTGATGAGAGGTGAAGTCCAAAACAACTGGATGGGCTTAAGTTAGGAAAGGCCCCAGTTTTAGGGCAACTATGCATATTTACTCAGAAGTAAGTCCCACTGTGTTCAACAGAGGTTACTCCCAGGGAAGTGTGTATAGCAGAACTGCAGAACTTCAGGCCTGGGAGCCAAATCCAGCCCTCCTGGGGACCTAGTTTGGCCTTCCAGGGTTCCCCAGAGAGCCACATCCACTTTCCCTGGACTCATCCCATTTCCCCCAACCACTGATCATTTGGTGGCTTCCCAGCTTTTGCGCAGTCCCCCCCCCCATTCTAAAAGGTTGAGATGCCTCTCCTAAGGCTTAGTTACTGGCAGTAAGAGGGTTAAGCTAAAACATGTGGATATTTTTGGCCTCACCCCTTTTTGCCTTTGGCCCCACCCACCACTGGGGTACAGCCTCTGAAAGCCTCTCTGAAATGGAATTTGGCCCTCAGGCTGAAAGAGGTTGTGCACCCCTGGTGTTTAGGGTTATAGCCACAGACAAGCAGAGGCAAGAGGGATGGAAGCATAATGCATCATGAATAAGAGTCCAAAGGCTGGATCTAGGATCTGCCTCACATAGACAGAAGGGCTCTGCTCACGGAAGGTGGCACCCCTTTCCCCCGCACCCCCGAGCAGCAGCTTAGATAAATGTTTTGCAGAATCTAAAACAACGTGAAAAGGAGGCATGCTGCACATTTTTGCAGTACATTTTTGCAGTTAGATACAACACTGCTACAGACATGGGAGTCCGCACTGTTAGGCTCAAAGCTGCTCTAGAATACTCACTCCAAGGTGAAGTACGTGCCCCAACAAAGAAGTCATTGCTTTTGGCCAAGTAACTATCTGTGGAAAGCTGTGCCATACAGCATACTCAGCCACAGCAGCTCACATGCACTCAGGGCATCAGCTAGAGTCACCAACCAATATGACAGGAAGGTCCTGCTAGGATCATCCCTACAGAGTGCACAACAGATTGCCTGCTATTGATATGGAGGGAGGGGATTATCTGGATGAGTAGAAGTCCCTGACTTTTCTAGGAACATTTCCAGCATGCATCCATGCTAAGGGGAGAACTGGCAGCTGTTATGCAGAGAGGCCCAAAGAGTTGCTTCCAAGTCAGACTTAATCCAGTTTGATTTAAGAGGCAAAGGTGTGTATCTCTAGCCAATTTTTATACCTCGGCTTCACTGCTAAAGCAGAGAGCATTTTAAACTTAGCTTTCTTTCAAAAGGATATATGCAAAAGCAATGACAAAGCTGCCCTCCACCACTGGCAGGATGGTGACCCTAAGTGAACATCTATACCTCACAAATTTAAACCACTTTCAAGATCACTCAGCAGTCATGACGCTAGAACCAGACTTTTGTGAATGGGCTAGGAATACCCAACAGAACAGCCTTTTCCAACCTGGTGCCCTCCAGATGTTGTTGGACTTCAGCTCCCATCAGCCCCAGCCAGCATGGCCAATGATCAGGAATGCTGGGAGATGTAGTCTCAAAATCTTTTGGGCACCCTGTTGCGGAAGGCGGCATTCAAGAATCATCAGCAAACTACATTTCCCAAGGTCCTTTTGGGGAAGGTCACATGACATGAAATCAGACATAAAATGTCAACTATCATGTCTAGAGATGATGCATCAGGCCACCTTGCTCCAACTCTTATCTAACCATTCAGGCCTGAAAAAAAAACGAGGGAAGAAGGAGAGATAGCAGCTTCCACAGTGTCCCTAAGAAGAATTCTCTCATGTCTTTTACTTTTACGGAACACAAGAACCACCCTGCTGCATCAGACCAAAAGCCCATCTAGTCCAACATCCTGCTTCCCAACCCATGGGACGCCCACAAGAACAACCTACATCTCAGCATTACCCTAGGATACACATATACATGGAGAGACCTTCATTTCCACCACATATCCCTCATTTTATATTTCTAGACCATGAAAATTCTGTGACATACGCCCTGAGCTTCGATTCAATGCAGGCACACACGCCCACATAATTCGGCCCAGCCTTCCTCAACCTGACGCCCTCCAGATGTGTTGGACTACTACTCCCAGGGTGGTCCAACACATCTGGAGGGCGCCAGGTTGGGGAAGGCTACTTTGCCCATCATCATGACTTACACGGTGCTTCAGACTCTCTCCCCGCACTCCCGGGCCCCCGGCCTACAACAAGCTCTTTATTTAGAGGGCGACCCGTTGTTGCAAGACCTCCCAGTCCTGGCACACAGACGCCCCCCGCCCCCAAGGACAGACCACTTGATCCGCCCCTAAGCCAGCAGTTTCACCCTGCCAGAGATACCGTGCCTGCCCTGCCAGCCTTGCCCCTTCCTCCGGGCCCTCGGTCAGCTGCAGCTGCCATGCCCGAGCAGACCCCGCAAGCGAACCCCTGACCTGGCCTCCCCTGTTCCTTTCTCGCCGAGTCGACCAGCCAGCACCTCAGCACCCGAGAACACCCAACAGCGTTCGCAACGGCGCCGCCCATTGGCCGAGCCCTCCGCAGCTGCCTCCGCCGACGCTTCTGATTGGCTCCAAGGACTTGGAGCGCCCTTCCCACTCCCCCTCGTTTCTTTTTCCCCCGGGGGAAGGCGCGATGGAGTTTTCCTGGCTCCTTCGGGGACCCCGCTTTTTCCTCGTCCGCCGCGTGTTCAGGTTCCTAGGTCGGGCAGGGCCCCGCTTTACCAAAGCAGCCCTCAGCCTACGATATCGTGTTTTCCTTTCCTTTGCCTGTGGAGTGTTCCGAAGCGGTGGGGCAGCCACCTTGGGACCCTCAAATGACCGCCCACGGAGTGGTAGTCGATGAGGGCAGCAGAAGCAAATTCCGTTTCATATCTGTAGTCATGCTGGTGCTAGGATTTAAGGGTGCAATCCGATGCATGTTTAGGCAGAAAAACGGGCCTACAATTCCCGGCATGCTGGGAGTTGCAGCACTTCTTTCTGTTTAAACATGTGCAGCATTCTGCTCTTAAGCTCCAATCCTATACCCGCTCACCTGGGTGTAAGTCGCGTTGGACTCAGTTGGGACATACTTCTGAGTAGACAGGTACAGGATTGCCCTCTTACAGGGCACTTGTCAGAAATAAGTCCCGTTGAGTTAAATTATGCTCACCCCACAGGAAAGTGGATGTATAGGATTGCAGACTTAGGCTGCAACTCTGTGTATACTTTCCTGGGAGGAACCCCAGTGAACACAGAAGGGGTTATTTCTGAGTAAGCATGCATAGGATTGCATTGCTAGTGAGTTTGTGGCAGAGGCAGGATTAAACGGGATTTTGAGAGGTGTGGCGCTTCTGCACTTAGCTCCTGTGCTAGACTAGCTCTCATAACATGTGGAATTTAAGAGTGTTTGGAAGCATATACAGAATGTTTTCCCCTCAACCCCATCCTACTCCACACATTTGAAATAAGTAAAAAGGTATAGCTTCCAGGCAGGGTGGAACCCCAATGCTTCACTTTTTAGAAAATAGTGAAGCACGGTGTTTGAGAGGGCTTGCTTGTTTGTGTCCCTCTTACAAACATGCAAAACCTGTTCCACAATGACCTCTCTGATCTTGCCTTGTGATGTTTGTGTGCCTGACATTTTTCCTGGTTTACTTGAAAACTGGTGTGTGTTGGGGGCAGGGGGAGTTTTTGCACTTGTAATGTAGCATAGTACCCTGAATGTATGCACCAGTTTTCATTCCAGTATCTTCATGGGATATGTTACATTGCAGAGTATGTTGCATCTCTCCTGGTCCCATTGAAAATGAGTATATAGGTTGGGGATTCAAACTTGGGATACAGAATGGTGTCTTGAACTCCATATAGAGCAGCCTCATTCTGAATTAGGCTATTGGTCCACCTAGCCTGGTATTGTCATACTCTAATGAGAAGTGGCTTTCTGAAACCCTAGGTAAAGGTCATTTCCAGCTCTGCTACTTGAGATCTTTTTAGTGGGAGATGCTTGGGATTGATTCTAGGATCTTCTGCATATGATGCAGGGGTGTTGAACCTCAGGCCTGTGGGCCAAATTCACCCCGCTAGGGGTCCCAATCCAGGATTCCCCAAGCCCCTTCCCTGGCCCCACCCTCTTTCCCCTGACCACCATTTGTTTGGTGGGTTCCTGGCTTTTGCACACCTTTTCCCCATTCTAAAAGATTGAAATGCCTCTCCTAAGGCTTACTTAATGGCAGTAAGAGCTTTAAGCAAAAATATGCTGGCATTTTGGCCCTGCCCTTTCTGCCTTCAGCCCTGGCCTGGAGAGCTGGTCTGAAATTGAATTCGGCCCTCAGGCTGATTTGACACCGTTGATATAAGCCATAGACTTTACCACTGAAGTGTGTCCCCTCCTGAAGTTGGACAATGGCTTTCATTTGGATATCTCAGTCTCACAGGGGCATGTTATACTGCAGTTGTTGTTTTTTTACATCTTCCTTATGCCCCTTGAAAATGGGTGTTGCAGAGATTTGAAATGAAAATATAGAATGATGTCTTGAACATATATTCCAACTTTCAACCCGAAATCTCAGTCTTGAAGGCAGGTGTTGCATTGCAATATACTTTGTATCACCTTTCTTCTCACCTCTTTGAAAATGGATTTGTGGGTAAGCTGGTATTTGAAATTGAGACATAGCATTTTATCCTGAATGTATGTATCAAATTTTCATTCTTAATATTCAGCCTGAATATCAACCTTAATGTTCAATGAAGTGATCATGTTACAAACAAAAGGAACATCAATGGCAAGGTAAAACCTATTTATTTATTACAAGTATTTTACACCACACTTCAAAATGCCTGGACAAATAAGTAGATTTTAACCTGGTGCCAATATTATAGCAGCATCAGGGTCAGTCAAGCTTCAATAGGAAGGGCATTTTGGAGATGGGATGCCACCACAGAGAAGGCCCTCTGACTAGTTCCTACACAACAAGCTTCCTCTAAAAGCCACACTTCAATTCACCAATAAGGGTGCAATCCTATGCATGTTTAGACAGAAAAAAGTCATAGAATCATAGAATCATAGAATAGTAGGGTTGGAAGGGGCCTACAAGGCCATCGAGTCCAACCCCCTGCTCAATGCAGGAATCCAAGTCCTAGAACTCCCAGCATTCCCCAGGCAGCCATGGGGAGAGCTGGGAGTTCTAGGACTTTTTTCTGTCTAAACGTGCATAGGATTGCGCCCTAAATCTCTGGTCAATAAACCACTGCACTAGGTAAAGGCAGGTGATCCACTATGTTGCGGACTCTGCTGACACCTTTTTCTGGCAGGATTCCTGTGCCTTTATCAGCTGTGTGATAGCAGTAATGCTGTGATATACTGCCAATTCCTATGAGATGCTTGTGGCATTGGGTGATGATAGGATTCTAGTCTAGGCACTGGCACAGCAACATCATCCACACATGACCTTGTGTCGGACTTCTCTCTCTCTCTTTTTAGCTGCATGTGTTTTTTGCAGGGGTCAATATTTATCCAGTTAGTTAGTTAGTTAGTTTATTTCATTTCTAGAATAACAAGTGGAACTGAATGGCTCTGCTGCAAGTGTCAAAAATAGGATGCTACTTTAGCTGCAGTGGTGCAATCCTCTGGTGTGTAACTCATACCTTACTGTTGGCCCATCACAATGCTAAGGCTGCTTGTGAGCAATGGCCAAGCCAGGACATAATGAGCCTATGTGAGCGCTCTCTGAAGAATTTTCCTTCAAGTCTCTTACAAGCCTGGGCCTTAATTTTGAGAGCTTCCTTTAGCCCTTAATTCAGTGCCTCACTAATGTGCCCTGAAACAGACAGCAAGCCATAATACAGTCATTAGAAGCTATTGTGGTATTTGTAGATAAGGATGACTGCCAGCTCCTTGGGCAGGTCTTGTGTGAGTCAATCTAGAACAAGTATAGGATTCTATTGCTGAATCATTTTTTAAAGTAAAAGCCCTTGATGTTGGTGGATGCAATACATTTAAGGGGCAATTGACAGCTGAATTGTGAAAGTATACCAGTGTAACTGCGCTGTGATTTGGCCACTTAGTATATTCCAGTGTTTTCCAGTTGACAATTAACTTACTTTACTGCTGAACAAAGCTTGCTTTTAGGTGCAAATTATTTCTGTCTGTTTCAGGGTCTCCCCCAAACAGCTGACTGTGCTAAAGCCATTTAAGTTGTTTGAAGTCTCAAACAATCTGTAACCATTTGTATGCTCTTGTATGGGAGTGCAGAATGTTCTGTTACAGCCTTCCCCAAACTGGTGCCCTCCAGATTTTTGGACTACAACTCCCAGGATTCCTGACCATTGGCTATGCTGGCTGGGGCTGATGGGAGCGGAAGTCCAAAATATCTGGAAGGCGCTAGATTGGGGGAGGCTGTTCTATTAATACAGAAACAGCTAATCTATTATACTTGTGTCAGCTAAAATCTGACTGGGTGGCAAAACCCAGCAATACATGCTGTCAAGGTGTATATGTATTGAGTAATGGATAAATAACAAAGAAAATAAGGCATTTATATGAACATATTGGAAACGTATTTTGGTCACTGTTTATAGTTGAAATTGACAGTGTTGTGCAGACCTATAGTTATTCTTCATTTTTTTGAAAAGCATGTAAAAAAAATCTCATGTGTGTCTCATGCACAAAATTCTGAAAAATAAAATTACAATTCTACAAGGTGGCCCAAGGGCTGACTTTAAGTTTGTTTTCTTTTTTTAACAGTAATGGCTGCTCCAAGTGGCACATTTGAAATAGGAGTGGGAGCTGTGAGACATGCTGCTGATGTGCTGCCCACCCCCCACCCCCCACCCCCTTGCAGGGACATTGTACAGCAAAACAAACAAAAAACATTGCCCCCGTGGGAGCAGCCATCCTTTCCCCATATGATGTCCCTGTTATTGACAGCACATCATCACATCTCATCACCCACCAGGGGCATTTATAGTCCCATTTTCAATGTGCGCAGAGGCCACACTTTCTCACCGCTTGGACTGGCTATTGACTGTTAAGAAGGGCGGGCGGGGGGGGGGGAGGGGATTAATGATAGCCCTGTCACCGACTTGTAAACTTCATTGCAGTGCAGATCCCAAAGGAAAACTACATTCCAATTCGCACATTAGTCTGAGAGATGCGGATCAGGCGAGTTTACTTCAGAATATAGACCCAATTAATTCCCTGACCATTCCTATATTGAAGGTTGCAGGACACTCAGCAGGGCTTCTGATGCGGCATGCATTGCAGAAGCAGAATCATATGGGAGGAGGTGACCCTTTAAACATCCTGGTCCCATACCATCTAGGGCAGGGGTGCAGAACCTCATTCAACCCAAGGGCCAAATTGCATTTCACAGAAGCTCTCAGGGGCCACATTCCAGTGGTGGGTGGGGTCCAAGGGAAAAGGGCGGGGCATAAAATACCAGCATATCTTAGCTCAAAGCTCTTACTGCCCGTAATGAAGCCTTTGGAGAGGCATTTCAACCTTTTAGAATGGGGAAAACTGCACAAATGCTGGGAAACCACCAAACAATTGGGAGAAAAGGGTGGCGCCAGGGGATGAGCCATGGCCTTCTGAGGAACCCCAGAGGGCCAGATTGGAACACCCGGAGGGCTGAATTTGGCCCCCACTCCTGAGGTTCTATGGATGATATTCTGGAGGTGACGGACTCAACCTTGGGGGAGCTGGGGGTGGCAACGGCCGACAGGAAGCTCTGGCATGGGCTGGTCCATGAAGTCATGAAGAGTCGGAAGCGACTGAACGAATAAACAACAACCTGAGGTTTTGCACCCCTGCTCTAGGGTTTTGTAGGTAAGAACCAGCACTTTGAATTGTGTCCAAAGATGAACTAGAAGCCAGCGCAGATGGAACAAAATTGTAGTGATATAATCAGCAAAGCAGGCCCCAGAAATCAATCTGTCTGTCATGTTTTGCACCCCCTGAAGTTTCTGAACAGTTTGTAGGGGCATCTCTTAAGAGCACATGAGAACAATCCAATCTGGATGTGATCAAGGCATGTGTCACAGGAGCCAGGTCCGCTTTATCAAGGAAAGGGCACAGCTAGCACACCAGCTGAAACTGATGGACTTACTTACCTGGGAGTAAGTCCTTTTGAATTAAGTGTGATTTACTTATGAGTAAATATGCCAAGGATTGTGTTATGAATGGCATTACTCTCCACGAAGTGGCAGAAATGTCAGAATTAATAACCTAAGTATGAAGAAATTAATTTTGCATTGGGATGCATTCACCTCAGTTTCTGATATAAATCATGCCAAAATCATCACTTGTGCATGGATGTTGGCCTAGTAAACTAACAGGCGTTTGCGGCAGCTGAGCACTTTGACAATTGTCCATGAAGCACTTCTGTAATTGGGTAAATGATTCTGAGAAAACTCTCCACTCATCAGTTGCTGCTCTCTGCTTGGAAAAATCATTCTGTGAAGATGTTCTCAAAAACAAGATGCAATGCCAATGGAAAAGGTGAATTACTGGTGCCAAATTGTAATCCTACTTACAATGACATAATACCAAAGTGCTGTAGAGATTAATGATTAATGATTAACACTGGTGTACATAATAATGTGTGAGATTACTAGGGCATAGAACAAGGTTTCAGAAGCAGCTATCTGTCAAGCCAAATCTACAGTGCTCATCAGGAGTTCACACACAGCCTCCCGCCCATTTCAAACGAGGCCCTCCAATCAGATTCACTGCAGCAGCAGTTGGACCTATCTATATAAGGAGACATGCTTGTGAAGGAGCCGGCTCTCCAAGCACTAGGGTCCCCAGTGACGAAGCATCAGCAAACAAGCGAGTTAAGCAACTCTGTGAGTTTAGCAACAGGGCAAGGAAGCCAAGGTGGTGAACTTTCCCCATCCTACTCCGTAATCACAGTAAATAACTGTAAATAAATAACTATAAATAATTTCCCCACCTTCTCATAGTAAACAACTAAGTTTTCCAGGGAACCCCTTCCCCCCCAACAATTATGAAGGTACAAAGCCAGCAGTGGGGAGGGGGCTATCCAGTGTATTGCACTGAGTGCCACATGTATGACTATGTACCTGCTGGATGGAAGTCATGGGGGGAGGGATGCTCCAGACACAGTGCTTTGATTTTTTTCTCCTTCTCTACAGCAAAACAAAAGGGCTGGGAAGGCAAGGAGGAGACTGGCCAGAGTGGGAAACTTCAGCGGGGCAGAGGGGGTGAGGGAGGGTGGAATTGGAAACAGGAGGAGGTGGGAAAACAGGTAGGGTAAGCAGACCCAACCCACTCCAAAAAGGCTGCACCCAGCCATCAAGAGAATAACGTGATTAGGGCTCCATGGAAACAGTGCAGCCCGCCAGGGTTGTGAGTTTAGCAACAGGGCAAGGAAGCCAAGGTGGTGAACTTTCCCCATCCTACTCCGTAATCACAGTAAATAACTGTAAATAAATAACTATAAATAATTTCCCCACCTTCTCATAGTAAACAACTAAGTTTTCCAGGGAACCCCTTCCCCCCCAACAATTATGAAGGTACAAAGCCAGCAGTGGGGAGGGGGCTATCCAGTGTATTGCACTGAGTGCCACATGTATGACTATGTACCTGCTGGATGGAAGTCATGGGGGGAGGGATGCTCCAGACACAGTGCTTTGATTTTTTTCTCCTTCTCTACAGCAAAACAAAAGGGCTGGGAAGGCAAGGAGGAGACTGGCCAGAGCGGGAAACTTCAGCGGGGCAGAGGGGGTGAGGGAGGGTGGAATTGGAAACAGGAGGAGGTGGGAAAACAGATGGGGTAAGCAGACCCAACCCACTCCAAAAAGGCTGCACCCAGCCATCAAGAGAATAACGTGATTAGGGCTCCATGGAAACAGTGCAGCCCGCCAGGGTACAACGTTGATAGACTCAGTCCTTTTGGGACATGGAAACACGCATGCTTTTCATGAAACCATGAGACACACCAGATTTTTTTTTTTAAATCCACATATTCATGTGGAAATGGGATGGGATGGACTTAAAACTGAACACGTACGAAATCCTCATGAATGGAATTTAGACTGATTCATCCATACCTACTTCAGAGGTATGAAATCAATGGGATATAAGTTAATAATGACTAACTTAAGTCCCATTGATTTCAGTGGGTCTACTCTAAGTCTGACTAAGCCTGGATCCAACCCTTAGTATCGTACTTTCTTAGTTCACACTAGATTGATGATTATGAACTGGCAGGTTAAGGGTGCAATCCTATGCATGTTTAGACAGGAAAAAAGTCCTACAACTGGGAGTTGTAGGACTTTTTTTCCTGTCTAAACATGCGTAGGATTGTGCCCTAAGCTTCTGCAATTTGTCTCCTCAGAATGGTGTTATCATTTCCGTTAATGATATATTTTTGAAAATTTACCTCCTTAATCAACTGCTCTTTTCTGCCTTTATGTATGGATTGTCTGACTCTGTCAGTGCTATATAAGGTCCCTGTCACAGGCCACGGTCTATGTTGGATAGAATGCAGAGGCCGGTAATGAGGCTTTATAACCATTAGGTGCCACTCTGACTCTACAAAAACAAAACCAATTTGAGAAAAGACATGTAGGTGATTGATTATGCCAACACATATACAGTACAATCAGAGATGCATCTAAGCAGGATATTATTTTTTTATTCCTTTAATTTGCTATGGTTTCAAATGGTATTAATTCAAGAGTGGTTGTGTATCTTCAGAACAATGTTTCTTGGCTTTGCTTTTTTGGGGGCATGATCTGTTTCCATTCCCCCAAGTATTTTGTTGGAATAAAAATGTAATGTAAGAACTGTAGAACTGTTACAGTATTGCTAGGTGCTAAAAGAACAGCTGTTCTCTGGTATAGCTTTCCCCAACCCAGTTCCCTGAAGACATGTTGGACTACAATTCCCATCATCCCTGGCCAGCATGGCCAACACATCTGGAAGTGAAGGGGAGGCTGCAGGATAACCCCTTTCTTAGTCCTGGAAAGGGGAGAGTGGTCTGGTAGATTCTACTCTCTGTGGCCTTAAAGGGAGTCTTCCAAACTTTAAATTCCAATCCCCTTAATTAAGAGCAACACTATTACTTTATTAATAGTTTCTAAAGGTCTCCTTAGAGTGGATTCAAATGGCCGTAGAATTCCATTCTGGAAAGTCTTTCCACAAACGGGTAAGGCCTGATTATCTGTCACTTTAATCAATCTCCTGTTTATCTTTTTGCTGGATGACTAATAAAGATCATAATGAGCATATTATTGGGCTACCATTCCTGCCTTCATCCAGAGCTCCTAGTAGTTTCAAGGAACCATTACTTTATGTGATTATGTTTCACTTATGAGATTAGCTGAGCAGGCGAGCCATAGAACCCAGGAGGTTTGACTTTCTGTAAATGTAAACGTTTACAATTAACTCTCTAGCAACCGTCAAAGGCTCAAAAGACAGATTCTCAACATGGCATCTTTTGACATGGGTGTTAACGTGCATACTGGGGAAAGTGTGTGCAATGGCAAGTATGCAACCAAGTTGGCCACAAAGTCCCATAATGCACCAGTGAAGGCACTGCCACCTTTGCTGGTGAACACTGAGCACCCTGGCCCACTTCCTGCATCTGCTGGGCAAACATGTCTCATTCTTCCTTGCAGGACAAAAGCTAAGGCAAACAGTCACTGGAGACAGTGCTCCACTGCAGCTCCCTACATAGGAATGGGTAAGTATTGCCCTACAGAAAATATCTTCCCCAGCAGGTGAATCCTGAAACCAGGGAACTGCAACCTGGAGACTGGGGAGCTGGTGCAAGATAAACTTGAACCTGAGGGGCTAGATTGGGGGATTGGGCCAGAGGTCTCCCCCCCAAATCTGGATCAGCCTTCCCCCTAACTGGTACCCTCCAGATGTTTTGGACTAAAACTCCCATCAGCTCCAGCCAGCATGACTAATGGTTGGGGGTGGGGTGGGAGTTGCAGTCCAAAACATCTAGAGGGCACCAGGCTGGGGAAGGCTGATCTAGGTTATAGCACCCTTTCTCAACCACCCAGTCAAAGGCACTGTCTGTTCCAGCTGCTACCCTTTACGGCCTTTACTCAGGCAATGGAGTTCCCCGCCCCCATGCCATGCAGACTACCAGCAAAGCCAGCGGCAGCCTTGACAAGTAGGGAAGCAGCTATTTCTCTGGAAGCTGTCGCCTGTGCCCCTCTCTAGACTCCTGTGCCTTTCCAGAATTCATGACAGACAGAAATGTCAAAGGGGCAACTTAGCAAGAGCTGCAGAAACAAATGCCAAAGTAGCGATGGCAACAGATACCTACAAAAATCCAT
This sequence comes from Heloderma suspectum, assembly GCF_057233095.1. Classification (NCBI taxonomy): domain Eukaryota; kingdom Metazoa; phylum Chordata; class Lepidosauria; order Squamata; family Helodermatidae; genus Heloderma; species Heloderma suspectum. The sequence continues at coordinate 165,657,613 of NC_139462.1, forward strand.
ATTTTATGGGAAATGCATACAAAATACATATCTTATGGGCGAATACATATACTGTAAATGGCTTTTTAATGTATGGAACGTATTTATGATTGAACACATGTGAAACTGACACGTATTGGAAATAGACTGATCCATCCATACCTCGCCATAATCAACATACTTCTTAATTAAACTGCCTTTTCCCCATTGAAGCCCACTTCTGACCTAGAGCAACACAGGTTTTTTGATGCCCACATGCACCAATTGCACTAGTGCTTCCCCATTCACATTTGTGGGAGGGGCAGCTCCCCTATATACATATCCTTGGGCATGCATGGAAGTCTCTTTTCCTTTCCATCAAAGAGAATAAAGCCTTTGAACATAGGGAGCTCTATGCACCCAGGGAGAGAAACTTGAGTCTGATCAACAAACCAGCCTCATTGCAGAATTTAGGTTTCCACTGGACTAAGAGTTTAATCCATGTACTTTGGGCTGTGGATCATGCTGTTTGCTGTGATAACCATTAGATCCTATGCACTGCTGGCTGAAACTTTTAAGTGCATTTTTACTAAATGTCAGAGAAATGGCCCCACAATGCATGTTATGGTGGTCACCTACATGGTGGACAAATGAGAATTCTCCTGTGATGTGTGAAGAAACTCAAACTGAACACTCAACTGAATCCATGCTGACAAGGAATACCATGATTTTATTGTGTGGGTTTTCTGGTTGCCAGAAAACTTGTATTTTTTTCTGTATTCTTCGAAGGGAAGTATTCCAATATACATCTCTTTGCAAACAGCTCACTCATTTCATTTCCTTAACCAGCAGATCTCAAATCTTTTACTTGTTAGCTGCAGGACAGTAATACCTATTTAAATTTGTCAGAAGTTGAGAGCGTGCAAGTTCGTCTAATAATTTCCATATGATCTACTATCCATACTGACACAGATGCCCTTTTATGGGCCAGTAGCTTTGCAGGGTTACATCTCAGCAGATTTGTTTATTTAGCTTAAGGAAAGTGAATGGCAATTATCATGTGCTTTATCACACCAGCATTTACATTTTTAACATATATAATAAGCTGGAACAAGAATTTCAAGATATTTTAGCCTTTTGTAAACCAGCACACGTGTGTGTGTGTGTGTGTGTGTGTTAAATCTTAACTGGATGATCCTACATGTCTGCTGTGCTGGTGGTCACTATACCAGGGCTGATGCTGGCACAATGTAGTTGCGTTCCTACACTTAAGCAGCAAGAAAATCTCCAGCTTAACATTTTGTATGCATTTCCCTACAAAGTACACATTTTGTATGCATTTCCCCATAAAGTACACATTTTTGTGCACATCGTTTGAGCTGAGAACTGTATTGCAAAACTCTGAGAAGTGTGCAGTCCAAAGAATAACTGCGTTCTGATCTGCATGTTAGTCCAGCAAGTGTAAATTAGGTCAGTTCACTTAAAATGTGGACCATAAAACCCCTACAAAGCATATCATGTCACCTTTCTAAAAGAGGGAGATAACTTGCTGCTCTGTTCCAACTTGGGAGAATAATTTATCCTGAAAGTTGGTTTAAAAATCCATTAAGTAATAAAAATCCATTAAGCTTGTATTTTAAAGCAGGGGAGGGCAACCTGTAGCCCTTGGGCTGCATCCAGCCCTCGACCTAATTTTGAAAGCCTTCGACAAGCAATCAGTTCAGACCTCTAGCAAGAGCGATCTGACTCTTCCCCAGAAGCCCACTGGATGGTGAGGGGAAAAAAAGAGAAGGGTGTGGCAGAGAGAGAAGAGAGAGAGAGAAAGAAGAGGGGGTCACAGAAAGAGGGGGCGGATGGCCAAAAATGACTTCAGACCACCTTTTACACACACATCATTCTGGAGGGATGTAATCTCTTAAACATTTGAATATATAGCTTCCGCAACTCCTTATGGTATGTAGTGTAACATTGGCAGTACAATATCGAATGTGGATATTCCTACAGTACGATAAGCATTTGTTCTCCAAATGAAGGTTTAAAGTTTTCTTTAACTGTTGATTGGAAAAAAATGAATAAAAATGTATTTTTTAAGAAAAGTCCTTGCCCACTACTGGCCTTGGCGGCGCCCACTACTGACATGCAGCCTCCAACAGATTATCTCCAAAGGACTGAGGCCCTCAACAGAAAAAGGTTCCCCTCCTCCATTTGAAAGGGAAAAAAATATGTCTAGCCAAATGTTTCCTCAGTCTACGATATTTTAAGAACCTGGATGGTAAGCATAACTAAGTTTCTGAGAGGCCATGAGAACTGTGGTATAGATTTCTCCTCATTGAGGAAGCATTTCAGTTGCAATCCAGAATTTCCTCTGTTTACAGTGCTTTAAAAGAAGGTCCCAGGATTCATTACAGTGCCTAAATGAATCAGAGATTCAGATCAAAGATAATCCTGAAACTGTGTACACACTGATTTTCTTTCTTTTTTCTTTTCCTGAGATGCGAAATGGTCAGTTCTATTATAATTGAACCACTGCTGGGAGAGAGTTTATGGAGTACGCTGGCTCTTTTCTTCACAACCATAAAAAAAAAGGAAGATGTATTCTGCTTTAAAGGATGTTCCATTCTGAAGCCCAATAGCAAAGTGTCCATAGCCTAGTGCTATGAGCAGCATTGTGTGACTTCGTCTAGCCTCTCTAGGGAAGGATATTCCAGGACTTCCTGCCCCCTGAACTTTCCATGTTGTTGTTGTTTCTTTGTCCTTCCTTTCTGTCCATCCCTGGAATCTCAACAATGGGGCCTTCCATGGAATTTTAAGAGCCTGTGCAGTGCAGCAGTTGTAATCCAATGTTTCTCGGAATTTACTCTTCCAGCAGACCGAATTCCCTTTGGAACCTGCACAGTCACTGTTTCTTCCTTTCCTTTCCTCCATGTTGGCACTCAGAATTTCAGCTTCAAATTAGTTTTCAATTATGTAGTGGTGCTTCACAAAGCCTATGACAGGGACTCTTTGCTAAATCATAACAGTTGGTTACTTAACACTTCTAAAGCCACTTGCTTGCTAGCTCTTTTAGCTGACTAATAACTGCCTTAGGCCTATCCTGCTTCTTAACCTGGTTGCTTGCAACCTCTATCTAAAGAACTCCTCTGTCATCTTATCTAACCAGGATGGCCTCTTCACTTGTCATTGGTTTGGATCCAGGCTATGTAAGTTAGTTGCTTTTGGGACTTCAGTTGGTTGGGCACAACCAACTTCTGTCTTTGATTTTCATGGTTATAATACTTTGGGCTCAATAAAACATACTTTTCTGCACCTCAGGATTTACTGCCTTTACTACCTTCTTGCTTTCTTTTTCCTGAGGGGGAAAGGGTCTGGGGGAACAGACTTGGGGAAGTAAGCCATGCAAGGGGGGGGGGGTACCATCTCCTGTCCACACCACTCCATTTGCTATTAAAATGGGAGTCCCTCTTTCTATGTCAGGAGTGGGGAAACTCAGACCCAGCGGCCAAATCTCTGGCCTCCTGGGGTCCCAATGCAGCCCTCCAGAGTTCCTCAGATGACCCCCTTTCCCTGGCTCTGTACCCTTTCCCCCAACCACCAATCCTTTGGTAGTTTCCTAGCTTTTGTCCAGTTTTTCCCCATTCTAAAAGGCTGAAATACCTCTCCTAAGGCTTGGCTACTGGCACTAATAGCTTTAAGCTAAAATATGCTGGGATGTTTGACATTATTTTTTGTATTTTTGGCTCCACCCCTTTTGCCTTTGGCCCAGCACTGGAATGTAGCCCCTGAGAGTTTCTTTGAAATTTAATTTGCTCTCCAGCTGAATGTCAGGTTCCTGGCTGTCATGCCCGACACAGGCCAGGATGACTAGCCAGATGACAAGTCGGAGACTGCTGAGTCCAACAAGCCTGTGCATCGTTCTGACACTGATACCCCTAGCACCTCCAGGAAAGCTACACCAGGTTCTGGTGGACTCAGCACAAAGATTCAATCATGGGGCATGCCAGGAGAAACAAAGGTTGAAGGCAGGAGAAACTGAGGTAAAGTGCTGTTTCCAGCAACTAGTAGGTCAAAACTGACGGTTTAAATGCTGGAACGTCCAGCACACCTGCCCAGAACTCGGCTGTGCCCTATCAGAGGCTTGTGTTAGAAGTCTTCCTCATGAGAAGAGCCCTTCTCGTGAGAAGTTCTATATTCATAAGGATCCCAGTTGCTGTGGTGCTTGAGGTGCATGCTTTGCCTCAGGGTGGTGGCCTATACCTCCACCTTCTGATGCCAGCATGCTCTAGGGCTGGGCAGATGCTCAGCCTCCTCCTCAGACTCTGCTGGGGATGTATGGTCCTCAGGGGCCCCATCCAGGAGTTCCTCAGTTTCTCCTGCCTTCAACCTTTGTTTCTCCTGGCATGCCCCATGATTGAATCTTTGTGCTACTGACCTTTGGATCCCTGCTTGACACTGCTTCTTTGACTGCATTTGTATCTGACCGCTTACCTGTGTTTGGACCTTGACTGCACCTCTGACCTCTGTCTTGGAACTCTCCCTCTTGATAGGTAATACTGTGCCTTTGATGGTTGCCTGTTTCCTGACTGCTCCTGCCTTGAACTGTGCTCTTGCTGGGCCGATACCTCAGTGCTTGACCTTTTGCCTGTTTATTGCCTTGCCCCTCAATTGCCTTAATGCTGAATCTGACCCAGTCTAAGTAGGAAACTGAAAGTGGTTCCCCGACCCCTGTTCTATGTGATCTATATGTTTAAACACATGTATATTTATAGTGCAATCCTAGACATGCATACTCAGACGCAAGTCCCATTGAGTGCAGTGGGACTTACTCCTGGGTAGGTGTGTATAAGATTGCTGCCTTAATTTGTTCTTCAGCTTTCTAGCTTTTTAATGTCTTCATGTGTCAGTGACTTTTAAACACAGTACATTTACAGCTGGCATGAAGTTAGCAGCAGCCCTTGGGAGCTTGTGAGAAAGCTGTCTGAACATGATTTCCTTCCTAAATATGGTATTATGTGCACAAGAGGTCACTGCGGATATGATCACAAAAACCTGTGATGTGCACTGCAGAACAAGATGTTAAAAGAACAAATATAGAGCACCAAGCTGTCCCTTCCACTGCAACAGCCTTTCTCTGATTGGACCACTCTAGAGAGCATTTCTGTTGCTAGCATTATGCAAGTGGAAATGTGTGTGCGCTCGACGAGCCTATGCACAGAACTTCACTGCAAGGAAGAAAGGGGAATGTTGTTTATTTTCTCTAGTTATAACTCCATTGTCGTCGTCCCCCTCCCCAGTGGAAACTCAATATCAAAGCACTCGTAAAAACTATGCCCAAATAGCATTAAGATACATCCAGCTCAAATCAACTCTGATTGGGTCAAATTAAAATCAGAAGCTAAGTGTAAATGTGCCTAATAAAAGAATTAGAGGCGGAGCAAGTTCCATCATCAGGGCACCACAATGGCTGTCACTAAATAACACAAGAAACATCTTTTTAAAAAACCCAGTTCAGTGGGATGGAGATTGAATTCCTCTAAATGGCTCTGTTCTAAACAAATTTGGCCAGACCAAGGTAGGGCCAACCCCTGCACTCTGAAGCAATAACCATCACATAGAAATGTCTGTCAGACTACTGAGTAAAACAATGCCAACCAAACCTCTTCGAGAGAAGGCTATAATGACAAGATTTTGCTAGTAGCTTTGAAGCCCACAGAGTAGTTAACACTGCATCATTTCTCTGCATGACAATGCACTTCTCCCACACTGGAGGCCTTCAAGACGAGTCTGGACAGCCATCTGTCAGGGATGCTCTGACTTGGATTCCTGCATTGAGCAGGGAGTTGGACTCCATAGCCTTGTAGGCCCCTTCCAACCCTACTATTCTATGATTCTATGATTCTATGTGAGATAAGTTGGGCCAAATGGAAATGATTTACTGTAAGATCATCTTTAGAGGCCCTCCTCTGGATGCTGCCCCTCCACCTGCCCCAAATGAGATGAGGCAGGTGGCTTGTAAGGAGAGGGCCTTTTCAGTGGTGGTGTCCTGCTTGTGAAACTCCTTCCCAGAGAAGCTCACATGATGTCTTTTCAGCACCAGTTGATCTTTTTATTCTCCAAGGCTTTTTAGTCCTTCAGTCTTTAAAAGCTCAGTGCTTTTTAGATTTTGGCACTACTTTGGTTTTATTTTGTAGCTATTTATTACTGATACTGTTTTTATTGGGGGGGGTGTTGCTATGTTTTTAAAAAATGTGTTCTGGTTTTTAGCTGTATTTTGTGACCCACCCAGAGAGCTTTGGCTACTGCGTGGTATAGAAATGTAATAAAATAAATACATACCTAAGGCCATTTGACAAGCTTCATGATGAGATGGGAATTTGAACCCGAGTGCACACATGAACCCATCATTTATTTTCGTAGCATAAGTTCATCTTATGTCTGGCATCATTTCTCTAGTTGGGATTTTTTTAATGCTGAAGAGGAATGCTGAAACACTCTCTCCTTGGATGAAAGATTTTGGGGGTGCGAGGATGGAGGAAGGGCTGAATAGGAACGTGAAATATCCTTCCATTTCATTTCCATGCAAATTAAATAATGGAAATAGCCATCAAAGAAACACTACCTATCCAGGAGATATCTAGAACGTAATAAGATCTATATCGTGAAAGGGTTGAAAATTTGAGCTTAGATTGGACTTAAATTTGAACATGGCTGGAACTGAGAGAATGACCTATGGGGTTGCTTTCTTCAGAGCTAGCACAGCTGCTGTTCTTCCTCATTATAATTTTGTGGACAGGTTGGGACACTTCCAGGTAAAAAGCCAAAAAAATAATAATGGAGGGAGGTATGCCTTTAAAGAAACTTCAGAGGTAACTTGAACCACAAGCTAATTACAAAGCATCCCTCTGGCTCTTAAATCATAGTAATGTTAGGCGGCCAATGGTATGCTGCTCTCTCAAATCATCACACTCTGGTGTTCTTGGCAACCTTACTGGGGTCACATTCTCATGCGCATGCACTCACATGCACACACACACACAAACAGCTTCTTCAGTGTGCAGGCACTCAAATAGGCATTTCTTTCCCACAAGGCACGCAGCCATACCTCTCCCACTTAATTTGTTTTTTGTTTAACAAGCCTCTTTATTGTTTCTGCCTGAGAGAATAGCCACAGGCTTGAATTATAAGCCTTTGCCCCAAACCCACGCTTGCTAGTTATTCTGCTTCCCAAACCAAAAGTGTTGGTGGCATTTTAAACATCATGCATTCCAGGCGCCATCTCCTGGGAAGTTGTCCCATCCAGACCATCTGAATGGAAATTAGTGGAAGCAACACAAGAACGGGATAGTCCTCCAGCTGAACGTAGTTCCTTGACTAATGATACTTTTGCTGCAAAGTGATTTAGAATAACCATTGTGTTTTGGTAGAGGTGACAGCTGAGACCCAACTGCTACATGCAGATGTAGAGTACATCCTTGTCCTGTCTTTTACAAGTGTGCCAATGGAATTTATTTATTTAATTTCAATACCGCCCAATAGCTGAAGCTCTCTGGGCAGTTCACAAAAATTAAAACCACAAAGTGCAGCATAAAACAATATATTGTGGTTTTAAGCATTTATTTTTTATAACAGTACAACCAGAATAAAACCTAGCAGCAATGGAGAGATTTAAAATACAAAATATGACGACAATTATGTGTACTATACAGATGGGTCTGTATCAGGTTTCCTGCAAGTCCACCTGTGAGACATTCTTTTTATGGCAAATGGTTTCAGCTGTATGTGTGGAATGGCTGGTATAGTTTCTTTGCATGTGCCAAAATGATGGAGCAATGAAAGTGTGGGTATCAGCTACTTGGAAAGGCATTTTAGGTCCTGGGAAGACACAGTTAATTATAATTCAGTCTTCCACAACCTGGTGACCTCCAGATGTGTTGGACTTCAACTCCCATCATCCTCAGGGATGCTAAGAGTTATAGTCTAACATCTGGAGGACACCACGTCGGGGAAGACTGCCTTGAAGACTAACAAATGCATTATGGCCTAAATGCTCATGGTCTAGAGTCGTAGTCCACAAAAACCCATCCAACCTGGTGCCCTCCAGCTGTTTTGGACTACAACTCCCAAAATTCCTGACAATTGGCTATGCTGACTGCAGCTGATGGGAGTTCAAAACATCTGGAAGGCACTAGGCTGGGGAAGGATGCTCTCTCTCTCTCTCTCTCTCTCTCACACACACACACACACACACACATACACACACACCAATAGCAATTCTCCAAGTTTTTGTCATTATGTAGCCAAAACAGCACCATCCACACACAAGGGGGAGGTATCTGCAGGCTTGGAGGACCCCCCCCCCCCCAAAAATCCAAATGAAGACTTGAGCATGCTCATTGGTCATGGAATGCTGAATGACTGGTGAGGGGAGAAATGAAAAAATGATGGGAGGGGGAATGGTATGGAATATGCTGGATGACAGCTTGGCTGGCTGGCAGCACAATCTAATGCATGTCTATGCAGAAGTAGGTCTCATGGAGCATAGGATTGCAACCTAAAACACTGAACAGGAGCATTACACGCTGCAGCATTTTGTTGCACGTCCCATTTGTTATGTTACATTATACTATTTATTGAAATATTTCTATCCCGCTTTTCTGTCCACTGAGAGCCTTCAAGGTGGCTCGAGGTACTCATAAATATAATAAAACCAAACACAAGTGCATTAATGGAACACGCTAGCCAACAACACCATTGGCATCACAATCAATAAAAGAGCAGCAGCTTGAACTGAAACAGCACCAGTGGAGGGCAAACTAAAGCAGACTGCTTTCAGCCACCATCCACATCAAATGCTTATGGAAACAAGAGGATCTTGGCCTGGACCCTAGAAAAACAAATAAAGAGGAAGCCAGGGAGCCTCCGGGGGCAGCAAATCCCAAAGATGTATTGGGTGAATTGGACTCCAAAAGGATGTGAGAGCCAGTGAAGATGATTTAATATCAGCATTATACGACCCAAGAGACATGGTCCCATCAGGACTCAGGGCCGGTGTCACGGGTAGGCACGGCTGGGCACCTGCCAAGGGCCCACATCTCAGCAGGGGCCCACTGACACATGCCCCCTGGAGTTGCTCGCCTTCACCACTGCAACGTGCTTGTTCACCTGCCTCTTGCTCTGGGCCAGACAACAGTGGTGGTGAGGAGGAGCAGCAGCAGATGCCGCTGCCTACTTGCTTCCTGGCTCTCTGCCTGTCAAGCACACAAGTGGTAGCAATGAGGAGGAGGAGGAGCAATAGCAACTGGTGGCAATGCTGGTGAGAAAGCAGACTGATTGGCGGAGGGGGCCCACTGAGCTTGGCTGTTGTCGGGAGCTGCCCCTTTTCAGCGTGCAACTCCTCTGCTGAGGGAACTGCACTGGCTGCCTATTCGCTACCGGGCCAGGCTTAAGGTATTAGTACTAGTATACAAAGCCCTAAACAACTTGGGACCAGGATACCTGAAAGAGCGCCTCCTTCTTTACCAACCTGCCCGGTCACTGAGGTCATCAGTGGGCATGTTCCTGGTGGTTCCACATGGACCTATGGCCCGGTTGGAGTCCACTAGGAAAAGAGCCTTCAGTGTGGTGGCCCCCTTCCTGTGGAATTCCCTGCCTTTAGAGGTCAGGCAGGCGCCAACATTGTGTTCCTTCCGGCGCCTCCTGAAGATGTTATTTCAAGAGGCCTTCCTTGCATGACCAGCCGTGGTTTGTTAAATTCCACTTTATTGGGGTTTGTCTTTTCAAAAAATGTTTTAATTCTTTTAACCTGCTGTTTTATTCTTTTACCATGTTGCTCACCACTCTGAAACCTTCTGATGTGGAGCGGTATATAAATATTGTAAATAATAAATAAATAAATAAATTTATGTTTGTGCAAATGCAGTTGTGCAAGTAGTTGTGTGACCTGTTGTGCAGGTGTAATATGCAAGTGCTTGCTCAGTGGAAAGATTTCGCAAAGCTCTGCTAGTGCTATTTGAGTTTGTGGAATGACATCATTGGATACCCCTTCCCCCAGCTTTCTTGGTTTCAGCAGACTAATTCAGGACACCCCCAAAAAAGTCTTTTTGTTGTTGCTGTTGTTAAATGAATATGAACTTGAGCACACTCCGGGAGACAGCGGAGGACAGGAAGGCCTGGCGTGCTATGGTCCATGGGGTCACAAAGAGTCCGACACGACTTAACGACTGAACAACAACAAAAAATCGTTAAATGATTAGGAGTCAGAAAGCTCTGGTTGATCTACTGCAAATGACCTAGAGATCTATTACTAGATTCTGATCTACTTTCTCCCTACTCCTGCAGCAATTGACTTGAGATTGAGCTTCTAGTGGATTTACATAACCTGGAATATCATGCATCAGTGTCCCTTGAATAGATTATATCGGGACCTCCTCCCCAAATTACACATCCAGGTAACCCAAAATCTACAAGCAGAATAAAATGGTGCAGAATAAATGGTGCAAAACAGGCATGCTGGCATTGATCTGATGTGTTTATTTCACATCGTTCATTCTGTTTTCAGGAGTCAGGTTTTCAATGGTGTTGGAGGGGTTGGGCAAGGGATTGAAAAAATACAAGAAAAAAGCAGAGTCTAGAGCAGGGGAGGGCAACTTGTAGGCCAAAACGTTTAGAGGGCTGCAACTCCCATCATGCCTCACCATTGGCTCTGCTGGCTAGGGCTGATGGGAATTATAGCCAAAAACATCTGGAGGACCACACATTGCCCACTTCTGGTCTATGATTAGGGATTTGGTGAGCTGTAGGAGGAGAGGTTCAGAAACATAGCTATGTGGTAAGGTCAATGCACTAAGCAGAAATTCCCTCCCCCACTCCTAATAGGAGATGTTCTGGCTTCTGAGATCACCCCACCTTTTCAAGGTTTTTTGTAATGAAGCTGCAATTCTGTCAGCTTCCCCAGATATCAGATCTCATGCCACAGTCCTAGGGATGTGAAACAGACACTGACCTTGTCTCAGTAAGGCTCTGTTAAGCTTTAATTGATCACACGCTTCCTTTCATGTGTGTTGCTAAGAAAAAGCATTTTCTGCAGATGTAACTGTGTGATAGGGTTGCTTCTCCTGGTGGCTTTGACATGCCCTGATTTCCTTGGCTAAAATCATCTTTACCCTTTTATATTACGTAGCCTTTGGCTTCTATTCTGCATTACATATATTTCCACATTGTGTGGGCACAAAAGCATACACATTCTGTGGGGGGAAAGGACACAGTCAATACGTACTGCAGTTAGACCCATGTGTGTAGCCCTATTTGGGTGATCAGTTCCCTCCGTGTGAGAAAGAGAATGCCAGCTCTGCACTCTCTTTTAAGTCCATGTCACTTGGCCACTGCACCTCCATTTGTTGGGCAGAAGGTCTGCAGTGGGGAGGATACTGTGCTCATGATCATACAGGTTTCTAAGTCATGTGGGGTGTCTACATGAAGTCAGGCATCCTGTGGCAGACCTTCTTTGGCCTAAGGTGGCCACTTACAGATTGCCAAAAAAGAGGACATGGACTTTCATAACACTTCCATGTGCTAATTTATATGTGTAAATGCACATTTATAATTTAAATAGAAATACAATAAATCTCACCCTAGATTGGAAGACTGTGACCATGTGCCTTGCTCAGTCTGCTGTCAAGGTGCTGACTGTTGATGGGCAACTTCAAGGCCCCTGGGCTCTCCTTTCTGAATGGTTCTTTAAACCAGAATTGGACAAGACAGCCCTTCAAAGAGAGGACAGTCCTCTGGCAGCTCTTATCTCCGGCAATGTGCGGAGGGCTGGGTGATAGGGAGATGATACAGGGGAAGAAGCCAGTGAATGCATTCACACTCTCCCCTTCACATGTTAAGCCTTGAATTATATAGTGTGGGAGTTGAGAGCATAAACTGGAAACAGGTTTGCTCTCCTGGAGAACCACATCATTTACCCCCAAATGTTACTTCAGACTAGGGATGAACAAACCCCATGACTTCCACTCTGTGGGTGTTGGTTCTGCAGTGGGGAAATCCAGGCCACTTGGGGCCCCGTGGATTTCCCTGGAGCCATACTGCATCCAGTGGATTTCACAGGGCAGTTCTCCTCCATTCTACACAGCAGGATCAGCAAATGGCAGCTGCTATTAGCCAATTGCAGGAAAAATACGCCTGCAAATTATGTCGTTTACAGCATTTGCATCCTTAAAGCACTTCCTTCAGTATAAATTGTGGCCATTAATGCCACAGTTCACATAGAATAAAGTGCTTTGCCTATGCAAATGCCATAAACTACACAATTTGCAGGCGTATTTTTCCCCGCAATTGGCTAATGGTGGCCACCATTAGCCGATTGTACCATGTAGAATGGAGACAGCCACTCTGCGGGAAATCCGATGGACCCAGAGGTGAGTGGGGTAGGTTCGCTGTGGACTATGCAGGTCAGATTCTTGAGAATCCAGCCTTATTTGAATCTGTAGCAGATTTCTCCGCCATCCCTACTTCAGACTTAACAGAAGTTGCCTCATGGGAAGAAAGCACGAGAAAGGCATTCCTACATGACTGCAGTAATGTATGAATCAAGGCTGAAAATATTCTGTTTTTGTTTTTGAGTCTCCCCTCAGAAAGATGTCCAAGCATCCTCAGCTTTACCCAATCCTCTTACAGCCTAATTCTTCAGCCATTCAAATTTCTTCTGGCACAAAGAACAAGGCCACTTCCAGACTAGATACCCCTTTAGTACAGTTAAAGCATTGCTTTTCTGCAATCAGCTAGAAGCTGAATTAAAATAGTGGTTCTATGTGCTGCTTAATATAGTGCCATATTATTCATCAATGCTCTTTCCTAGGGCTCAGATCTTTCTAGAACACTTACAAGTAAGTCCAGTTCTACTGTGGCCTACAACACTACTGAATGGTTTTCTCTTAATAAAGTCTGCCCCCTTAATTGCTTCCTGTTCAGAGAGGCAGCAGGTGGTGGTAGATTAGTGGTGAATTGCTCTTTAATTAGTGTCTGTTCCCTACAGCTTAAATTACATCTTTCCTTTAATTCTTCCCCACCCCCGTCTTTCTTTTATAGTGAAATGCCAACTCTGGTTAGGCAGCCGGAGTCCCTGCAACATTTACAGTTATAAGGGCACACTGATGTGTCGCAGCCAGAAATAGGGAAGAATTTCCCTATTTATGAATAGGGAAATTCTTATGAAGACGACGGTGGTGTATCTTTGACTCTACTATGCTCTTTGGCTCCTAGAAAGTCACAAATGGTAGTGCTTGAATGTAAAGGGTGAGGATGGAGGCCTTCCTGACAGAGCCATTTGGATTTTGCTTTAGGTGAGACAGTGCAAGTCACAGTTTGCGCCACCACTGCTAAAACTGGACTGCCTATTTAAATAGTAGGCAACTCTGAATATGGGGGGTGGGGGTGGGGGTGGAAAGCTAGTACCATGATTGAAGGAAAGCATCCTGGGAATTATTATTTTTAAGTGTTCTAAATTAATGTCTCTTGTGCATACAAGTTACTCCATGAATGTCTGGGGTAAATTGTGGCAAATGCACTCCTGTACATAATCTACACAGAAGTAAGTCCTATTGTGTTCAATTGACTTATTCCCAGGTGTGTGTGTGTAGGACTGCGCAGCCTAAACTGCATAATTCCAGAAATGTTCTAAGCTATGGGCCACAGGCAACCCCGCACCCCACATTCCTTGGATTGTTTGTGGAAATGTGTCAGCTAAAAGCTACCAGAAGTCCCGCTGATATTCTCAAGCAAAGCCAGGTTCTGGTTCGGAACAGGGAACAGATCAATTTCTTTTGGTCTTGGGTCCATGAAACATGCATGCTCCACAACTTGGATAGCTCCTTTAGAGTTCAGACTGGTTCTGACTGAAACCCGGAGCAGATTCACCACCCCACTGACATCGAAGCCACCAGCCTCCACGGGAAATATTTTCTACCTTCCACCAGTATTCACACACGAGGCAGACTCTCAACTCAACTTATACAGCTGACAGAGTTCCTCTTGATCACATCTACCTTATCCTGCCCTGTGCCATTGCTACTAACGATCTGACTTCATGCCAGTCTCTTTCCCAACCAACCCACCTCATTTTCAGCACTAGCTGATTGACAACAGGTGGACTGTTAGAAGTGTAAGTGAGAAAGCCAGGAGAGGTTTGAAACTTGGGGGTGGGGGGTTGACTGTGTGAAGAGTACATGTGGTTTTGTGGTTAGAGCGTTGGACTAGGGCTGAGGAGTTCTGGTTCTAGTCCCCCGCTCTGCCATGAAGCTCACTGGGTGACTTTGGGCCAGTCACTGACACAGTCTAACCTACCTCACAGAGTTGTTGTAAGGATCAAATGGAGAGGAGGAGGAGGATCATGTACACAGCCTTGAGCTCCTTGGAGGAAAGGCGGAATATAAACGTAACAAATTCATTAAATTAATAAATAATATGGGTTGAGAAGTAGCATGTGTGAGTGAAAAGTGGCACCCTGAGGGGGGTTACAGTGGGACAGAAAGCACATAACATGAGGGCGCACGAACAGGTGTTAAAGTTGCCACTTGTTTCTAGAAGGGCCTTTAGGCCGTAACAGTCTCACAACAGACGTACTTTCAGCAGGTCAGCTTTTCCCAGCACAGAGATGGGATGCTCCAAATAGGTCTCCCCCTGCTGAATTGTTGCGTGCCATGCACGAGAGCTGTGCCAGGAAAAGGTGGCAATTTAATCCAGCACAGAGCCAAGGAGGCCTGTCATTTTTCTCGGGGACCTCCTTATGGAATCTTGTTTGTCATCTGCACACATTCAAATCCAAAACACGAGCATCTGCTCTTTCCTTCTGTCCAGGCATTTATTTCGAGTTCTTCTCAACACTGTGCTAGCTTGATCCTCTGGAGATTTCAACAGAGGAGGATGCTGAGGCGAGAAAGCTAATGTGAAGTTGGCTGTTATTTTTGGACTGACAGCTAGATAAATCAGAGACATTGTATATGTTTCAATAGTGACGTATATTTTCCCCTGCTATAACCAAGAGGGCTTTGGGGAAATAATGGCAGAAGTGCTCAAATTGCCAGTGAAAGAATGTCACAGTTTGATAGAAATCAATATAATTAGCCAGAGAGGCAGGAAGTGCATTTTAGAAATGAAAGGCCATCTGCTTATAAAACCTGCCAAAAATTGAATTGTGGTGATTTTTGTCAATTATCATGATGAAATACAAGCAGTGTGTCATTATGCCTGAAATTCCCTCCTTCGTGTCTCCCAAAGAATCTTGTGTTCTACATGGTTGCTTTTCTCTCCCTCTCCCTTTTCTGAGCATCTCAGGTGAAATTCTGACCAAAAAGCACTGGAAGTCTAACAATACCAGTGGATCTGGCAACATTATGGTAAATGGGAGTTATGCTGCTGCTAGTGCACTCAAACAGATGTTGTGCCATTTCATGATAGGAGGGAGGGTACCTCCATCACTACCAATGCTGTCTGAGGCCTCACAATTATGATACTATAGTGCAGGGGTGGGCAACGTGCAGCCCAAGGGATACATGCAGCCCTACACCTAATTTCATGCAGGTGAGAGATGCCTAGAGGGAGAGAAGAAGCACACTTTGGATTGATATTCTGCTTTTGGGCCAGAGTTGCTATTCACCACAGTTAATCCTCTCATTTTGGAAAAGAAAATGAAAAAGAAAATTAGAAAGTGCTATTCGTTAGATATAGCTTCCAGGCATGCTTGATCTCCAGTGCTTTAAAAAATATATATTTTAGAAATTCATCACTGTATATATATCCTTGCTGACTAGTTCTTTTTAGAACAAAAATTAGGGAAACTGGAGCAAGGACTCTTTTAATTAGATGATGAATATTTCAGCCTTACTTATAGGATATAGCCAACAAAAGACTTCCAGAGAGAAAGTAGTTGGAAATATTTCCAAACAGGTGCAAATACAACCAGTCCTGTGTGTATGCCATGATTTCTTACAAATGTAAGTTTCATACAACAGGCTGTCAATCTTTTTTTCTTTCTTTCAAAATTCCACAGGTCTCTAGCCCTTATGGCTAAAAGTATGTGATCAATGGCTAGTGAATTTCAAAAGATGTGGGATTTTGAGGGAGACTCAGTTTCAGTGGCCCTTCATTGCCCTTCATAACTCCTTACCAGTGGAGGCTGGTGGCTCCGATTCAGTGAGTCTGTGAATCCATTCCGGGTTTCAATCAGAACCAGCCAGAACTCTAAAGAAGCTATAGGGAGTGCTGAACCCTATCCCCAAAATGGGTTCAGCACATTGGATAGCTCCTTCAGAGTTCTGGCTAGTTCTGATTGAAGCCCAGAATGAATGCACAGCCTGACCGAAATCAGAGCCACCAGCCTTCACTGCTCCTTACTCTCCCATTGACAAGCAAAAGCAGAATACATTGTTGAAAATAAATACAGGAAAATATGCTTAATTAAAATAATTTATATAAGTTACAGAAGTCAGCTTGGGTTACCCTAGTATATAATTTATCTTATAATTTTTATTATTTTATCTTATAATATAATGTTTATATTTTTAAACCACAGAGTAAGAAGCACAGAGTCTTGAATATCATAAGTATATAATGTCATATCTCACAGATATTAACAGCAAAATCCGAGGTGAATCTATTCAGAAGTAACTTCCAAGCTGCAGTTCTGAGCACACCAGGTAGTAAGCCCCACTGAACACAGTAGGACCTACTTCTGAGTAAACATGTATAGGGAAGGGATTAACATGGCAGATCTGGAACTTTCACCTCCATTATCAGTCTCTCTACTCATTATCCATATACCTTTATGAGGCCAACCAAAAGATTACACGAATGTCTGAGCTTTTGAGATCTTGAGGTCATTTCATCAGGCAAGACGTTACAGAAATCAGGTTGGGGGGCAAGCGTTTTTCAAGCTGCCAAGGCAGAATTTTTCTTCTCCTTTTCTCGGAAAGGGTTGTGTGAAAAAAAATCCAGCGAAGACTGGCATTTTTTTCCCTGAGGCAGTAAAATCCCAAGTGATGGCCAATTGGCTCCTTTTAAAAAACAACCGCATCAACCGATTACATCTACCTTCGATAAAATAAATCAGATGTAGTCAAGATGATAGACACAGCCTGCAACTAAAGGCGACTGAAGGAGCAGCATGGTGGGTGTGCTGGAATGGCAATTAACAAACGGGTGGAGAGTGTGTAGGAAGGAGTGGCATGCAGGAAATTGGTAATTGAGGGCTTATTCACTTCAGGATTTTACTCTGTGGTAGATAATAACCCACTTCACTTCACATTAGCCTGCGCTGTTGCTTCTTTTTGTGTCTACCTATGCCTG
The DNA here is from genome assembly GCF_057233095.1 of Heloderma suspectum. NCBI lineage: Eukaryota > Metazoa > Chordata > Lepidosauria > Squamata > Helodermatidae > Heloderma > Heloderma suspectum. Next base: position 165,674,911 of record NC_139462.1, read on the forward strand.
ATTCCAGGCAAGGTTGTTGTCAGGGCTAGTTTCTGGTTTGAAGGGCCCCAAAGTAGCATTGTTCTAGGGCAGAAGGCCAAATCCCGCCTTCTGTGGTTCCGCAGAAGATCATATGTATCTTATTGCTTTAAGCCTCCTTGAGAGGGCTTGTGACCTGAAAGGCGGCTAAGAAAAATTTAAAAATATCCCCTTTCTCCCAGCTACTGATTTGGTGGCTTCTCAGCTTTTCTGCATTTCACCCCACCCGACCCCCGACTGGTTCTAAAACTTTGAAAAGGCTTAGTCACTGGCAGTAATTGCTTTAAGCTGAAATATGCTGGTATATTTCCCCCCCCACACACACACACACTGTCTTTAGTCCTGCTTGTTTTATGTTTGAACCCACCCACCACTGGAATGACTGAGGGCTTCCCTGAAAATTAATTTCGCCCTCGGGCTGAACGAGGCTCGACACCCTGTTCCAGGGCATTGTGGGAAATTTCAAAAAGTGGTCTCAAGATGCCCTGGGCAGGTGTCAGTGCAGCAGTGGGGTCTGCGAGGGCACAGGGATCCTGTACCTGTCCAAAGATACCATGTACTGATGCTGGGCCTGGTTCTTGTTTTGCTATAACAGGGAAATTATTGACAGTGAATGGCAACGTGATAGGCTAGCACCAATACTGAAGAAGCAAGCCATATCCTTCTATCTGAGCTCATCTGATCCTACGAATGTTCCCCCACGTACTTGTCTCCATACAGTATGTGGGAATAGTTCCTGGGAAAAGTGGAGAAAACACAAGGGACTGTTGCTTAGCAACTATTTTGCATTTCCTCTGATGGTTACTGGATTATCCAGAAATAATAGGGAAGCATGTCTATGTGCCATCTTCAATTCACCCTTCCTGTTTCCAGGAAAATAATACAAAGGGGAGGAAGAAGACAGGAAAGACAGATGTATGGACACAATGGTTGGTTGACCAGATGGCACTTGTGTCTAGCCAGAATTTGGCAAACATGCTTCCAGTAGCTGACCACTGCACTTTATTATACCAGAATGTCTTAATATGCCAGTAATATTTTTGGTTTTGGTTTTTAACTGTAGTAATGGCCACATGCTGGCAGTGTGAAAGCACAGTGGGAGAAAGAAACAGGTCTTGAAAAGACAGGGACATGACAATAGCAGCTGAAGCACTGATCTGCAGAGCTTCCAGGATTTTGCAGTTTTCAGGGATATTGGGACAAGATGACAGGTGGTGAAGGAAGGCTACATAGTTGGCATGCGCAGAGGAAGATGGGAGAGAATAGCAGTAGGGCAGGGGTGGGGAACCTCTTTCAGCCCAAGGGCCAAATTAACTTTTGGAAAAGCTCTCAAGAGATGCATTCCTATGGAGGGTGGGGCCAAAGGCAAAGGAGGCAGGGCCAAAATTACATACACACACCGCTGCCAATAAAAAAAATACCAGCGCACTGTAGCTTAATGTTCTTACTGCCAGTAACGAAGTCTTAGCAGAGGCATTTCAACCTTTTAGAATAGGGGAAAAACTGCACAAAAGCTGGGAAACGACCAATTGATTCTTGGGGGAAAGGGGTGGAGCCATCTGGGGAACCCCAGAGGGCCAGATTGGGGCCTTAAAAGGGTCAGATTTGGCCCCTGGGCCTGAGGGTCCCTACCCCTGCAGTGGGAAAACTGTGGGTCCTTCCAGAAGGAGGGCCTAGCGCCACCACGCAAAAGGCATTGTGCAGCTATTCCGTCTTTCCCTCCTTAACAGAGGTTTTGTGGAAAGACTGCCACTGCCGTGGGAAAACAGAGGAGGGTTACACAAGTGGAAGTCAACCTTGTCTGCCCCCTCACTCCCCCGGTAAAATTCCGTGTTTGAAGCACAGTGATTGCAGAGTCAAAACTTCATCTGGAAGCAGCCTAGAACTTCTGAGATTGAGGGACAGAGAGACACTGGTTGATTCCTGCTACTGTTTGCGCTGCAGGATCATGCCATCCTAGGAGTAGAGAGAACTGCGTGTTCGAAAGTGTCTTGTCTGAGATTGTATTTATTTAATTACATTTATATCCCGCCTTTTTTCCTCCTTAAGGAACCCAAGGCAGCGTACATAATCCTCTTCTTCCTCCATTTTATCCTCACAGCAACAACCCAATGAGATAGGTTGGGCTGAGTGTCTTTGACTGGCCCAAAGTCACGCCGTGAGCTTCCATGGCTGAATGGGGACTAGAACCTGGATCTCCTGACCCCCAGTCCAACACTCTCGCCACTACACCACACTCTCAGTAGAAAGTTCACGTCAGCCATCTATGGATCTGGCTGCAAGGAGTAGACCTCCATCATTTTAAAAGTCTTGCACTGGTTACTAGTTAGTTTCTGGGCACAACTCGAGGTGTTTGTTCGTTTTAACTTCTGGGCTGCAATCCTATATTCACCTGGGAGTAAATCCTATTGAATTCAATGGGGTTTACTTCTGAATAGACATGAATAGGATTGTATTGCGTAAGTCCTAACCAATTTGGGTCATGCCCACTCCCATACGATGAGGGCTCCCTCCTTCCTGTGTGATCACCCAGTGAGGCCCATCTCAAAATTCCTTCTTTTAAAGAAATAAGACTGAAGCAGGGCTTTCTCAGCACTCTCCCTGCACCCAAAGGATCCACCTTCCAAGATGATGATGATGATGATGTAGATTTATTAGCTGCCCATCTGGGCGTACAATACTAATAACACAAAATACAATGAATTTACATAATCAACTGAACAAAACAACAAAACAACACTGCTCTAAAAATCCCTAACCCACCCCAAATGTCTGCCTGAACAGGCAGATTTTAAAAGCCCAGCAGAAGCTCATCAAAGAGGGGGCATGGGGTCACTAGGGAGGGAGTTCCACAGAGTGGGGCCACCACAGAAAAGGCCCTCTCCCTAGTCCTCACCAGCCTAGCTGCCCTGGCTGATGGGACAGACAGAAGGCCTACTAAGGCCAAACTTGTTTAGTGACATCCCTGGTGTTAAGATAGGTCTGGGCCGGAACCATATAGGGTTTTAAAGGTAAATGCCAACACCTTGAATTGGACCCAGAAAACAACTGGTAACCAGTGCAACTCCTTCAGCACTGGAGTGACGTGGTCTCGCTGATGGCCGCCTTTAATCAGGCGGGCCGCCACGTTCTGCACCAGCTGTAACTTCCAAACCATTTTCAAGGGTAACCCCACGTAGAGCACCTAGGCGAGAGCGACCAGGGCATGAACTACTGATGGGAGCAGATGGTTAGGGAGATAGGGGCACAGCCGCCATATCAGATGGAGTTGGTACAGTGCTGCCCGGCTCACAGCTGACACCTGAGCCTAAAATGACCCCCAGACTGCGGACCTGGTCCTTCAGGGGTAGCCGCACCCCATTAAACACCAGGTCAACCTCCCCTTGTCTCCCACAAAAATCACTTCGGTTTTGTCGGGGTTCAGTTTCAGCTCAGTCCTTTCCATCCAGCCACTCACCGACTCTAGACACTTGGACAGGGCTTGGAGAGGATTTAAATGAGAGGTAGAGTTGCGTGTCATCCGCATATTGGTGACACTGCACCCCAAACCTGATGATAGCCCCCAGTGGCTTCATATAGATGGCTGGCTTGACTTGCTCACGTCTCAGATTTAGAAAGCTGGTCAAAACAACTTCTTTTTCAAACTCCCCAAGGCTTTGGGGCTGGATAGATTAAAATGCTTTTAATTTGTTGTCTGCTGTTTTCCAACTATTAATTGCTTTACTAACCATATCCTTAAATGTTTTTTAATTACATCGTTTCTCTTCTGTACCCTGCCTTGGGGTCTACTTAACCAAAGGGGTGGCATATGTACATCTATAAATTGAATAATTGGAGAACTAAATTAACAAAATAATGGAGGACTAAGGGCACAATCTTATACATACATATTTAGACAGAAAGAAGTCATACAACTCCCAACATTCCCCAGCCAGCTGGGAGTTGTAGGGCTTTTTTCTGTCTAAACGTGTGTAGGATTGCGCTCTAAACTATGCAGGTAGGCTCCAAGGTGGAGACCTCCCCACATACATACCTGCATTCCAGGGGTGGTACATTCCCATCAGGATTCTACCATAGTGCTTCCCTGAATGACTGGATTATCATTTGTTACACCCCCGCGGGGACAATATCATGTTCGAAAAATCAATGTTCATCTACGTAGGTCCCATTCATTTCAGTGGATGAAGTAGCCCTCTAAGTAGGGCTAACACTGGATACACCCCAAAGGCAGGGATAGCTAACAGCCCAGTCCTATGAATCAGCCTTCCCCCACCCTGGTGCCCTCCAGATATGTGGGGACTACAACTCCCAGCCGGCTAGGGGAGGCTGGGAGTTGTAGTCCAACGCATCTGGAGGGCACCAGGGTGGGGGAAGGCTGCCGTGCACGCTTTCCCAGAAGTAAGTCCCACTGCGTTCGATGGGGCTTGGTCCCCGGCAAGCGTGCATAGGGTTGCAAGCCAACGCGCAACGGGCTTCCCGCAACCACCAAGGGAAGCCGAGGGCAGGGGGCGGCCATCCCTGCCGTAAGGCGATAGCCAGGAAGCCTGGAGTCTGCCCCTCAAGCCGCCGACAGGGGAGGCGCGCCCGCGCTGCCCTGCCGCAGCCCTCGGCGGAGCGTCCCTCCCGCCGCGAGGCCTGCCCTCGGGGAGGAGGTTGCGGCGGCGGCGGCTGGAGGCGAGGGGGCAGGCGGGCAGCTTCCTCTCCCTCCCGGCCCGGGGCAGGGGCGCGAGCAAGAGCCTCGGCCCCCGGCCCCCGCCTCCCTCGGCCGGAGGCGGCGGCAGCCCCGGAGAGCGGCGAGGGAGGGGCCCGCGGGAGCGGCTTTATAGCAGGCGGCAGGACGCGCGGCACGGCACGCTGCTGCGCGAGGGAGCAGCGGGGCGCGCCGTCTCCCCCCCCCCCAGTGCATTCCCGGCTCGGCGGTGATGAGTCCCGGGCCCGAGCAGCGGCAGCCCCCTTCGCAGCGCAGCGCCCCCGCGCAGGACGGACCCGGCCCCCGGCGGAGCCCCCGCTTCCCCGGCCGGCAGTGACGGCGTCTTGGCAGCCGCTGCGGGAGAAGGTGAGAGGCGCTGGCGCCGCCTGCGCCCGCAAGGGACGCGTCTTTCTGCGGCCCCTCCGGCGCACCGTCGCTTGTTCGGGCGGCATGTGCCAGGCTCAGGTTAGAGGCGGTGCGGGCGCGCGCCTGCCGAGCGCCCTCGGGCTGGTTCCCAGGGGCTGGAGAGCTGCGTCGAGCGCCGCACATCTCGGCTGCAAGGGCCAGGTGGCTTTGCTCCGCTTTGGGCGGGTGGGGAGAGGTTTGGGGGGGCACGGAGAGCTGTGCCGGCATCGGGCGGGGACGTTGGCGCTGATCTCTCTGGGTGCAAATTCAGCCCGAGGAGAAACCTTCCGAAGTGGAGGGGCGGGTTGCACTTGTTACGTCCAAAGGTTGTACAGACAGAGGCCAGCGTCACAACAGCAGAAAGTCTTCTTAGTGCTGTTGAGGACGGGTTTTGTTTTTTAAAGGGAAAAAAAGAGGACGATTTGGATAAGATAAAGATGTTTAGGACATTTTAAACGTGTGTCCTTAAGCTGATCTCCATACATTTTTTTTCCTTAATGCAATCCACTGTGCTTTTAGTCTGCACAGAAAGATTGCATCGTTCTTTAAATGTGTTTAGCAACGGATTTTAAAAAAAATTAAAAAATAGAAGGCCTACTTCTAAGATTACATCTTAAACTTGGATACGGATATCCCAGTACAAAATGTGAGCCGCTCTTCTCAATTGTAAAAGGCACATGTAAGCAACATATGCCTTTTACAAAAACAAAACAAAAAACAGGATTTGGTGATGCAGAAAGGATTGGTTTGTGTTCCTGAGTATTTTTAAGGAGCATGCACTGGATTTTACGTGAACATGCATTCACTTCATAGTTGATGAGAGCTGTATGTATTTGTACTCAGCTATGTGTATCAAAGGACAAACTTAAAACTAAGAATGGGTGCTTGGGAAATTAGAAGAGGGTTCTTTGACCTGCACGTCATATAGGACCAATGCCCTATATCTCTGTCTAGGTCTGTATAAACAGTAGAATAAAGTGGTAGAATGGATTGTACCTGTTTAGATGCAGGTGGGAGGATCACATTTTATTGTTCCCCCAAGTAAAACAAAAAATAAAAACAAAAACCTCTCTGCAAGTAGAAAACTAGCAGAGCAGGGAACCTTTCTCCCTAATAGGTTAATGTTCTATATGAGGGAGTTAGCATTTTTTAATGTCCCTCCATATGCCATCTCCATCCTGTAGTCTGAAGTGCTGCAGGCCATTCTACCACCCGAGCTTTCTACCACCTCATCCTGGGGCATGTCTGGACCAGGCCTCAGCAATTTCTGGCTAAGAATCCCATTTGGATGGTGTTCCACTGTGATTTGGACACTCCAATAGCCATGCCTCTCTCTCTCCTCTGCTTCAAGAGATTTGTAAAGTGCTCACGGCTTCCCCTCCCACCTCTTTTCCGGAAAGCTGTTTGTGATCCCTAAGCAGGCCCAGGAATGTTTTGAAGCCAACAGTTATCACTTGTTACTTGCATTGTTTGTCATAAATGAATCTCATGTTGGATGTGTATTTCTCCTGCTGCATAGTTTGAACAAAAAGAGATGTTTACTGCGTTGTCTCGCCAGCCCTTGAACAAACAGGTTAGTAATTTCAATGGATTGGCATGGCAACATGCCAGGTGCATTTCAATGGACGTTAGGCTTTTTTTTTCTTTGAGGAGATGTATATTTAACGTGGCTCACTGAACACGTTTCAGTGCTATAAAGAGGGAGAATTGCCAAACTGACTTCATAGGAAGGGCTCTCTTCAGCTTCAGTAAACTACTGGAAACAAATAATCCTGTGTGGCCTGAATTAACATGTAACTGAATTAGGATCTGAGAGCTGATTGTATTTACTTTATCCCTTGTGCCAGTATATTATTCTAATAGTGAAATATGACTGATGTTTGAGATTTTATCAACATTTTTTTGAAATGTAGCTGTTAGCTTCTGTGTTCATCCAATTCTTCTATGTTCATTTATTCTTCTGAATTCTTAATTCACCAGTGTTCATCTGATGAAGACTGGCAGAGTCATGATCTCCAGTGTGCATTCCGCAACCACTGGAGACTCACTTTAGTCTGTGCTTGAGCAGCCTTGAAAGTAAGGTGCTTTTTTTAAGTGACAAGTTTACAATATTTTTCAATGGCACACTCCTATAAAAAGTCCTATAACTCCTAGCATTCTTCAGCCAGCATGGGAATGCTGAGAATTGAAGGACTTTTTTCTGTCTAAACGTGCATAGGATTGCGCCCTTACTTGCTTGTCTGTGTTAGTCATTTTTTGCCACCACACCAATGTCCAAAAAGAGCTAACTCCCTTCCAGTTTACAAAGGCTTCCTTCCTGGTCTGTTAGTTGCGGTGGCAAGACATCATGTACGAAACTGCACTTGAATGTGTTTGGGGAAATTTCCTTGTTTGGGCTAGTTTTTGGTGGCCATGGTTAGCTGATATAGGGTCTTTAAAATGTAAGGTAGTATTTATATTTTTAGTGTTTTACATTTGTTGGTGCTCTGGTTTTTGAAGTTTTGTTCTCCTTCCTGAGGTTTCAGGATGGATCAGATTACTTATCTAAACTGAGCAAAATTCTGCCCACATCCATAGAACAATGTCAAAAATATTGTGTCATACTCACTTCTGGTGCAGTGTCAACAACGTTCACAAGGCTTCAGCTGTATTCACACTTTCCTGGGAGTAAGTACCACTGAACTCAATGGGGCCTACTTCTGAATAGACATGTACAGGATTGCACCGTAACTGGGTTAACTGGTGCTCTCTATTCCATTGAAAGGCAATGACGTTGTTGGGTATATGACCTTGTTAGGAGACAATGTTATCCTGTGTTTAATTCCAGTGTCATGAACCTTCCATCAGCCAATTAGCCTGTAATTAAAACGTTCAACTGACACAACAGCACTAGGTGTGTTCCTGCCAAAAGGTTTGTTGGCTGGGCCTGGAATGATAAAGTATGCTATGTTGAAATTGCAAGTGACAGATGCTAAATTCAATGATAAATCTTATATGGAAGATGCATTTGCATGCTGTGCACTTGCTTTTAAAAAGGCTGCCTTGAAGTTCCTGGACATTTGCCCTCTCTTCTGTTCTTCTAGCAGTAGCAGCATTTCAGTATTAAGGGTGTGTTCCCGCTTTACCTTTTTGTTATTTATTATATTTAGCATCCTGGGTGTACATGGCACTTTCTAGAGCAGACTTCCCCAACCTGGTGTCCTCCAAATGTTTTGGGCTACAACTCCCCAGCCAGCATGGCCAGTAGTCAGGGTTGATGGGAGTTGTAGCCCAAAACAACTGGAGGGCACCCGGTTGGGGAAGGCTGTTCTAGAATAACGTTAGCAAAATACAGGACCCAACAGTGTGATTGAAACAGGGAATAAGGCATCCTAAGTAAATGTGTGTCAGTTTACATGCATTATAGATTGTAATTTTTAAAAATCCTAAAAGCTTCTCCAAAGTATACCCATTGAAGATAACTAGGCAATTGAACAATGTGTGGAGAATCCCTACTTTGCTAGCTAAAGATAATATTGTTATAGTATCCAAGTCCCTCCCCTACTTTAATGGATTTTTTTTATGCAACAAGCCTTTAAGGTAAGGAAGTGTTATTAGTTCTATTTCCACTGGATCTGATGAGATGATGAATCATCCATAAACAGAACAGTGCACCAAACTTGAATCTCCTGAATTCCAAGATGCCACCCATATGTCTGTATTTTCCAGACAACATTTATTTAATTTTTAAACTATGTTTTAAGCAGATGAGCATGTATTTCCTGCACAAAATGGCCATTCTTGCATATCTGTTACCAGTATTCCCCCTTTCCCCCTCCAGTCCACAAATATGAAACCCAATTTGCTTTCCCAATATGTGTAGCCTTGTTTAAATTTAGGAGTTGGGCAAGCCAGACTTGACTACCCATGTAATATTTCTGATTTTTGCAATCTAAAATAGCAAGAATGTGCTGAGAGCTGTTTCCTTAGAGCCTCCTACGTGATAATATGTCAGCATCAGCTTCTAGCAGTTTGCTAGTGGGTCTCTCTTCTTCGGAGTCTCTCTGTGTACTCACACACATGAGTTCTGTGCCTATGCAGAGCTGCATTTCAGGAACTTCTAGAGCAGCCTTCCCCAACCCGCGGCTCTCCCAAATGTGTTGGACCTGAAATCCCAGGGGAAAAGGTGGGGGTACAAATGTTTTAAAATCAATTATCTTCTTTATTTACTTTAAAACATGTATGTTATAGGATTTCAAGCCCAACATAACTGGAGGTCACCAGGCTGGGGAAGGCTGTTCTAGAGCTTTAGAGCAGGGGTGGACAACTTGTGGGTCTCCAGATGTTTTGGCCTACAACTAGTGGAGGCTGGTGGCTCTGATATCAGTGGACCAGTGAATCTGCTCCAGGCTTCAGTCAGAACCAGACAGAGCTCTAAAGGAGCTATCCATGGTATGGAAGCACCCTGGATAGCTCCTTTAGAGTTCTGACTGAAATCCTGAGCAGATTTATCACTCCACTGACATCGGAGCCACCAGCCTCCACTGTCTACAACTCCCATTAGCCCTAGCCAGCATAGCCAGTGGTGAGGGATGATGGGAGTTGTGGCCCTCTAGGTGTTTTGGCCTACATGTTGCCCATCCCTGCTTCAGAGAATGGGAGCTGGCATGCACACCCTCCCCTTGAGGGGATGGCGTCCGTGCTATATGTATGCCTCAGGAGAGAGGCAAGTTCCTACCTGCCCAGTTCTGAGCAGTGTCTGTTGGGAAATGTTCTCCTGCTTTAGGGCTTAGGGGAGCTTTTTTAAAAAAAAAATTCTTGCTGAAAATTAGTTTTAATGGTTGACTTTTTGTTTGTTTTTTGTTTTTCTATTTTGTTGTTGTATTATTCATAGTCATTCACTACTTCAACTCTTTGGCACACCCAAATTTCTCCTCAGGGAGAGTTTCGCTCATAGACCCCACCGTCTGGCCTTGAATGGCGCAATGCAGCTCCTTCAAAGATTGCCGCACTTGTGGGCGGAAAGTCCCCATCCCTGACGGACACAAAAAAGTGTGTCTTGGGTCTCAATGAGGCGCACAAAGTGGCTGTGTGTTCCATTTGCCTCAAGTTCACCAGGTAGGCACATAGAAACAGATCCTCCTCCTCTGAATGCCTGTCTCTAGCAGTATGCTTTAGACTCCAGTACCGTGTCTGGTTCCTCTTAGTGGTCATAATTAGTCTTAATTTACCAAAGTGATGCAGATGATGGGGCTGACTTCTTGTTGTTGTTGTTGTTAACATGTCTATACCGCCCCATAGACAAAGCTCTCTGGGTGGTTTACAGAAGTCGAAACATTAAATACAATATAAATTATATTGGGAAACGACTAAAGTAGAACACAGCCCTTAACTTCTGGCATTGAACTGAAAAACTATACTTAAAAATCAAAAGAAACATGATTGAGACTGTGGGTGGGGGGAGTTGCTCTGCATCTGCATCTTTATGGTGAAAGCCCAATTTGCTGAGCACCCCCCAAATAGCCACCGTGAAATTGATAGAAGACATGCCAATCTGACTGCATTCGGACTGGGGCCCTTAGATTCCGCCTCCCCTCCAAAACCCTGTTGCAGAAAGGGATGTTGTGGGGAAAGATGTTCCCCCCGTTTCCCACATGTCTAGTTTAGCCAGTGCCGGAACATGCCTACAACAATCAGTGGGATGAGAGCAGCAATTCCTTCCCACAAATTTGCTAAAGGAATGGAGGTTTTGGCCAGCGTACTCCACAAGCCCCGGCAGATCCACATAATCCAGGGGTGGGCAATTTGTGGCCCTCCAGATGTTTTGGCCTACAACTCCCATTGTTCCATCACCCGCGGCTATGCTGGCTAGGGCTGATGGGAATTGTAGGTCAAAACATCTGGAGGGCCACAAATTGCCCACTCCTGCTGGAATCTATGAGGCCATTGCCTGAAGATTGTTGTATCTGCTGAGAGTCTTCTGTGCCCCCTTTCCTTTTGGGACTTCTTTGTCAAGAGGTCCAGTAACTTGCAGGGCTGGAGTCATGCCACAACAGGCAGACTATAGCCATAGTGGAGAATGGAATATACTAAGCAGAATCCTGAGTTACTCAGCTTTCATTTTAAAAAGAATTAGCAAGATTTTAGCATCCTCTTTTGTTTCTTTTGTTTGAGGCACTTTTAATGTGCAAGTGCTCTACAGTCCGTATTCATTTTCACCATGGAGTGACTTAACATGTGTGAATGAGCCATCACCAATCAAGCACTGCAGTCAGAACTTTCTCATCATTTTGCACTGCTTATCTGTGGTGCTGGTTCAACACATTGAGGTGTGAATCAACTGTTGAGTAGTGAAGTGATGTACATGCATGTATTGTCATCTTTATGCTGGCAGGGTTCTTATGTCTGGATTAGCTGCATGGCAAGGCAACAGGATGCTCAATGGGAGAGATGTTCCTCATCAAACATTCCCCATCACAGCATCTACCTGCTAAATTTCTACCCACCATACAGCTATAAAAAGCACAAGAGCTCCGTTAGGGGGGGAAAAGTCTAGATTAGTGGATGAAAATACATCTCCTATCTAGATCTTTTCAGTGGGCAAAGACTTTCATAGGAGTTACGTAGATCATCTTACAGGATGATTCTGCATTCACTCAGACTACCGATAGGATCCCATCTTCCACATCCCAAGCAAATGAGGACCTTGGACTCCTTAAAGTACAGTGAAAAATAATGACATGAATCCTTAAAAAATCATAGTGTAAATTTTTTTCTCTCTTGTTTTTAGGTTTCCGAGTGATATACAAAATGCCAACCATTGTCACCTTCATCTTTCTGCTCTTAAGCATTGCTATTATTGTTACTATTACTCTTGTCCAGGTGAATCAGAAAGAGGTCCTTTCTCCAGGTCTGAAGGCAAGTTCAAAGAATAGGCTGAAATATATGCAGTAACCATTGCTTAATTTTTTGCCATGGTTCAGCCAATGAACCTGTGATGTAATAATAAAGAAAAGTGCTTCTGAGCATGTGGAAAATGTTTCCTATCACCAGTCCAGGAAGTAACCACAGCATCCGGGATTAGAAGTGTGTATTTGGGGGAGGAGGGCATCATGCAGGTTTGAGTCTCAATTCCTCTCTTTCTAGAAGTTAATCACCAACATTATTGTAGAAAGACCTCTTCAGATGGATTGCATATGATAATGCAAACTTCAGTAGCTCACCCTTGGCATTAGAGCAATATTTTAGGGGTAACGGTGTTTGATTGTGCATCCCTCCCTGTCCACCCAGCAGGCCTGTCCCACCTCCAAGCCTACCATGTGTGGGTGTAACACATAAGTACGGAATATGCGCGTAACATCCAAGGCCAAGCACATATGCCTCAACAGTGTAGTTGACATCCCAGCTCAAATCCAGAAATTGACCACACAACTGGGCCTATTTGCATTGAATTTTTATCTGCGTACACCCTGCTGACACATTACGGCGACATGTGGATGACCTGTGGGGTGTTGGAGGTGGTACAGGTACAGCAGGTAGGTGGGAAGACAAGGTGCACTCTGCACCCCCACATATGGGGGAAGGGTATCATCCAGATCAGGCCTATGCAGTTATGCCTTCTTAACATACTATTTATTTATTGCATTTATAACCCGCCTTTTTTCCTTCTTAAGGAACCCAAGGCAGCATACATAATCCTCCTCTCCATTTTAGCCTCACAACAACAACCCTGTGAGGTGGGTTGGGCTGAGAGTCTGTGACTGGCCCACAGTCACCCAGTGAGCTTCTGTGGCCGAGTGAGAGCTAGAACCCGGATCTCACGACTCCTAGTCCAACACTCTAACCACTACAACACAGTGGCTAGATCAGCCTTCCCCAGCCTGGTGCCCTCCAGACATTTTGAACAACAACTCTCACCATTCCTGACCATTGACCGTGCTGGCTGGGGCTGATCAGATTGGGGAGGGCTATACTAGAGCCCTTCATGGCCCTGTTCCTCAACCTAGAACTCCCACTGAGTATAGTCAGTCTGTTGCTACAACATGCCCCCTGTTGGTTCTTCTCCAGCTGCCCTCATGGAGAAGAAAGCTGGAAAAATCTCCTGTGCCTCTTTCCATACATGCTCTTGTGCCAGTTAATTTCCAGTCTGACAGTGAACTGGACCTGCAGCAGTCAGTACCTCTGCCCCAACTCTTCTGTCAGTAATCCTAGTGGATGTATTTACATTTCTATACCGCCCCATAGCTAAAGCTCTCTGGGCGGCTCACAACGATTAAAAACCATAAAATACAACCTAAGATACAATATAAAAGTTTAAAAGCTTAGAACTACCATATAAAATAAAACTTACAATACAGTAACAGCTTTAAAGCAGAAACTGCAAGACTAAAATGCCTGGGAAAATAAAAAAGTCTTCACCTGGTACTGGAAAGAGCATAATGTAGGCGCCAGGAGAACCTCTCTGGGAAGCTTATTCCTCTGGGAAGCTGGGGTGTCACAGCAGAAAAGGCCCTTAGTAGCCACCCACCTTGCTTCCTTTGGCGGGGGCTCCCGGATAGGGCTATTCCAAAACTACACTGCTCATGCACCCTTTTGTGGGGAGCATCCCTTCATTTTTTAAAGCATACCGATCCACTTCAGTCGGGCTTCAGGCTTGGGCATGGGACAGAAATGGCCTTGGTCGCCTTGGTAGATGATATGAGGAGGGCTCTGGATAGGAGTGAATGCTCAGTCTTCACCAGGGTTGGCCATAGAATCCCTGCCCAAATGTCGGTGAGTGGCTGGATGGGGAGGAATAAGCTGAAGCTGAACCCTGACAAGACCGAGGTACTTTTGGTGGGAGACAAGAGGAGGCTGGGGGATGCTGACCTGGTGTTGAATGGGGTACGGCTACCCTTGAAAAACAAGGTCCGCAGCCTGGGGGTCATTTTGGACTCCCAGCTGTCCATGGAGGCTCAGGTGTCAGCCGTGAGCCCGACAGCGCTGTATCAACTCCATCTGATACGGCGGCTGCGCCCCTTCCTTCCCGACCATCTGCTCCCATCAGTAGTACATGCCCTGGTCTCCTCTCGTTTAGACTACTGTAATGCGCTCTACGTGGGGTTAACCTTGAAGACGGTTCGGAAGCTGCAGCTGGTACAGAACGTGGCGGCTCGCCTGATTAAAGGCAGCCGCCGGCGAGATCACATCACTCCAGTGCTGAAGGAATTGCACTGGTTACCAGTTGTTTTCCGGGCCAAATTCAAGGTGTTGGTTTTGACCTTTAAAACCCTATATGGTTCCGGCCCAGACCTATCTTAAGGAGCGCCTCCAGCAGCACCAGACAGGCTGCTTAACAAGATCAGCCTCGGATGGCCTTCTCTCTGTCCCATGAGCCAGGACAGCTAGACTGGTGGGGACGAGGGAGAGGGCCTTTTCTGTGGTGGCCCCCACTCTGTGGAACTCCCTCCCTAGGGAACTCCGCCATGCCCCCTCTTTAATGAGCTTCCGTCGTGCATTAAAAACGTGGTTGTTCAGGCAGGCATTTGGGGTGGGTTAGGGTATTTTAGAAAACGTTTTTATTGTAGAATTTTATTGTTTTAAATTGTTTTATTGTATGCTGTACATCGCCCAGAGTGGCTAGGTGACCAGCCAGATGGGCGATTAATAAATTTAATAATAAATTTAATAATAATAATGCTTCTAGCAATGCCTGGTGAACGGCAGCAGCTGTCAAGGTAGCTGAGTGGGGCATCGGGTGGGGTTTCAGTGCCCCGTATAGCCGTCTGCCCACCCCATGATAAAATGAAAATATGTATGGAACAAGCATCCATGAAAAGGCCACCCTGAAACAGACAACATGCTATGGCCAAAACCTGATGTGTGTTTGGCTGTGTACAGTATGTGACTCCAAAGAGGAGCAGGGGCTGGTTTTCCAGTATTCTCACCAAGCCGCCCAGCCCACCTCAGAAGATGCATGCACAGCAGGGGTGTCGAACCTCTTTCAGCCCACAGGCTGAGTTCAGTGTCAGAGAAGCTCTTGGAGACCGCATTCCAGTGGTGGGTGGGGCCAAAATACCTGCATATTTTGGCAGAAAGCTCTTCTTGCCAGCAATTAAGCCATAGGAGAGACATTTCAACCTTTTAGAATGGGGGGAAATGGGACAAAATTTGAGAAACCACAAAATGATCAGTGGTTGCAGGGCAGGGGGTGGGTCCTTCTGGGGAACCTCAGTTGGCAGAATGTGACCCCTAGGCCAGAGGTTCTGCACCCCTATACAGCCTCTGGATCCAGTATTGTCTCTTCCATGGTTCAGGTGGGCTGTCTACTTTCTGTCTCCTAAGCATCTTGCTTGCTTATGCGAACACATTATTTTTTGCTGTTGCTTATATATAGTTTTGTCCGTCCCCCCCCCCTCTCTCTCTCACACACACACACACACACACACACACACACACACACTATAATTTAAAAACTAGGAGGGGGCAACTTCATAACAAACACAAGGGCCAGCCAGTCACCTGGTCCCAAAGGGGTGGGGGTGTCCCAAATGTTTTGAGTCTGCTTCCACAGTGGCCTCACTGCTTAAATAATGTCCACCCATCTGCACACCTATTTTCCTCCCAAGAAGAGGGAAGGCACGAAACCTGAGATTATCCTTGTTGGGCAGGAAGAATGCAGTGTGTACTGGTGCCCCAGTAAAAAGAGGGGTCTGCCAAATATATATGGGCACCTCTGTGGCATAAAATGCTGCACAAGAAGCATTCTCTTCGTTGGCATGGTGGAGGTTTGGGTACTAATTATGTAAAGGGTTAGGTCATTATTGAGAAGATCTCTGGACAGTTACATGCCTGAAGGCTGAAGTTTTCCCTCTTGAAAGGGCTTACAGGTTCTGTTGAAAGACACCTCATGTACTCATCTTGACTGTGCATGTTTTCGTTGAGGCTGGATTTGGACTTTATGGGTGTAACTGCCTGCTTGCCCCACTGGTTAGAACATGTTGACGGTATTATCCTTCTGCCTATTGATTCCAAAGGCGAAGAATCAAGTAGGGGAAATGATCTATGGAATAAGTTCAGTGTTCAAGATGAGCTACTGATAAAAATATGTTCATCTCTGTTGGAATAATTGCATTTAAAACCAAAATGGTGGGAAGTCATCCCTTGGAAAGCCCTCAAGGGGTGCTTTACTGGTAATCATGCTTCTGGGAAGTGGCCTGTTTGGGCATCCTCCAAAAATAGTATAATTCTGCTATGTATCGATGAGACCACCTTGACGCATTATATCTTTGATCCAATATCAATCTCCTTCTTGATTCAAGGACTTGTTTTCCACTTGCCACTCTTTCACATGTGGCCAATGAAGGGCTTCGCACGATTGCTGTAACTCCTTGCAAATGACCATGTCGCATTTATCACCAGGGATGGTGGAGGCACCCACAGGAGCTCTGTTCCTGACACAAATAGCAGCCGTGGAGAGGGCAGATTGGGAGTGTGGAGGGGAAAGGGTTAAATCTCTTCTCCCCTCCCCATGGTCCCAATCTGGATTTCCTCCACCCCCCCGCATTTGCTTGTTTACTTTTTTTTTAAATCCCAAATTGGCGTCTATTCATTTTTGCTAATCATACAGTAGAGTGAAAACAACAGGGACTTGGATCTTTCGCAGTGCAATCCTAAGCAAGTTTACTTAGAAGTCCCCTTGCGCCCCCCCTAATAAGCCTGTTTAGAATTGCAGCCTAAACTCTTTATTTCCTATAAAACAAGGCACTGATCCTCAAAATACTTGTGTGATGCCACCAAATTAAATGGCGTTGGGTAACATTGTCAGAGAGGAGATTACAACCGTGAGGAAATATCATCATCATCACCACCACCACCACCATCCAGTTCCTGTTTACTTGATAACACATGGAATAATCTTTTCCCCCCTGTGCTAGTCACAATCTATGCAGTAGATCACTCCAGCGCTTGCAGTTGTGCAGGATGGAGAAGTGGCGCTTCACAGAGCATTCTGATTTCATCAGCGTTCACATCTGAGGCCAGGATCAAAAGAACCATGAACTAGTTCCGTGAGCGCAAAGAGGTGTTAGGCTTGTTTTTGGCCAACATCCATTCCCCCACCCCCCGCCTCCCTTCTGCATGGTAAACCATTTTAGAAACGGAGGAGATTTAACAGCAATTTGTGATATGGAAGATACCGGGCCTGAAACGAAGGACAAGATGATGCCCATTCCATGTATGGAAGCCAAGTAGATTGATAGCTGGATTGTATTTCGACACTGGCAATGGGATGGTGCTCCCCATTGCAGCGGAGGGGGGTGGCTCTGATGTCATGAGATGGTGAATCTGCTCTGGCTTTCAGTCAGTAAAGAAGCTATCCAAGTTGCTGCAGCACCTTGGATAGCTCCCTTAGAGTTCTGACTGGTTCTGATTGAAACCCAGAGTGGATTCACTGCCCCACTGACATTGGAGCTGCCAGCCTCCACAGGACCTGAGGCACGCCCATTCTGTCCCTCTACCTTCCTCTGCCACTCACTCACCACTCCCCTCCCCCAGCACCTGCCCACTGCCCACTCAAAGAGATGCTGCAATGCAGCAGCAGTGACGGCAGCAGCATGCGTCGCATGAGCACAGCAACACATATGCATGGATGATTCCTGCTGGTGAGCATGGCTGGGCTAGCTGCCTCTTTGTCAGCTTGCATGGCCAGCAGCCTTTCCCAATGGAAAGGCTATCTGTGATGCAGTGGGAGAATGTAACTAGGTGAGGAAGCCAGTCCAGGGCAGTAATAAGCAAGCATCACTGGTGGCACCAGCTCAGGAGGATGGGAATGGCCAGGAGGCTCAGGGGGAATGGTGGTAGGGGCAGCTGCTCCAGCCCTCCAGCATCTGCCACCTGAGATGGCTGCCTCACTTTGTCTAATGGCAGGGCCGGCCAGAAATCAGCTGTTTAAAGAAAAAAAAAGTTTCAAAATAACACTGGAATAGGACAAAGAGTTAAATAGCTATTAGGATTCCAGGCTGCTTTTCTAACACTTGCACACACACACACACGCACACCACCTTCTTTCTTAAAAGAAATCACTTTTGGATTGTGACCTACAACCTTTCTTCCCTCCAGTATGGAATAGTGCTTGATGCCGGATCATCTAGAACGACAGCCTACGTATATGAATGGCCGGCAGAAAAAGAAAATGACACAGGAGTAGTAAGTCAGACCTTCAAGTGCAATGTGAAAGGTGAGGAAGAAATGGTTATTTTCAAATACTGGGGTGTTATCACAACACATATCAAGAACTGAACACTTGGGTGGATGTGGGGAGGAGAATCGGCAGGTTCTGTGTGTGAGTCATGTTCAGCACATGTCTGGCACATGATAAAAAGGACAGCCAATCCTGATCCAAAGAGATCTCCTCCACCTTTAATAGCTGCAACCCAAGGACAGGTTTGGCATCTGGAAATGTGTGGGAAGTTCACACATGTCCCCATGGCAGAAATCATGCACAAGTTGCCATGTTCATCTCTGTGGAAATGTAAACTGCGATAGAATAACATGCAGGGGTGACAGTGGCAGATCACAATCGTTAATTTTTCCGTGCCCCAGTTTCATGGAAACAGCAGCAATATTTTCTCTAGGCATAAATGACAGTGGGTTGGGTCTAGACGTAGTCGTGCTTCAAGTAGACCCATTGAAATCAATGGGACTTAAGTTACTCATGACTTCCTTAAGTCTCATTGATTCCAGGGGTCTGCTTTACGCATGACTATGTCTGGATCCAACCCAATGTGCTTTTCCTTATGCGCAGGTAAGAAAATTGTTCTCAGTATTGATCTAGAAAAATATTTTACTTTTTTTTTAATCTCACCTGATCTGAAAGGAGCTCTAAGGTTCTCCCCTCACCAGTCATGCCCCCACTGGAGGAATCCTTCTCAGAGGAAGAGTGGGAGCTCCCAGAAACTGGGGGCACCCCAAATCAGTCTCTGTCACCAGACCAGCAGGAGCCTGGGCCCTCACGGGAGATGGCTGCAGGTCCATCCCTGTCAGGGGGAGGGGACTTTGCCTCTGAGGAGGCCCTGGAGCATCATTGCCTCAAGCAACAGGCCAGCAGGGATTCCGTGAAGTGCTTGTTTGCAAATGCAAGAGCTTGCTTGCAAAGAAAGACTCCTCAGGAGAAAGTGACTCTTCATGACTAGGGCTCTGACCAGAGAGCTATAATGTACTGCAGCTGAGTCCTGGGTGGAGATCAGCAGGCTTTAGTGTCAAAAGTCTTCAGTGTCTGCCTAACCAGTGCTGGAAACACCATCTTTACCTTGTATCTTGTTTTCCTGACCTTGCCTTGAGACTGAACCTCTGTGCTACCGACCTTGGACTCCTGCTTGACTCTGCTTCTTGGACCACGTAGGGTATCTGACTGTTTATCTGCATTTTGACCTTGGATGTGCTTCAGATCTCTCTTTTGGATTGCTGCTTCTTGCCTGGTAAAACTGTGCTTTTGACCATTGCTTGCTGACGGGGCGTTTTTACACAAGGTATTTATCATGCCCTTGTGATTGTTCACTCACAGAAGTTCACGGGTCCTTTGCATGACACCGTCACCTGCCAATGCCTTTCTCGTCATTTTGGGGTTTATTCTGCCATTTTATAACTCGTGGAAAATACAGTATCAACCCCCCACCCCACCCAAAACCGCCATCAAAGAGGTGCTGGAATTCAAGAATCATGTGATATTGTAGGAATCTTGCAGCACCATCTACTGGCTGTATAAATGAAACATAAGGAACGTGCCCACAAGGGAACCAAGAAAAACAAGGGTGTGGGGGGAAGCACGTGTATTGTGCCCATCATAAACCTGCAAAGACTCTGGAAGACAAAGCCCCAGTAAGGCTGTGGAATTTTTCCTTAATGTAGAGAAGCCCTTGTTTTTGGGTTGCCCCTGAGTCTGATCCAGCCATAGCAGGACATCACCCCTTTTATCCTTGCAACGACGATGGGACATGGGCTAGTCTGGGAGAGGTTGATTGGCTCAAGTCATCCAGTGCGCCTCATGCCTGAATGAGGGGTTCAGTCCCAGTCCAAGATGCTGACCACAATTTCACTGGTTTTCATGACTAATCCTTTCATGATTTCCTTCATGACAGTGTCCAGTTAAGTTAGGCTTTAAATTTTGTTTGAGTGGTTGCTTTGGGGGTTCTCTCTGCATAGAGCCAGGCAGATAATGTGTCAGGGTTTCTTTGTTTTTAGGTATGTACCCTTTAATCAAAGGGTGCTGTATAGCGAAGTGAGATTTTCAATTACTGGGTACAAACTCAAAAACAACTCCTTTCATGCATGCAATTAAGTAGTGCTGTTTCTGTGGTTGCATTTGATGTTCTTTCCAAGCTCACAGTACTAGAATAGTTTATATAAGAACTGGAGTCTGCAAATAGACTCCTGTCTGAAAATTATTGGCTTCATGGGATTGTTTTTGTGACTAATGAAAGGGTATGCATGCCACAGTCCGCTGTAATCTGAAGCAAGGTTTTCACCCTGATTCGCTTGGGGGGTGGGGAGGTGTTTAAGTCAGAGGGCCACACATTTGGATTTTCCCCGTGATAGAGTGAGTAATGACACTGGTTGGTTTTCACCTTCATCCCCTTTGCGTGAGCCTTCTGGGTGCACTTATCAGGTGACAACAGGTTTAATTCCTTTAGACCAGCGGTGGCAGTTTGAAAGCACTTTCACCATGTTCCATTCAAACATACTTTTCTCACTTTCTCCTGGGGTGAGTTTTGAAAAGGTATTCTACAAGTTTTCATTTTGGGCTGTTTGAATGAGAGTACAGTCTGGTGTGGAATGTCTATTGGCCAGCACCTGGAATATCACCAACCTACCTTCTCCACCAACCCCTAGAACAGCTTTATAACTTTTTAAAAAAATAGTTGTACTATTTTGTGGTGATAAGAACAGATATATAAGCAAATAAATGTATGTGCTACTTTTTTTTAATAAAAAGAGGCAGAGATACTGCCTGATGTATGAATGGAAGCAAAGACGGAGAGAGGTTATCTCCATAACATATTGTTACGTATGTGTACGATACCAGTTACAAGGCCAGATTCTCACCAGTGTGACCGGTGGAGGCTGGTGGCTCCGATGTCAGTGAAGCAGTGAATCCATGCTAGGTTTCAGTCAGAACTCTAAAGGAGCTATCCAAAGTGCTTCTACACGTCAGTCAGCAGGCAATGGTCCAAAGTACAGATTTATCAGGCAAGAGGGAGCAATCCAAAAGAGAGGTCTGAAGAGCAGCCAAGGTCAAAACGCCTATAAACAGTCAGTTACCATATGCAGAACAAGGAGCAGAGTCAAGCAGGAGTCCAAGGCCTGTAGCATGGAAGTTCAGTCTCAAGACAAGGTCAGGAAAATGGGATGCAAGGCAGTAGGAGCTGGTAAGGACATTGTTTTCAGCCCTGGCTAGGCACTGGAGGCTTTTAACACTAAAGCCTGCTGAGCCCCAGCCAGGATTCAGCTGCAGTACATTAGAGCTCCACAATCATCGCCAATAGTTGCTATTGGTCCTCCTCCTCCTCACTGCTACTGCTTGCTTGCTTGCTCAACAGGTAGAGAGATCCAGTGAGCAAGTAGGCAGTGGCATCTGCTGTTCCTCCTCACCATGTCCATTTTCTGGGCTAGGACGAGAGGCAGGTGAACGCTCAGGTTGCAGTGGTGAAGAGGAGGAGCAACTCCAGGGGGTGCGTGTCAGTGGGCCCCCTGCTGGGCTGAGGGCCCTCAGCAGGTGCTTGACCATGCCTACCCTTGACATCGACCCTGGTTGTATGGGCGGTGTCACCTCCCTCGCTTTTGGACCTATTTCTATTTGCTAGGTTTTCGTTTGCTCAAGCAAATAAAATGTGGGTTGCATGCAATTGACTCATTGCCCATCCAAGTACAGGATGGTGGTTGGGGAAGCAAATCCCCATTCCACAGAGGTACCAGCAAGCACCACATTGTCTTGCTTGCAGGGTCAATCAGGTTTGACATTCTGGATTTCATCTCTCCCTCCCAAACCTCAATGTTTTGTCCACTGTTGTCTTTGTGCACATCCAGCCTCAACTAAGTTTGGGATTCTTCATCCCATGTCTTCAGCGCTCACCAGAAAGCCTCAAAAATTAATGTTTGCTTTATTTCTATACCACTTTTCTAAGTGGTTTTACCTAACAGCCCTTACCTGGGGTTAGGGATGATAGAACCAGGGATGCTCAAGCTTGCTGAGACTTTCCAAACTTCACTTCGAAGCTTGGTTCATCTCATTCCCATTCTTGTTTGTGACCTGCTTTTCTTTGCGTTCAAATGGGGAAAGTGTGCGTTTCTCAGTGCATTTTTCAAAAATGCACCCCCCCCCATTGCTAAAGCATGAAAATGCATTCTTTTCAAATGCCCATTATAAAGTGCACATTTTCCAAAAAATACACATTTTTCAAACATGATTGCAAGTTGAGGAATGTGCAAGCTTTTTCAGGAAATGCACTCTCATTCACATTTGTTTTGGGAGTTGTGAATGGGGCAAGTTCTGATCATTTGTGAACAGAAATTAAATTCTTGTACACCCCTACTTTATATGGGTATTTGGAGCTTTATATTGTAATTTTCTAATGTTTTTATTCCATCCTCATGCAGTGCCTGTACACTAGCCATGTATTAGCCAGGTGCTGGCAACCCTAGTGAATTTAGTCCTGTTTACCTCAGTAACTCTAAACTGCCTTATATTTAAGACTTCTTGTTTGTGATGAGATCTGAGAAAGCCTTCCTGTGGTATGTATGTTGATTTCTCTGGAATGCTTGGACACCTGTAGAACATTAATGCAGCATTACTGGCAGTAGAAAGTATATACAAGATGCAGGATTCCAAGAACAGGCCTTGCATGAAATGCAGTGCTCTTAATAGCAATCTTGCTATTTTAATAGCTTTAAAACAAAACAATAAAATTTCAAAACAAGGTTACTTTAAGGCAAGGCAGAATAGTAAAAGTCTTATTATGTTAATCTTTCTGATTAGGTTTAAAATATTCTGGCAGAAAACAGAATCCTTTAATTACTCTCCCCTAGGTCCTGGGATATCCAGCTATGGAAATAACCCTCAAGAAATTGCTAAGCCTATCAGTGATTGTATGAATAAAGTCAAGGAGAAAATTCCTTTTCACTTACACAGAAGCACACCTGTCTACTTGGGAGCCACAGCTGGCATGAGACTTCTGAGGTATAGTAGGCAAACCACTGGAAATTCTGACAAGTAATTCTTTATCCATTGTTACAATATCAACAGCAGCAGAGCAGAATAATGATTCATTATGACATGTTCTCCTCCTTGCCTTAAAACCTATCAATCTATAGAGATGAATAGATATGGGTGTATTAGCCAACTTTATAAATTGAAGATGGATTTTGACCTACCCTGGGGATATTATTGGGAAGTAAAATCTTCCCTCAGATTAAGCTGGTTGTGTTTATTGATGGCTTTAACAAAGGTAGATCTCGGGTCTGAGTGTTCCTGAATCACAACAAATGTTTTTTTCTTGAGTGGGTTTGGGCAAACCTTTGATCAGTTCACTTTGTATTGTGGGCTGCCTAGAATGCATGGCAACCATAACCAGCATTTGTTGCTATGCATGTGCCTACAGTATTAAAAAAAAAGTGCATGCACAGGTTTTTTGGGGGGTGCATACACAGAGCAAAGAAAGACTAACTTGCAATGTGGGAGCAGTAGCCTGCAACACATAGGAACAGGTTGTGGTTGGAGGTGGATTGGTGTTTTTTTTTTTAGTCCATTGAAAGGAAATGTTTGCTGTATTTTAAAAAAAAGTCATCCAAATTTGATACTTAGAAATTGTGTCCTCTTGCTACTGTACATATAATATATCATTGGGTACATATAAATTATGGTGAATATGTTATGACGCCCAAGACGTTAAAGCAACAACTGTGATATTGAGATATTGAGAGAGAGAGAGAGAGAGAGATATGAGAATAAATATGAGCCACAGCATTTTTCATTGTATATTTTTGCATGGAAACTATTTGATGTCTCTACCCAATAAGTATTATGGCATAGTATATATCAAAGGAGAAGGGGACGGCAGAGGATGAGATGGCTAGATAGCATCACTGATGCAATGAATATGGACTTGAGCACGCCCCGGGAGAGAGCGCAGGACAGGAAGGCCTGGCGTGCTATGGTCCATGGGGTCACGAAGAGTCGGACACGACTGAACAACTGAACAACAACAACAAATATGCTATATTTATTAATTACACAAAGCAGGCTACTAATATCTGGAACTTTTAGATTATGCACGTGAGGTCACAGTGCACACAAAAATATTTTTATATGAGGAACAACATTCCTGATTGCTTGGAGTATATGCTTTATCTGGATCTTGGAAATGATTTACAGTGCAACCTATACATGTCTACTCAGAAGTAAGTCCTATTGAGTTCAGTAGGGCTTACTTGTAAGTAAGTAGGTATTGGATTGAAGGGTGTAATTCTATATACACATATCTGGGAAGTCTCATTCAACACTGTGATTCTTACTTCCAAATAAACATGCGAAGGATTGTGCTATTAGTCTAGCTGGGTGTATATTATGGGGCTTGTCCACACATGCATGTTCATCGTTTGTCAAGTGTGATGATATATGAATGAGCCAGCACAGATGAATCACTAGAGGTAAAACTTTCATATCATTTGATATAATCTCAAACACATTTTTTCAGTGGAAAGAGTTCACACATTTGACTGAATCATCCAATGTTGAGTAAACAAGCTATGTGCATGCATGTATGAACCACCCCACACTTGATTGTTTCTTATTAAAGGCTGCCCTTCCAAGCTAAAAACAGAAAATAATCAACTTTTCCTCTAGTCACTAGATCTGGCAAATGAAGGGTAAACTTCTCCTTTTGGACACTCAGCATTTTGTGTTCTGTGAATTGCTTAGGTTGCAAAATGAATCAGCAGCCAGTGAAGTCCTTGAGAGCATTCATAACTACTTCACATCCCAGCCCTTTGAATTTAGGGGTGCTCAAATCATAACTGGGCAAGATGAAGGGGTGTATGGATGGATTACAGCCAACTATTTAAAGGGCAATTTCTTGGAGGTGTGTGGAACAATCTGCATGTTTTATTACATACTACTGTTTGATAAATCACTAGCCTTTGAATGGATTTATGCTGAGATTAGCATAACCCCTCATTTTATGCAAGGGAAGATTGCAATTTGGCTTGGTAGCACTGTAATACAAGGTGTATTTTTAAAAAACTAGCCTAAAACTATGACAATAGTATTCAGAACATGTTGATAGTAAAAGTTCCTTAGTTACAACAATTTTGTTTTAGCTAGGAAATTGATCTCTTGTATTGCAGGCATAAAATACCCTATAAAGTAATG
This sequence comes from Heloderma suspectum, assembly GCF_057233095.1. Lineage (NCBI taxonomy): Eukaryota > Metazoa > Chordata > Lepidosauria > Squamata > Helodermatidae > Heloderma > Heloderma suspectum. The sequence continues at coordinate 165,700,404 of NC_139462.1, forward strand.
ATGTTCAGTCATGATCATGATACATGTTCTCAGAAATGCTCTTTTAAGAGGCCAGTTATAATTCATCTTGTCAGATAATAAGGCAACCCCTTTTATTTCACTGACATTTTAAACTATTGAGAATCCCCGCTCCAGAATAAACCAGGCATATTTAAAAAACAAAACCACTAACGCCCCTGCTGAAAAGTGTAGAGCTCCATGTCTGCAGTCCACACGTGTTCTCCCTCACCTATCTGCACTGAAGACAGGGAGAGAACATGGGTCTCATTAACTTTTGTGAATGGCCTAGAGAGCTTTGGCTTTGGGGTGGGATAGAAATGTAATGGGGCCACGGTGGCTTAGTGGTTAAGATGCTGAACTGCAGACTGGAAGGTCGGCAGGACAGCAGTTCGAGACCCGAGTGCCACGTGATGGAGTGAGCTCCCGTCTTCAGTCCCAGCTCCTGCCAACCTAGCAGTTCGAAAGCAAGAAATTGCAAGTAGATAAATAGGTACCGCTTCGGCAGGAAAGGTAACAGCGTTCCATGCACCTCGGTGTTCAGTCATGCCGGCCACATGACCACGGAAGCGTCTTAGGACAGCGCTGGCTTTTCAGCTTAGAAATGGAGATGAGCACCGCACCCTAGAGTCGGACACGACTGGTTGGGGACACCTTTACCTTTAAGAAATGTAACACATGAATGAATAATAAATGTACAGGGAACGCAGACTGGACGCGCTAACAAGCAATGACCATGCAGAGGTCATTGTTCTTTTGGAGCAGCCTTCTGCCAACCTGGCACTCTCCTGATGTGTTGGGCTATAACTCCCATCATCCCCAGCCGATATAGGTCTGGAGGGCGCCAGGTTGGGGAAGGCTTTTTTAGAGAAGCTCTCTACTACTTATTTTATGGTGCTAAAACATCAATTTGGGTGCAGAGGTATAAGAGGGCTACCACTGTTTCTATGGGGCAGCAGCTCTTTCCCATTCACAGCTGTTTCACAGACAAAATTCTGCAGTGCAATCTTTCCTCTCCACTGCGACTCCATGCCGAGAATAATGAAACCTGTTGATTTCTGTATATCAAGACCCTGCATAGCAATGCTTAATGTGCATGATACAAGTGTATATACAATAATTGTCTATACACATGTATCATAATATGCAATACTATCCCTCCTCTGTTGTGCATGTTTATTTTTGAAAATTCGGTAGGATGGTTCCAAATGTAGTCATACTTGTATTAGACAATGGGATCTTGAGTTAGTTGTGACACATGCAGCCCCTTCCCCTTTCCCCTCTTGGGGCACCCAGTAAGCCATAAAGTCTAATTAACTATAGTTTCCCATTTTGTCCAAACTGGGAAACTATGGTGATCAGGTACAGAACAAGCCAGGATCTTGAACTAACTTCAAACTGTGGTTTAAGATCCTGGCTTTTTTTGAACCTGGTAACCATAATTTCCCCTAACGTCTGTGACTGAAGAAAGGTGGCATATAAATGTACTAAATAATGCAGAGCCAAATATAGGCTGCCACCTGCCTTGGCAAAGACATCATGTAGCTTGATGGGGATTCTACCCCTGATCAAATCTCGGACACCGCTGTCGTTGCTTGTTTGGTTGTATCTAATCTTTGAAAGAATGTTCTAACCTATAAGACTCTCACAGACAATCTGGGGTGAGTTTTCCACACTCATCTGGGCATTATTTCATGATGCACTGTTAAGCTAAAAAGAAAACGTTGGAGGGAACTGTGGAGTCCTACAGCAGATAATATTCCAAACGTACGCTCTTTATTTCTAGAAAAACATCTGGAGCACCTGGGTCCATCCCCATGGAGCAGAGACTACAGGTGCGCTTGATTTAGGAGGGGCCTCCACCCAAATATCCTTCATCCCCGAGGAGAGTGCCGGAACATCTAATAGCACGCTACAGGTGCAGCTGTATGGTTATTCATACAGTGTGTACACCCACAGCTTCCAGTGTTACGGGAGAGATGAAGCGGAGAAAAAACTGTTAGCGTCAATACTACGGGTATGATCATGGAGCTGCTGTTCTGTCAGGACCAAACTGAATGTGGAATAAGACGATAATTCAGTGGTGGGAGCACATATTTTGCATGCAGAAGTTCCCAGGTTCAGTCCCTGCCATCTCCATTTAAAAGGATCACGTAAAACAGATGCTTGTAAAGACCTCAGCAGCTGCTGCCAGTCAGAATAGATAATACTGAGCTAGAAGAACAAATAATCTGGTATAAGGCAGATTCCTGTGTTTCTGTAAAAGCCTTCCTCATTCTGGTGCCCTCCAGATGTTTTGGACATCGACTCTCATCAGCCTCAGACAGCATGGCCAATGGTCAAGAATGCTAGTTGTAGTCCAAAACATCTGGAGGGCATGAGGTTGGGGAAGGCTGCCCTATAATATAGCCTGCACTTGGCTATATATTCCAAGCATGACTTGCTGTCACATGCCTATATAGGCCCTGTAAAGCATCATGGCTGTCTTAGGTTGGAACAACCAGACCAAACATCCTGTTCTCTGCTTAGGTCTTGTAGAGCAAGTACCTCTTCCTCCTCCATGCATTCTGTCAAAAGCCAGCAATACCAACTGTGCAGTACACACTGGCCCCCATTAGCTCTGTGAACTAATGCAAGAGGCCTGGAAACTGAAATTGCATCCTGTAGGAAGATGTGAAATAGCACTCACAATATGCTTTTACACTACATACTATGGGGGCACATTGGGTTGGGATATGGTATTTTCAAATCATCCAATGTGTCTTCTCTTCATTGCGTATTCTGTACCCTAGGACCATACTACACCCAAATGTTAGGAGACCCTGCGTTCGGTCAGATAGGAAAATGTCGTAGCTGGATAAACGCAAATATAGCAAATACGACCTAGTGCTGCTTACAGATTCCTTGATTCTATAAGAATTAGAAAGCATTCATGAAAGAGCTGATATAGAATTCATCGCTGCACAGCTGTTCTGTGGAGACTTGGAAAAGAACAGATGACAGAGCAAGTGTTAATTCCTGTGCCAACGTTTTAAGGAACATCACAACTGCTTCACAGTTTACATGGCAGCCTACATCTACTGGTTTGTGCCACAGTAAATAGTAAAGTATCAAAATGAACTGAAACTAAATTAGTATTTGAACATGCTTACTGCAGATAGTGCGAAACAGGAAATAAAGAGGGGATTTCACATCTATTAAGACTCAAAGATACGAAACTGGGAGTCCTGATCAGTCATAGATGGCTGGTGCATATCCACTGTGTGTTTTGAAAAACATGCCCCCCCTTCAGATTGTATTTATTTACCACAGAAAACACTGGCAGAAGTCTGTGTGTACTTTGGCCACCATGAAGTAGATGCAGCTCTTGCTTTAGGAAGCATCTGGAGGTTTGCTGAGGAGATATGTCTCAGCAATCACCGATGCACTCTCTATTGCCTTTTCTAGGAGCAAATTGTAACTTCTTTGTGTAGACTATAGGCAATCTTGATCAGTGCTGGCTCCAGGATTTGGGGGGGCCCTTGGGCATTGCACCATCAGTGAGCCTCCCTAACATGGAAGAGGTGGGCCATGCACAGTGACAGTTCTCTTAGGTTACATCTCATCTTCTTGGATACTCTGCGCAAAGTGGAAATGGTAGCGCCGTAAGGGCAGCACAACTTCTGCTAGTGTTGGGGCCCTGGCAAATGCCCAACCATATCACTCTCTGGAGCCTGCCCTGGTCTTGAGTGCATCTGTGGTTGTTTTCAAAATGGGATGCACAGAACTGGACACAGTTGAGGTCCTGTATCCTGCTTAGTTCTGGAATTTGATGGCCATAACGTTTTAGCAAGAAACGGTGTTGTAAAGTGTATATTAATCCAAGTGATTTGTAGTTATTGACCAGAGGGAAAGATGCTGAAACAAGAAAAGGCAGGAAGGCTGAATCAATTGTAACAAAACCCCAATGGATGCTTTTATTAAAGCAAAGCAACTTCAGAAGGGTACAATTTGGAGTAGAGAATCGTGAGCAGGGCATGTAGGGGAGCATACATTTATCTTCCCTCACTGTTTTTCTGCTGCAATTCTCTCCCCAGCAGCCTTGCGTAGCATCCCAATTGCATGTTTATGGGTGTGTGAATGTATACAGGTGTGTGTCTGTGTACACACACACCCAATGAAAATCACTGTGCTGAATTACCCAGTTACCTCCAAGAAGCCACTTCTTTTAGGAACACAATTCCTAACAAAACATATTGCATTAGACAATCAGTAACATGCACTTCCACTAATGTGATTTATTTAACTGAATGTAAAAATAAAATGAATGTCATATGCAATATGTAGGAAAAACTACAACTGACCTAAGAAAAAGATTCCATAACTACAAATCTGTGATTCTTATGAAAAAAACTAGAGCAGCCTGTTGCAAGACATTTTAACTCACCTGAACATAAGTCTCTCAGATTTACAATTGCTTCCAGTTGAACAAAGGACACTGACATGCTTGACAGAAAGGAAAACTTCTGGATTTACAGACTCAGAAAACTTAGTCCATGTGGCCTTAATCTGGAGGACAATTCGTAAGTTTTACACCACTCATACCTCTGTTTTTATCGCCTTAGGAATTTTCATTTCCCAGCATTCCAAATTGCCACTCTTGGTATCCATTGAACATCACAGCTACTGATAAGGCTGGAAGCCAAAACATTTAACTCTACATATATTTTGAAATTACTCTGTTGTTAGTCTATCTAAATCTATATAAAATAAATACAGGACAACACCAGTAAAGTAGACTGTTACAATGATGCCCATCTAAATAATTCCTCCTAACGAAATCCTTCCTGTTTATTAACCATCAGAATTCAGGCGATAAATCCAGGATTGAAAACCCATGCTATCCTCAGAGCTATGAAACTGTTTTAACAATGAAGCACTTGTTTGGAAGCCTCTGCACAGCATTTTTAAGACCAGAGAACTACAACCCAAGCCAGCCTGTAAATGTTGTAGGAACTGGGGATGCAGCTCTCTGTAGGGAGGCAGTGTCTGTATTATTTAATTTCACATCTTGCAAAGACAGAAAAGACTGTTCATTTAATGGAATCCACCAGCCAAAAGTTAAAGGGAACTTTGTGGTAAGTTTTATCTGCTGCTTATTGTGCTGCTACTTTGCTTGCTTATTTGGTGGTGGTGGTGTGAGATTCTTGTCTTAGTTTGCTGTATCTAATTGCATTGCACTGTATTTTTGATGCTGTTTAATATTTGCTAGAAAGCCACCTTGGAGATGAGTGGGTGGAAAGGGTGTACTTTTTGAAAACTAACAAAATAAATATGCAAACATAATTTTCCTGTAGTAGTAGGCAATTCTTTACAATTACAACCATAATTGTGAAATACCTTTATTCATAGGCCTTTTCTGGATTTTACTACACAGTCAATGCTTTGAATTTAACTGGACAATTTTCACTGGATGATTTTAATTCAAGCATGTGGAGTTTCTGCTCACAGAATTGGAACCAGGTCTGTATCAGTCTCCTAAATTTGCAAAAGGGAAGTATCGACAAAAGATGTAGTTTGTTTTGCATGGGTGTACACAATCTGTTAACCAAAATGCTTAAGAAAAAAATCACAATACAAAATATATTCAGTTTCTTCCCATTTATATATCTTTTAAGCTCATTCTAAAACTTCATAACAGAACCCCTGTGATATGCTGGGCACCATCCAGCCAAAGTTAAGCAAGTGTTTAATTCTCTCCTTGAAATCAACAGGACGTAAGTGTTTAATTCTTGCTGGATTGTGCCTTTTTATTTATATTGTTAGAAAAGTAGAGCATACATCTAATACTCAGTTCTGTATTAAATATTGCTTTAAAAAAAAAAAAGCAGTATGGCATAGCAGTCTTATCTTGGCAGGCTTTCACTGGAAAATACATATCACACCTGAAAACTGATTGGCACAGTTGCTCCCAGACAGATCTCTATATTAATATTCTTTGCCTACCATATTCTTCTCGAGATACTTCTTAAGTGTCTCAATTATTCCAGCAATCATGCCTTGTGATTTCAGGAAGGCATTTTTCTAGCTCTCCCACTCGTTATAATCACAGTGGAAGGGCAGAGTCTACATCAGGAGCTGGCAACTTGTATCCCTCCAAATGTTTTGGCCTACAACTCCCACCATCCCTCACCACCCGCTAAGGCTGATGGGAACTGTAGGCCAAAACATCTGGAAGGCCCAAAGTTGCCCACCCCTGGTTTATTTTTTCTTAAATCAAATATTTAGTTCTGAATAACCGTTTTGTTTTTCAGCTTCCATTTATGCTACCTAAATTTGACGAAACATACGCAAGATCTTACTGCTTTTCAGCAAACTACATCTATTACCTTCTTATACATGGGTATAAGTTCAATGCAGAGAATTGGCCTCAGATACACTTTCAGAAGGAAGTAAGTTCAGTTCCCCATACCCAAGAAAGATAAGTCAGAAGTCGGGGGGGGGGGGGGACTAAGAAGTTAGGGACTCTACATTTAGAGCTGCTTTCACAGCAGTTCTCAACAGCCTTTCTTAGCGTGGCGAAAGAGTAAATAAAAAATGAGATTGGCTTTACCATGAACAGAGCTGGTCCAGCTCTGAGCCACTGACAGGCAGCAGTTTGGGGGTTCTTGCACAATTCCCATTTATTCTAATGGGGCTTGCAGAGAACTGCCTCATGGATTGTGCCCCCATGTTAATTACTGTGAGGCTGGCATTTGGACTTTTAGTCTTGAGAACTAAAATATTTTGGCTGGCCCTGACCGTAATGTGATGTTAAGCATTAGAGTAAGGGGTCCATCTTCCTGTCTCCAATATCCCTCGAGGTATCACTAAAGAGAAAAGAACAGGGCAAGTGTCCTTTGGGGTTTTCACTGCATCTGTGAACATGTCCAAGAGTCCATTATGATGTTACTTTCATGGTGCAGAAGCGCTTTCTGCTCTGTGAAGGTAATGTCAGAACCTGCAAGCCGTGTCAAAGGAGTTCATGATGGAGTTCCTTCCTACGCAAGTGTTGCCCTCATATCAGGAGGAACAAATGCTGGCATTGGAATGACGCACATTATAGACTCTTCCCATATGGCCCTTGAGTTCTGATATCAGTACTGTGGTGCTGCAGTGCCTTCCATGCCACAACATTCCCACACATTCAGCTTTTGGAGCAATAAATGAGCATTTGCAACTTCTACTCGTGTGTTCTGCAGAGAACCCTGCTAGATATTGTGGGTAGAAAAAGTTTCAGTAAATTTGGGGCGTGGGGAGGCAGGAATAAAATCAAATCCCATGAAAGAAGTTTATAGACAAGGGCAAGTTTTTCAGAGGAAAAAGGGCTTTTCCCCATTGTCAGACAATGGGTCCAGTTCAGATGTACCTGGAAACCCTGGTTTTCCATTATGAGGAAGAGCATGTATGGCGTATGTGCTCCTCTCCCATCTTCCATGCATGAAGAGAGGAGATTGAAAACTTTGGCTTTAGAACTAACCACAGTTCCCCATTACATCTGAACTTGGGGACTGTGGTTTGTTCTAACCATAATTAGTTATCTTGGTCTGTTTTTAAATACCCATAGTGAGAACAAGCTACAGTTTCCCAAGTTCTGATATAACAGGGAACTATAAATACTAAAGTGGACGATTTCAGTCTCCTGGCCGCATGCACACAAAGAAGGAAGAGAGGGCAGCAGGAGAGTACATCAACCTGAGACTTGCGCAGGCACATTCTTTTTAAAGCAGTAAACAGCTATTCTTCTGCCAGCAAAATTATCCCCATCTCCCTGCACAATGTGTACTGCCCATCCCTTGTGGAGAGATAGATGGTGCTGCTTGTGCAGGATTAGTGAAAGCAATATAACAGTTTATATCAGCCTTCCCTAACTTGGTGCCCCACAAGATATTTTGGGCTTCAACTCCCATCAGCCCCAGCCAGCATGATCAATGGTCAGGGATGCTGGTAGTTATAGTCCAAAACATCTGGAGGGCACCAGATTGGGGAAGGCTGGTATATATAGAATCTGCTTTTCGTTTGTTCTGGAAATGCCCCAAGTTTGGATGGTTTCAGATTCTCATGATGTTCCTTTTCTGTGTTTCAGGTTGGTAACAGCAGCATAGCCTGGTCACTAGGCTACATGCTTAATCTCACCAACATGATTCCAGCAGAGAATGACAGGATCTGGTTTCCTATGAATCCCTCTCTGTTTGCTGGACTGCTTTTCTTCTTCACAGCAGTGGCATTACTCTGTCTAATCTTCCTTGTGTATTCATGTGTTGTGTCACGCATGCAAAAGAATGCCTGTCATGTTGAACATGTATTTGCTGCAGAATAAAACAAGCTCATAATGGAGATCTGAATTTGTACCTACTCTTTAAAACTACTTTTTTAAAAAAAAGTCAAATACAGAAGGCACAAAAGACATAACTGCATAGCATGATAAGGTGTACCATCCTAAACACCCAAATCCATCTCAGTTCTCTTCTAGAACTTTGTGGTACTTTTGAATTTAGCTGTTTCTATGCAGCAACAAAGCCGAGAGGCATTTCTTCATTCTCTAGGAAATATTTGCAGCAAAAAGCAGTGAGTAGGACAGTGTGGACCACTAAACCATTCGGGTAGACATAAGCCACATCCCTTATGAATATACAGTGGAGGTGACGAATAGATTTAAGGGATTAGACCTGATAGACAGAGTGCCTGAGGAACTATGGACGGAGGTCCGTAACACTGCTCAGGAGGTAGCAACTCAATCCATCCCAAAGAAAAAGAAATGCAAGAAAGCAAAGTGGCTGTCTGATGAGGCTTTACAAGTAGCTGAGGAAAGAAGGGAAGCGAAAAGCAAGGGAGAAAGGGGAAGATATATCCATCTGAATGTAGAGTTCCAGAGAATAGCAAGGAGAGACAAGAAGGCCTTCTTAAATGAACAATGCAAAGAAATCGAGGAAAACAATAGAATGGGAAAGACTAGAGATCTTTTCAGGAAAATCTGAGATATCAAGGGAACGTTTTGTGCAAAGATGGGCATGATAAAGGACAAAGAAGGCAGGGACCTAACAGAAGCAGATGAGATGAAGAAGAGGTGGAAAGAATACACAGAAGAACTATACAGGAAAGATCTGAATGTCCCTGATAGTCATGAGAGTGCAGTCACTGAACTTGAGCTGGACATCCTAGAGAGTGAAGTCAAGTGGGCCTTAGGAAGCATTACTAACAACAAAGCTAGCGGAGATGACAGTATTCCAGCTGAGCTATTTAAAATCCTAGAAGCTGATGCTGTTAAAGTGGTGCACTCAATATGCCAACAAATTTGGAACACTCAACAGTGGCCACAAGACTGGAAAAGGTCAGTTTACATTCCAATTCCAAAGAAGGGCAATGCCAAAGAGTGTTCAAACTACCGTACAATTGTGCTCATTTCACATGCCAGCAAGGTTATGCTCAAAATCCTACAAGCTAGGCTTCAGCAGTATGTGAACCGAGAACTACCGGAAGTACAAGCTGGGTTTCGAAGAGGCAGAGGAACTAGAGATCAAATCGCCAACATTTGCTGGATCATGGAGAAAGCAAGAGAATTCCAGAAAAATGTCTATTTCTGCCTCATTGACTACGCTAAAGCCTTTGATTGTGTAGATCACAACAAACTGTGGCAAATTCTGAAAGAGATGGGAGTACCAGACCACCTTACCTGTCTCCTGAGAAACCTGTACAAGGGACAAGAAGCAACAGTAAGAACCGGACATGGAACAACCGATTGGTTCAAAATTGGGAAAGGAGTACAACAAGGCTGTATATTGTCACCCTGCTTATTTAATTTATATGCAGAGTACATCATGAGAAACGCTGGGTTGGATGAATCACAGGTCGGAGTTAAGATTGCCGGGAGAATTATCAACAACCTCAGATACGCAGATGATACCACCCTAATAGCAGAAAGCAAAGAGGATCTAAAGAGCCTCTTGTTGAGGGTGAAAGTGGAGAGTGCAAAAGCTGGTTGAAACTCAACATTAAAAAAACGAAGATCATGGCATCTGGCCTTATCACTTCCTGGCATATAGAAGGGGAAGAAATGGAAGCAGTGACAGATTTTATTTTCTTGGGCTCCAAGATCACTGCAGACGGTGACTGTAGCTATGAAACTAAGACGCTTGCTCCTTGGGAGGAAAGCTATGGCAAACCTAGACAGCATAGTAAGAAGCAGAGACATCACCTTGGCGACAAAGATTCGTATAATCAAAGCTATGGTTTTCCCAGTAGCAACGTATGGCTGTGAGAGCTGGACTATAAGGAAGGCTGAGCGCCGAAGAATTGATGCTTTTGAACTGTGGTGCTGGAGAAGACTCTTACGAGTCCCCTGGACTGCAAGGAGGTCCAATCAGTCAATCCTAAAGGAAATCAACCCTGACTGCTCATTGGAAGGACAGATACTGAAGCTGAAGCTCAAATATTTTGGCCACCTAATGCGAAGAGAAAACTCCCTGGAAAAGACCCTGATGCTGGGAAAGATTGAAGGCAAAAGGAGAAGGAGATGGCAGAGGATGAGATGGCTAGATAGCATCACCGATGCAATGAATATGAACTTGAGCACACTCTGGGAGAGAGCGGAGGACAGGAAGGCTTGGTGTGCTATGGTCCATGGGGTCACAAAGAGTCGGACACGACTTAATGGCTGAACAACAACAAGGACAGTGTGGATATATGTCAAAAGGTTAACAAAAGAAGAACGATGCTGGATCAGAACAAAGGCCTATGTAGTCCGGCATTTTGTTCACGCAGCGGCCAACCAGCTGCTTGTGGGAAAGTCACAAGCAGGACACGAATGGAACAGCACCCTCCCCCTTGTGTTCTCAGTCACTGGCATCAAGAGGCATACTGCTCCTGATAATGGAGTTAAGATACAGCTGTTGTAACTAGTAGCCATTGTTAGCCTTATCCTCCAGGAATGTGTCTAATCCCCTTTTATAGCCATCACAAGTTGGTAGCCATCACTGCATCCTGTGTGGCAAATGCCATAGTTCATCTATGTGCAATGTGAAGAAGTCCTTTCTTTTATCTGTCCTGAATCTCCCACCATTCAGCTTCATGGGATGATCCCAGGTTCTAGTATTATACAAGGAAGAAAAATGTCTCCCTATCCACTTTCAGACCATATATAATTGTCATCGTCCCCTCTATCATGTTTCCCTTGCTTGCCCCTTTTCTAAGCTAAACAGCCCCTCTAAACAGTTACTTCTACAATACACCTCTGAATTGCCCCAGATCTCATAAATGCTCCGTTTTTGTCTTGCTCTTCCATTACTTCAGGCAGCTCTTTCCAAGGACTCATATTCCCAATTACCTAAAGTAGATTAATTACCCTTCAGTGCCCTCTAACCTGATGTATTCACAGTCAGAGTGATTAAGCAGGGACTAAAGAATAGCTCTTTCAATGCATGCACAAAGTGGAAATTTTTAAGCCACTGTAGTGATTACGAGTGAGGAACCAGGCCTTGGTAGTTATTCCAGATGAGTTAACATGAACAACAGTGTAGTCTTATAAAAGGAAAGTGCGAGGAATTGTTATGGTGATTGGCAGTCTGGCAGAGCAATCCTATATTCTAATTATGCTGGGGAAGGCGATAGGCAGTGGGGGGGGGGAGGGGAGGTGCTGCCATCATACTGGTGGAGTGGCTGCCATATTCTATGCCTGCTCAGGGGAAGGAAGAAAACACACAACTACAAAATGGTGTCAAAACAGTAACGTCCCTACTGTCCTTGGAAACATGCCACCCACAGATACAGGAAGCCAATGATAACAGTGGTTACATGCCCCTCTCCATACCACATCACAGCACATGACGCCACAGCACCCCCACTCCATCAACCCCAGTGGCCCAGACATCAATGATGCTGTTTATCAGTCCCCACCCAGGCATCTCTAGAGGCAGGGATTCAAGTCTTCTGGTGCTGCTCATAGGAACTCTTGGGGACACATACATGCAAAGGGGAGGAAGGAGAAGCTGCACAACACCAACAGAACTCACTGCGCAGGATAACTGCAGTGAGTACACACAGTCCCTCTGGGGTATGGGGTTGAGACCCATCCAGAAAGAAAAAGACTTGACAAGCAGCTGATGGAAGGACCCAGGATAGGCAACAAAAGGAGACATAGACACATGCTGGCAGCAGGAGCCATTTCTGGTGGTTTATTGCACAGGGGACAGGGACCAGCCACTTTTGCATTCTTGGCTCCAGGCAGGGAAAAACTCACAACTCCGATCAGCTGCTGATCAGAGCAAGAACTTTTCCCTGCTCAGCACTGAAAAATACCAGCCCCTCAGATGATCTGCACAGATCAGCTGAAAGGGGCGGGCGGGCAGCAGCTAAGAAGGGTGTATGTGTGAGTGAGAATGGTGTGTGTGAGAAAGAAGTAGCTATGCCCACCTTGGTTCTGGCCACACCCACTGCTAGCAGGTGGCTCCTGGGAGGTTTCCTGGGTGGCAATCCTGCCCTTTGGCTGAAAAAGCTCCCCCATCCCTGCTATAGAAGCAAACTTTCACATCCAGATGGATGACAAGGAAGCTAGATACAATCTTTATGCTCTCTGCTTCACAGGTGTACTAAACTGCATGACAGAGAATGGCCATTGGAAAGCATTGGTTCCTTCCAAATGGCCACAGGAACGCATCAAGCCCAGGGTGATTGGCTGGCTACACAGTGGTTTTTAGTATGCTCTTGCTGAGAGGGTTGTTTGGAAGAAACTTCATACCATGAGCTTTTCCACACAAGACATTTAACGTGTGCTTGCCATTCCCTACTCACAGTTGTTTACGGTTCTTTAGACAAAATCGTGATCCTCCAGTTTCACTTCTGTGTCTAAGCAGCACTTTCTGTGAATTTTTTTAGAGCAGGGAAAATGTGGCATTGTGAAAGCAAAAGAAAGCTCAATTTTCTTGTGTATTTGTGCTATTCTGCTATACCACAGTGCCACCTAGAGGTTATATAGTGGAAAAGCAGGAAAGGAAACAGTCCTTGTGTAGTATTCCGATCTCAGTTCTGTGATGAAACAAAAGTAGATGCAGCTAGTTAACAGCTTCATGTAGAAAAGCTCCATAGCGCTTAGACTGACTTAACATAAAAGCGTGCTTGCTACCATAAGACAGTTTTTTCTCACTCTCCAGGGGCAGGGATCCTGTGGCCCTCTGGATAGTGTTGGCCTCCAACTCCCATCAGTCCCAGCCAGCATGATTAATGGCCAAGGATGATGGGAGTTGTAGTCCAACAATATCTGGAGGGCCACATAAATAGGGTTTTCACCTTTATTCAGGACGACAGTGCTATGCCTTTATTAGGTGAGGGACAGAAAGGAATGAAGCAGAAAACTTTGACAATAATAGATACCAATGAAGGAAACCAGTCATGTAGTTAGGTAATTTTAGACTCTGGCTTTAAATTGTGTGTGTGTGTGTGTGTGTCTTTAGATCAGCCTTCCCCAACCTGGTGCCCCCCAGATGGTTTGGCCTACAACTCACATAATCCCTCAGCCTGGAGGGCATCAGGTTGGCAAACCCTGTTGTTAATGGTAATGTGTGTTACTTCACTTATAGGGTCCTGCTGCATTTGGGGGCGCTCCTGCTCATGTGTGCAGCCCAGGATTTTTGCCCCATAATCTAGCCCCAAATGCACCACTGATGGGGACAACTTGGCTTGTCTGTTACTCGGTTATTAAAAGCACAGCACCTCTGGACATAAAAAGATGGCAGGGATCCTATCTACAAGTAACACTACAGGTTGTCAAACAGCACAAGCCTATACGTGTCTACTCCAAAGTAACTCATAGTCTAAAAAGTATCATAGTGTTTAGTCTGATTTTTTCTTTTATGTCTTTGCCTGCGGCATATCAGCTACTTCTGGGGAAATGTTGAATAACATGTATCAAACTGCCCGGAAAGTTTTGGTGTAAAGAAATGTAATGAATGAATAAATATTATTGCTAAATTCATACGCCCCATTTGAAGGCTAAGCCTTCTCAAGGAAGCACACAAGTAATTAAAACAATAAAAAATTAATATACATACAAAACAATCCAGTGACAAAACTAAAAACAGCAGCAGTTTAAAGGCCCAGCACACTTTTCATAAACGGCAGATAAAAGCAAGTATGTTTTTAGGGCGCAATCCTATGCATGTTCAAACAGGAAAAAAAAATCCTACAGCTCCCAACATTCTGGCTGGGGAATGGTGGTGACTGTAGGACTTTATCTGCCTAACCATGCGTAGGATTGCGCCCTTAAAAGATAACCAAGATGGGGCCACATTTCACCTATACATACATAACCTTGGCAAGGAAGTTGCAGCGCCTACCAAGGCCACAGTCCAGCCCTAACCAGGGAGCGCTCCGAAGTGCGACCCGCAGAGTTCAAGGAGAGGAGGCTTAGCGCAACCAAAAGAGGCTTAGCGCAGCCAAACGCCGCCCCGTTCGCGAGCCGCATTCTGCTCTTCGCAACCGAGCACCGCACCGCAGCGCTCCCATCTGGCCAGGCTCCTCACTCCACTACGCATGCGTGTAGCGCGACCGATGGCAGAGAAGGCGGGAATCCCCTCCAAGCTTCGATTTCTGCAATAGCAAAAACGCATGCGCACTAGCCAAGCGCTCGAAATCGGCCGCCCGTCCCACCGAGAGCGCGCGCATGCGCCGCACCGCGCCTCGCCCCTCCACTCCTTTCGGGCCGACATCGTCGAATCTCAGCGGCGTCTCCTTGGTGCCGGCCCCGCCTCTCCCGCACGCGCGCACGCGCAGTTAAGACATTGGGAGCGGTATCGCGACGCGACCGGAAGCGGCTCTTTCTTTTTTTTTCTGGTCGGCTCGTGGGGCGGCCATCATGGTGAGCGCGAGAGCGGGGCCGTTGCCTCTTGCGCGAGGCTGTTCCTAACGTTTTCTTGAGGCGGAGCGGGGGGCCGTCACTCGGGGGGCGAGGGGAGGCTCTGCTTCACGTGGGGATGGCGGCGGCTGGTGAGGGAGGAGAAGGGGAAAAGAGCGCGCCCACGAGGCAGGAGTCCGTGGCCGGTGCCTGGCAGTAGCTCTGCCTCGGGTGCGGGAGGGACTCCAGCGGTGCCACGACGTGGGAGGGGAGAGAGGATATAGGCGAAGATGGCGGCGGAGGGGGGTCTTCCGCCTAGAGCCGGGGGAGGTGTTACTAGGGGCAGGGGGGGGGTTCTGTCAGCTCTGGCCGGGCGCTCTCCCTGAGCCGGTCTCCCGTCCCCTGCGGCCTTGGGGAGGGGTTCGCCACGGTCGGTGATCGAGCACGACATCGTGCCGCCACGGCCGGCTGACAGCGGGGTGGCTCTAAACCGTGGACCTCGGGGAGAGAAGAGCTGGATTCAGATACCTCTTCGGTCCACGGCTCTCCGCAGCGGGCGTTCTTTGGGCAGGTCGTTCTCTCCCTTCAGGGCCTTGTCTGTGGCTTTCTAAACAAAATGGGTGTTTTTATATATAGGAATCCTTTTCTGTATCTGAGTCTGTGAATCACGTGGAGGGATACGAGCCTGCCCCTTCTTCGCTGCCTTTTATGCATGGGACTGTCTGCCAGAAGGCCCTGCAATACCACATTTCATTTTCCTTAAATCCCTTCTCAAAAGCCATGTTTTCCTTGAACCGTTTGGAACACAATCCCCTAATCCCATACCTGTACTCTGCCTAAGTATGGGTTACTGCAGCAATCACACATGCTTTCCCTTTTCCACCTTGTAAGTGCCAGGGGCATGTCCATTTAACCTTTATAAAGCACTATATAAATGATCTACGTTGTAGGGCTGTTGAGAAGAATTGCATAATTACTTAGAAATATTTTGTGCCTTTTTAAAGTGATGTGAAAAAGATAGTGTGGGCGAGGATGGGGGGTGATGTATTGGCCTCGTTTTTCCCAAGTTGTCTGTTTCTGCTCCAGATGGCTGGTGATCTTCCCTAATAAAAAATGTAGTTAATGATATTTAACTTTATAGAGGTATGGATTAAATGTGTCTAGCAATACATTAAAATAATGTTTTGTCTCATTAAGGTGTTCAAGCGCTATGTTGAGATTGGCCGAGTTGCCTATATTTCCTTTGGGCCACATGCAGGCAAGCTGGTAGCAATTGTGGATGTTATTGATCAGAACAGGGTAAGTTGGAATGCTTGCAATGTGCTTCTGAGGCGACCAGGAATTCCATCTGTGAGAAGACTTGCAGAGAAGGGACAGATTGTGCTATCCTTACTCTGCCTGCATGCTTGGTTTTCATGCTAGTTGCAGTGGAAGAGAAGTCTCTTCCTCCACAACCAGCATGGAAACACTATGAACTGGTGCCGGAGGAGAACCGATACCCCATCCCTCCTTCGCCAGTCTGCTTGGTAGAAAGCAAGCTAGTAAAAAAATCTGCCAAGAGGGTAGTAACAGGCACTTCCATGGTGGCTAAGAAGGAGGGGGCTTCCCAACCTCCCTAGCCACCATGGAAATGCAGACTAGTAATACTGGTAGGCTAGTATTTTTTTTACAGGCTAGCAACTTTTGCAGGTTTATTTACAAAGCTCTAGGCAAATATTTTAAAGAGTTTGCTTGTAAAACATGACATGTGTTATCTTTTTGAAAATACCAGTTTGTATTGGTGACCTTGTAATACTGCAGAAGTTCTTATGTCTAGTGTTAAGGAAATATCCAAGGAAGGTTGGGTTGAACAATCAAGAATTTATTAAAGCACAGACACAGCTGCGGGAGAGTCAGTCAAAACTGAGTCTCCTCAAATACAAGAAACAGGATGCATTTATACAGACTGTTCGTTGGAGAACACAGAAAATACACTACGTGTGCTCAAGAGCTAATTTAGCTCAGCAACAATCTTATCAGCACAGCTGCATTCTTCAGGGGTGAGCTACTTTGGTGGATAGGAAATTCTTGCTTATAATAATTACCTTCTCATTGTCAGACACATACACATTCTCTCAATCCCATCAGGCACCTTGCCTGAACCAAACTACTTACACGGCCTGGTTAGGCCTACCTTTGCAGTATACACCAGCTTGCTTTGCATTGCACTCTTTAGTACTATTAATTGGTGACACTGTATTGTAAGTAGACTTGCAGAAAAAACACTTCATCTTCTTTCAAATTACTGTGGGGTCTGGCCTATCCCCATTAGCTTATACTATTTTCTCAAACCTTTTTTCAAATTAAAGCATCAGGAAGAGAATGGTGAGAATTCATCATATCAAATATGTGCAGCACAATCCTATATATGTTTACTCAGAAGTAAGTTTCACTGTGTTAAATAGGATTTACTGCTAGGAATGGTATGCATAGGTTTGGAGCCTAAGTGGTCATTTTAGTATTGGAATGTTCACATTGGTGTTGTTTCTCTCATTGCGTTTCTTGTGAGTAGTGGGGTAGAGAGGTAGCAAAGGAAGCTTGCTGCTGTTCAAAAAGATGCTGCTGTCATAGCTAATATGTAATGTAATGATGAAGGCTGCTGAAGGGGTGGGAGAGATCGATCTGTTGCCATTTGGCTTTCCCTATTCAAATTTTTGTCCTTGGGGTTAACTTGATTCAAGTTTCCTTGTAGACTGACTTAGAATAATCTTGCTCTTTTCCCTGAGTTCAAGGACTATCTCAAAAACTGTTCAGAAAACCTATTCATCTTTTTTTCTGTTTCCTTTAGGCACTAGTAGATGGTCCCTGCAGTGGTGTTAGAAGGCAGGCTATGCCTTTCAAGTGCATGCAGCTAACTGACTTCGTTCTCAAGTTTCCTCACAGGTTGGCTATCCTGTTAGCCCAGAATTGTTGCCCCTCTAAGGCTGAATTAATATGGAAATAGTTTTCAATATTGGTGATGTAGGAAAGGTATTAGGGTTTATCCGGTTCCATCTTGACTGAAAGCTGTGCCAAAGATGTATAGTTGCATAGGATTTTACTGCATTCTAGATTATTGAAAAGAGGAAGTATTATTTTGGTGTCAACTTGAAGTCTATTTTGTATATTCAGTACTCAAAGCAGGCTATATGGAGGGCTCAAAATCATCACTAACATGTCTAAGCAAATGCTGCCAGCAGCCCATCTTAGGTTGCCAAATGTGGCCTGAAGTACATGCTCATATCAGAATTTGTGCTAAAGGTCTTGGTTTGATCACCAGCCCACTGCTTGTGTTGAAATAGGGGTCAGACTTTTTGATAACATTACAGTCTTCATAGGTTCTTGAGAGACCTCGCTAGCCCCACCAGTAAGACTAGGTGGCATGATGGGCTCATGTGTCAGCTGGAGCTATTGGCCATGTTTGAATACTGCATTGAACAATGGTTTAGCATGATGCAAACAGCCAGCAGCAAGCCTTCAGTTCACGTGCCCCCCCCCCTTTTACTCTTCAGTAGAGAGGAGGAATTTGCAAACTTTCAGTTCTGCTTTTACTTAACCACAGCTTGCCATGTCATCCAGACCCAGAGCTGTGGTTAACATTAACTGTAGTTGGTTTAAACAAGGCAGCTTCAGAAACCATGGTTTGATTTATCTGGCCTGACAACATAACAAACCACGATTTAGTAAAAGCTTCTGAACTCTTTCCAGCATGCAGAGTGCTAGCATAGGACTGTATGAATAACCATCTTGTGATTATTGCCCTTTCCTTACTATATATTTTTAAAGACTATTATGCTGATATATGACTACTACAAATTTTAAGCCTTATCTCTAGACGTTTTGGGGTGGGAGCAGATGTGTGGGTTTCTGTTATCCTTCCACTCATTACTTAGTAGTAATGAGTGGAAGGATGATAGAAAAGATTTAGAACTCTGGAGAGTGACATACGAAAATATAACATAGACTGTTTTTCGGTGCACCCTGTGTAGGTGGTGGTTGTCAAGATGGATTTATAAATGGAAGCTGTTACGTCACAGTAACAAATATTTGTTTTTTGTGTTCTTAAATCTAGTGCTCGTCAGAAATATGTGCGAGCTGCTTGGGAGAAGGAAAACATTAATGACAAGTGGAAAGCTACCAGATGGGCACAAAAAATTGAGGCCAGGGAGAAGGTGTGTTTTCAAAATATAACTTAGGCAAGATTGTGCTGAACTAAATTGGTGCGAATGTAGCTAAATATGGTATTTCTTGGGCAGCTGAGTAATTAGGGATGACTTTAACACCAGTAGTTCAAATAGGCTTATATTACTGCAGCTAAAGCCGTTATATTGAAGGGACATCTGACTGCATGTACCATATTAAGCTCTTCAGTGGAGGTGCTTCTTTGGGTGCCCCTGCCATCTGAGGAACAGCAAATGACTATGTTGGAGAGGGCTTTTTCCGTGGTGGTGCCCCATTTATGGAATGCTCTTCTTGTGTGGCTCCTACTTTGATGCTTTTTGGAGCCAGGGGAAGTCTTATTTTTCGAAGCTCTTTACATTTCTCTGGATTGTTTTATGCTGCTCTCCTAGACGGTTGTTTTTATTATAGTATATTTGTTTTACTTGTTCATATTTTTGGTTTTGATAAGGGGTGGGAATGTGGTTGGAGGTAAGGTAAACATATGTATAATAAATAACAAATAAATCTGTTCCACTTGTTCTTTGAAAGCCTTAATAATTCCATGATACTAAAATTCCCAGGTGCCTCATTGAATCAATGCCTTAAATTTTTTGGTACTTCTGCAAACTTTTGGGTTCTCCCAAACATGCTGATACCTTCATGTTTGAATGCCAAATATGGGTTATAAGCTTTAATTGATTTAATTATAGGTGGATCAACTAAAGCATTATTTGAGTAGCAGTGGTTGATTTTAATTGATGAGGCAAAGGTTGAAAGGTGCACATTTATTTTTGGAAGCCATTTTGGCTGTAGGTTGGTAACTAATAGGGAATAAAAATATGCAAAGAGTACCTTCCTCTTAACTCTTTAGTAGCCTTTGCTAAAGTAAGTTCACACTACTTCCACTATTCTCAGAACATCATCTGTATAAAGGTTTTGGCAGTATCAAATGTATTTGCATTCAGTCTATTAAAAATGATGGGTTGTATCCAGAGAACCTTTCTCAGTCAGATTGAATGGAAACTTAAAACAGCTCTAGATAAGAATGCCAGCATGGTGTAGTGATTGAAATGTTGTTGAAGCAAGTGGGGAGACCCAGGCTGAAATCACTAGGTGGCCTTGAACCATGAAGCTCACTGGGTGACCTTGGAGCAGTCATTCTCTCGCAGCCTAATCTGCCTCACAGTGTTAAGATTAAAAGGAAAAGGGGAAGAACATAGACACTTCTCTTAAACTCGTTGGAAGAAGGGCAGAATATATCTATAATAACATAAATGTTATCTTCTGGATGTTCTTAAATAAATAAATTGGTAGGACTGAGATGTGTATCTTGTTGGGTTGAAAACTGCCTGATCAAGGCACCAGGATCTCTGCTTATTAATCTTGTCCATCTTGGAACATTTTTTCACAGAAAGCCAAAATGTCAGATTTTGATCGTTACAAGGTCATGAAGGCCAAGAAAATGGTATGTAAATGGTATATAAATGACCCTTTTTAAAATCACTACTTTCAAAAACAGTGCAGAGGTGCTGGTAATCTAGCTTTATATTTTGGGCGAGGCTCATTTTTCAGCACCATTTTGCATCTGTTTTTTAATGTACAGTGTTGGGGCCATTTCTCACAGTTACTTGCACTTCCATATGAACATCCATAAATATGCTAGCGATTATGTGGAACCAGAAAAGTGTGAGGATACTAGATCATATTTTTGGGTTAACTTATTAAATTTGTAAGTTGCTTTAGAACTTTTTAAAAAATGGAAATGCAGGGAAGAAATAATTTCACTAGATAAATGTTCTGTCACTCAGCACATACTTTGGTTATAATTTGTCTTTTCTGCACAACAGAAGATTAACTTCTGTAAAATGAAAGCTGAATTTCTTAACAATAGCTCAGTAAAATATCCTCAACCTGAATGCAACACACTTCTTTCAGTTGTTTATATATGAGTGATTAGTAAAGTTAATTAGGCTTATGAAAACTGAGCCCTTGGTTATTATTATATACAATTTTGTTTGTTACAGAGAAACAGGATCATCAAGCATGAAGTAAAGAAGCTCCAAAAGGCCTCTTCTCCTCCCAAAAAAGCATAAACTGTCAGCAAATAAAACTTCAGTTTAACGTACACCCATTATGATTGCATAGCCTGTCTTGTTTTTGTCAGTTACTTTTATCAAATCACCTAGAAAAACAGAGTACTTGTAGGCCACACGTGGGCAACCAACAGCCTGCATGCAACCCTCAGAAAATCTAACCTGTAGCCCGCTAGTGCCCTAGCTGTCCGAGTCCACATACCCTTCCCCTCTCTGCACTTCTGTCACTATACCTCTGTTCCCCAGGGCCGCAAATGTACTCTTGCCATGCTAGCTCACTGTGCTCTAAGGTTTCTCAAGAATAACGTTATTGAGAGGGAAGCCACAGAGTACTCCATGGTTTCTCAATAATGTTATTGTTGGGCTACAGCTGCAACCTCTCCTCTCTAAGCAGGGAAAGGAAAGCCTTCCCTGTGCAGGGAGGAATTGTGGGTGGGGGAGGGGAGAGGGGAGCTTTAACCCTTACATCTGCCAAGATCCTGATGAAAGGGAGGAGGTAAGGGGACTGGATGTGTGAGAGAGATGGACTGAGGGGGGTGAGGGTGAGCTCTGGCTTTGGCCCTGTGCACTGCTGGCATGTCTGCTGCTGGAATGCAGTCCCTGACCTACCACCACCAGTTACCCTTGGGGACAAAAAGGCTGCCCACCCCTGTTGAAGGACTATTAAGGTTAATGATAACCATTTTATACATACGTTAAATACAGACAAATAATTGGCTTTTATGGGTGAATAGTTAAAGCTAATGTCTTTCTGCTGTTTTAATTTTGTAATATAAATGACCACACTTCCTTTTTTTGGCTAAAAGACTGACAAAAGCATTGTTCAATGGTAGTTCTACAACTTAAATCTGGACTTCCCCTTCCACTGAATATTTCTGGCTTGGAAAGCTTGCTACTTCTAAATACATCTGACAAGAATAGATCTCTGGGTTGAACAATATCATGTCAGACATGTTGATGCTATTTAAAACATAAAATCTAGAGTAAATTTTGGTATTTTCTGTTGAAATTAAGAACATAAGAAGAGCCACACTAGATCAGACCAAGGTCCATTCCGTTCATACTGGCCAACCAGCTGTTGACCAGGAACCCCCAAACAGGACACAAGCACAACAATGCCCTCCCGCCCATGTTCCCCAATAACTGGTGTACATAGGCTCATGGGCTCTGGTACTGGAGGTAGCACATAGCCATCAAGAGTAGTAGCCACTGATAGCCTTTTTCTCCAGGAATTTGTCTTTTGTTGTTGTTCAGTCGTGTCCGACCCTTCGTGACCCCATGGACCATAGCACGCCAGGCCTTCCTGTACTGCACTCTCTCCCGGAGCGTGCTCAAGTCCATATTCATTGCATCAGTGATGCTATCTAGCCATCTCATCCTCTGCTGTCCCCTTCTCCTTTTGCCCTCAGTCTTTCCCAGCATCAGGGTCTTTTCCAGAGTTTTCTCTTCGCATTAGGTGGCCAAAATATTTGAGCTTCAGTTTCAGTATCTGTCCTTCCAATGAGCACTCCGGGTTGATTTCCTTTAGGACTGACTGATTTGACCTCCTTGCAGTCCAGGGGACTCGTAAGAGTCTTCTCCAGCACCACAGTTCGAAAGCATCAATTCTTCAACGCTCAGCCTTCCTTATAGTCCAGCTCTCACAGCCAGACGTTACTACTGGGAAAACCATAGCTTTGATTAGACGGACCTTTGTTGCTAAGGTGATGTCTCTGCTTCTGACTATGCTGTCTAGGTTTGCCATAGCTTTCCTCCCAAGGAGCAAGCGTCTTTTAATTTCATGGCTACAGTCACCGTCTGCGGTGATCTTGGAGCCCAAGAAAATAAAATCTGTCACTGCTTCCATTTCTTCCCCTTCCATATGCCAGGAAGTGATGGGGCCAGATGCCATGATCTTCGTTTTTTTAATGTTGAGTTTCAAACCAGCTTTTGCACTCTCCTCTTTCACCCTCAACAAGAGGCTCTAGATCCTCTTCACTTTCTGCCATTAGGGTGGTATCATCTGCATATCTGAGGTTGTTGTTAATTCTCCCGGCAATCTTAATTCCGACCTGTGATTGATTCATCCAACCCTGGCGTTTCTCATGATGTACTCTGCATATAAGTTAAATAAGCAGGGCGACCATATGCAGCCTTGTTGTACACCTTTCCCAATTTTGAACCAATCGGTTGTTCCATGTGTGGTTCTTACTGTTGCTTCTTGACCCTCATACAGGTTTCTCAGGAGACAGGTAAGGTGGTCTGGTACGCCCATCTCTTTCAGAATTTGCCACAGTTTGTTGTGATCTACTCAATCAAAGGCTTTAGCATAGTCAATGAAGCAGAAATAGACATTTATCCTTATGAATATACAGTGGAGGTGAGGAATAGATTTCAGGGATTAGACCTGATAGAGTGCCTGAGGAACTATGGACGGAGGTCCGTAATATTGTTCAGGAGGCAGCAACGAAATCCATCCCAAAGAAAAAGAAATGCAAGAAAGCAAAGTGGCTGTCTGATGAGGCTTTACAAGTAGCTGAGGAAAGAAGGGAAGCGAAAAGCAAGGGAGAAGGGGGAAGATATACCCAACTGAATGTAGATTTCCAGATAATAGCAAGGAGAGACAAGAAGGCCTTCTTAAATGAACAATGCAAAGAAATCGAGGAAAACAACAGAATGGGAAAGACTAGAGATCTCTTCAAGAAAATCGGAGATCTCAAGGGAACGTTTTGTGCCAAGACGGGCATGATAAAGGACAAAGAAGGCAGGGACCTAACAGAAGCAGATGAGATGAAGAAGAGGTGGAAAGAATACACAGAAGAACTATACAGGAAAGATCTGAATGTCCCTGATAGCCATGATAGTGGGGTCACTGAACTTGAGCCAGACATCCTAGAGAGTGAAGTCAAGTGGGCCTTAGGAAGCATTACTAACAACAAAGCTAGCGGAGATGACAGTATTCCAGCTGAGATATTTAAGATCCTAAAAGACGATGCTGTTAAAGTGGTGCACTCAATATGCCAACAAATTTGGAACACTCAGCAGTGGCCACAAGACTGGAAAAGGTCAGTTTACATTCCAATTCCAAAGAAGGGCAACGCCAAAGAGTGTTCAAATTACCGCACAATTGTGCTCATTTCACATGCCAGCAAGGTGATGCTCAAAATCCTACAAGCTAGGCTTCAGCAGTATGCGAACCGAGAACTACCGGAAGTACAAGCTGGGTTTCGAAGAGGCAAAGGAATTTGTCTACCTCCCTTTTAAAGCCATCCAAATTGGCGGCCATCACTACATGCTGTGGTTGCAAATTCCATATTTTACATATGTGCTGTGTGAAGAAGTACTTTTATCTCCAACCAGTCAGCTTCATGGGATGACCCCAGGTTTTAGTATTTTGAGAGTGGGAGAACAGCGTCTCCCTATCCATTCTCCACACCATGCATAATTTTGTTCACTTCTATCTTGTCTCCCCTTGTGCTCCTTTCCAAGCTACAAAAGCCCAGCTGTTGTAATCTTCCCTCATGGCGGAGATGCTCCAGCCCCTTGATCATTTTAGTTGCCCTTTTCTGCACTTGTCCAGCTCTACAATATCTTTTTTAGGTGTGGTGATCAGAACTGATGGCCCATGAACATCTAAATATGTGCCTATTGGTGTTACTGGAACTCAACATTAACAATGCGAAGAGCTGTAGCTCCAGCAAAGAGCATTTGTATGCCAAAGGCCCCAGGTTCAATCCCTGGCATCTCTAGACTAAGTTGGGAAGGTCCTTGAATGAAACCGTGGGGAGCCATGGCCACTCAGTGTAGACTGTACCAAGCTGGATGGGCCAATGGTCTGACTTGTTATTAGGCAGCTTCCTATGTTCCTAATTTACATTGTGCAGCCGTTTATCTTCCTATTTTCTAAACCAATATTTATACCAGATGAGGTATAAATAGAAGCAATGTGTAAGCACTAAAGTATGCCCGTTGCTGTCTTTCTGTAACTGAAATGTATGCAATAAGAGATGCTACAAAAATTAAAAGTCAAAACTTGGAATATCTCTGTTTTGAGATCCTGTAACTTGTTGCATATACACTGGCATATTACGGTGAAAGTCAGAACCATCCAGTTTTTTCTAGGGAGTTGGCCAAATGTTCCTGAAGTATTCGCAAGCAGAACAGGGAAAAAGAATGCCTATGTGGCTTGCCCCAGGTATGTATTGTCATCAAGCATTGAACTTTGTTAGTTGTTTTGCTGAACAGCTGTTGAGACAGGCCCTATGAATTTGTCCTATTTATTTTTTGTGCATTACAAAGTACTCAAGGTGACTTGCAATTTAAAAATAGAAACCATGAAACTATAACCAAAAGAGTAAATTATTAAAATAGTAGCAGCTAAAACCAAAGTGTGAGCAAATGGTCTCCTGAAACTCTCTGTCCTATTTGCCGGCAGAGAAGTAGGACTGGGGGGTGGAGGTGTCACGTCTGAATTTCTTCAGCAGGAGGATACATTCTCCCAACAGTTTCTCATGGAGTTCAAGATTATCAGTGGCGCTAGCATAGCTTTCTTTTTTCCTCAGGCTTCCCCCCCGCCCCACAGCCTGGCCACCATTTTTCATCTTCCACAG
This sequence comes from Heloderma suspectum, assembly GCF_057233095.1. Classification (NCBI taxonomy): domain Eukaryota; kingdom Metazoa; phylum Chordata; class Lepidosauria; order Squamata; family Helodermatidae; genus Heloderma; species Heloderma suspectum. The sequence continues at coordinate 165,726,104 of NC_139462.1, forward strand.
TGCCATGGACATAGCATCATTTCGGCACATTGGGGAGAAATGGTGCTACCACAAAAAACAGTTAATATTCAAAGAAAATTCTATGTGGCTTTTTTCTAGGACATGAGAGAAAAATCTCAGAAAAATCAGTCTGAAAAATGTTGGCTTGGCTCTAGTGAGAATAATTCCCAAACTGTGTAGGAGAACTTGTACTGTCCCACCAGAGAGTGGGACAGTAAACCCCAACAATCCAGGTGTAGAGGAATTGTGATTGGCTGCACTGGCTTTGCCTCCTTCCAATTAGATCTGACCTGGGATTGGCAACGCAGTTGGGTCTCCATCCCCACATAGACAAAGTAGATTAACTGGTCCTAAGGAAACACACAGAACCTTGACTTAAATAGAAAAGCAGGGTAGACTCCCCTGTGCCAATAGCTATTACCCCTTTACACATGGAATCTTTTGGGATGAAAGAATTGCCTTCCATTTTAATTTGGGGTGGGGGCATTGCCTTGGCCATCAGAACTTTGGGAAATACTTGACTTGCCCACCTAAAGCCATGTCTTGATAACTATCGCAGGGTGGAGAACTGTTAACAGTGAATTTTAAGTTACAGGCCCTATCTATGCAGCTGATGTTGAGTTTATTTTATTTTTATTTATTTTGTTTATTTCATTTCTATACCGCCCAATAGCCGAAGCTCTCTGAGTTTCCCTGGGCTGCACGGGAGTTTACTCCCAAGTACCTGAGCATAGGCTTGAAGTCATAGGTCTGCTGCTGCACTGCATCCAGAAGATCTTCCTTTAGTTCTGAACTTACAGACAGTCCATTTGACTGGGTGGCCCTGTATCACGGAAGCCTGAAGAGAGAATGCTGATCCTGGGTGGAAAGGTAGCAGCGTCGCCTCCTATTCCTGCTGAGCCAGTGAAGCTGTTTGTATAAACCAGGTATGGGGAGGGTGTGGCCCTCCAGATGATGTTGGACTGCAACCTCTCCTCATCCTTCATCATTGAGTATGTTGGCAAGGGCTGATGGGACCTGCACTCCAACATCTGGAGAGCCAGATGTTTCCCATCCCAGCCCTTCACAAAGGACAAGGCATCCTCCAATCCTACCTGTGGAAGCTGACCAGACTGGCGGTTGACTCTTATTTCAGCCTTGGTGATGGGGGATCTTCCTCCACCACTGTACTTGAGGGCAGCAGGCTAGTTTAGGGGGTGCAGAGCAAGCTGGGGGCACACAGAACAGTGCTGTCCTCCAATGCTTTGCTGGCACTCCCTGCTTCTTGGCACTTGCTGCCTAACGCAGGAGGGGGCAACTTGTGACCCTCCAGATGTTTGGGTCTGCAGCTCCCAGCATCCCTCACCACTGGCTGTGCTGGCTAGAGCTGATGGGAGTTGTAGGCCAAAACATCTGGACAGCCACAAGTTGCCCACACCTGGTTGAAACGGAAGCTAGCCATTTGTGGCTGATAGGCGAAGAATAAATTTTTGAGGTAAGTTTGCTAGCTGGCTGACCCTGAAATAGGTCTTTAAATTCTAAGGCTTGGTTTATTCATGCTAAAATCCTCCCTTAAAAAACAGCAAAATAATTCTGTGGGCACAGCCTACCTATGGTGAAGGTAGGTATATGCATGTGGCTTCCCAGTGATGATTCCCATAAACATGGTGGCACACGTTAGTTTCACCTGCTGTGCGAGTGCACACGGCCACTAGTCAGCTATGTAATTCTTTCAGGTCATACCCTAAATGCAGCTCTGACTTGAGGCCAGGGTTGTCTTCTGTGAAGGGGTGTGCTAGCACATATTCACCAGGACCTTGGGCTGATTACAGCTATTTTCCTGACTGAACAGTGGTCTTACTGTTCTTCAAACTGCTGCCTCATTGCAAGCTACTACTGGAGCCTGGGCATTTGGACGGGTCTGCTATGGAATTGGCTCGCCCAGCTGGAACGGAAGGCTTGCTGTTTATATAGTAGCTAGGACCTCCAATGTCCATTCTGCATACCTTTTGATAACACCGAAGAATCGATGCTTTCGAACTGTGGTGCTGGAGAAGACTCTTATGAGTCCCCTGGACTGCAAGGAGGTCCAGTCAGTCAATCCTAAAGGAAATCAACCCTGACTGCTCATTGGAAGGACAGATACTGAAGTTGAAGCTCAAATATTTTGGCCACCTAATGCGAAGAGAAAACTCTCTGGAAAAGACCCTGATGCTGGGAAAGATTGAAGGCAAAAGGAGAAGGGGACAGCAGAGGATGAGATGGCTAGATAGCATCACCGATGCAATGAATATGGACTTGAGCACACTCCGGGAGAGAGCGCAGGACAGGAAGGCCTGACGTGCTATGGTCCGTGGGGTAAGGCCTGGTGTGCTATGGTCCATGGGGTCACGAAGAGTCGGACACAACTGAACAACTGAACAACAACATCCCCTGCTGATGCATGGCATAAGAAATGGCAGCAAGAATCTGGTCCGACAAAAGATGGCGCTGTTTCTCCCTAACAAATCCACACCTGGCGTGATTGTGCATTTCAGTGCATTACCAATTTGTTTCTACAGAACGATCAGAACTAAATTTTCATTCAACCTCAAGAATGTTATCCCTATTTTTAGTTCCTCTATTTATTGATGGATAAATAAGGAATGAGAAACCTGTGCAGAAAGAAAAGTTCCGGAGTTTAGAAGCATCCACTGTTCTTTTTACCACATTTGGGAAATGGGGTTTAACAGATAAATGCAGCTGTCCTAACCAGAGGCTGTGACATCTATAGTCTTGGAATGGAGTAGTGCTTGCTGTGGATAATTCTGCTTATAGATGTCCCATGAATTATTATCAGCATTTTTGCTAGGGACATAAATGGGGGATGGTTAAGGATGAAAACAATGAGGCTTTTTTGGGCTATAGAGGTAGGCAACTTTCAGGCTGAGGATCAGTTTATGAAGAACTGGATTTGGCCCTGGCTAGATATAGAGTGGGGAAGGAGGATAAAACTAATGAACTCCAATTAGCAAATTGGACATACATCCTTTTCTTAGTTTTTAGTTTAATTCTTTTGAAAATGCCAAACCAAATACAATTTCCAGAGGGCCAGCTGTGTTCATCTGTTGCAGGAAAATCAACAAGGAGTCTTGCGTCCCCTTGAAGACTAACAGTGCAATCCTATGCTTGTCTACTTGGAATTAAGTCCCACTGAGTTCAATGGAACTTACTCCCAGGTAAGTGCAAATAGGATTGCAGCCTAGAACGTTTATTATCTCATAATAAGCTTTCATGGACTTGAATCCACTTCATCACTTACGTTCCAATGTATCTAAGAAAAGTCCACAGCTGATGCTTGTTAATTCCCATCCTGGACATCAGTTTTTGGATTTTATCTAGATCCCTAGCAACAAAAAACAAAAAACCTCAGCAGTATATAGAAAATCTTGTTTACCTACTTATAGAAGACTCTTCAGTTTTTTACATCACAAAATTAATCTATTTTAGATCCCATAGAAAGCCAGCATGGTGTAATGGTTAAGCCAGCTTTCACCCATGTGGTGCACTCCTGCAACTGGCCACCATGCTGACTGGGGATGATGGGAGTTACAGGCCAACACATCTAGAGGACACCAGGTGGGGATAAGGCTGGGTTAAACTCTCATACTAGGCCTGGAAAGACCTCAGTTCAAGTTCTTGCTCAACCACAAAGCTTGCTAGGTGACCTTGGCCCAGTCATTATCTCTCAGCATACCTCACAGCATTGTTGTGAGGATCAAAATGGGCAGGGGGAGAACCATGTCCACTGCCCTGAGTAGAGGGCAGGAAGGACAGGATTAAAATGAACTACTTTCCCAACTGTTTGTGGGTTTCTCTATTTTGTGTGGATTGCCAGCTTTAGAACTATGCCTTTGTGGGGGGGGTTAAAATTTTTCAGGTAAAAATATAGTCTTTCTTCATAAGATGGTCTGGCCTAGTTTTGAAATATAGGTGACCCTGTTCTGCTTGGCTCCAGATGTCTTATGGCGCAAAAGAATTGTGCTGCAGTGTCGATGGGTTTAACTATTCATTCTCTCAATGCTGTCATCACTTTTTCCTCCAAGTACAAGAGCTAGCATGGCCATGTGCTGCTATTTGGAGGTGTCCTTAATTTGAGGGCCTGTCTAGTCCAAGTCTAGTTTAAAGATAAAGAACCACCAGAAGGGAGGGTTGGGCCTTGGAGTGACCCAGCCACAGTTAGCAGTGCTAGCTCCAGGTTTCTGAGGTTGTCTTGGGCAAGACACACCCAGTGAGTCCTCTCCCTCCTTTCTTACCACCATCAACACCAGCTGCTATTGCTCCTCATCTTCTTTCTCATCACTGTTACCATTTGCTTGCTTGACAGGCAGAGAGTAGGTAGGCAATAGTGTCTCCTGCCGCTCCTTCTCACCACCACTGTTCTTTGGGCCAGAGTGAGAAGCAGGTGAGCACGCAGCTTGCTATAATGAAGAGAAGGAGCAACTCCAGTTGGCTGTTGTCAATGGGCTCCTGTTGGTGTGTGGGCCCTTGGCAGGTGCCCAGCCATGCCTACCCTTGATGCCAGCCTTGAGACTACCTGAACAGCAGACTGAGCAGCCAGGCACACAGGTCACGTAGGCTGAACCTACAAATAGCAGTTTTACCATTATCATACTGCAGCGATAACTATTGGGGCCCACTGGTGTCCTGTGCACCATGAGTTATCATTGCAATATGATAACGGTAAAACTGCTATGTGTAGATTCTGCCCTAGTCTTCCCTACTATGGTGAAATGGTATTTCTATTTAAGTTACAGGAATTATTTCTAAATGTGCATCTGTACATTTAAAATAGCATATGCAAATTTATTTATTTTTTTACAAACCCTCTCCTCTTTTGTTCTCTATTTTGATGATGCTTTTCCTCTCTTTTTTTGGCATTGTGTAGATGGCCCACCCTATCAGCTGCTGATTTCAGCCATTACTAGCCAGAAGCAGTGACAAGTGCTTGCCTTCTTGCTGTAGACACTTCAGACTCCTCTTTGGAGGGACAAGATTAGAGCAACAAGCTGGTCTGTTGCTCCTTGATATTGACCCAGGCTTGGGTGGGAGAAATTCCAGATGGGCATATGCAGCTTCTTCACACGGAGCTTTTATCCTGCTATTGAGACTGCTCACTCAGTCTCAATAGCAGGTTTGCGGGCCCTTTAGATGACCTCCCGGGCGTCTCCCGCACTAAATGATTTATATTCTGTTTTTTTGAAGATCGGAGATAATGAGCCATCAAATTACCCCATCGTGTTCCTCTTGAGTCGCTCTGTGAAAAAAGGGAAAGCGGCAAGAAGAGGAGCGAGATCAATGAAAGACAATGGGAAGACTCAGATAAGGAGGAGAAGGGGGGGAAAGGGGAGGGGGGGAAGGGAACACGTGTAAAGGGAGTCCATTGTGATCCTGCATTTAAAACAGAAGCAGAAAGCCCCATATTAAATGCAGGATTTTTAGGCTGGTGCAGAGATGCTCTAAATCTTGGAGGGGCGGGGGGAAGTAATACTACTCATATTGCAACAGTGTGGGAGGATATTATCTCGTCACTAGAAAGCTGCCTTAAGCCAGGGCTGGGCAACCTTTTTTTCTGTTGAGGGCCCCCTTCTCTCGCAGGTCATCTGTCAGGGGCTGCATGGTGTTGGTGGGCAGGGCTGAAGTCAGCAGCAGGCAGAGCCGTCCCCTTCTCTCCCTTTTATTTTGTAGCTCCCCCTTTCTCTTACTCCCTTTTCCTTCCCAAGCAGGGGGCTGCCATGGAAGGGACAGATGACTCTTGCCAGATGTCTCAACAGTTCACTTGTAGAGGGCTTTTGAAACTAGGCTGAGGGTGACATAAAATCAGGCCACGGCAAGTTGCCCACCCCTGCTCAGGGTGCAATCCTATGGCAGCTAGACAGCGGCTAGACAGCCACAGGATTGTTCTGTTTCTGGGAACTGACCTCGGAGTCCACGCTCTGAGGTTGGCCCTGGAGAGCTGCCTCCCCGCCCCATCCCCTGCCGCCTCGTAGGTGGTGCGGATTGTCCCCAGGCTCCACATTCATAAGAGCAGCGTGGTGGGGGGCAAAAGGGGGTTTCCCGGGGCAGGAGTGCAGAAGTGGCTGTATGACGCTTCCTATGCGTCGTCTGGCCTCTCCATCCTGCGCTCCGACATCCCACAGCTAGACAGCTGAAATCAACCATCTAGCCATGAGCACAGGGCAGCTGGAGCACAGAGGAGAGGATCTCCTCCATGCTTTTCCCGCCCTGCATTGGATAGGCGGTCACCTCCGAGTTCAAAGGTGACCGCCTCTCCACATAGGGTTGCTCCATTAAGGTACCTGATGTGAAACTCTGCATTGTTTGAATGCAGAATATTTCAAATAATAGGTTTGGGTTGGATCAGATTTATGCTGGATCAACTGCATTGGTGGAAGTGGACTTCCCCACTCCCTCCCTCCCATGGCACCCCCCCCCCTCCCATGGCAGCCCCCCCCCCAGGCCCCTGAAAATCCTGCACAGAGAGTCAGGAGACCCTGCTGAATGGAGGGAACTGGGGTGTGGGGAGGACAACAGGAAGATCCATGAGTGGAGCCCTTCCTCTTGTGGAGGGCAGATCCTGGATCCAATCCTATGTCAGCCAGAGTTCTCCCAGCTATGAACATGCTTTGATTATGAAAGCCACCAAATCATTAATAAGCAGTTGATAGAGGAAATCCATTGCAGTAAGGCGCTGTCTAAAGGCATTTTTTACCAGGCTAAAGTCCTGCAACTTTACTGGGGCTTTCTGCTTCCATTTTAAATGCAGGATCACGATGGGCTCCCTTTACACATGCTTCCCTTCCCCCCTTATCTGTGTTGTTCTATATGTTTCATTATACAGCCACTAGATGGTGCTGTGGTCTAGCACCTCTTATTGTGCATGTCCTCTTTTCAGGAGGGAACTCAACACGCTGTAATTTGATAGCTCATTATCTCCAATCTTTTAAAAAAATGGGATAAAGGTCATTTAGTGCGGGAGACACCCTGGAGGTTGACAACATCATCTAAAGGACCTGCAAACTTCCGTGAGTGAGCAATCTCAATAGCAGGATGAAAGCCCCATGTAGAGAAACCGTAAGAGAGATCAAAGAAGGAGAGAGATCTCCCACCATGCCAACCAGCTTAAACATGTCAAGGTGTTTTAAAAGGGGAGCATGTTTATTTTTATATTATTTGTCAAAAATATTTATATGCCATTTTATTAAAAACAATATCCAAAGTCACTTCAAATAAAAAACCCCCATCCAATTAAAACAATAAAACCTCTCAAAACAAACCCGTAAAGCCAGAACAATCATTTTCTTAAAATCCAGTAAAAATCAATTCGATAAAAGCAGCAGAACCACAAATTGCCCATTACAAATCTTGGAGAATAAAATTTTCCTTAACCTATCATATACAGTCAGGGCCAGAAATATCGGAACAAGGATAACTGTTTTGGCAGTTGGCCTCTGTACACCACCACAGTGAAGTTGAAAGGAAACACACCCAGATGGGAGCGAAGTCAGGACTTTCAGCTGTAATTCAAGGGGTTGGACAAAAGTGGGGTACTAACCATTCAGGAAGGACAGCCAGTGGCATATACACACACTCCCATCGTTGGTGGCTCATAAGTAATGGAATGAATGGCTGACAAGCAGCTGCATGGCCAGGTGTGGCCTGTTTCCTGGGTGCCCCATGACCAATCAAGCAGATGAAAGGCCTGGAGGTGGTTCTGAGTGTTACATTTGCATTTGGTAGCTGTTCACTGGAACTCCCAACATGAGGTCCAAAGAGGTGTCCATGCGAGTGAAGGAGGCCATCATTAGGCTGAGGAAACAACATAAACCCATCAGAGAGATGGTAAAAACAGTGGGAGTGGCCAACACAACAGTTTGGAACATCCTGAAAAAGAAGGAATTAACTGGCAAGCTCAGCAACAGCAAAAGGCCTGGAAGACCACGGAAGAACTAAAGTGGATGACCGCAGAATTCTGCTCATGGTGAAGAGGAACCCTTTCACAACATCTAGCCAGGTCAAGAACGCTCTTGAGGAGGTAGGCCTGTCATTGTCAACATCTACAGTCAAGAGACAGCTTTATAAATGTAAATACAGAGGCTTCACAACAAGGTGCAAACCACCGGTAACACTCAAGAACAGACAGGCCAGATTAGCCTTTGCCAGCAAACACCTAAAAAAGCCTGCCCAGTTCTGGAATAAGATTATTTGGACTGATGAAACCAAGATTAACTTGTACCAGAATGATGGGGAAAGTATGGAGAAGGAAAGGAAACGCATGATCCAAAGCATGCCACATCATCTGTCAAACATGGTGGAGACAGTGTTATGGCATGGGCATGTATGGCTGCCAATGGAACCGGGTCACTGGTGTTTACTTGATGACCTGACTGCTGATAAAAGCAGCAGGATGAATTCCGAAGTGTATAGGGCTATACTTTCTGCTCAGATTCAGCCGAATGTTGCCAAACTGATCGGACGCTGCTTCATATTGCAGATGGATAATGATGCAAAACATACAGCAAAAGCTACCCAAGAGTTTCTCAAGGCAAAGAAGTGGGATGTTCTTCAGTGGCCAAGTCAGTCACCTGATCTCCACCCAATAGAGCATGCTTTTCACTTACTGAAGACAAGACTGAAGGCAGAAAGACCCACAAACAAGCAGCAGCTGAAGGCGGCTGCAGTAAAGGCCTGGCAAAGCATCTCGTGGGAGGAAACTCAGCATTTGGTCATGTCCATGGGTTCCAGACTTCAGGCAGTCATTGACTGCAAAGGATTTTCATCCAGGTGTTAAAGGCGATCTTTACGTTTGAAATGATGTTGGTTTGTTCCATTACTTATGAGCCCCCAACGATGGGTGTGTGTGTATGCCACTGGCTGTCCTTCCTGAATGGTTAGTGCCCCACTTTTGTCAAACCCCTTGAATTACAGCTGGAAGTCCTGACTTCACTCCCATTTGGGTGTGTTTCCCTTCAACTTCAATGTGGTGGTGTACAGAGGCCAAATGCCAAAACAGTTATCCTTGTTCCAATATTTCTGGCCCTAACTGTAAAATGTAATGATGTTGGGGCCTGGGAAGGGTATTCCAGAGATAGTCAGACATTAGACAGAGTCATACAGGAGAGTTCCATCTAGGGGGGTGGGGGGAATATTAGCCAAAATAGTAGAGGACAAGAAGCTGCAACAAAATGTTGCAGCTCAGAGGGCTGCTGTTCAAGATTCCTGCCATTCCGTTCCACCACCACCCCCTTTTCTGTTTCCCTTCCCCCAGCATAGTCAGCATTCCACAGTCACTGAGCATGCTCAGTCCTCATTGGGTTGTTTTGGCGGTTCCCCTCCTTAGCATATTTTCCATTTTTCGTAGTTCTGCAAACTTTGGAGTTCCCCTAAGCCTGCCAGTACTTTTCTCTTGTACATGGGATGGTGCCATTTTGGCTACATAAGCAACAGCACTGACAAGCTTGAAGATTGGAAATAGAAGGAATGATGGCACCTCCATCTTCTGAGACTGTATACCCCTGATTTTCAGCTGCTGAGGCCAGCTTCCTCCACCTGGTATAGTCCAGATGTGTTGGACTACAACTCCAAGCCAGCGTGGGAGATGGACATGTTCATGTTTTCCTACTTGTCCTCTACCTGGGGGAATATCTGGATGGTTACTTTTGAAAGCAGGACACACGGCCATTCTTATGTTGTGGTGTTGCCTGTTTTATTCTAAATATAAGACTTCTATTATACTATCACCTTGAAGTTATAAGGTATTTACAGACAGCAAGCGGGGGGAATGGCTTGCCATTGGTCTGAATGGCTAGAGCAGGGGTAGCTAACCTGTTTAGGGCAGGGGTAGCTAACCTGTGTAGGCCAGAGGTTGCTGGACTACAACTCCCATCAACCCCAACCATTGGCAATGCTGGCTGGGGATAATGGGAATTGCTGTCCAAAACTATCTGGAGGGCCACAGGTTCCCCAGCCCTGAAGCAGAAGGAGATTCTCAGAGCTTTTCTACATGAGGCTGTTAATCCATTGTATCTACTTTCAGTTCTGTGGCAGAATTGAGATCTGAGTACTGCAGCAACAGCATTTCCTTTCCTGCTTTTCCACTACCTAACCTCTAGGTGGCACTGTGGTATAGCAAAAATAGAGAAAATAGAAGAAAAAAAGCATTTTCTTTCATGTTCACAAACAATACCACATTTCCCCTGCTCTAAAAAAAACTCACGGAAAGTGCTTGTTAGACACAGAAGCGAAACTGGAAGGTCACTATGTCGTCTAAAGAATCCGTAACCAACTATGAGTAGGGAATGAAAATGCCTGATAAATGCCTCATACAGAAAAGCTCTCATATTCAGACTTCATTTGTGCCTTTCTCTGTGACTCTAGGGGAAATTATGAACTTTGGGTCATGAAGGGACCAACTTTTCCCTTTTAGGGAAGCTTGTTGGCAGCAGGCGAAGGCCTGTGAGTAGCAGTTCTGGTCTCAGTCTTGCCTTGAAATTATACCTTCTGACTTTAGAGCTTTGTCTCCAAACCCAGGTCATAGGGTTGGAAGCAACGTTGGATGTCACCTAGACCCACGCCCTGCTCAGTGAAAGAATCTTGCAACTATTCCAGCATTGCTGATGGAAAGCCATCTAACCTCTACTTAAATACCCACTCCAGCTACACTTTTTCAGTGATGGGGCAGGGCAATCTGCACATGCTCAGAGGAATTCTGTGTAATTCCTCTGAGCATGTGCTCTGACGTTGAGCAGAACAGGTTCCTTGGCTAAGCCCTTGTGTGACCTACCTCAAATTAAGCCATGGCACTAGGTTATAGCTGAATCAGAAGGTCTTCTAAAAAAATATTTATATGTATAATTCTACAATGCGGTTCAGAGAGACATTTAAAATCTCATATTTATTAGATGTTCAAACACGTCTTACTCGTTTAAATCATCACAGCATGAGTTCTGCAAAAGGCTGTTTTGCAGTTAGAAAATTTAATTTGAAGCTTTTCAGTATGCATAGTTGGCTGAAGCCATCGGAATGAGTAAATACCTCTGAAAGGTATCCTGGCTGTATATCTCCCACCACCGTATGCTTAACTGAGTCATAATCATAAACAGGGGACAAAAGGTATATTTGGGAAATGCACAAATGCTCCAGCTCAGAACAATATATAACCTTGGCACAGATGTTCTCCCGAATGGGAGTCTTTTTTCAAAGAAAGATTCTAGCATGTTGTCAGGACTCTTTGGGACGGTGCATCCTTGTTATGCCGGCGCTGCCTTGGAGCCACACTCCTTTGGTGGAACTAAGTTTTTATGAGCAGTTTTGATCAGGGTTCAGACATACTGGAGAGGGGGGTGGAGGGAGAGAGAAAACAAAGGATAGGAGAAGCAACAGAAGAAGGGCATGAATGCGAGTCAATATAGTTACACATTGATCAGAACTTGCCGCAACAATAAACCGGTGGACATCAGTATTGGATAAAACACGGTCACAGTTATTATATGCAACTATGTGAAGGTGAACAGGGTCCTGTGGGAAAATGGTGGTGAAGGGGCCCCATTCCCTCCTCTCCGCACTTGCAGAACGGGCCTGGCTGTCCATGCTGTGCGTGTCCCTTGAGTGCCTTTCTCACATCTTAAAGCCTCGAGTAAGCTGCGAGTAGGTGCCCTCTCCAGCTGCTGCTAGGATCAGCTGGCTGGTCTTTGCCCCACTGCTCCATCCACTAGCGGGGTACAGGCAACTCCCCCTATCTGAGGTCATCCCTCCTGCCTCATGGTTGCTAGGACAGGAATATAGATTGAATTTATGGCCCTTGCTTCTCTTCCCCCACCCCCAGCTCAGTGCCCTGGGAAGGAATCAGTTTGCTTGGCTCTTTTCAGGAATGAGAGCCACAGGTCCTGGGCTAAATGTATGCGACTACAACATTGACTGGCATAAGTAAAGGTTACATCCCAGGAGGGGAAGGTGGGAAGAGGTGAGCTCCCTCTCTTGTGATTCTTGGGTGCCTAATTTTGAGTCCTGCAACCAAGTCAAATGGCTGCTAACATTTCTGTGTGCATGCCTCTGTGCCTCGGCTACGGCTGAGGGACTTTCTCCCGTCCAGCCCTGCATTCGAATCATCTCAAACAACCATTTCACTGGGGAGCAATGTCTTCAGTTCATGGAGGTCTCGGAACATGCTGAAAGCCAACTCCAGCCTAGATCTTTTTGCAGGGCCGTTCTTCCCAAGATGAAAAACCAGCATGTGGGGCAGTGCTTCCATGGCATCCGCCTCAGTAAGCCCATCAAGACATGCCACTGCATGCCCTTCTTACCCAAATGTCTTGAGGAGAGCTAGATGGCTGCCACCAAGACAGGCGGCCACATACCTCTCTGCCCAGAAAAGGATGTGATGGCTTCAAATCCAGATTCTCAGTGTTGAGGACTCTGAAACAGAGAGAATACTTAGTGAATGCCCCCAGGACTGCTGACCACTAGGGGAGCCCTGTGATTCTGGACATCTCTCGAACCTTACATCTGCCCTGCCTTCTTTCTCTAGCCCCTGTAAGCACCAGATTGTCAACTCTCAGCCTTTCATATTTCTGTTACTGGATGAAAGCCAGACCATTTCCATGTAAGAATGGTGGGTCCTCTGCCTGGGGTCAGGCAGCCACGCAGTGGCCCCACACCTCTGGAATAAGTTGCCATTGGGGTTCTACCAGGCCCCACCATTACAGGCTTTTAGGAAGCCCCTGAAAACTTGCTACTTTACTTTGGCCTTCCGCTGATTATGTTTTATCAGACTGGGTTGTAGCTGCAATTGTGTGCTGTAGGTTTTGTCTTATGTGGTGTTTGTTGTTTTGTAGTTCGGCATCAGGTTCTATTATGTGAAGTTTGTTGTTGTATGCCGCCTTGGGAAGGCTCCTGCCCTGAAAGATGGCCAAGAAATATTTTAAATATTTATTTATTTATTTCATTTTTATACTGCTCAATAGCCGAAGGTCTCTGGGAGGTTCACAAAAATTAAAACCAAAAAGCACACAGTAAAACAATATAAAATATAAAAAAATTAAAACCACAATATAACAATACAACCAGAATAAATCCTAGCAGCAATGCAGAGATTTAAAATACAGATTTAAAACAGCAAAGCTAAAAGTCTAGAAAGCTAAAATGCCTGGGGAAATAAAAATGTCTTCACCTGGCGCCAGAAGGAATACAATGTAGGTGCCAGGCCAACCTCACTAGGGCACTCATTCCACAGCTAGGGTGTCATAGCAGAAAAGACCCTCCTCCTAGTAGCTGCCTGCCTCACTTCCTTTGGCAGGGGCTGTGAGGATGATCACAGGGGCTATGAGCCAGGTAGGCACATATGGGAGGAGGCGATCCTTCAGATAACCTGGCCTCAAGCCATTAAGGGCTTTGAATTTAATACTAGCACTTTGAATAGGCACGGAAATGGACTGGCAGCCAGTGCACCTGGAAAAGTACTGGCATAATGTGATCTCATTGGCCAGTCCCTGTTAATAGTCTTGCTGCCCTATTTTGGACCAGTTGAAGTTTCCGGACTGTTTTCAAAGGCAGCCCCACATATAACAAATTACAGTAATCCAGATGAGAAGTTATCAGAGCATGGGTAACTGTGGCTAGGCTATCTCTGTCCAGATAAGGGTGTAGTTGGTATACCAGCCTAAGCTGATTAAAGGTGCTCCATGCCACTGAGTTCACCTGTGCCTCAAGTGACAGTTCTGGGTCCAAGAGCACCCCGAAACTACAAACCTGATCCTTTAGGGGGAGTGCAAACCCCTCCATAACAGGTTGAATATCAACTAGCCGGGCAGATGAGCCATCCACAAACAGTACCTCATCTTGTCTGGATTGAGTTTCAGTTCATTGGCCCTCATCCAGTCCATTACCGTGTCCAGGCCCTGATTCAGAACAGCCACTGCCTCACCTGGGTTTGATGAGAAAGAGAGATAGAGCTGGGTGTCATCTGCATATTGATGGCACCTCAGCTCACACCTCCAGATAACCTCCCCCAGCGGTTTCATGTAGATGTTAAACAGCATGGGGGATAAAATAGAGCCCTGTGGAACCCCATGGCACAATTGCCATGGCACAGAGCAATAATCCCCCAGCACCACCTTCTGGAGTCGGCCATCCAAGTAGGATTGGAACCACTGCAGCTCAGTGCCTCCAACTCCCAACACAGACAACCTATCCAGAAGGATACCATGGTCGATGGTATCGAAAGCTGCTGAGAGGTCCAGGAGAATCAACAGGGTTGCGCTGCCCCTGTCCCTCTCCCGGCAGAGGTCATCTCACAGGGCGACCAAAGCAGTTTCCATTCCAAAATCAGGCCTGAAGCCCGATTGAAATGGATCTAGATAATAATAAAGAAATATTCCTCCAGTGGCTTCAGTGGGCATGGATATCTGCCTTTGGTTTCCCTCATTGTCACCACCTGACCTTCTGATCTATCTGAAATGAATACCTAGGGTGCCATGCCTCCATATTAAGTTCTCCTTGGTGTGTGACCCTCCTGACCAATCCCATTTTGACTTAGCACCATTTCCCTTAGTCTCATGGCCCACAAAAAGCCACCCAGAAAAGGGCTCCATCCCCTGGTGAAATGCAAATGGAGACACCCCCCCTCCCCCTGGCATGGCAGTAGTACAGCTGTGGAAAGACGCGGCCTCTTGTCCATTTTATTGGGACCTCTCTACTGCATCCTTCCAGATCCCAGTGGACCCTGAAGTCAGTGCAGGGGTCTGCAAAAGCCATGGTCTTGGTGTAAAAAGATAAAGCAGCTAATGGCTCGCAGATGATCTTGGGTGACAAGCCAGGCTCCCTGAGAAAAACAGAGCACCTCAATACATCTGCAGGGGTGGGGGGACCAGCCAGTTGCTGACACACATGCACCCAGTTGCTGATGCTGAAATGTCCACACACCCCCCGCAAACAGGAGAACCTGCTCTGTCAGGAGAAGAGCCACCCTATCTGGAATAGGCTGCACATCCAATTTCCAGACATGACAACAACCCACCCACAGGGTCTCCATCTATTGGCCCTAATTCAATCCATCATGGACCCTAGACACCAGATCAGCACCTGAACAGCCTCAGATGACAAGGAAAAACGGAGCTGGTTGTCATCGGCATATTGACGGCACCTTTCTCCAAAACCCCCGAGGACCTCATCTAGCAGCTTCATATATATGTTGAAGTTCATGGGGGATAAAATGGACCCCAGACTCAAATCTCCACCATCACTTTGTGAAACCGACCCTGCAGGTAGGAGCAGAACCACTGTATCACCATGCCTTTGATACCCAACCAGCAGAGCCAATCCCGGAAGATTTCATGGTCGATGGTATCAAAAGACGCTGAGAGATCAAGGAGAATCAACAGGGCCACACTCCCCCTATCTCTCTCCTGACAATGGTAATCTGTCAGGGCGACCAAGGCAGTTTTAGTTTGAGGCCCAGGCCTGAAGCCAGGTTGCAGTGGGCCCATATAGTTCATTCTGCACATTACTTTGCGACTGTATCCATCTGGGCGCCAATATATTCCCTTCCCTCAACAGCACAGATGCCAAAAACACTGGGGGAGGGTATGAATCCACACCAATCATGTTTAATATTTCTTTCTCTTTCCTTAAAATGGTGGTGTATCAGAATAATGTTTTAAAAATCAACAGGAGTGCCCTCGATGTGCAGCTCCACTGATTAAAACTGACCCTCGCTGATTCAACAAATAAAGCTTTAGTTCATTAGCCTAATGATTAAACCGATTAAAGCTTTCAGCCCTCAACATGCAGTCAATGATATATGTGAAGAGAATAGAATGAAATAGCTCTAAAAGCAAAACTGGCAGCTATATTGTTTGCCTTCTTCTGAAACATCTGAAGAGATGGCTGAGAGAAGAGACCTTCTAGAGGAGACAAGGCAAGCAAAGCCAGCCTATTTCTGGGACAAAACTGGTCAAAAGGTGACCGCGGGGGATCTCTACACCTCAAGTTTATTGTGCATTCATGGTTGCTCACTCACTGAATTGTGCAGGTCCATTACATGACATCGTCGTTGTCCAGTCATTATTCCACTATTTCCTCCCACCTATCCTGTGTTTTCCTCAAATGGAAAAAAATGGGTAGTTTTCCAGATACGCGCAAATGGAATGCCATGTCCTCCCCGTGTATTTCTCCCCTAGCATGAATGAAGTGCTGAGTGTGGTTGTTGGAGGCGTGGTCATGATGTCGAAGGTGTTGAACATCTGATGGGCGTTCAGCCTTTCTGCACCTGAGCCATTTTGGCTCCTCGCCATTTTCAGCCTGCCTGTTCAAAACAGAGCGGTAGAGCGGCAGCGCATGGTGGCGGGGGGGGAGCAGCAGAGTGGAGGAGCAGCGGAGGGGCTGAGCGGCAGGGACTGGCCAAAAGCATGGAAGAGGGAGGCGGGGCCCAGGGCGATGGGGGGGGCTGTCCATGTGTCAGTCCCCATCCACTAGTAATGTGCAAGGGGAGGGAAAGGGGCAGAAACCCAGTATCGCTGAACCTGGAGTGTGCGCAATGCCTCTTCACGGAAACATAACTCTGTGGGAACGGCCATCTACAGAGAAGGAAGTGCGTCGAAAGGGAATCAGTGGTGATCCTGCATTTAAAATGGAAGTGGAAAGCCCCGGCTGGGGTAGAAATCCCCAGGGAAGCCTGCCGAACTGTATCAAGAGCAAGAGCAGGGGGAGGGGAGCAAAGGAGATTGTTTTTTCTGCCTGACTTGCCTTGCACCTGTTTGTCCATCCTGCATGAGCTTGGAGGGGCTGTCGGGATTCGTGGCAGACAGAAGGGAGTTGTTTAGTGGAACGACTGCCAAACATCTCCAGCTGGCTCTGTTCCCAGCTTGCATGTTGGCAGACCTAATTTCTACCTGGAGGGTTGGGATGTTCACGGGAACAGTTTCCAGTGATTAGCCTGATACCCCAGAAGCTTTGTGTACGTGTTTTTTTAAGACTGCGGGGAGACCATTTTTTAAAAATCTGCTTTGTACAGCAGCAGCAGCAGCAGCAACAACAACAACAAATATGGAAATGGGAGTTTACTAGCACAAGCAATAAAGAGTAGTGGGGTAGAACCTAAGAACTGCCACACTGGATCAGACCCAGGGTCCATCTAGTCCAGCCTTCTGTTCACACAGTGGCCAACCAGCTGCCCACAGGAAACCCACAAGCAGGACATGACTGCAACAGCACCCTCCTACCCATGTCCCCAGCAAGTGGTGTACATAGGCATACTGCCTCTGGTACTGGCATATAGCCATCAGGACTAGCAGCCATCGATACCCTTCTGTGTGAATGAACACAACCTGTGAGGTCAGCGCAAAACTAATAGATTGTGTGCATATGAAACCACTGGTGGTTACTTCTACAATGTTTCTGAGTACAAAATATACACGCACACATACATATGAATACCATCAGTGCCTTTGTGCCCAAAATGTACATGGAGGAGGGGAGGGGCGCAAGAGGAAATCCTTTACAGGTCATTGTTTGCATGCATTTTGAAGAGGAAAGCTATGATTTGTACATGTGGGTGTGTGTCATATTTGATGTTATTGTATTGCCCCGGCTGTAGGCTTCGAACTCTTAATTTAGAGGTGCCAAGGTAGTGATAAATCAGATCCAGGTTTACTTACAAGGAGTACTTTATTGAGTAACTTACAGCACACAGGTGTAACCAATGGTTGGATCAGACACCTTCTCTGAACCCAGAGCCATGGGGTACAATGGGTTTT
Source organism: Heloderma suspectum (assembly GCF_057233095.1). Classification (NCBI taxonomy): domain Eukaryota; kingdom Metazoa; phylum Chordata; class Lepidosauria; order Squamata; family Helodermatidae; genus Heloderma; species Heloderma suspectum. The sequence goes on from NC_139462.1 coordinate 165,743,872, forward strand.
ATACCATACATGTTAGCAATGAGGCAGCATGACAGTAGCAAATGCCCCCTAGCGTTCATTCCCACCATAGACTAGGGGGACTTGGTTCCCAGCACAGCCACTTGCAGCTTTAAGACAAACAAACTTCGCTTCCCACCCAGGCAGATCTTGATTCGCTCATTAGTATGGAATGTGCTAGGCCGCGCTATCGGCCCTTTGACTCATCTTCACATGCTCAGAGGCTTCCTAGCAAGGAAATTGCACCCATAATGAACTTAAGCAAGGCATTTTGGATCTCTAGGATCCTCTAACACTACAGGTGGCTTGGTTACGCTCCTGGGGCCAATACAGTTATACATGTGTATTTTGCATTTTGGAATCCCTTAGGCCGCTTTTACATTAAAGAAAAAATCCACAGTCCTACTGTTGTGGAGCCTTTCCGCATTTACAGCGGACTTCCAGATGGCGACCATGTGATTGCTGAGAGTGGAAGCCTTTAATTTTCAAAGTTCCATAGAACGCAATGAAACAGTGCCATCTAGTGGCTGTTTTAATAGCGTAACAATCTGGGGTGTTTTGGATACCTCATTTTTTCTGGATCTTTTTAACATGGAATAACCAGGAAATACCTCTGGATGTGCCCTGGAGGTTGATGACATCATGAAAAGGACCCACAAACTTCCGTGAGTGAGCAATCTCAATAGCAGGATAAAAGCTCTATATGAAGAAGCCCTTACTCATTCTAAGTAATGCAAATGGGTACCCTTGTGTTAATCTGTTTATAGCTTTTACTTTTTCCACACTGGCTTGATAATGTAGAATGTCGGTGACAATTGGCACAAGGAAGCCACCACTAATCAAGTAGTATCTGACCAGTATTTGTCCAGAAGTGTTTACATGTTGCAGATAGTAGTTATTTTTCTCCACTGAACTGCAATAACCATGAACACTCTGGCCGACGTTTCAGTGATGAGTTGTACTATGAGCTGACCCAAATATAACACACAGGAATGCTACAAAGCATCCACAAAATGTCCCTGGCTATACTTTCATTTATTTATTTAGTACATTTCTAATCCACCTAAAAACTCATAAATATGATGATCTTCCCCATTAATATTATGTATGTGAAACTACCTGTTGCAAGCTTGTTGATTACTTCTACCACTTTTATTTCATTCAGTGTGCACGCATTATTCACAGCCGTTTGCCAAACAAGTTCAGAACTCCCTATCTTGGCACCCAGTCTTCAGAAAGCGCGTTTCAAAATATTTGGCCTTTGGGAAAGCCAAAATTAATCAGCCTATGACCTATGAGCCCCTTGATTTCTAGCCCTTCTTTAATTCCTTTTCACTCTGTTCATTGCAGTCTGTGTAACTGTGAGAGAGAATGAGAATGAGGCCTGCAATGCTTCTGTGTGGAACATGAGCCACCCGATAGGAATTCAGCTACAATGCAGTGGTTTCCTTTTGGTCTTCTGGATATTTTGGCCCACAACTCCTGTCATCCCTGACCAGTGGCTATACTAACTAGGGCTGATAGGAGCTGTAGGCCAAAACATCTGGAGGGCTACAAGTTGCCCACCTTGGAGGCCACGTGTCCTCCTTTACAGAAGACGGTCCTTTATTTGAAGGCATCACCATCTTGAAGAGCTGCCCAGTCCATGAACTCTAAGAAGCGAGTTCAGGGGAGAACATGTGTCACAGTTGTCTATCCACTCTGGTGAGAGGTATTATATTCCTATTTAAATTATACTAATTCTTTCTAAATTTGCATCTATACATCTCAGTTAGGATATACAAAATGTATGGAAATCAGTGCCCTCTTTCCCCCTTCTTTGTTGGCAATGTGCAACTGGATGTCCTAGTCTTTGGCCCCATATGCTCCCCCCTCCCCCAGCACCTCACAGAATAATAAAAACAAAAAACAAACCACTAAGGGCAAAATCCTATGCATATCTAGATGGAAAAAAGGCCTTCATGCTGGCTGGGGCAGGCTGGTAGGCCTTTTTTTCTATCTAAACATGCATAGGATTGCACCTTAACTGAATAAAAAACAGCATACAACAAAGCTTTGGAGCAGACCGCATAAAAGGCATATTTAAACAAAATCATTTCAACAATCTTTTTGAAGGGTGGGAGGATAGGGGCTAAATGAACCTCTTGACAGAGGGAGTTCTAGGGCCGGGGCATCACCACTGAGCAGGCCCTGTCCCACCACTTACCAGGGCAACATTTGCATACACCTTTAAAAACTGTAGAGGGCTTTGCAATTCATCGAGGATGGTGAGGGGCAATGGGGCAGTGGTCAATTTTGAAGTGCGGGCACTCATCATGACACTCCCCATAACCAGAGGGAATAGGGAATACTGCTAATAAAAAAGTCCCAGTGCCTGTGGAACCTAGCTCCACTACATGACTGGCAAGGGGAATTATGCAGACACCCCCATAGCTCCTAAAGAGGCAGACCTCTGGAATCTCCCCCCAGACTTCTCCAACCTTCATTTTCTCACGAGGTTTGGTTTTGACAGGGCTGCATATCGGTTTCTGAGGTCAAATTCTTCAAATGTCGGAAATGCTTATTTGCAGAAGGAGACGGAATCTGGAGAGATGGCAGAGATCACCTGTCATGTCACTCACCATTTGCAGATGCTGCATAGCTTGATTCTCCCAGCAGGAATGCTTTTGACAGGAAATTGCATATAAATTGAAGTTGTTCAGAATAAGAAGAGAGAAAGGGAATAAGGTGAAATAAGACAGATGAGAAATCATGAAGAAAAGCTAGAGCTCAGCTGAAATTCATCTCAGACAGCCAATGGTTTTCCTGTCATACATTTTATCCTTCCTTCAGGCATGTATTGAAGAAGATTTGGCTAGAATTAGGGTGGTAGTGCTTAAAAAGGGATGGAGCATAGCTGGATTAAAACCTGTTTCCGCATAATGTGGCCATATGATTGTTTGCCATGAATGCAATTTGTGACACCTCCAATGTTCAATGTTCCAATATAAAAACTGCCAAAGGAGGGTTTACAAGTAGCATGATATGGGTCGGTTGAGACAGTAAACATTGTGGTAATGGTGAAGCAATCATAGGTCCTCTTTACTATAAATTCAGCACAGATGCACTCACGTGAAATTCTCATCACGTGTCAGCATAACAATTGCCACTATGTAGAGCAGGTATGGCCAACTGACAACCCACAGACTGGATCTGACCTACCGGACAAGTTTTAATCAAGGCTTTCTAATTCTTTTCCACACAGGTTCAATTGTAAAGAAAATATAATTGTTTCCACAAGTTCTGATATATAAAGCTAGTCCACCCTTTTGGATTTTGAATGTAATGGCTGAGCCAATGGCTACTTGGAGGTGTCATTATAGAACTTGACCACTGGTCAGGAGGCTGGTTATATGGACCAATACAGCTCCTGGACCATTGCCTGGAAAAGGTATACCCTGGAGAATACCAAAGTTGGCTGTCGCTAGAGTAAAGAGTTGAGGTTGATGGCTTGCTTTATTTCTGTGCTTCTTGGGTTGTATTGAACACATTATCTGATTCATTTCCCTCAAGCAGAAGCGGCCATTTTGAACAGTAGCATGCAAAACAGCAAGTTGTTCTCAGTAAGAGAAAAGTGTTTTGCCTCTTTAATCTATTGCATGATTTTCATACAAACTTAATCACCCATTGGCTCAATCAGTTCATCACACTGTAAGAAAATGTATATAGCATGACCTTTTCCTTTATTTCCATGATTTCTCAAGTTTTTTTTTTCATATTGTTGACTCTACACCAGATATTTCTCATACAGATCTGCCCTGCATTATTTTTCAGTACTGCTTGGATGGAGAAGTGAAGGAGCAATTTTTGTGCTTTATTCCAACTGACAGCCACACCAGAGAAAATTTATATAAAACTTAGATAAAAAACTGTCATCAGCATTCCTCAGAAGTACAATATTGACATCAAGAATTGCAGGGGACAGACATATGATAATGCAAGGAATATAAGTGGTTATTCTACAAACTCATGTAAAAAATATGAGCAACCGTGTTGCATTTATGCTTTGTGCAGGTCATTCTCTGAACTCAGTTGGGCAAAACAGTATGGATGATAGCCTTTATGCAGGGAAGGTGTTCAAATTTCTTGACACTATATGCTTTCTTTTCAGGATCTACTCACAGATGGAAAATACTTCAAGACAATATTGATCGCTGGTTCAAAAAACAGAACAAAACATCAAAGCTCATCTTGAAAAACCTATCACAAACAAGATGGTCCTGCAGAGAAGTTGCCATACAAACTCTTGTCATCTGTTATGATTGTATTTTGGAGGCCTTAATACAGATTGTCAATGATCCCAAAGAGAACGTAGTAGTTAAGTTAGAAGCAAACTCTTTGGTAAAAACAACAACAATGAAAACTGAAAACATTTGAAATATCTTTTATGGCAATATTCTGGCATAAAGTCCTTCACAGTGCCATTTTTAACAGCATTTTCTCGGCTCTTGTGATTTTATCCTCTCTGCTGTTTGTTTAAATGCTTGTTCTTAGGTTTAAGGCAAGCCCCACCAAAAGGGAGAGAAAGGCAGGAGATGTCAAGGATGTCCCACGCTTGTTATCTTCCTCCCGCAGGGAACCCTGTGCTCCACTTCCTCTGGGCCCCCCTCATAGCAAATCCTGCTCTTTGGGGGTTTAGATAATTTTTGCTCCCTCCTGGTGATTGTTAACCCTCCCCACAGCTGCATTAAAGTCTTCCTTTTCCTTCCAGGTGAGGAGAATTGCTCCCTGACTCATGAGGAGACCTGAAGCAGTGCCAGCTCCATCAAGGCATGGGCTGCACGAGATGACAATCTGGCAGCTGGCACCGCTTTGTTACAGGGGGGTCTGGAAGGACTTTGCTGGGGGGGGGGAGCAGATGTAAATATTTTCATGCCATGATATACGTGTGTATATCTCAGTGTCTCTAAAGGTGCAATTCTATGCATGTTTAGACAACTAAACCCTTACAAGCCCCAGCCAGCAGTTATTGTTTCTTTGATGCTTTTAACAAAGTTTTTCCTCCAGCCCTCACTGTTGGGAAGTTTCTTACAATGCTTAGCCTAAGTCTGCTTCCCTGCAATTTCCCACCCACTGGTTCTAGTCCAGCCCTCTGGAGCAACAGAGAACAACTCTGCTCCATTTTCTGCACAGCAGCCTTTCAGATATTTGAAGACCGAGGTCATGTCTCCCCTTAATCTCCTCCAGGCTAAACACACCCAGCTCTTTCAACATTTCCTCATAGGATTGGATTTCCAGAAAAAGAGGACGACTCAGGGTTTACACTTAGCCAGGTACTACCTTTGATGCTTTTAACAAAGAATGAAGAACAGCCTCACTGGTTGTTGAATCCCTCACAGTGACCTGTCAATGACCCTGACCTGGAACATAGGAAGTAGCCGAGTTATTCTGGCTGGGTTCACACAACACGACAACCCACACTCAAGGTTGAGTGTGGGTTGTTGTTCAACCATAGATTGTTGCTGAAACATGGGTTGTTGTGTTGTATGAATCCAGCTATGCTAACAAACCATGGTCAAACCATGGTTTGTTAACCATGAACAACCCACAAAGAGAAGCCATGGTTTGTGGTTGGGTTGTGAACTTTGGGTTGTTTGTGGTTATCAAACCATGGTTTGTTAGCGAGGCTAGGTTCACACAACACAACAACCCATGGTTCAATGACAACCCACACTCAACCTTGAGTGTAGGTTGTCGTGTTGTGTGAACCCATTCACTGAGTCAGACCATTGGTCCGCTAGCTCAGTATTGTCTGCACCAGCCTTCCCCAAACCTGGTGCCCTTCAGATGTGTTACATTACAACTCCGAGCATCCCCGAGCAGCCATGGTTAGGGAAGGCTGGTTTTCACAGGCAGGCTGTGGCTCTCCAGGGTTCCAGACAAGGGTAATCCCCAGCCCTATCTAGTGGTGCCAAGGATTGAACTGGGACCTTTTGCATGCAAAGCTTGAGCTCTACTGCTGAGCTAAGGGCCTTCCCATAAAGGTGGTACAACTCTTCACGGCCAAGTAAGGGTCACTGAAAAGCAGCCTGCCCCCACAGAGCCGAGGGCAGGGGTGGGCAACCTGCAGCCCGCCAGATCTTGTTGAACTGCAACTCCCATCGCCCTTGACCATCAGCCAGGCTGGCTGGGGCTGATGTGAATTGGAGTCCAACAACTTCTGGAGGGTGACGGGTTCCCCATCTCTGGCATGGAGCAAGACAACAATGAGCTGTAGCATGGGCATGGAGCAAGCAGTCCCACCCTGTTCCTGGGGATCAATCCAGGACTGTGTTACTTGCAGCTGCTGCTTCTGCAGTTCTTCTTTTGTAACAACAGTAATAGTCCACGATTTTTTTTGGTGACTGCTTCTCTCCCCCTCATCTCTAAATCCTGTGAAAGAGAGAGAGAGAGAGAGACATGGCACAGGACTGGCAGTTACACAATGCATTTTTGTGGCTGAATCTTTGAAGCTAGGTCTCCTTATGCTCTAGTCTGGCACTCTAACCCTTGTCGTGCACTGCCCCCTTCTTCTGATCCGGGTGGCTTCTGCATTTTGTTAAACCTTGCATTCCAGCGGAGTTTCCAAAGAACAGTGATGCATCTGCTTCGAGCCTGCATTTAGTCTTAGCACAGGGGGAGAGAGGGCCCATATACCTGACTTCCCCCACAATTGGGGGAACTCCAGCAAGGGCAGCTCTTAACGTTTTAAAAGAGAAAGAGGGAGGGAGGGAGGGAGGGAGACCCGGGAGGGCTTTTATTGTGAAAGGAGCCTCGACAAGTGCTCAGACCTCCCGCCCCCGCCCCCCTTGTCCCCTCCCTACAAGCCTGCCGGGGCTGGCAACTTTGAGCCCTCCGCGACGAAGTTTCCTGGCCGCTCACGAGCCTTTCTGCCTGCGGCGTCCGGCCACCTCGCCCGCTTGCACGCCTCCCGCAGCGCGCGTCTCAGAGCAGCGGCAGCGAGGGGAGATTCGCACCCGCGCCCCAGGCCGTCCCGCGGGGTTTAGCAACAGATCTGCAGGCTGGATTTCGGCAGGAGAGCGCGGCGGTGGGGGGAGTGGGGAGGGAGAGCGCGGGACTCGAACCGCTTTTTGAAATGATGAGCAAGAGGCTCAGCCTGCGAAGCGAACGACCCGAGTCCTCTGTGTCGGGGCCGGGGACGGCAGCACCTTGAAGAGGTAACATCTGGTTGCGGCTGTTCTTACCCGCAGAGAGAAACGCGGAGAAACACGCCAGATGTATTAATGGCTGAAGTTCTGGGCCGCCCAGTTGCTGCGGGGACGCTCGGCGTGTCTGGCTGCGGCCGAGCGGTGCTCAGTCTGAAGAACAAAAGCGGGGAGGGAACAGCGTCCCGGGTCTTCCGTTGGATGTGATGTGATGGTGGCCAAAGGACGAGAGCCGTCCGTCTGAAAATGGTAAGGCTGACTTGAGTGTTCTGTTTCTCCCATGCAGCCTAAGTGGGTTTACTCGGAGAAATAAGCCCCATGGAGTCCAGTGGCGTTTACTCCCACGTGAGTGTATATAGCACCTTCCATGGCGCCTTCCAGATGTGTTGGACTACAGGTCTCATCACCCCCAGCGAGTTTGACCATTCTGCCTGGGGCTGATGGGAGCTGCAGTCCAACAACATCTGGACAGTGGAGGCTGGTGGCTCCAGCGTCAGTGAGGAGGTGAATCCACACCGGGTTTCAGTCAGAACTCTAGAGGAGCTATCCATGGTGGACCTTGGATAGCTCCTTTAGAGTTCTGACTGAAACCCAGAGCGGATTCACTCACCCCCCCCCCGACATTGGAGCCATCGGCCTCCACTGTATCTGGAGGGCCACACGTTCTCCTCCTCTGTATTAGAGGCCTGTGGCACACAGCAGCTGTGGGCAACATCTCGGGGGGGGGGGGGCTCTGTTCTGCAGACCAGCCTTCCCGAAACCTAGCACCCTCCAGATGGGTTGGACTACAACCCCATCATCCCCAGACAGCATGGCCCATAGCCATGCTGGCCAGGGATGATAAGAGTTGTAGTCCAAATGCATCTAGAGGGTTCTGGGTTGCGGAAGGCTGGTGTATAAGATGGCAGCCGAAATCTGTTGTGGGCATTGAAGAAAAACCTGTCCACAGCAGAAAATGATAGAAGAGGAGGGCACGCTGATTCACAAAGGGCCTCCCGTGTTTCACACATGACAGTTCTCCATTCTGCATGCTTGGCAGCTCTTCCCACGCATCTTCCATGCATTCCTACTTTGGTTTCAGTGATCTTGCCTTGGATCCAGCCATGTGTCTCATTAACTCTCATTTGATATGGGGGACCTGTATTATTATTATTATTATTATTATTTACATTCCTATACTGCCCAATAGCCAAAGCTCTTTGGGCAGTTTACAAAGCTGAAATACATACATGTTCCATTTGTGCCCCATCCTTCATCCAATCAGGATGAATGGTTTGGGATTTGTGGCACCATGCAAAGAATGGAGCAGCAAGGCAGTGGAGGGAAAGCAAATGGTTCTGATTGTGGGGAGGGGCTCTGCTTCCATGGCACAGTGAGCATGATGTGTGACTATGGTCTTACTATCCCAGATGGTCACCAAACTGTTGTCTGTGGACGTTGGATCTTACTTTGGCAAAAAGGGAAACAAAACAAGGGTTTGTTCATTTGCGTGCAGGAGGTCCCAGGTTCGATCCTTGGCAGATCCAGTTAGGGCTGGGAGAGATCCTTCCTGAAACCCTGGGGAGCTGCTGGTGATCAGTGTAGACAATACTGAGATAGATGGACCAAGGGTCTGATTTGTGTCCTGCTTGTGAGTTTCCCATGGGCATCTGGTTGGCCGTTGTGCGAACAGAATGCTGGTGTAGATGGACCCTTGGTCTGTTCCAACATGACTCAGAATAAAGCAGCTTCCTATGTTCCTACTTTGTAAGAAAGCACATCACTGGTGTGGGTACGTAAAGAGGGAGATCGTTGGGAGGGGCACTAGGGGCAGAGCACATATTTTGTATGCAGAAGGTGTCTCGGGTCTAATCCCCAGTAGGGCCGGGGAAGACTTGCGTTGGAGACCCTGGGGAGCTGCTGCCAATCAGAGCAGATATTCCTGAGATAGATGGACCACTATAGATGGCTTGGTATATGTCCATTCTGAAGACTTGCGAGCACCACCTCTATTCTTTTGAGCATTACATACAGACATGGTGGAAAAAGAAAGTTGCACTGAAGCGTTGTTCCCCAGAGCTCAGCATGTTTGCTTTTGCATCCTGTATGTCTGGCACAAAAATGTCTGTGACAGATGATATTCCTGTGTTTGATTAACAACATCACAAAAGTAAGGACTCTCCAAAAGGGATGGGAGTTTCCAAAACTCCATTAAGCCACTGCCTTTCAATGCAGTGCTGTCCACTTACCCCATGAACGCACACGACAGACCCTTGCTCATACAGTGAGTGAAAAAATGGGTAATGCTTTCCTGAACATGCCAGTGAAGGAGGAGATGGTGCGTACCGCCTCTCGTTTATCATGGAGGTTTTGAAAGTTTCTGACTTGGGAGGAGTGGATTCTTCAGATTCCCTAGGCAAAGCTGGCTGGGGGATACTGGGAGTTGTAGTCAAACACCTCCGGAGGGCACCAGGTTGGAGAAGGGTACTCTAGGGCATTTTGGCAGCTATGGCAAGGTTGTGTTGGAATGCCGCCCATCCCCCCCATTCCCCAGCCAAAGGCATGATAGTCCAGCTTCATAGGCCTGAAGCAGCAGTGATGGCTGGTGCTTCAAAAAGAAGTCCCCATACCAGCCTTAAATGCTCCCTGCACACGCAACTTTAAAGAAATGTCCATGCAGATGTAATCTGACAGTAGTCATGTTCCCAAGAGCCCTGTGAAATATCATATTATTTTAGGTTACTGTTACTTGTATTTCTAGGCCAATATGTTATGCACTTTGATCCTACACTTCCTCTAAGGAGTTCAGGCAATGTACATGCCCACCCTCATTTTATCCTCACCACAATCCTGTGAGGTAGGTCAGGCTGAGAGACAGTGAGCTTCATTGGGTGAGCAGGGATTAGAACATGTGCCTTGCTGTTCTAAGGCTGGCGCACTATCCGCTACACTGCAGTGGTGCCAAACTGCCAGCGTGGAAAGATCCTTTGTGAATAAGCCCAGAGTATGTGGGCTTTATCTACTACAGGGTGGAGGACCTGTGGGGGACTACAGCTCCCATCACCCTTCACAATTTGCCATCCTGGCTAGGGCAGATGGAACCTGGAGTCCAACAATATCTGGAAGGGCCACTGGTTCCCTGACTGGTCCATTGCAAGGTTCTGCACATGTGTGAAGAGTTCTGTTCTTTGCCATTGTAGACATCTGAGCGTGATTTTGATTTTTAAGGGTCAGTGTGTTACTCTTGCCTTTTCCCTTTTGCCTATTTTCATACTATATTTTTTATATTAATGAATATTTATTATATTTTTAATTTGCCCAATAGCAAAATTTCTCTGGACAGATCGCGTAAAGCTAAAAGAATAAAATGCAATACAAAACAAAACAATAGAAGAAACAGTAGTAGAAGAACAGTGGAATAAGAACACCCCCCCCCCTATAAAATATATAAAATCAACCATAAAATCTAAAATGCCTGAGAGAAAAGGAAGGTATGACTCCTATACTTATGACTATTTTCTTAAGACTATTTTTTTGTGCATTCTCAGCGCATTAGCTGGCACGTTATCCCCAGAAATCTTCTAGGAATCCTTGTCCAGAATGTTGATTTGTAAGTTGATCTTCTTCCTCCTCACCTTTTGGCTGTTGGCCTGCCGTATTTCACAGTAATCCTTAGTACAACACAGGGTGGCACTCGTTGGCAAGGATGCCTAAGCATATCTGGTGCTGGATGTTAGCTAGACAGTGAGAAGCAAATACTTGAACAATAGATAATGTGGGAGAGTCTCTGGGAGGACAAGAATGCTGAGCCTGTTTTTCTTAGAGTGAGAGAATTGTAGTGCTTTCAGAAAGAAATGTGCAAGGCTGCACATTTGAGCACTGATGTAAATACGCAGTCTGCATATTAAATCAAGCCGTAATGTTCCTGGCGCTTTCAGTGGCAACAGCCCAGAACTGACCACAGCACACAACCGATACTTCTCCGTTGCTTCAGAAAGCACTCTCTAAAGTGGGCTTGTCATCTTGGTGCACAGCACCCATTCAGGGAATTGGATGCCCTGCCTGGCACATCCACGCTTTGCGGTGCAGTATTGGTGGGCTAAGTGCTTCCATCTGACAAGATGGGCTGACAAGAGCCAATGTAGGCTGTGCAGGGAGGGCAAGGTGGGGGATGAGACTTTTGCTCAGCAGTGATGGTGCAGAGGGTATTATCCAGGGACCCAGTGAAAGGAGGGCCTGTTCTCTATCAAAAGGATATCTGCTTGTCCCTGACACTATCAGTGCACATAGTGTGGGAGTCTTCTCCACTCCTGCTCCCATTTAGGTGCACCCAAGTCAAACAAAGGGGAGTAAACCACTCAGACCAAAACTTCAGTACAAATAAAGTCAGAACAACAACTATGCATGTTGCTGAATAAAAAATGGGGGGGGGGGACTGTCCATAGAATAATGCACTAGAATAATAATTCTTCTTTGTCTTCTTCGTCACATTGTTATACTGCCCCATTGCCGACACGCTCTGGGCAGTTTACAAAGATTAAAAACCATTAAAAATGCAATATACCAAGTTTAAAAACCATTTACATAAAAACACACAAACAGACAGTACATGCAGAGACAACATATATCTAAAACAACTTTAAGCAATTAACCATAAGACAAATCCAAGACCTGATTAAGCTCATCATATGCTGCCAAATGCCTGAGAAAAGTCTTGACCTGGTGCTGAAAAGATAATAATGTTGACACCAGGGAGACCTCATCGAGGAGATCTTTCTACAATTGGGGGGCCAACACAGAGAAGGCCCTCTCCCTTGTTGCCAACGTCCAAGCCCCCCTCAGTATTATATACAAATTAATGTACAAATTTATGATGAAATACACCAAAGTAGTATGCAATAGGTGTTGGTAAATCAGTTTTGCTTCAGACGAAAGTACAAAAACATCAAGTGACTAAGGACGCAATCCTATGCAGGTTTAGATAAAAAAAGTCCTACAACTCCCAGCATTCCCCAGCCAGGACTTTTTTCTGTCTAAACCTGCATAAGATTCCACCCTAAAATGATTGTGCCAAAAACAATTGATGCTGGGCAGATTAAGGGAGTTGTTAGGAACTTCTGGTATCTTTTAGAAGATATTCTTTGTTGTATAGGTGTCTCAGTGTTTGCACATAAAGGTCAGCAAAATCAAGGGGACATGCTGGTACATATGAAATTGTGGGGGGAAGTGATGTTCTGAACCATTGAATGTTATCTGACTGTGTCCAACTACCAATGGAACACAACCCCTCTCATGGAACAGGTTTTCCCCCTTCCCCCTTGCAGCTCTCCATGTGCTCGCCAAATCTGGAAGGTTGGGGGAGCCGCTGGAGTAGATATGACTATGAGGGAGTGTGTCTGTGGGTGCATGGGGGAAGGAAGGAGGGTAAGTGGAGGTCCCATTGCATGAGCGGAAGTCCACTTACATGATGTCTGATGGAACCCCTTACTTCCAGACAGTAGAAACATGGATATTAAGGATAAGAAGGAAATGAAATCTCTCTCTCCGTCTGCTGCGGAGGCAAAAAATAATATGCTCTTCCAACATCCTGCCCTAGGCAGTTGCCTACAGCCTCAAATGATAAGGTGGGTTCTGCTCCTAATTCATGCCGTTGTCTGAAAAAGCCTTGCAACATAATTTGAAAATGACCACAGCAGAGGTCCCAGGCCTGCGTGCGCAGTTGGACCATTCCCTCTTAGTTTTCCCAGCAGAAACTCCCAATTTGGGTCACTTCAGCAAACCGACAAAAACCACAACCCACTTTGTAACCTCTCTGAGTCTGAAACAAAAAAGTGGTGTGTTGACTCACAGAAGCAAGCCAGTCTGGGACGTGGGCCAGGGAAGAGCATGGAGCAAGCTTCTGTGTGTGTCTGTGTGGGGCCTTGGGATATGCAGCTACGTTGGAGAGAGCCCCCATCAATGCCCTATGAAAGGCGTTCCTGGGTGGCATTCTTGGGCATGGGCATGCTGGAGGCTCTCTTCTTTTCCCACTGTGGGTGCAAAAGCTGCTTGCTAATTGACAGTATCTTGCCTGTACATTGGTGCTTCTCTCAGCAGTGCTGGGGTGGGGTGGCTGGGGAGAGATGCGGGGAAAGAGTGCTGGAGACTAGTAGGCAAGCCCGCTCAAGGGGAGCTGAAGAAGAAATTATATTGGAACCATTGGGGCGCCACACACTGTTCTGGGTGCCTGTGGCCACACAGTCAAACTGACGTGCTCTGAATGTTGGATCGGGATATACAGAAAGTACTTCGTACGCGGTAAAGCTGAGATGTGGCTCCTCACTACATGCCAAATTTCCAGCTTAACCCCTTGGCTGATCCTCCCTAACACATTTTTGATAGGGCCGGGTCTTGATGCAACCTGGGAGCTCATGAAGCAATTGCTCATGCCATTACTCCAGAGGAATGGATCCACCCTGCATTCTTAACAAGCCAATTTGTGGGTGCATGGAGCTAGATGTTACACTTGATGTGTAGCTGCTGCCAAAGACAAGAACTGTTCTTTAGCTCTCCCTCTCTAGGACAGCATTCCCCAACCTTTCATCCTCCAGGTGCACCAGACTACAAATCCCATCATCCCCAGCTCTCAGGGGCAGTCTGGCGCACCTGGAGGGCACCATATGTGACTGATCTAGGGGAACAATGCGCATGTCCTGAGATCTAGTCTGCATTTACTCTCTCCTCTCCTCCAAGCGCTGGCCAGTTGTGTGGTGTCTGGGTGTGAATGGTTCTTGTGTGAATGGACTGTATGGAAGGCCTTTCTGCCTAAAATGTCTTGTGCCTTAAGCATATTAGTATAGATATTGTACATCTTCTTGGTCCTGTATCTAGAGTGGCCACTTACAGTTACCCAAAAGAGGAAAAGAAGGAGGACATTCATTTGCATTGAAATTTGTATATGCTAATTTATACGTACAGTTGCAATCACATTATTTGACCCCCATTGCAAATCAGATTTATTGTCAAAATTTACAGACTTCCAGCTGTTTGCAATGAACAAATCAAACAAAGCAATTGAAATAGCTCAACACAACGAATGCTTCAAGTGGTTTCCCCAAATTCAACTGAAAATGCAACTTATAATGACTTCTCCGGTCTGAAAAGTATTCAACCCCCTGAATAGAATCCCTCACAACAGCACAAATATGCAAAACTGGTGTTGTCTCAAGCACACCTGATGCAACTAATCAAGGGCTTCATTAGTTGCACCAGGTGTGCTTGAGCTGGAACACATGAAATACCTGAACTGGTGAGGGGTTTGTTGAGTGTCACGTTTGACTGCATGTTAGAAATATGGCTATGTCAAAAGAATGGTCCAAAAAGTTAAGAGAAGAGAACATCGCCCTTCACAAACAAGGAACAGGATACAAAAAGATAGCGAAGGCACTGAATGTTCCTACAGACACCATTGGAAGCATAGTTCGCAAGTTCAAAGGTAAAGGAACAGTGGCTACACTACCTGGATGGGGTAGAAAAAGGAAGCTATCAACGGCTGCAACCAGATTTCTGAGAAGGCAGGCTGAGAAAAACCCTCGAGTGACTGCAAAAGACCTGCAGCAAGACTTGGTGGCAACAGGCACTGAGGTTTCAGTGAGCACAGTATGGCGCGTACTAAACGCAGAAGGTTTCCATGCCAGAACTCCAAGACGTACACCACTACTGACCCAAAAGCACAAGAAATGTCAGCTCCAATATGCTCAAAATCATATAAATAAGCCACAGAAGTTTTGGGATTCTGTTCTGTGGAGCGATGAAACAAAACTGGAACTTTTTGGCCCAATGGATCAGCGGTAGGTCTGGAGGAAGAAGAATGAAGCATATGCTGAAAAGAACACTCTGCCTACAGTTAAGCATGGTGGTGGCTCAGTGATGCTCTGGGGCTGCTTTGCATCCTCTGGCACTGGAAACCTGCAGCGTGTGGAAGGCAAGATGGATTCAGTGAAGTATCAGGAAATCCTAGGAGAAAACGTCATGCCGTCTGTGAGGAAGCTGAAGCTTGGGCATCAGTGGACCTTCCAACAGGACAATGATCCCAAGCATACCTCAAATTCCACCAAGGCTTGGTTTCAGGAGAAGTCCTGGAAGATTCTACAGTGGCCATCACAGTCACCTGACTTGAACCCCATAGAAAATCTCTGGTGGGATTTGAAGAAGGCAGTTGCAGCACACAAACCCAAGAATATTACTGAACTGGAGACCATTGCTCATGAGGAATGGGCTAAGATTCCTCAGGAACGCTGCCAGAAGCTGGTGTCTGGCTATTCATCTCGTTTGCAGCAGGTCATAACAGCAAAAGGGTGCTCTGTTGTTGTTCAGTCGTTAAGTCGTGTCCGACTCTTTGTGACCCCATGGACCATAGCACGCCAGGCCTTCCTGTCCTCTTCTCTCTCCCGGAGTGTGCTCAAGTTCATATTCATTGCATTGGTGATGGTATCTAGCCATCTCATCCTCTGCTGTCCCCTTCTCCTTTTGCCTTCAATCTTTCCCAGCATCAGGGTCTTTTCCAGGGAGTTTTCTCTTCACGTTAGGTGGCCAAAATATTTGAGCTTCAGTATCTGTCCTTCCAATGAGCAGTCAGGGTTGATTTCCTTTAGGATTGACTGATTTGACCTCCTTGCAGTCCAGGGGACTCATAAGAGTCTTCTCCAGCACCACAGTTCGAAAGCATCAATTCTTCGGCGCTCAGCCTTCCTTATAGTCCAGCTCTCACAGCTGTACGTTACTAAAAGGGTGCTCTACTAAGTACTAAAGATGCTTGCCATGAAGGGGTTGAATAATTTTGAGAATGGAGAAGTCATTATAAGTTGCATTTTCAGTTGAATTTGGGGAAACCACTTGAAGCATTCGTTGCATTGAGCTATTTCAATTGCTTTTGTTTGATTTGTTCATTGTAAACAGCTGGAAGTCTGTAAATTTTGACAATAAACCTGATTTGCAATGGGGGTTGAATAATTTTGATTGCAACTGTATAGATGCAAATTTAAAAATAATTATTATAATTTAAATAGAAATACAATAATCTCACCATAGCGTGGAAGACTGTGACCTGGTGACCTGTGTGCCTGCCTGTTCGATTTGCTGTTGAGATTCTGACTGCTAGTGATGGGTGATCGTTCTTATGGTCTATGTTTAAACTGCAGTTGGATAGGCACCCCTTCAAATAGAGGATGGTCCTCTGTGAAAGAGGGCATATGGTCACCTTACAGCATATCCCAGCTATTGATAGATTTATAATCTGTCACTTCTGTAGCCACAAATTCCAAAATATGGCCATCTCTGTCAGTAACAATTTTAGTTTAAAACTAAATTCAAGCCACTCTGTGTCGCTCTCTGTCCCCCTTTCCCTCTTGGGGAAGTAAAACCACAGCAATGCTTTGAAGAAACATTTCCTTTCATGGGTTTCTTTGTTTCTTTAAAGTTGGCTAGACCTTAATTTTCAAGGCATCTCCACTTTTCCCCTAAGAGGTTAACAGCATCTGCAACAGGACGAGCACTTTGACAGTTGCTTTTAGTACTTGATGGTCTTATAGGCCCCTTCCAACCCTACTATTCTATGATTCTGTGATACCCTTTGGAGCTCAAAAGTGCCTCGATAAATTCCCCTCTGCAATTCTCTGCTTCCAGTCTAGGCTTAATAAATCTGCTTTGCATGCTGCCGCTTCCCCCTCATCCTTTGCAAAAAGACCCTTCAGCAGTATGGAGGGCTGCATGAGCGGCTCGGTGACTTTGCGGTGTTCATTTACCCTTTGGGATTCATTAGGCAAAGGTGTGCTGGGACGCTGCTGCCTCCTGACCCACTTTGCATGCAAATGTTGGCGTGGTCTAAGGAAGCAGTCAAAGCCAACCACGAAGGATGGTTATTAATGTTATGTTTTAGGGGCACTCAGGGGAAAAAGAGTGGAGGATACCAGCCCATCATTAGACATCTGAGCGGGAGATGCTGTCAGGGTACACTGCTGGGGCCTTTCAAGGTCAACGCAATGCAACCATAACCAGTGTAGTGTGTTTAAGGGTGCAATCCTATGCATGTTTAGACAGAAAAAAGTCCTACAACTCCCAGCGTGCTGGGATGCTGGGAGTTGTAGGACTTTTTTTTGTCGCAACATGCATAGGATTGTGCCCTTTATGAAACAATATTAAGACAATAAAATTAACCTTTAAAACAAACAAAATGATGCTAGCTCCTTCTCAGTCACCCCAGGACTTTGGTATTCATTGTCCACAATACCTGAAGTCAGGTGAACACTTACTTCTGTCTTGGCAAGTTGGAATAATGCCTGCCCCGTTTTCCTTCTATTTTAGGAAGTAAGAAAGAGCTGAAGCAGCATTCCCCAACCTGGTGCCCTCCAGATGTTTATGACTTCAGTTCCCATCAGCCCCAGCAAGCATAGCCAGTGCTTGGGAATGCTGGGAGTTGTATTCCAAAACATCTGGAGGGCACCATGTTTGGGAAGCATGAGCTAGAGGCTTGGGGGACAATGCAGTCCCATGTTGTGTCCTTCTTTTCTGCTTACACTGCCCGATGAACCCCTTCCTGCTGCCCGTCCGCAAGCAGTCCTTTCATGCAGAGAGATCAGCACTCATGCTGTGGTGCACATACAGGAAGACCTGGATTGGAACTGTATGTTGTTTTAGGGTCTTTAAAGCCAAAAATTCAGGAAAGACCTGGAACATCCCTGAGAGAGACAGCTCCCCGCCTACACCTCCCCACTCAAGGGTTGGAGTTTCTGGGAGTGTAGACCAAGTGGAAACCATTTCCTTCTCATTTGAGAGAAGTCTCTACTCTGAATTCCGCTCCTTTTCTTCTGGGGTATCTTAGAATCAGAATAATGGAAGAATGTACTTTATGTACACCTCAGGAAAAAATGGAAACCAAAACTGCTGACTTTTAAAAAATTTATTATTAAATTTATTAATCGCCCATCTGGCTGGTCACCCAGCCACTCTGGGCGATGTACAACATACCATAAAACAATTTAAAACAATAAAATTCTACCATATTTTTTTTTTTTAAATACCCTAACCCACCCCAAATGCCTGCCTGAACAACCACGTTTTTAATGCACGACGGAAGCTCATTAAAGAGGGGGCATGACGGAGTTCCCTAGGGAGGGAGTTCCACAGAGTGGGGGCCACCACAGAAAAGGCCCTCTCCCTCGTCCCTACCAGTCTAGCTGTCCTGGCTCATGGGACAGAGAGAAGGCCATCCGAGGCTGATCTTGTTAAGCAGCCTGTCTGGTGTTGCTGGAGGCGCTCCTTAAGATAGGCTGGGCCGGAACCATATAGGGTTTTAAAGGTCAAAACCAACACCTTGAATTTGGCCCGGAAAACAACTGGTAACCAGTGCAACTCCTTCAGCACTGGAGTGATGTGATCTCGCCGGCGGCTGCCTTTAATCAGGCGAGCCGCCACGTTCTGTACCAGCTGCAGCTTCCGAACTGTCTTCAAGGGAAACTTGTATGTTTCCCTCCAAAATGCCATTGAGGGAACCTGATGCTGTCTCTTGTGGGTAACATTACGCCCCCCGCCCACACACAATGTGTATATATATTTCAAATTCTTTGGAGGAAACTAAAAATCTGTATTTTGTTTTCTGGTGTTCCTCTTGAAAATTGGACCTTAAAAATAGAAAAGCCCTTTTCTTTCAGAAAAACAAATAATTAAGGATGCTGTGACAAAACGTTAGGAGATATACAGTGGCTTTTGAGGCTGTTAGAGTCACATCTGGTAATCCCATCAAGAAAGAAAAATGTAAAACAAAGCTGTGTTTGCTTCTGCACTGGCTTTTTAGGCTGCAGACCTGTTGCCTGGGAGCAAGGATATTGGATTCAATGGGACTTACTTCTGAGTAGATATATCTAGGCTTGTGCTGTCAGTCTGGAATTGCCATTCTTCACTCAGCTGCTGCTGATGGAGAATCCAGACATCATTGCCAAGCAATTGCATTCCAGTGTATTATGTGTTTCCATCCTCTCTATCCCCTCCCCCCGGCACCCAGCCTGATTTATGATGATTTAACAAAATCCATACAGCCCTACCTATCACCAGTGTTGAAGTAAGATATAACTGCCAGTCTGATCAGATTCTGTATACGGAATAGGAGGAGAGCATCTTGTCCTTTGCCTCAGGCAGCAAAGTGTCTTGGGCCTGCCCTGATGGACAGACAAAGCACTATTGAGACTTTTCAGGGCTACTATGCTCTTATGTAGAAGCTTCCTCTGGATGGAATAGGTTCCCCTACCTCTGATTGCTTCCTGTTCAGCATGGCCTGACATTACTATTGAATTAGAATTAGTTCCTGTTCTCTGCAGATAGGGTGGTGGTAATTACTTCTCTCATTATCTTTTCCCTTTTCTTTGTTTTATAGCAAAACTGTGCTGTTTTGCAATAAAAGGGGAAAAATGAGAATTCCTCCTTTGAACATACCTTTATTTTTTCTGTTGTGTTTCCATCAGTAGTGGGACTGCCCCATAACTGTTAGTACAGGTAGGTAAGGTAGCTGATATGTATTAAAGGCAATGCATATCTATTAGTCTGAATATCAGCATGATCACACACCTTCAGAAAACCTCCCAGTAGTGGCTTCGGCAAGGAGGGGGTGAGCACTGATCTTATTTATTCCATTTATTTATTTATAAAATTTTGTAGTTAGCTCTACAAGAAAAAATGCCCAAGGTGGCATGCAAATCTTAGTGCAAATTAGCATCCCCATCAAGTGAGTTTGTTGTTAACTTCACCACAGGATCCTTAAGCAGAAAAAGATCATGTAAAGTGATCACCTGAGCACTATGAACATACCCTGATTTAATGGAATCCTGTTGGAATACAGTCTTTTAGAAAAAAATGTTTTCAGCCATTTGTTTGGCTTTCCAGACAGTGGGTTGGATCCAGATTTAGACATGTGTAACTAGGCTAGTGGAAACGGACCTTACCTCCCCCCTTCCCCACTCAGCCCCTCCATCTCCTGAAAATGCTATACCGAGGGTTGGGGGGATCTTGCTGAATGGGGTCAACTGTGGTGCGGGAGGAGGGGAGAAGGAGGGATCCGCCCAAATTGGGCAGAGACACCTTCCATCAACAGAAGTCAGATGCTGCATCCAACCTAAAGTGTGGCCCATCACACCCTGGCCAGTTACAGCTAGTGGCCAGAGCACTCCCACAAAATGTTCCTGAATCATATGAATTTGCTGTGTGGAACAATTTTTATGCTCTTCCTGATATAGCCAAGTTTTCCCCAGTCTTTCTCCACATTTGCTTTTCTCTTTGCTGGGCTAAATCACTGTGCCAATACTTTGCGAAGAACAAATTGGAGAGAAAGAGAGAGAGAAAAAACCCAGAAGATTTCTTTGCATTCAGAAGGAAACAATGCTAGAGTTATGAACCATTTCCAGTCCCTCAGCCCATAATGTTTGAGAAAAGATGAGAGAATGGGTGAAATTTTAAAGCGGTTAATATCAAGCAAGCATGGCTTGTCGAAGAGTGTTTATTTTTTGAAGTGATATATGTTGGCTTCTGGGATTAAAGCTGTGGTTTTGAAATGACAGCAGGCGTTGCGTCTGGGTGAAAAGCGTCCTTCGCATGAATCACAGACTGCCGGGAATATGAGCTCGCTGCAGGCGGAAAGATTTATCGTGCAAGGATGAGGATTGCACGAAGAAATGACTCTTTTTCTCCCAGGCCAAATCTGCAAAATATTATAGTTACACTCTGAGCTTGTTTGAACAATCTGCTCCGTACTTGGGGCAGGAGTCAGATCACCTCTTCCTGCCCTGCTCATCAGGTAGACAGGTCCTGCCTCGAAGACCCCTAAATATCCATGCATGGGTGCTTTGAATAGATCCTAGGCTGAAACGGCACAGTCAGTTCAATGTACATGGGGTATCAGCCAGAGTGTGCAGACATAAATATTTCGTATTTGATTGCCTATGCCTTGGATCTCCAACGTGATGCCTGTGGGCTCCAATGTGCCAACGGAAACCTCTCTTGGCATTTGCCGGGCTCCCTGCCCCTCCTGATTTTTATTTTATTAAGGTCTTTTAATTTTAAACCATGAACTTGGAGGCTGGTGTGCTGCAAAGGGATGGGCTGCTCTCCAGGGCCATCTCCATTTGGGTTCAAAAGAATGGTGTTGTTTTTTGACCCCACCTCTTCCTTGTACTTAGGTTCTTGGGCAAGTTTTTCTTTAGTTTCACCTGTTGATTTCTGGGAAATGAGTGTTTTGTGACTAGCCCTGCCCACCATGGCAGCCATTTTATGAATGGGCAAGCCCCCCCTCAACAGCCATTTTGTGAGAGAATCCATGACTTTCTCTCAAAATTCCAAATGTGCCCACCAAATCAAAGTGTTTGGGGATCCCTGCACTCTCCTGTACTCTAGCCTTCCCCAACTTGGTGCCCTTTTGGCTCTGGCTCCACTTACTGCTGGCTTCAGCCCCACCCACCATCATGTGGCCCCTGACAGATATTATTCCAATGGAGGCTGGTGGCTCCAATGTCAGTGGAGCGGTGAATCCACTCCAGGTTTCAGTCAGAGCCAGTCAGAACTCTAAAGGAGCTATCCAAGGTGTGCACCTTGGATGGCTCCTGTGGAGTTTGGACTGAAACCTGGAGTGGATTCACTGTCCCACTATATTACTCCCAATGGCCCTTGACAGAAACAAGGTTTCCTACCCATGTGAAGATAATACTGAGCTTGATGGATCATGGCATGACATTTTTGTATTGTGCTTGGTTTTATTTTTGTAAACACAATACAATCTGTTTCAGTAATAACCATCCCTCGTTTCTAAGCTCTCTTAGTCACTGGCTCCATCTTGACTTAGGTCTGGTTCACATACTTGATTTCAACCTCTATGCAGCCTCTTCAGGCTCCTGCACACCTTGGAATGGATGTGGATGAGTTCAGGTTGATCACATGGTAGCCTTGGCCAAATGGGTGAGCTATGCTTTACCTGCAGGGAATTATTCATAGGAATGTCGGATGGTGCCTTATACCAGGTCCGACTATTGGTGGCCCCCCGGGGCTTCTCCAAACTGAATTCAGCCCTTGGGTTGAAAGAGATTTGTCACCTCTAGCCTATGCTGACTGGCAGTGGCTCTCCAAGGTCTCTGGCAGACGTCTTTTTGCATCACCTGATCCTTTTAACTGGAGGTGCCGGGGATTGAACCTGGGACCATCTGCATGCAAAGATGCTCTACCACTGAGCTATGGCCCCTCCTCAGGGAACATTCCTAACTTCTAGATAGGCGGATGCCCTAGCTCTTGGTTGCTCATGCTGGCAACCCAAGCTGTATGTATGGGTTTTCCACTGGGTTGATTTTTAACCATAATATAAAAGTGTCATCTTCCTTTGTCAACATGGCTGTGACACAGGGATCTTGAGGAGGGGATAGGTGTGGAAAATGCTTATCCTGGATTTTTTATTTATTTAGTACATGTATATCCCATTTTCCGTTATGGAGCTCAAGGAAGTGTACATTTTGTTCCAATGCGCTCTCCCATCCAGGCACTGACCCAGCCCAGACCCACTTAGCTTCAGTAAGGTAGCTGCATCATGTGCCCCCAGACAACACCCATAGCTTGTAAAAGCAACATTGCTTTTTCAGCTCATCATCACCACCACCGCCGCTGCCGCCGCTGCCAGCCCTTTCAGTTTCTGATATTAAGTGCCAGAACCAACACAAGAAATGTCCTGTTTAGATATATTTATTTTTTGAGAGGGAAGAGGGAATATGTGTCTTGATGAATGAGACATGATTCTGATCCTAGAGCCAGAGGGGTTTCCAGCCCAGCCTTGCCACATCCAAACCAGGGCCAAAGAGACAACATTATCTGGGGCTGAAGACTGGCGATAGTTTTCATAGGGGAGGTGAAGGCAGTATTTATTTATTTATTACATTTCTATGCCGCCTGCTAGCTGAAGCTCTTTGGGTGGTCACAGCAATTAAAACCATAAAATACAGCATGATAAAACACAATATAAACATTTAAACATTTAAAACTACGCTATAAGACCAAAATTAAAATAAAAACCAAAATAGCTGTTTTGGTCCATAGAATAATGCAATGAAAGCAACACTGAGGTCAGGGAATGGGGACAGACCCTGTTATCATCTGTATTAATCTGCCTCCTAATAGATACCTGCTTCCATCAGAATTTAACACATACAGTTACATCTTTTAGACAACGTTTTGGCTAGACCAGATGAATAAAACAGATTTAGTTGCATATCTTCTGGGCTGTTTTCCTCGTGCACTTCCAAACTTCAGAAACGTTGTGCAGAATCTGTAACTGAATGCAGAATCTGGATTATGGAGAATCTTGGGGTTTGTTTCAACATGATCAACTCTCAAGAATGCAGAGACATACTGAAATACTTGGCTACAACCTTGAGGTTGTAGTTTTAAACAGCTGATAGTTTTAAACAGCCCTGATCCAGAAGTGGGTATGTTCCAAATCATCATAGGCACTCAAGTCTGCCTGACTAATTCACCCTGTTGAGCCCCTGTAGAGCTTTGTGATTTGGTGTTGAGAGAACCTGATGTGTGTAAGAAGTGAGTAGGTCTGTATGCAAGTAGGAGGCCAACAGCTCCGGCACTTCGCCACTCATGGATCTGCTGGAGAGAAACGGCTGCATCCTGCCTGATCTCAGAGGATCCAGTTGGGGGTAAGTGCTGCAGTATACAGCAGCAGGCTAGAAGCCTTCTCTGCTAGTAGATCTACTCATGAGTAACTGTCCCAGTAATTCCTATGTGGCACTTTTCAGTGCATGTACTCCATGTACCAAAAGAAGAAGAAATAAGGCAATTCCCAGGCTGAAAAGAGGCAAATTTGAGAGATCTTGTCCTTTGTTGTCCTAGGAAGAAACGGGCAAATGTAGACACAGCTTTAGTGATGTATGTATACTTTATAAAGGAAAGGATATGCATACCTCTAAAGAGACCAGAGGAGGAGCAGACAAGGAAATTAACAGCAGATTTTTGGCATGGCCCCTCTTCATAATTTATGTTGGTTCTGTTTTTCATGATGCAAGACCAAGTTTACAGCAGAAGTCATGGACAGACTGCATTACAATAATAAGGAGGGACCTAGAGGGGAAAAAGGTACAGATGGAGAAAAGAAGACACTAAGGTTGGTCTGGAGTTCATGCAGGTAGGATTGCTAGATCCACAGTCCCGAAACGGGGCACTGGAATATGAATGTGAATATCATTCAAAGCAGCAGAGTGAAGTCCTAAATCCCATGCCAAGGCTTCTGCTGTGCTTCTGGCATTGGCTAAGCAGCGTCTCATTGTATAGTCTTTGGCTGGAAGTTCTCTTCAGTCTTTAGGTTTGGGGGGGGGGCTGTCAGAAGTTTTACAAGGCCCATGAATGGGGCTGCAGTGGCATGTTTGGAAAGGGTTAGTTCCTGGAACCCTGCCAGAATCTGCTGAAAGAGAAAGGAGCACCTAGGCATTCACTGGGATGTAAAGATGGCTTCAACATAACCTAAGCCTGCCTCTGTATTATGCTGAGCCAGGCTGTTGCATACTAGGAACCTTTTAAAATTATTACTGGCCTAGGGCCCCACCAGCCTTAATTTGGCCCTGAATGAAAGTGAGCCTTATAGTGCCAGGAGGTCCAAGAGAGGTGCCAAGAAGACCTGTAGGATTGCCAAATGGCCGGAGGTGGGGGAGAGACCACAGCCCAGATGGGTTTTGGTTGCTTTTGCTTTTGAACCAGTTGCCAGAAAAGCAAGGGGCAAAACCAGTCCTGTTCCAGACGTCAGGCCTGGCATCAGCACCTGGCATGAGCGATCAAATGCCTGGGCCCACGTGACATGACACAGACTCTGCAGCCACGCCCATTGGTTCCCTGCTTGGCATTGCCACCACCACCACCAGAGGAGCCAACTTGCTGCTGCCAGGAATCACTCTCCCCACTCCCCAGGACATGCTTACCCAGCAGGTGGTGCCTTGGGGTCCGAGTCAAGTGGCTGTTCATCTCCGATCTGCAGTGGGCAGCCACCATTTTAGATTCTGCACACAGCAATGCCTGAGGTTGATGCCGAGCACTGCATTTTGGGGAATCTGAGATGATGGCCGCCCACCACATATTGGAGCTGCGTCGTGGCTTGGCTCCCATCCAAAGTGTCATTGCCACCCACCGGGTAAACATGTCCAGGAGTGACTGGCAGCAGTAGTCAGGGGTGTTCAGCGGTGGTGGCAGCAATGTTAGGTGGGGGCCCAAATTGGGGTGGGTGGCACAATGCAGAGGGCCCCTAAGTCTGCTGCTTGTGCTGCCTCATATACCCACTCCGCAGCCATTTCACAAAAGTTGTACATCTTTGCTAAATAGGCATTATGTTTCATCTCTAGCCATGCTGGAAAGTAAGCATTAGGGATGTTGGAGAAATCTGCAGCGGATTCAAATGAATCTGGATTTCTATGAATCTGACCTGCAGATTCTACAGCAGACCAGATTTTTCCAAGTCACACAGCTTCTGAGGGCTTGCAGAATAGTTTATCACTTGCGGGGGGGATTTGTGCTAATTCTCATTAGCACGAGTGTGCATTTGCGTTAATGCACACCTGCGGAAATGTGCATTAGTTAGTGTGCATCTACAAATGTGTATTAGCACATATGCACAAGTGCACAGTAGCTCTAATGTACACTTGCACTTATGCATGAGCGCTAACGCAAATTAGTGCAAGTAGAACAAAATTCTGGTTTAAAAAATCTGGTTCTGTCAAGGAATGGACAATGGAATGAAATACACCTGACAATTTGCGGAACACGGACAGGACAGATTTAACAAAATGATGCACATTGGGGCAAAATGTACTAACCTGACGTGTACACTGAGCTGACAGTGGCTGACTTGTGGGGCTGTGTTGGATAGTGAAAACTTCGATCCATTGTGAGGCAGATTTGAGAAAAGGCAAATTGCTAAGGATTATTTTGAAAGGGATCGAAATGGAACCTGCCCTTATACAAAGCTCTGGTGCAGCCACACGTGGAAGACACTGTACAGATCCATTTGCTCCATCTCAAAAAGGATATAGTAGAACTGAAAAAGGGGGCAGAAAAAGACAATCAAAATGATAGGGGGATAGACCCCTATAAGGAAAGGCTACTATATTTGGTTTTTTGTTTTTTTTTAAGAAAAGCAAATAAATGGGGGACAAGAGTGCGGTTTATAAAGTCATGGTGTGGGAAAGTGGACTGCTAGAGAGAAGCTTTCCTTCCTTACCCATAATACTAGACTTGGGATCATCCAGTGAAACTGATGGGCAGCAGATTTGGGACAGACCAAAGGAAGTACTTCTTCGTACGGTGCGGAACTCACTGCCAAATAATGGCCACTAGCTTGGATGGCTTTAGAAGGGGATTGGACAAATTCATGGAGTGGCTGTGTGGAGCCTCTATGTTCAGAGGCAGTGAATGGCAGTCCCTGGGGAGCAACAGCAGGAGAATGGCTCTTGCCCTCACCTGGGTGGCCGCTGTGGGAAAGAGGATGCTGGACTGGCTGGACCGTTTTGTCTGATCCACCTGGACTGCTCTTAGGTTCTTAAACTGCTAGGCCCTGCCCCTGAATTGACTGGAGCCTGCTGGACCTCCTCAGACCAGCTGGGCTTTGTCTCTTGATTTCATGCCCAGTAGGGCAGCCATGTGTCCTATTTTACAGATAACACTCCTCCATTTGAAGGGCTCTTTGAGGACCATCTTCTATTTGAAGGAATCCTCTATTTCGGGGTGGACAACTTATGGCCCTCTGGATATTGTTGAACTGCAGGTCCCATCATGCCTCACCATCGACTAGAGCTGATGGGAGCTGCAGTCCAGCAACATCTGGAGGGCCACAAGTTGCCCAGCTCTGCTCTGTTTGATGGGCTGTATGGTCCATACATGGTTCAAAGTTAAAGCACCGTAAGAAAGGAGCACAGGGGCCTTGAAGTGGCCCATCAACACTCAGCAGCCTGAGCAAGGCAGACAGCTCACCTGGTCACGGTTTTCCCCACTAGCGTGAGATATATTGTATTTCTCTTTAAATTGTAGGAATCATTTCTACATCTGCATCTATACCTCTAAATTAGCACATGTGGTTTATGCAAACCTCTCTCTTTTGGGGCAATGGGTTAAGCGGCCACCATAACTCTCAGACTCACTTTGTACTTTATCCCTATGCCCCACTTAAGATGCCAGAAACCCAAGGTTACTTGCCAAGTGGGCCTGAGGAATCTTGACTGCCCCACAGTCCTAATGGCTCTACCAAATGCTAGCACTAATGGCTTTACCAATGGCTCTAGTAGAACTTCAGATGCCCAAAGGCTAAATTAGAAGTACCAAGGAAAGGGTTTCTCCCGTATCAGTAATGAGGCTTTGATGGCTAAGAGCTTCCAGTGGCCACTGTGGGAAGGAGACTCTTTGTACAGTTCCATGTTTGTGTCTTCAGTGTCAAGGGAAAATATGTCCCTTCTGCTTGCTCTCTTACAAGAATTTACAAGGAAATTATGTTAGGCAAGGTTTATATTTACTGAGCACACTGGCCTCGTGCTGCTGCATAACCACATACAAATATCCTGACCCCAAATTATAAGAAGGCAGGGATCCAGGTTTCTCTGCATCAGATCAGGATGGGGTGGGGGAATCATCTGTTGAGGCTTCATGCATGTATTCTAGCCATAGCTACACAAGACACCTGAAAAATCCACCTGTAGTTGCACACTTCTTTAAGTTTTTCTGGTTTTAGAGCAGGCATGGGGAACCTCCAGCCCATGGGCCGGATACAGCCTGTGGTGGTTCCCCTCTGGCCTGCCATCTTCTTCAGGCCCCACCCTTTCTCCCGGTAGGGAAAAGCTCTTCTCTTCCACCAGCAGCTGATCCGAAAGAAGAACTTTCCCTTGCTGAGCACTGAAAAAGGCTCCCTTTCTCAGCACTCAGCACGGGAAAGCTCTGACTTCCAAGCAGCAGATGGGAGATAAGGGCGTTTCCCTGCCAGAGAGAGGGGGCGGGGCCTTGTGAGGAAGCTACTGAGTGATTCAACCCTGCTTACTTCTGAGTAGGCTTCAAATGGGTAAGAATCCCATTTGACCCCACCCACTCTGCCTTTAGCCACACCCACTTTGTCTTTGGCCCCACCCACAGATGGAACGCAGCTCCTAAGACCTTTCCCAGAGCTAGAGTAAAAGCTGTATTAATGATATGAGTCCGAATGCAGATTGAGGGGGAGCAGGATTGCACCCTCCTGTGCTCGCTGGCCACACCCTGCCTATGCATATTTAGTGTAAGGTCTGAAAGAGCTTATGTGCCTTTAGGCCCTGTCTGTGTGATTGGGGAGCTCACCTGTTCAAAATTTTTCAGTGGTGCAGGTGGACGCTTCATGAATACAGTTTTTATGTGCTTAGGCCCTTTCAGGCTGTGAAGGTTTGAGGCCTACAGAGGCAAGGTTTTTTAAAAAAAATCTGGCCTAGAAGCCCGGGTTTTTTTGTTGGGAGGGGGTAACCCTGAGAAGAGTAGTTTCATTTCCGCAGTTAGTTTCATTTTCCTGAATTAGGTTTCACTCCAGGTTTGAAATGGTGCTTTTGGTTTTGGGGGAGGAGTGGATAAAAAAGGGAGAGAGAGCCATTGAGAGACAGAGAGGAAAACCAAAGCATGAAGAGAGAGCAGGAAGTAGCAGACTGGAAAAATCTAAGTGTGGCTAGGGTAGAAGAACTTGTCTTTTTGCAACCTTTATTTTCTCTTAATGCCTTTTGTATCACCCTATTCTGTAAATAACTTCAGTTGCAATTTGCTTGTTTTAATTTACGAATAACCTGTCGTGGTTAACACTCACCCCACTTTATTGGGAAAGGGAAGTTAAACGAAAGAAGGTGGGACTCCTAAGGAGGCAAGAGATCCTTAAGGAGTTGCTCGGGGGGTCCGGGTCATAAGGGGAACTCCAACACAGGCCTTATGGAATGCACGTGGGGCAGGGGTAGTGGCTGCACCTGGACACGATCCCATTCTCCCCTCTTCGCACCCCTCTGCCTTGCAGGAACAGATAAACATCTGAAAAGTGCTGTGATGCAGTGGAGGCTGGGGGCTCCAAAGTCAGTGGGGCAGTGAATCCCCACCAGGTTTCAGTCAGAGCTCTAAGGGACCTTGCGAAGCACCTTGGATAGCTCTGTTAGAGTTCTGACTGAAACCCAGAGCGGATTCACCATCCCAGTGACATCGGAGCCACCAGCCTCCACTGCTGTAATAGTGAAGACATGGGGGCCATGGTTCAAATGTTGCCTGTACTGTGAACTCACAAGAGCACCTTAGCCAAGAAACTGGCAGGGGAAGCCGGTGGCTCCAATTTCAGTGGAGCGGAGTTTCCGTTCTGGGTTTTAGTTACAACCAGTCAGAAGTCTAAAGGAGCTATCCAAGGTGCTGGACCCTATCTCCAAAATGGGCCCAGCACCTTGGATAGCTCTGTTAGACTTCTGGCTGGTTGTTACTAAAACCCAGAAGGGAAGCTCTGTCCCAGTGAAATTGAAGTCATTAGCTTCCCCTGGAAACTAGCTTTCAGCTTCAGCCCTCACTCTGCAATATGATGATACTAATACTGGCCTACTTATGGGGTTTTGTAGCAATTGCGGGAAAAGTGGATAAAAATCTCTTTTCAATTAAAAAAAAATCATGTGCTGTGACAGCGCAAACCTACATGCATTTGCTTGGAAGCAAGTCCCATTGCAAGTGGGTTGGATCCAGGATTTGCCTTCCATGAGAGGAAGGGCTCCACGCCTGATTTGGGGGGATCCCCCCTTCGCCTCCACAACTCACCCCATTCAGCAGGGTCTCCTGACTCTGTGCAGCATTTTCAGGGGGCCGGAGGGGCCACCATGGGAAGGAGGGGATGAAGAAGTCCACTTCCATCAGTGGAGTTGATCCAGTGTAAATCTGGATCCAACCCAGTGTGTTTAGGACTGCAGCCTAAAGCACTATATAAAATTTATATTATAAGTGCTAACTGTTATAACAGATCGTGCTCCTAGGGGAACACTTCCTCATGGGCAATACATTTTCTTTTTGCCTGTACAACATATAAAGAAATCCTTTGAAAATCTAACCCACTGCGTGTCTCCGCACACATACAGACATATGAAACCAGAAATCTGCTTGCTTGCATTGCCCTGCTGGCTGGTTTCCTGATTCTCTCTAGTTCTTATTCAGTGGAGTAACCACAAAGTTAAAGGTAATATGGGAGAATATATCCCTTGGAGGAGAAGTGGAAGACAGTGTTGCCCTTCAACCTAAGGTATGCTTTCTTACATCATTATTGCTGTAGGGCAGGGGAAAGCAACGTGGTACTCACAGGTAACAGCGCACCCCGACACCTTTCTTGGCACCCACCAAAGTGTCCTACTCCTCCCACTTTATTTTTTAATTAACACATTTTCTTACCGGCAGCTGGGACTGCTGTGAAATAGATTTCTGTTGGTGCTGAAAATTGTGGGTTCAAAGGGGTTATTTGGTGTGTTAGGGCTCACACCCCACCAGTGCCTTGTACTCAGTTTTGGGCAGGTCACATGTCCCTTGCTTCACCTCCCATGGCAGCCATTTTGTGGTGGTGCCCAAGTTTCTCAAATTGCCAAATGTACCCACTGCCTAAAAAGGTTTCCCACCTCTACTGAAAGGTGTAGTGGAGAGGGGAAGCAGGGAAGTATAGCTCTAGGACTTTTTAATTTTTTTTTAAGAGCATCAGGGTAATGGACGGATCCTTCTTGCTCTGACAAGTAAATGGGGTAACAATAACACTTTCAAGGTGTTTCTTTTTACTATTGTTTGTGACAGATTAGCATGTAGGAACTTGGAGGATGAGGCAAATAATCAAGCAGAGACTGAATACATCTTTCCTCTTCTTTGTTGCAGACTCTATTTCATGCTGGTAGTTTAAATGTTAATACTTTCTCATGAAATTGTTTATATTTCTGATTAAAAGCTAAAGGTTGAATTTCAGCTGGCTGAAGAAGAAGCCTTTGTTAAATGCGCAGTCAGCAGTTCTGCACCGCTGAGTTAAATGGCGCTTAGTCCCAAATAACTATGGACAGGATTGTAATCATGCCCCATAAAGTTAGGATGCTACCTAACTCCTAAGTGGGGCTGCTAGCACTACCAGTCAAGAGACGTTGTGCAGCTATTCTGTCTGCCCCTCCTTCACAGATTTTTTTGTGGGAAGAAAAAAGACAGAAGCAGCTATGGGTAAACACAGGAGGAGTTACAATTCGAAGACTACATCATCTGGCCCCCCCATCAAATTCTGTGAACGAGGCAGGGCGATCGCACAAGAAAACACTTTGTCTGGAATTACACTTAATTATGAGATTTTATTAGTGGTTGGTTTGTTGGTTTTGGATATCTGTGTTTTATGATGGAATTTTAACCAAAATGCATGCATCGTCGAGTATAAGGAAAGTGTGCTATAAGTGTATGTACGTGTGTGTGTGTGTGTGTGTGTGTGTATGTATGTGTGTATATATATATATATATATATATATATATATATACATATATATATACATGCAAACAATCACCCTCCCCCAACCCAGTGCCTTCCGTATGTGTTGGACTACAACTTCCATCACCGCCAGCCAGAATGGCCATGGGAGTTGTAGTTCAACACATCTGGAGGGCACCAGGGTGGGGAAGGCTGATATATCTAACCTGGGGTTGTGACTGTGGGTTCTCCTTGGGGTTTGTGGCTACAGGGGTTGTCACGCTGAGCTCTTGCCATTCACCATTTACCGCTACACCGTTGCGTAGGAGTAGGGAGTTTCCCGTGGCTGCGGTGGTGAGATTGTCTCCATGGCAATCAGGAGAGCCTTGTCACAGATCACAGAAGGATTTATTGGTGGACAACTTAACCCTTTTACAATAGGCCCTTTGGGAATAAGGCATAGGTAACCCATGCTCTCTTCATCTCTGGTGATGCACTCTGTGTGGGACTGCCTGTGAGGCGGGAAAGCCATTTGCTTTGCTCTGCTCCCAAACCAGAGGAACTCTCCAAGCATTGGTAACTGGGTTTGCATGCATTAATTCACTCTCACCAACCCAGGGCCCTCCAGCAGGTATGCTGGACTACAACTTCCATCATCACCCAGCCAGAGCTGCCCTGGTGACTGTGGGTTATGGGAGTTGTAGCCCAACACATCTGGTTGGGGCAGGTTGGATTAACCCCTTCCTTCAGCCTCCCTCTTCCCGTTCCTCCGACTGCTGTTTTTGGCCACTGGCGAAATTTGGATTGTAAGCTCCTCTGGTCCTGGGTGGGAGCTGTTCTTTTTTGCTTATATTACTCAGAGCGCTTAGGGTGGCCACTTACGCATCGCCAAAAAAGAAGGCAAAAGGGGACACAGGTTTGCATGATGCACAGTTAGTCACAGTTCCTATAATTTAAGTAGAAATACAATAAAACTGACCATGGTGGGGAGGACTGTGACCAGGTGAGCTGTGTGCCAGCTGAGGCAATTGTCTTGGTGCTAACTTAAAACTTGCAGACTTTTCCTCTACTCCCAAGGCATACGATGGGCTTCTTAATTCAGTTGTCTTATTGTGACTTGGTACTTTATTGTTAATTGTTTTTCACTGTTTCAAATTGTTTTACATTTTTTGTATGTTTTAATCCATCTTGGAAGATGCCTTGAATCTTTTTCTCACAAAGGCTTCTAATAGATTTAGATGATGGCAATCAGTCATTAGAAAACAAAAATCAAAACACCAACAGGATAATACCTTTATTAAGACTAACTAAACAGTTACAAAATAGTCAACAAGCTTTGTAGGACCCTTCTTGGGGCTGGATGTGCTGTTAAACAAAAATAGCAAAAGAGGGGTGGTGGTCTGGGGCATGGTAGCCCCCCCCCCCTGATGGTGTAATTTCAGAAATGTAGAAAATGTAATTTCAGAATTAAAACAGGAACTTTTCTTTCATGCTCATGAGAGTGTATGTATGTATCATATATGTATTATGGGACAGGATCATGGTATGTGTGTGGGAGGGGGCCCGTGTTATAAGTTTGTGCTGGGTTCCCCCAAAATGATGCTATGTGAAGTGAACTGAAAGCATCAGCAACCTCTGGCAAGATCAGAAACCCATGGCTCCTTCTGGGATAGGTGATCCTGGAAACGGTGCAGGGTTTATCTCTGATGGACAGTTCTCATAGAGACACACAGCATCAGGTGACTGGAAAATTCATACAAATTGGTAGCACTGCAAAGACCAATACAGGTTCAAGCACTCTGTTGTAATGAACATAAGAAAAGCCCTGCAGGATCAGTCTATCTAATCAAGCTTTAGATTAGATGGGTGACTTTAAAAAAAAAAGCGCGTACGCTAATGGCGGCCCCCATAGGGAGCCGCCATTCGCGTTCCTTATTTAGTCGCTGTAGTCTACGTAAATGTTTACGTAGACTACAGCGACCAAATAAGGAACGGGAATGGCGGCTCCCTATGGGGGCCGCCATTATCCGTACACACTTTTTTTTTTTAAAGTCACCCGTGATAGGCTACGTGACGATTGACGTAGCCTATCATGGCTGACTTTGCAAATCTAGCCGTGATAGGCTACGTTAATCGTCACATAGCCTATCAGGGGGCGTTTTTTTTTTTCTTCTTTCATTGCAATGGCAGCGGCGGCAGCCGGTCGAAAGACCGGCTGCCGCTCCCGCCCCGCTCGAACACCCGCCGAACCGCCGGCCGGACCCGCTGCCAGGAGGGACATTCGGCGAAGGTAAGTCCCGTCCCGGGGGGGTGCGGGGGGCGGGTGTGTGTGGAGGATTTCTCCCCGAAACTTGTTCGGGGGGCCGAACACGTTGGCGCTCGGCCCCCCGAAGTTTCGGGGAGAAATTCTCCGCCAACCCTACTTTACTCCCTTCCCACATGGTGCACTCGTCTCACCCTCAACACCACGAGATATTCATGCGATCTGGGTCTGCATGTGTGGGATTTCATGCATGTCTGCCCTATTCAAATCTTATGCCCACAGATAGATGTTTAGTGGAGTTAGCAGTGGGATAGGCATATCAGATGAGAGGAAGGGTACAATGCTCTCTTGCTTCCTGCAACTTGTAGTGAGACACAAATAATCCGATCCAGCCCAAAGTCACATGGAAACACTGTTGGCCTCATGGAATCCACAGCACTTATCTTTCTTCTCTACATATTCTCCTCAAACACTCTGGTAAATAAGATCTCCTTTTCTGATTCCACAGGCCCAGAGAACGTGGTGCAGAATGAGGCTGAAGAGGCCCCCGCTGGCCGGATGCTGCTTCTTGCTTGCTTTATCGGTAGTCACTCTTACTAGTTTCTCTCCAGCATCCCTCAACAGCTACAAGGAGTCTGATTTCCAGTACCTGCCTAGGGATGAGCTGCTTGAGAAAGCTGCCCATTCCAGGCACGTGTGGACAAACTCCACTGTCTCCGCTGCCTGGCAAGGATGGCGCTTCAGCCACAGAAAATGGCCCAGTCCTCAGGGAAGACCAGCCCTACCAAATCCTAGCTCTGTCTGCAAACAAAAGAACAAACAGAGCAGCCAGGCCAGACGAAATCTCCGGGGGTTAAAAGAAAGGAGGATGTACAGTGGGC
Organism: Heloderma suspectum; assembly: GCF_057233095.1. NCBI lineage: Eukaryota > Metazoa > Chordata > Lepidosauria > Squamata > Helodermatidae > Heloderma > Heloderma suspectum. The sequence continues at coordinate 165,778,657 of NC_139462.1, forward strand.
GGATTAGAAAACATCACATTGTGTCAAAAAGCTCTGAACCTAGCAGAAAACTCCAACCCAGAGACTATCCCTCCAGGATGAACCACAAGAAGAGGAGAAAGTATGACGTCCCTTTTACTTTCAGGAATGCTGCAAAAGATCTTCGCTTCTCCCCACAAACAATTGGGAAGGAGGCAGATTGGAAACCACAAAGGCGGTTGGCCCCAGTGGCTCCTGCTATGCAAGATGGAAAGCTGGGAACTCTTCTGTTTCCTCAGAATGCTTCTGCAGGCCAGCTCACTGTACCACAGGAGCAATGCAAGCCAGATGTACAGACAGCTGGCACCGAACAGCAACCCTCCGATTCCATCAAAGCTTTTATCTCAGACAGGCAGTCCTCCCAGGGCGTGACAGGCACTCAGAGACAGACGAGGAATGCTCACGCTCAACATCCATGGTTTTGGGCCAGGGACCCAGAGGGGCTGCAGAAATCCGATTGGTGCAAAGAGCCACAAGGCAGGGGGCATCCAGGAAAACAGGAGGGCAGATTGAGGCTCGGCGAGAAGAGCCGACCATGGTTTACTCTGGATGATGTGCAGAAAATGAAGCTTCTAGCCAATGGCACAGTCGTAAACAAAGACAGAATCCCCGGCCATGGGCAGATACTCCGAGTTGCCCTGGCATCCAGCCAAGATGCCCTCTCACATGACCCCAATGGCCTCTGTTCAGATGGGCTGTGTGGATTAATCAAAAGGACCACTGACCTCTATGAGGTTCTGGCTTTCCACTTGGACAGGGTGCTGGGACTGCATCGGAGCCTACCTGTGGTGGCCAGGAAATTCAGCAGTCACCTTCTACCCTACAAATACACCAATGGTGCCACTAGGCCCATCATATGGTGGGCCCCTGATATACGACACCTGAACGATTCCAATAATGACCAGAACTCCTTTGTTCTCAGATGGCAGCAGTACCAGGTGCTACTGAGGCGACGGTGTGGCATGGGAGATTCCAGAACATCTCTTGGGAAAGCACCATGTTTGACTGTGCTGCATTCAGAATGGGCCAAATTGGCAGTCTTTGATTTTCTCCTGCAGGTAGACCTGGTAGTGAAGCAACCTTTCCCTGCCCCCTTTCTTCTCCTAAGTCAAAATAAGAGGCAGAATTGTACACTTTGTGACAAAAGCACAACACTTGGTATGTACAAACATTACTGTCAGGGAGCTCAAACTACGATAGGAAGGTGTACCTAATATTTTCAGAAATTCAGAATGACGTTTTGTGACTAGTCGGGGAGTCATGATACATGATGTGATGGCTCAGGTTCTGTGGGTCTGGGTTCCTGTTACGCCAGCATAAAGAGCTAGTATTTCCACGTCTGTTCGTACAAAGTTTTGAAACACTCCCTCTGATCTCACATTAATTAGCTCCACTGCATCCGTCATGAAAACAATGCAGCACACGTTAATTGTGCAAATCTGCACTTGTGGCTGATGCAACCCTTGCAGCCATCATACATCAGTGCAGCTTCTGGACAGCTATTATAGCTCTAGCAATTAGGGACCAACCCCAGTCTACAGGCAAAGGAAGTATGGGTCATCGAATAAGTGTGTGACCCTGACAACAGCCACCTTTGCACATAGGAAATATAAATTCATCCCATGGAATATGAGATATCACAAGGACCGGGTAGACCTGGATCCAAATTCCTTTGAGCTTTGAAGCTCACTTTAAGCTAGTTCAGCCTTCCCTATTGCAGTGCCCTCTAGATGTTTAGGACTACAGCTCCTATCAGCCCCAGCCGACATGGCCAATGGTCAGGGATTACAGGAGTTGTAGTCCAAAATATCTGGAGGGCACCACATTGAGGAAGGCTGAGCAAATCATTTTCTCTCAGCTTAACCTACCTCACAGGGTTGTCGTGCAGATAAAATAGGGTGGTGGAGGGAGAACCCCGTATGCTGCCTTGACTTCTTGAAAGAGAGGCAGGATAATTGTACTACAGAGATAGATAAATAAATAAATATTTTAGATTTTGCAACTATTAGGAATGCCTCCCTGTCTTAATTTGAGCTCCACAGAGGACCTTTTGTTTGTTTGCTTGTTTATTGGATTTCTATCTGGCAAATGCCCTTGGGGCAATTTACTCTCAAAACACTAGACAATGATGACAACAACAACAACAACAACCACCACCAAATAAATATAAAACTAATACAATAATATAAGTATAAAAAGAATACAATATTAGACATTAAAAATATTTTAAAATGTTGAGGAGCCAGCCAGCAGTAATATTAACAAAGCCACACTTAAAGGTTAAATGCCTGCTTAAAGAGGATGGTCCTAACTTGGCATCTAAATGTACATAGTGAAGATGCCAGGCAGATCTCCCTTGGAAGGGCATTTCATAGACAGGCGCCACTACAGAAAAGGGTCTTTCCCTGGTAGCCACCCATTACACCATTGAGGGTGGAGACACCCAGAGTGTCTCTTTTCTGCTTTTATCACAAAGTGCCTCATTTAATTTTTTGTTTTTGTTTTTGCTAAGTTGCTGTACTATTACTCTTTATTCCCCAGGTATTGAATGAATTAGAATACGCATACAACAAAAGTGGAAAGGAGAGGGATGGAATGGGATAGCTTATCTTTCAGTAGAACTAGGACATGTGTTATCTCTACACATTTTTATTGTTGTTATAATTAATTTGTACCCTACCTTTTTATCATGGTGTTCAAGTAACCTTTACAATAGATGTTAAAAACAACACAATACAGCACAAATACACCATATGAACCTAAAAACACACACCTAAAACCAAACAGGAACAAGCTTTTTCCAGTGCTGTGATCAACGACAGGGGTTTGGGCCTAGCTGTCATTTTCATTTCCCAAAATGCCCTAGAGTGACACTACATTGGAGGCAGCTAGACCCAGCACTTCAATGCTCCTTCAAGCATTGTTCATCACAAGGTAAACACCAGACGGCGCTTTCCCCAGCAGGACCCCTGAGAAATGGGTCCAGCACTGTTTGGGCTGTGGAAGTGAGAACTGGAACTTATGTGAGGGAGTGGTGGGATCACAATCTCCTACTTTACAAATGAAAATTCTCCTAATTTGAACAACATTCCCAATCATAAATGGATTCTGGGTTGAGAAGTTATAGAAAAACTATAGGTTTTGTCTAATCTCTCCTAAAAGCAATGGTACCACCCAGATCCTCAGGTAGCAAAAAAATCCATACGTTGGCTGCTGCAACCTAGAGCAAGGCAAGAGTTGTAGAAATCAGGTAGGGGCTGGAGGATGGGGCAATCAGGAGCTGGGAGTAAAAAGAAGCATGATGACCTGGTTCACAGGATCACGGAGGGGAAATAAGCTATGATGGCTTATTTCCCCTCCCTGCACATGTCAGTGATGTGCCAGGGGGGATTAGGATAATTACCTTCGGCAGCACAGCTTGTCATGTCACGAACTCAGCCAGGGTGGCTTGTTGCCATGGGTAAAAAGCATCCAGAACCCATGGGCTATGGTATGGTTCTGGGTGGCTTAAGTCTGCTGAGTGACAGTATTCTTTCTTAAGTCTTATCTGTTGACAATCCTCCATCTTAATTTCCCAGAATGCCCAGAGAGATGCTATGCCACAGGCATTGTCGGAGATTAAAGGGGGACTCAGGATAGGTGTCAGTGGTGGGCCCTCCCTGGAGTTCTGGGGCCTCAACAGTTGCTTGAGGATGCTGTATAGCGACTCCAGGCCTACCCCAGATGACTCTGCCACATTAGGCAGAGGAGAATTTGTTGGTATGAACTGACAGAGATTTGTTCAGGCAGAGAATCAAGCTCCACTCTAGAGAAGAGTTAGATTTCTTAATCTTATGGAATGGTTCAGAAATTCCACTGAGATGAGAGAGCTTTTCCATTATTAAATATTATTAAAGGACTTTGGTATAATCATATTTGCAGCTTCCTTAATATATAGCTGTTTCACGTGGGCTCCTAGAGACCCGCTCGATTGATTGGAATCTATCATAAAGCTCTCCAAATCTCACAGACAAACCTACTTTGGCTGATTTTTTTTTTTTTTACGCCTTGACTCACTGATATAATTCCATTCACTCTGCAAACAGCTCTTCACAGGAATAAGGGTATACTGCCAAGAAAAGCCTCCTAGAGGGTGTGTGTAGTATACTGTGAATACTCTTTAAATCTTCCACATATTTCAACCATCATCTTAACAGCGTTTGCAGTGTATGAAAATTCCACAGAAGAGGAATTTGACTTTTGTGTTGGCTGGTCAGTTTAACTCTCTCTCTCTCTCTCTCTCTCTGTGTGTGTGTGTCTATGTCTCAAATGATTGGGGTTTGTTTTAATGAATCCTTCCATAAAGACAGATTCCAAGGCTCTGATCCTTTAGACCACTTTAGGTGCCAAATGATTTAGACTTACTTATTTTCTATGACCATGAAAGACTATGGAGCAGGAGGTATTTTCAGGACTTGATCTAAAACATCTGGCAATTTTAAAACCCCAATTTCCATTTGAGATTACACTGCAGCAGATGCATGCTGATGTATGCGCGCCCCTCCTCCCTTTGTTTTTACTTTGTAGCTAATAAACAAATCATGCCATTTTTAATACTTTAACAAAACCAGACAGATTCTGGCTGCAGCCCTAAGCCCTATCAAACATAATGGGGTGTACTTCCAAGTACACAGACATAGGATTGTACTGTTCAGATTTAATGCACAAGTTCAGTCCTAGCTAAATGCAGCACGCTAAATTATACAGACCATGCTAGCCTTCCCCAGCCTGGTACCCTCCAGATGTGTTGGACTACAACTCTCATTGTCCCCCGGCTAGCATAGAGAAGTCTGGACTACACTTTTCAGAATATGTTTTATTTCATAACATAATAGGTACAGAAGCACACCTGGATCTGCATCAGTCAGCTGTGTAGGTGGATCTTCCTAGATCAGGGATGGGGACTGTGTGGCCCTCCAGATGTTCTTGGATGATAACTCCCATCATCGCTCACCATTGGCCAGGCTAGCTAGGGATGATGGGGGTTGTGCTCCACCAACATCTGGAGGACCAAACATTCCCCATCCCTGGCCTAGATGGATCAGGATCTGTGTTTTTCATGTCATTGTTTTCTTACTGTTTTAAACCAGGTTTTTATCTATTTGTCTTTGTAAAGTTCCTGTGATTGCAAGGTGCCTTACGTACCATTTTCTTGGTGGAAAGGTGGGGTAGAAATCAAATATGTTATAGTACATGAAAAAGCTGCTAAAAACCAGTGTGAAATTGCCATTAAACAAACAAACAAAAAACCATACAGCACATGGAATAAATTGAAATCTTCCCTTTCCCTCCAGACGCTTTTGTGCTCAAAATTGCCCCACCACACCACCCAGGAGTTTTTTCCTGCAACCTTTTCTTTATGGGTGGAAAAACAGCTTGGGGAGGGGGTGGATTTGAGCAGAAAAGTATTTGCCTTCCTCCTGACTTTCTTCTGCTCAAACTAGCAGCCTTCCCCAGCTACAACAACAGCATTGGGAGTCTGTTACATACATCTGCCATGTGAATGTCTAGTTTGGGTAGGGTGGCCACCTATAAATCACCACAAAAAGGAAATGCATCACCATAAAAGAGGACAAAGGGGTGTGTGCACAATTTGCATAATATTTGCTTAGGCTAATTTATATCTGTAGATGCAAATGTAAAAATAATTACTATAATTTAAATAGAAATACATTATATCTCAAATAGAGGACTGTCCTCTGACACATGGCCACCCAATAGGACTTGTTTCCAAGTAAACATGCTGATGATCAGGCTACATGGGTAACCTAAAATGTAGCAATTGGCGCTTGGCATAGTTGCAAAAATACTTTACCTTATTTTCCTCCTAGCTTATTCCAGTTTCAAGCATTCCTCCCGCTTGCTGTGTGTCATTCAGTGTGGAGTGGGGGGGCCGTCCCTGGGCTCATAGAGATAAAGAGATGCATAGGACATTGTGAAGTAGAAGGCCAGGGAGAACAAGATTGTTCTTCCCAAAAGATGAATCCATGAGGGTTCTTTTGGCTTCCAGTTTTGTGTGATAGATTGGCCCCAATCCAAAGAACAATTCTAGGTGCACCAGAAGGTTTGTGTGCTCCCAGTGGGATTTTTACCCTTTTCTTGGAACAGCAGATCCACATTATATTTCAAAGTGCTTCTGAAGCTCTCCCCGGTTTCAAATGTAGTCTACTGTGCAGCATACAGAGGCTCTCTTGTGCGATTTTGTAGACTGGAGCTACTGTTCACAAGTTTCTCCACAAGAGCGAGGACCAGAAACTTTCTCGGTTTCTAAAAATTAAGTTGAATTCCTGAGGAATTTTGCTTATGCCATCAGTTGCATGATATGGCTTCATTCCATGATGCGCTAGAAAATTATGATTGCCCTCTACAGTACAGAGTTTGGCCACAATATACACATATGTAGGGAGCTGCCATGACGACTAAGACTGGGATTTCACTGTTCTCTCCCTGCTCTTTAATGAGAAGATCAAAAACAAACTTAACACAATACCTACATCCCTGTCCTGTCCAATCTACAAAACTATGGAAGAATGGATGAGGGAACAGTAATTTCAGTGCCACCAACTGTGTAATGGAGGCTCCAGGATCTTTTTTGGAACGTGTCAGTATTTTCCCTGGCAGCCCCCGAAGGTGAGAAAGCAGAGCGATAGTTTGAACAACTGCCAACTCTCACACTTTCAAATATTCTGCTAACATGCCATCTGCTGAAATGGTAAGAATACCAGCTCAGTTTTATTAGAGAAATAACCACACTTTCTCATGTTATGAAATCAGCCCAGGAAACTTTGAGCAGTGAGAGCTGGTGTACGTTGGGAAGTCTACTCTTCAAAGGACCAGACAACTGCTTTTTTTTCAGAACGGAAGGTGGCACGACAGAGCCATTGCTCCCCATGGTATATATACACTTTGTGGGCTTAAAAAACCTGTTTGTCCTAGAGATTCCAGTGAGACAAAAGAAAAGAGTGTGTTTAGCATAGGGTGGCCACTTACGAATTGTCAAGAAAGAGGACATGCATCATCCAAAGGAGGACAGCAATTTGCATAACATTTGCCTATGCTAATTTATATGCACGGATGCAAATTTAGACATTACTATTATAATTTAAATAGATATGCAGTACATCTCAACATAGTGCGGAAGGCTGTGACTGGGTGACCTGTGTTCCTGCCTGTTCAGGCTTCTGTCCAGTGCTTAGCTGTTGATGGGCAACAGTTCTTATGGTTCTTCATCTTTAAACCAGAATTAGACAGGACAGTCCTTGAAACAGAGGACGTCTTCAAATAGAGGACAGTCCTCTGGCAGCTCTTCAAATACAGGACTGTAAAAAAAGGGGACCAGGACACCCTAGAATAACAAGGAAGCACTTGCATCCACCCACCCAAGACTGGCTCAGGGTTCGACCGGGCCCCTGCAAAGTATCCTCTGGCGACCCCCCTCTTATGTCGGCAGGACCTGGCAAGCTTAACTGGGGGGGTGGGGTGGCGGCGGTGGCAGGACCTAGAGCAACAGCACTCTGACTGGGAGCCGCCATTTTGATTTCCAAGCATGTCCCTGAGGTAGCATTGCTCTAAGGCACTGTGGGAAATTTAAATGGAGGCTCGAAAACTCAGTTGACAGGCACAAATCAGAATGCTGTAGTTTTTAAAAAAGGAATCCAGAGTAGGTGTGAGCAGTGGCTCCTGCTGGGATGTTGGGGCCCTGTCAGCTGCCTGAGGGTGCAACATTCTGGCCCCTTTTAAACAATTGAGTATTTCTCTAGCCCCTGTCATGGACGTCTTTGTGAAACTTTAAAAAGCCACTTTCAGCCTGATCTCCCATCTCAACTTGCAGTATTATTTACTGGTATTATTTAGAATCCATAGCCTGTTTTCCTCTTGTGAAGAAGACCCAAAGCTGCTAACCACATAATATTTATTATTTATTTAGTACAATTATTTATATGCCGCCCTTCAAGATACAAATCCTACCAAGGCCGTTTACAAGTAACATAAAACTAATAAAATCACAATAAACAACGTTAACATTTTTTTTAAAAAATAATAATTGTGTTCCTTGCCTCAGGGCAGTTGGTGGAAGATGGCCTCCCTCAGGACTAGGGATGTATGAAAGTCACTTACATTTTCACGGATCTGCTTCGTGGTGGGGGGGGAGGCGCTCCGTCCCTCCCCCCAGAATCCTCAATGGGGGGGGAGGCGCTCCGTCCCTCCCCCCGGAGTCCTGCCCGGCCAGCTCCGCTCCGCGGGGATTCCACAGAGCCGCCGGCCGGCTCCGCCAGCAGCCGGACATCCGGCCGCTGGGTAGCAGGGACGCAAATGGCGGCTGCTGTAGCCGCCGCCGTTTGCATCCCTGTATTCAAACATGATAGGCTATGTAAAGACTTACGTAGCCTATCACGTCTGGGTTAAAAACAAAAACGCGCACGCAAATGGCAGCGGCTATGGCCACCACCATTTGCGTTCCTTATTTTTCGCCGTCTTAGTCTACATAAATATTTACGTAGGCTAAAACGGCGAATCAAAAAGGAACGCAAATAGCGGCCACTACACTATTTGCGTTCCCCTTTATTTTCACCGTAATAGTCTACGTAAATATTTATGTAGACTAAGACGGTGAAAAATGAGGAACGCAAATGGCGGTGGCCATAGCCGCCGCCATTTGCTTACGCGTGTTTTTTTTTTAAACCCAGACATGATAGGCTGTGTAAGTCTTTACGTAGCCTATCACGTCTATGTAAAAACAACAACAACACACAAATGACCAGACTGCAAATGGCAGTGGTGGCAGCTGGTCGGAAGACCAGGTGCCGCCGGAGCCGCCGCCGGAGCCACCGCCATCCGGAACATCCGCCCGAGGTAAGTCTTGTCCTGGGGGGGATCCGTGGGGGGGGTGGCAGGCCATTCCGCCACGGATTTTGGGGGGCCGAATGCACTGGCATTTGGCCTCACCGAGATCCATGGCAGAATTCTCTGACATCCCTACTCAGGACACAGAGAGTACAGTGGAAAGGGAAGCAGGTGTCTGGTGTCACCCTCATCTCCCTCCCTCTCTCTTGGAATCATTCCCATGGGTCACTCGATGGTAGATGGCCCTGTGGTGATGAGGGAAGTCTAGCTGGGGCAGGCCTTGCAGTAGTTTTCACCTGCCTTTCTCCCATTCTCTCCTCAGTAAGCAAAACAATATCATTGTAGGCCAAGGTCTCCTCCCTAGGGTGGCCATGTGCACATCAGTCCAAAATGTGACTAGCCCGGTCCATTGTGGTTGAGTTGGGATTTGAATCCAGATTCTAGGTTAACGTGCGGTCCACTAGACCAGGACTGGGAAGAATGTAGATCTCCAGACATTTTGGACTACAGTTCCCATCAGCCCCAGCTCCCATCATGACCAGTGGTTGGGAAATATTGGACATATAGTCTAAAACATCTGGAAGGGGTTGGGTTGGGGAAGGCTGATCTAGATCAACCATCAGCAAATGTTTGTCTTGAACCCAATGAAGGCTCTGTGTCTGACATTCCTGATGTGAAATTCTAATGCCTCTGAACACTTACCATTTCCTACAGGTCCATGACCGCCTGGATCGATATTGCTGTGGCTTTCAGCCAGATCCTTCTGAGCCTTGTGTTCAGGAAATGCTCCACGAGAAATGCCGAAGTCCCGCAGAGCTGGTCTTGGTTCACATCTTGGTATGCCATTTCCCAGTTACTGTGTTCGTTTCTCTTTTAACCTCCGTGATTTATGGAGCAGCCTGGTTATGCCTGCCTGCTTCTCATGATATCACTCTCTTGGCCAATTGGGTAAAATGTCAAAATGAATGTTTTGGTTGAGGGAAGATAATGAAGACTGAAATAATAAGTCTGAAGTCTGTCTGGGAGAGCAGAGCTGCCTGTAAATGGCCGCTCACACTTACAAGTGTAAGTATAATTGTACTGTAATTGGTGTATGTCTGTGTGTGGGAGGCGAGGGGAATCCTGCTTTACACAGTAAGGTTTTCATAAGTTACATCAATTTTTGCATGCCAGCATTCGGAAAGAATTTAAGATTCAGGTGGTCTCTACATGTTCATGTAACGCAGCCTTTCCCAACCTGCTTCCCTTCAGATGTGTTGCACGAGAAGTCCCAGCATCTGGGAGTTGTGGTGCAACACATCTGGATGGAACCAGGTTGGAGGAGGCTGATGTAAGGTGTAACGGGGCATTAACCTGTGGACTGCTTCCAGATCAGTGGGGGCTTACTACCTATCCAGGGAAGGGAAAACATTTGTGGGCTACAGCAAAGATGGGCCCTCAATGTTTGTTTGTTTGTTTAAATAAATAAATAAAGCAAGCAAGCAAGCTCCAATCTTGTCCATTCCCCTGAGAGGCTGTGGTGTAGTAGTAAATGTTGAAGTGTAGATACTCATCATGACAGTCTCCATAGCCACCCACCCAAAGAGAGCCCCCCCGCCCAGTTCAGGCATCGGTGTTGATCCGTATCAAAGAACCAGTTTTAACTAGTTTCCATCTCCACGAGGAGAAGACGTTTTGTAAAGTTAATGGGTCTCCCTTGCTCACTCCAGAGCAGGCCATCCCAAAATAGTTTGCATTACAATGGGGAAGAATATATTGTTGAGGAAATTCCCTCTGAGCATGGATTTCAGCCATGCTCAGAAGGAACAGGGAGGTCTGAGGGGTGGGGGTGGCAGGTGATGTCATTCTCCCTGCGAAGAAAAAAGGGCCGGCATTCCGTCCCTGTGAGCCCTGGCTCCACTACACCATTGCTGAGAGGGAGCTCAAGGTGCTGAGTAATTTCAGAAGGGTTCTGCAAGCAAGCAGTTCAGACCTCTGGTAAGAGGGATCTGCTCCCTACCCCACCCATGGCAGTCCACTGCTGGGGGAGGAGGAAGAGGGAGAGAGAGGGGATGGGAAAGAGATGGGGTGGGAGAGAGAGAAGGAGTAGTCCTGCTCACTCTTGGTTCTGGCCCCACCCACTGCCAGCTTCAGGTCTGTTCACTCTTGGTTCTCGCCCTGCCCACCACCAGCACGCAGCCCCTGACAGATTACTCCCAAGGGAATATGGCCCTTAAGAGAAAATAGGTTCCCCATTCCGGGCTACAGCCTTGTTGGTCTACAGTAATGTTCTTGCACAGCTTCCAGTCATTTCAATGGGGCTTATAAAGGAGAATGTCCTGGAGGATCGTGTCCATAGTACTCCAGAAGTGGTCTTGATCAATGCTGAATAGGACTCAATACAGCCATCTTTCTTTCCCAAGTCTTGGAAGCCAGGCTGCTGTTAAAGCCACTTAAAATACCAATGGCCTTTTGGTACCTGGATTATGAGGGTTGTCAAATCCTTAACAGTCTCAAGTTTGGATGGTCTGAAACCTGTTTCAGATGAAGACCCAGATGAAGAGAGCAATGTATTTGAGAAAAGCCATCCATAACAATCCTAGCTGTGAAAATGCTATCCAAGCTCCCCTCTGGCTGAGTTTCCATAATAACCATAATCAGACACAGACCTGGTTTCTACATAACGACAACCAAGAGTACAGGCTGACCATGGCTTGTCGTTGAATCATGGATTATTGTTCAATCGTGGGTTGTTATGTGCAACCCCTGCACTATGGCTTAACTATGAGTTAACCACAAACAACTCAAAGTTCACAACCCAACAACAAAACATGGGGTTTCTTCCTGGGTTGTTTGTGTTAACAACCCATAGTTAAACCATAGTTCGCATGTAACAACAACCCATAATTCAATGACAAACCATACTTGACGTATACTCAACTCATGCTCAACCCATACTCTGGATTGTCATTACATGTGAACCAGGCCATAGAGACCTGGTTTGCACATAATGCTAACAAATAGTTTATTTAACTCATGGGTTGTTGTGATGTGTGAGCCCAGACACACTAACAATCCATGGATTGTTAACCACAAACAACAGAGAAAAAGAATCTATGGTTTGTTATTGGGTTGTGAACTCTGGATTTTTTAAACCATGGGTTGTTAACGTGCGGACCCAGAACTGTGAGTTGTTCATGGATTGTTTTGCCAGGCTACAGACGTAATGGGCAAGAATGGTAAAACAAATCAGCTACTTTACATGCCAGTACTACAGTGCTGCAAAGACATTTGGAATACAGGGAGGGAGTGTGCTAAGGAGGAGGGAAACAAACAACCCCGGGATCGAGAGGACAAACCAGACAGACCCTGGATAGGGCAACAAACCATGGGTTAAATAAACCATGAGTTAGGGTTATATGCAACTAGGTTGAAGACAGTCCCCAAGTGCCCATGATCTCTGTTTTTCTTGCACTTCTTAAGCCTCAAACATTGGTGGGAAACATGAAACCCTGAATGTGTTGAGCAGTAAGGCAAAAAGCCCAAATTTCCTAAAACATTATATAATAGGCTGATCCCATACACACCCATGTCCTCAATTATTGTCAAGTTTACTCTTCTTTTCCAGATCCGGAGGACCAAGCCTTCTCACTTAGTATTTATTGACAATGCAGGCAGACCTCTCCATCCAGAAGCAAAACTTAATTTCCGGCTTCTGCAAGGCATAGATAGGTAAGATGGGTGGTAGGCAAATGTTCTAGTGGAAAGTTTCATGGACTACATATGCTTGACAACATTTCCTCCCTAGCCTGCAAAAAATAAATTAAAAAAATACTGGTTGGGATTCAGACATACTCATATTTAAAGTAGATCCATCACAATCAGGTCCCATTGATTTCAATAGGTCTACTCAGAGCATCTCCAATTCTGGATCTAACTGATTAATGACAATGGGTTGGCTTCAGAGTTGGGTGAAGCAGAACTCCACAAACTGGATGATTCCACTACAGCAGGAGTGTTGAAACTCAGGCCTGCAGGGCAAATCTGGCCTCTTGAGGTTCTGCAGATGGCCACTTCCTCTTTCCCTGGCCATCTGCAGAACCTTGGATGCCTGGATTCACTGATCTTTTTGTGGTTTCCCAGTTTTCTTCCCTTTCCAAAAAGTTGAAATGCCCCTCCTAAGGCTCAATTACTGGCAATATGAGCTTTAAGCTAGAATAAGCTGGCATTTTTGGCCCCACCCCCTTTTGCCTTCAGCCCCGCCCACCACTGGAGTGCAGCCCCTGAGAGCATCTCCAGAACTGAACTTGGCCCTTGGGCTGCAAGAGGTTCTGTACCCCTGCACTACAGGAAGGGAGTGGAGCAATGATCTTCACCAATTCCCCCTGCAGTCCCCTATAGCCCTGAAAATCTGCTCTGGTGTTTTGGGAGACCCTCCAGTAAAGGTGGCACTGGGTGCTGCAGGAGGAAGGAGGAATCAGCAGAAATTGCTGTCCCTCCCCTTTCTCTAGCAGGTGGCTTCCACTGGATCTCAGGAGCCTCTGCAAACGGAAGGAGCCCTTCTGCCTGTGGAGAGCAATCTGGATCCAACCCATAGCTAGGAGAGCACTGTTCTTTTTGAGCAGGAGACTAGTTATAAATAACTGGTGGAAATAAAGGAGGTTGAACGGGGACTGCCTGTGTTTATTTCCAGCCTTGCCTCCTATGCTCAGGCTCATCACCTCGTGGTGGAAACAGTTGCATTCTTGGTCCCAGGAAATGAGAGACTATACGAGGTGACAATACGAGGTGATGTGCTGTCCCTTTTACCTGAAGAAGCTCCTGATGTAACGCTCTGGGTCAACTTACACATCACATTAGATGCTGGATTGTCTAGTATTTTTTCTTTTACATAATAGCCACACAGGGAGGGTTTTTTGAAAAGCCTTTCCCTCCCACTACGGTCTTGATAAAAATCGCCAATGGAAGGTAATAGCAGCTTTGAGGAGGAGGAGGTGATTTTCAATGGGGCCATGGTGGGAGAGGAAAGGGTACCTCTCCTCAGGTGTTGTGGTCCTGATCCTTATGCCCCCGGCTGTTATTTAGAAGAAAAAACAGAGATGTGTTAAATGCAATCACGCATTTAACATCACAGTTAATTTTTTAATTACACCTATATATGCCTCCTTTCAGTAGTATCTTGGGGGCCTTTTTTTCCTGAACTTTAGGGCCATTGCCTTTGCTCTGATCTTAGAGCTTGTGTGTGTGTGTGTGTGTGTGTGTGTGTGTGAATAAGCAGCCTGTTGACCTACATATTGGGTGTATCTGGGGTGGGTGTTTCAAGGGCTTTACTATTGACGGATGGGTGAGACATCTCTTAAACACAAGGGATTGGATCCAGATTTAGATATGTGCAACTGGGTTGTGGAAGAGGATCTTCCTGCCCCTGTCTCCCAAAAGCAACCCCTTGAAATGCTGTAAAATGGTCTGGGGACCCAGCCAAATGGGGGGAGCTATGGTGCAGGGGGAAGGGGAAATCTCCAAAAATTGCACAGAGTCACCTTCCGTGAGCAGAGCCCTTCTGTTAACAGAAGGCAGATCCTGGATCCAACCCAAGAAACTTGACTACCAGGTGGTTTTCTTAGAGAGGTAGCCATAGGCATCCGCAGAAATTTTTCCAGGGGGGTGGGCAAAGCTGCACAGTGGTGTGTGATTGTAATTCACATGCATAGCATGCACTGCTACAATATACCTGTGCATTTCCCTTGTATGTCTGCAGACGCTTTATAGCTTAGAGTCATTTTCCATGACATTTAGAAGCCTACACAGTGTGGCAGAAAATCCTGTGAATTTGACAGCACTAATGCAGAACAGTATTCTAGTTAAGGTTCACACAAGAGTCATACAGCAACATGAAAGTTGGTGTACCTAGTTTTAAAGAAGAACCTAGATATAGTGAGCATAACAGAAACCTGTTGGAATGGAGAGAACCAGTGGGGCTACGGTCATCTCTGGATATAAACTCTATAGGAAGGACAGGGTAGAGTATACTGGAGGTACTGTTGTTCTGTACGTTAAAGAGGGCATCGTGTCAAGTAGACTAGAAACCCTAAAAGTGGCAGACGTATTCTCAGAAGTGCTGCGGATGGCAATACCAGGTTCCAAAAGGAATTTAGTGCTGGGGATATGCTGTCGTTCCCTGGACCAGAAAACTCAGGGTGATCTTGAGATGCAAAATGAACTCAGGGAGGCATCCAAATGAGGAAGTGTAATAATGGCTGACTTCAATTACCCCTGTATTGACTGGATAAATGCATGTTCCAGTCTTGAGAAAGAGGTTACATTTCTCAGTACCCTAAACGACGGTGCCCTAGAACAGTTGGTTATGGAACTGCCCAGAGGGGAGGCGACCTTGCATTTAATCCTAAGTGGTGCTGCTCAGGACCTAGTGTGAGATGGGAGTGTTGTTGAGCCAACTGAAAACAGTGACCACAGCGCTATCAATGTAATTTATATTTAAGTGGAAAATTGCCAAGGAAGTCCAACACAGTCACATTTTACCTCAAAAGAAGAGACTTCTCTAAAATGAGGGGACTGATAAAAAGGAAGTTGGAAATGGGAGTCAAGGGGGTTAAATCTCTCCAAAATGCATGGAGGTTATTCAAAACCACAATAAGAAGCTTAGTTAAAATGTATACTGCAGATCAGGGAGGGTAGTACCAAGTCCAAGAGGTCACCAGCATTGTTTACAAATGGTGTCAAGGAAGCTATTGGGGAAAAGAAGGCTTCCTTAAAAAAATGGAAGTCTTGTCCAAATGAGAACAAAAAGGAACACAAACTTGCACAAAGAAAATGCAAGCAGTCAATAAGAAATGCAACAAACAATCACATTTTGAGGAGCACATCGCTAATAACATAAAGGCCAACAACAAATAATTATTTAAATATATCAGAGGCAGGAAACCAGCTAGGGGAGTGGTTGGACCAATGGATAACAACAGAGTTAAAGAAGTACTAAAGGAGGATAAGGAGATTGTGGAGAAGCTGAATGAATTCTTTTTATCTGTCTTCCCTGCAGAAGGTGCAGGGCAGATACCTGTGTCTCAACTGATATTTTCAGTAAGGGAGTCTGAAGAACTGAGGCAAATAGTGGTGACAAGTGATGAGGTTCTTGACCTTACTGTCAAATTGAAAGCTAACTAATCTCAGATGATGTGGGCTTTAATCCATGACAGTTTACTGCACAACATGTTAGTTTTTAAGGTGACACAGGACTTAAAAAACACACAACCCAGACAGATTGTGTCCCATGCACTAAAGGAAATGTCTTAGTCTTGAAATCACATCCTTTTTTGCATAAAATATCAGAAGGTTATGAATCTGAATGTCTAAGGGAGCAGAAGTAAGGAGCGTTTCATATGTCCTAATTGCCTTAGCTTATGGGATTCTATCTTTGAAAAACTTCTCTTTTTCTTTCTTGTTCAATGCTTTTTGTCAGGTTTCCTGAGACAGCTTTGACTGTGCTCAAATCAGGCTGTTTACAAAACCTGCTTTTACAATCACTGTATGTAGATGAGGAATTCTGGGACAGCCAGGGTGGATATGAAGGACTTCAATACTGGCTTCACACCATTGATAGGAGAGGGCAGATCCTGCTTCAGTATATTCAGGAGCACAACTTGACGGTCATTGAAGACTCCTAGCTTTAGACTTTGGTGACAAGGGTGATGCACTCGCCTGCCATCAAAAGGAACTGTGAGCTCTGTCTATGAAAATGCCTGAATGTGAAGATGCCAGCAAACACACTGATGATGTAACTTCTGTTATATGTGAATTCAGAAAATAAAAACTAATAAAAACAAAAGAAGAATTGACTGACAAACTCATAATATGCATATATGGATTTGTTGTCTGCAGATCAAAGTGTATAAAACTATCATCCACATCACATTTAGAATATTAAAGTAAACATTTGTTAGGGTTGTTGTTGTTTTATTTCCCATCTATGTGCACAGAATTATGGAAAGGCAGCCCGAGGATCCTCTGTAGTCATGCTTTACTGAGTACTACTAGATGGAGATGTAGCATCAAATGCATATTTGCATCTGAATACATATTCACATCAGTTGGCTGTGCAGCCCACCCCTTGCTAGACTGGCATGTAATAAAGATAAATATCCCATTACAGCCAACAGGGCATGTGGCAGATTGCAGCCATAGAGGCTAGAGATTGGAAAGCAGGTCTTGTCGTTGTTCAGTCGTTCATTCGTGCCCGACTCTTCATGACCCCATGGACCACAGCACACCAGGCCTTCCTGTCCTCCGCTCTCCCCCGGAGTGTGCTCCAGTTCATATTCATTGCATAGGTGATGCTATCTAGCCATCTCATCCTCTGCCATCCCCTTCTCCTTTTGGAGTCCCTAAGCATTTTGGGTCAATGGGCACATCTGCAATTTTGAAGAGTGTTGTGGGCATTGTCACAAAATGGCTGCCATGGGGTGGGCTGGCTCGTTCATAAAATGGCTGCCATGGTGGGTATGGCCAGTCACAAAGCACTCATTTCCCCAAAGGCACACTGGTAAGACCAAAAGCAAAGTAACTGGCCCACATACAATGCCAAGGTGGGGGATGAGTACCGAAACACAATACCAGTGTTTTTGAAACCACAGTTTTCTGCTCTAACACCCATTTCACAGAAGGAAAACTGGTGATGGTCAGAGAAACCCACACACAAACCTAAATTTTGGTCTGTGGTCCCAAGCACATTTATATGGCAGTAAGCTTTAATGAACTCAAATAAACGTGTTCAAATTAGGGGGTTAGATCCAAAGCAATTTAGTCACTTCTAAGTCCCATTAAAACCAATGTGAAAAGTTAGTCATGACTAACATAAGTCCCATTGGTTTCAGTGGGACCCAAATGTGACTAAGTTGCCACTGCTTCTGCTACTACTGATTGCTAGTCTTCTCTACACTTCCTCTCACAATGACCCTGTCACAGATCACACTTTCCTCACTAGTAGCAGTAGCAGCAGCAAGGAAAGAGCAATCTGTATCACAATTGCTGGGCTATATGTCTTCGTGTGCAGCCCCTAACTCCCAAGCCTGCATCCCATGTAGCCCTCAGGGCCAAAAAGGTTGTGCAGATAGGTAGGTAGAAAAAAATCCTGTTCAGGTATACATGTGGTTCCCATTATTTAGAAGGAAGTGTGGCAAAAACCAGTGGGACTAGACTCATTCAAGTAGACTCATTGAAATCAATGGGACTAAGTCTCATAGATTTCAATGGGTCTGCTCTACATATGACTAAATCTGGACCCAATCAAATATCTTCAATTTAAGTTTTATTGTTTTACATCATACACATACACATACACATATACAAACACAACACCTAAAACATACAGCGTATACACATACATTTCCATGTATATATCTCTAACATATATACTACATTACTGACATCTATAAAAAAGAACATAACATAGCAAGAAAGATGAAAGTATGAAAAACAAATCCTATACATTCATGTATTGGCCCCAGGAGTGTAATCAAGTCACCTGTAGTGTTAGAGGGGCCTACAGATCCATAATGCTTGCTTAAGTGCATTATTGGTGCAATTCCTTTACTAGTAAGCCTCTGAGCATGTTAAGTCAAAGGGCCAATAGTGCAGCCTAGCACATTCCATACTAATGAGTGAATCAAGATGTGCCTGGGAAGTGAAGTTTGTCTTAAAGCTGCAGGTGGCTGTGCTGAGAACCAAGCCCTGCTAGTCTACGCTGGGAATGAATGCTAGGGGGTGCTTGCTGCTGTTATGCTGCCTCATTGCCAACATGTATGGTATAAAACCCATTGTACCCCATGGCTCTGGGTTCAGAGAAGCTGTCTGATCCAGCCATTGGGTACGCCTGTACCTAATTGTACCTAATAAAGTATCTCCTTGTAAGTAAACCTGGATCTGATTTTTCACTACCTTGGCACCTCTAACCTAAGAGTTCAAAGCCCGCTGCAGAGGCAATACAATTCACAACGCTGTTATCCAAATCACTGATATATAATTTATTCTTACAGTATTCTGTTTCTAGATTCCATCTTCCTAATATGAAATTATATTTTTGTATCAATCTTTGTATTGCTAGTGCAGTTAATTTGACAATCACTACTTGGTCCCAGATTTTGTTTTTTGTTTTTGTATTAGTTTTGTCCTGCCGGGGTTTTGATTACTCTTCCAAGTCTCAGCAAACAAAATTCTTGTGATTCTGTTTATATACAAAACAGGTTTGTGTTTATCTAATGGGATGGCTGATTTTACATAATTAAATAAACACAATATAGGATCTGGTATCAGATTTAATTGAAACATTCATTAATTGTCCCTATTGCCATCTTCCAAATTCTAACTACTTTCCTACACCACATATGGACAAACTCACCTTTTGTCTCTGGACAAAGCCAGCACTTTCCTTCTAGTTTATATATCATCTGAACTTTTCAAGCTCTCAAATGCCATTGTATGCTCAGCTTCTAACAGTGTTCTCTGTAAGTATTTATTGGCAAAGACCAATGGGTTGCAGCCAGATTCAGATGTGTGCAGCGGGACTGGCTGAAGTAGATATCTCTGTCCCCTCCTCTCCACAGCAGTCCCTCAAGCCCCCCCCCAATGGTACACAGAACATTGGGGAACCCTACTGAATGGGGTATGCTGTGGTGTGGGGAGAAGGGGGGATCCCTGAAAATTGAGCAGTGGCACCTTCTTGACTGGAGCCCTTTCATCCACTTAAAGCAGATCCTGGATCTAACCCCTCATCTTCATAAATAATGCCAGGATGAAATGCATTAACAAAAGATACCATATTTTGCACTACGTTGGCTAGGAACAGTCCAAGATAACTCAGTGACGGCGCTCACATGAAATGAGAGGTGGTTAGTAAGCCATGGTGGCTTAACCACCTCCACGCTTGTTGGCTGATATCTCTAATTACCCTGCTGGGAGTGGGTTGTTGTGATGTGTGAACCTGGGAAGGGTGGCTGGCTGGGGGAGTTAACAAACCACCCAGAACCCACACTCTATTGTAGGGTTGCTAGGTAGTTTGTTAACTAGCCCAGCCACCCACCCTCACCTGGTTCACACAGCACAACAACCCACACCTGGTGGTGGTAATTAGAGAACTCAGCTCGCATATGCAGGGGGGGGGGTTGGTGGTGGCTAACAAGCCCTGTGGCTTATTAACCACCTCTGTCATGCAAACTGGCCCAATGAGTTGGATCCAGACTTACACTGGATCAACTGCCTGGCAGAAGTGGGCTTCCCCACCCACTCCTTCCCATGGCAACTTCTCCAGCCCTCTGAAATGCTACACAGAGAGTCAGGAGACCATGCCAGATGGGGTAAGCTGTGGCATGGGGGAGAGGGAGGGATCCCCCCCAAATCAGGCGGAAGGACCTTCTGTGAGCAGAGCCTGCCCTCTTGAGGAAGCTCACTTCCTCTTGAGGAAAGCAGTTCCTAGATCCAACCTCATATCTGAAAACTCCCATATGTCTACTTTCACAAACTAAGGTGGGAGTGGGAAATGCTTATTTAGAATGGCTTACAAGCTTCAAAGGGATTGAATTATGCTGTTTGGGGCATTGGCTGAGTGAGAACCCTTTTTTGAAATTCCATTCCTTGCCATCACATTGCTAGTGATTCTCTCTCTCTCTCTCTCTCTCTCTCTCTCAAGCTTTGGATTTAGGGATGGTTGACTGCAACAGCAGAACTGGACTGGCAGCTCAACCTTATCAGGTCTTTCCATCCTTGTCTGCTGTTAAGCCCTCTTGGCTCTTTGGTACCCCAAATTGTGTCAATATCAGGTCATCTCACATAACAGACTGGCATCCCCATTGTTTGTCGTCTCCAAACAGAAACAGCATCCAACAGCTCAGAAAAGCCCCCATCTCAAAAATTGTTTCTGCCTTTCCTCAGTCACACAGTTGGTTGCCATGGAAATGATTAAGATGACTTATCATGGAATGCAGCCATCAAGAGCTAAAGAACCTTTATGAAATAAATATCCCATTTTCATGTAAATAATTTCTGGTCATAATAATGAGACTGGTGAGAAGGTGAGGAAAGCAAACTTGACACTGTCAACACCATTATTGCGACAGCAAATGATAGCTAATGTTATCCATTTGGTGTTGACTTTCCATTAAAAGCCTTCATGCCCCACCTCCCAAGTGCTAGGCAAGGGGCGGGTAAATATCCCCCCCCCCACAACATCAATATGCCATTATAGGAAAGGTAATTTTAAAAAATCTAAACTTTTTTCTAAAAAGGAAGAAAGTCACCCCATCATTTTTATTTGTTTTAACATTTACTCAACCACTTCAATTTCTCCACATGGTAATTTGACCCTTCAAGAGTTTCATTAAGTTCAAATGACTTCAAGCAAAAGGAATAATAAATGAACTCCCATTTCCTTTCATGCTTGCCTCCTCCGTGTTCATTCAAGCAAAATCTAAGCTATGAAATCTGGAAGGAAATATTAGGTATTCATTAAAGGGCACTTTACAAGTCAGTTCATAAAAGGGCTTTGGTGGTTAAGGGGGGACTCACTGGCCATTTCTAACCATTATTCTTCAATGGAAAAAGTACTAGAAATAATAATAATAATAATAATAATAATAATAATAATAATAATGATGATGATGATGATGATGGTATACCACAGTACTGAGAAATATATTTCCTGATTCCATAACCTAATGCAAACAGAACATCGTTCTTCCACATAGGAATGTCCATGAAAAGTTTTACAGATAGAGCAAACTAAAATCTGATAGAATGGGCTCTAAGCATGAGTAATGATTCTCAGTTTCCATCTTTTCATAGATGTGGCACCAAATAGTGCTGTTCAAAGTAAGTTATATTCCCAAAGCTCATCAAACGAAGTAATTAAAAAGGAAAAGAAACAAAACTAGTGTCTCAGGGCCAGTTCGCACATGCAGATGATGTATATCAATTAATAGCTCACTTAATGTCACTCAGTTACTCAGCACTTGGGGCACAATCCAGTTGAAGTCCCACTTTTACGTTCCAATTGATTTGAATAAAGGGATTTAAGCACATGCTTAATTCTATTGAATTACATGGGATTTGAAAGTGCTCAGCTATGGCAGGATCGTGACTCTGATGATTTTCCAGTGAGGTGAGTATGTTCATGGAGGGAGCAATTCTATGGTCACTGGACACTGTCTAGAGGGCCAGAGGATTCTTTGGTTTCTGGGAACCAAGGTCAGAGCCAGGGCTCTGACCTCAGTTCCCAGAAAGCACACTCCCTTCCCCTTCATAGCTAACATGGTTCTCTCCACACCAGCTACGTCTCTGCACTCGGAAATGGATTGCAGAGACAGGGAAAAGGCGGAGGTCCCAGGGGCAGGGAGGTGAGAAGACTGTAGAAGCTGCTTTATGCCGCTTCCTATCAGGTCTCCAGGCACCTTCCCTCCCACTCCCTGAAATCTCCCGTCTAGGCGAAAATGCAAGGTGGCCGGAGCACGGAGAAGAAGATCCAGCCACCCTACATAGGATAGTTGGCAGCCTCCGATTTCAGAGGTATACCACCCTTAGTGGTATAGTTACTCCTTCAAAACTGCTCTGCCATGGCTGATCCCATATCGTCAAGACAACAAATGAGGATCCGCCACAGTAGAGTATTATCACTTTGTTGGATATAAATAAAACATTAAATTAATTTATATTAATCTTTCCATTAATGTATCGATTAACCTTTCTGCCCACTGCTTCTATAGTATATCCATATTCAAGAGAGGGCTTTTTTAATCATCATAATCATCATTTTTTTTTTTTTAAAGCAACTGAAGGACCCGGACAGGAGCTTGGCAACCAGCAGCTAATGGAAAGCACAGGACTAGGAAAGGAGCATTGGTGGAAACATCAGGACAAAGGAAGAATGCTTGGAGATGACAGAAGGGTGGATCCAGATTTAGTCATACTTAGAGTAGACCCACTGGAATAAATAGAGCTAAAGGTAGCCAGGACTTAATTGTCCCATTGATTTCAGTGGGTCTACTCTAACATGATTCAATCTGGATCCGACACAGGATAGGGAGGGAAAGAGGAATCGGGGGAAAAGCTGTAGGAGGAGAAACTGCCTGGCTGTGACCATCCCCCACACCCAGCATCGGCTTAACTGCTACGATGTCACAGACCTTTCTGGAGGGAAAACCTCACTATGGTGGCTATCTGTGTATTGCCAAAAAAAGAAAGAGGAAATGCATCACTAAAAAAGAAGATATAGATTTGCATATAATTTACATGTGGAAATTTCCATCTCAGTTTCCAATGTGCCCTCTGCTCCTTCAGAAGTATTTACATCGTTTGCCTGGTGTCTGGCCTTGCTATGGGGAAACAAAGCAGCTCATAAAAGCGAGTGTCTTAAGAAATAACTGAGTATCTCACAAGTGGAAGAGATATAGGAACATAAAAAGGGTTACATTTCGTCTAGTTGGCTCATTTAGCATTATATTAATAACAGTAAACCTTTCCACGAATTTTCCTGGCTTCTGTTGCTAGTAGCAATAATAATAGCTTATACTAATAGCAGTTGTCTGACTTTCAGGAGGTAATGTTATTTATTTATGCTGTTAGGTAGATGATGCTCAAAAGGACCCTCTCATGAATATGGCATAGCGCACTAGCAGCAGGCCTAAAGATGAATGGATGTAAATTAGCCCAACACTTTATTTACATCCAACAAAGAAAGAGATAAAATTCCCACTGTGATGGATTTTCTTCATTAGTTCAGAGAACCGCCTAAGGTAGAGCTTCTGACATTCTTGCTTTCCACTGGTTAGACAAACAGTTTATCAAAAACATCCCAAATTTATATGGAAAGTAGCAGCTGAAGACAGGTTGTCTTTGGTAGCCTCACGAGCGCACTTGGATGTGCATGCACAGATACACAAAACACCACAAGGAGGCTGGCCACGTTTTCATGTCATGCTGAAGTCATTTATTTAATTCTACTGCACCATCGGTGTGTACATGCAGCCTTGAAGAAGCATTACATAGGCAAAATAGACAGGTTGCTGTTCCCAGGGGAACTTTCAGGCTACAATAGGAAAAGCAACAAGGGAAGCTGAATCTACACATAACAGTTATACCATTATCATACCATTATCATAACTATTGCTACACATGACACCGATGGGCACCAATAGTTATGATAGCAGTATAACTGCTATGTGTAGATTCAGCCGGACAGAAGGATGAAGAGATTCACTAGTGAACAGTCTCATGTTTTTCTTTCTGGCACTATCTCAACGATTTTCATTATTTTCCAAGCGGGAGCCACTTTGCCTCCAGGCATTGCCACCCAGGCCACTTGGGGGCCTTTTCTGTGCCGCGGGGAGCCTCTCCCCTTCCCCTCCCTCTGGGCAAGTGGCAACGCCATTCCCCAGACTCAGCTGGAGGCTCTTTGGGGCCTCTCCCCCCCACCCCCTCCCCACAGTCCAAGCAAAGCCAAAGCAATGTCACTTGCCAAGTCACCAGTCAGGCAAATTCCAGCCGGCTCACTTGGCCCTTGAATTGGGGCGGATCTTTTTCTTGCCACTGCAGGAGTGATCTGCTTTACTCAGTGTGGCAAAATCTCTCAGCGCAGGTCAACGCTGTTCTCTCTCACACCTCCACAATCAATTTCCCCTCCATCTCCAGTGCTGGTGCAACACACCGTGCCAGATAGCCAGTTGCGTTGGTCTTCGCCTCTTAAGGCATCTCTACCCCAGCCTAAAATCCTGCATTGAAAACAGGGCTTTCTGCTTCCGTTTTAAATGCAGGATCACGACGACTCCCTTTTTCATGTGCTTCCTTTCCCCCTCCTTCTCCCCGGAATCTGAGTCTTCCATTATCTTTCATTGATTTCACTCCTGTTCTTGCTGCTTTTCCTATTTTCATCGAGGGAACTCAAGCAGAACACAACGGGGTAATTTGATAGCTCATTATCTGTGATCTATTTAAAAACGGAACAAAGGGCGTGCAGGAGATGATCACAGTGTCATGTAAAGACCATGCAAACTTCCGTGAAAGAGCAATCTCAATCGCAGGATAAAAGCCTGGTGTGAAGGAGCCCGTAGTCTCCTTCCCACCCCACCCTGCCAGCTCACTGGCTGATTGCTCCTGCATTCCCCTCTTCCCCTTCCCCCCTGCCCCCCAACTTACAGCTAATGAGCCCCACTGCCTCCTCTAGCAGCCCAGATCAAAGCAACTGGCTGGCCAATAAAACAAACAAGACAAAACTGTGAGCAGCTACCGTAAATGGGGGGGGGGGCAGAGAGCCACACTTGTGATTGGGAGCTGCTAATGGCCCTTGGGCCTTGCAGTGATGAACATTGATCTACCTGTCTGTATGTCTGCTTGTCTGTCTGCTTACCTACCTCTCTGCCTACTCTGCCTACCAAACTCCAGGTCAGGGATGGGGAGCCTATGATACTCCAGATTTTTTAGACTATGACTCCCATCAACCCTGACCATTGGTCATGCTGACTGGATCTTCTGGGAGTTGGAATCCAACATCTGGAGGGCCACCAATTCCCCCTCGCTACCACTCCCCACTGCTATAAGCGAGCTCCCATACATGCCTGTGAATGCTTCACTGTGGAGACTTGCCTTTACTCTAAGAATAGCACACACCTGTTCTCTCCTCCCAATTTAAAATGAATCAATTTTCGGTATGCTGAAAACTCCCACCACCGCCCACTGTTCAGTTATTTTCTCGGTGCTCTGATGAGAGAGCTTGGCAAATCCAAAAGCCTCAGTTTCCCTTGTCATCAGCCTTCTTCAGTTGGAGTTGCTGCCCTTGGAAGGGTTCCCATGCTCAGATGGGATGACTGCTTTGTGGAATAATTTGCTCTGGTCTCCAGGCCTCCTTCCCAATTATACCTACCACCAGGTGCCAAAATGGAGGAAGCCTATGCAAATCTCTCCATCATGTATTAGCCCACAGTATCCATTTTAGGAGGTAGTGCTGGTCTGATTTGCAGGGAACTGGATGGTGCATAGGGTAAACGAGAGCTGAAATGAGAGGAGCAAAGGTTCAGGCCTGGAAGAAGCTCTTCCCCCTAAACCTAGATGTGCTAGGGCAGCTGCCATGACTCAGTGGGGAGGCAGAGCTATTTGGCCCCGTTCACACATGCGCAGCCAGTACTGTGGGTGCCACTTCAGCAGGGTGCAATCCTCTGCTGCAAAGGCATGTGCATGCATAAGATGGACACATGAGTGAGGCTGGTTGCAGGGGAACTTCCTATCTGATGGGAGGGAAGGTGCTGATCCGGTGGGAAAGGCCGACTGGATTGGCTCTGTGACTGTGGTCCTTCAGATACTGAGGGGGTGCATGTGGAGAGGACTCCCTGGGTTGGACCCAGGATCTGCTTTCTATTGGTAGGCCTCTGCTCACAGAAGTTTACTCTGCTTGATTTGGGGGGATGCCACCTGCCCTCCACACCACAGCTCACACCCTGTGTAGCATTTTGACAGGGCTGGAGAGGCTGCCATGGGGAACAGTTCTGCCAGCCCTGTTGCATGCACCTAAATCTCCATCCATCCCCCTCTACGCTGCCTCTGCCTGCACACAAATGCAATGTAAAGACAAAAATAAAACCATCACTGAATCCACCACTCAGATGGAAACCAGGCACTCATTACAGGAGGAAGATACAGGACATACAGAAGTACTGTAAAGAAGATATGAAAATACATGGGGGTCATGAGGCATGCAGCAGAGGAATAACCAAATAATCCTGAGGACAGCAGCAGACAAGCACCACGGTGCCTTATGGAATGGAATATCCGAAGAACCACTGCTTTAGCATCTCTGCATCTGCAAGAAGAGTGGACCCTTGTGGGCAAAATTGTTACTGCAAAGTTTTTTTCTTTTTCTTCCCAACCATTGAAGCTACCCTATTCAAACCAGGATGTAGTGGCACATAGATGTTTCCCAACTGGGTGTATTCATATGCTACACCTATAGGACAATTCACACGTTCACCGTACTGGGTTGATGGGAGCTGTGGTCCATCATATCTGAAGGGCACCAGGTTGGGGGAAGGCTCGTCTAGCCCGTATCTAGCCTGTCACAGCTGCCAATCACATTAGCTGGAGAGGGGGGGCATGCTCACTGCCCCTGCCCTCATCACATGCCCCCAGCTCTGCCCCTCCACTGGCAATCTTAGGGGGCCACATCTGTAGTAGTGGGAAGCCTGCTGTACGTGGCCTGAACGCCCCCTGTGGTTATGCAGGGTACTACATCACAGGAGGTGCCCAAGCACATAGACAGGCCCCCAATGCATGGGCAGAGGGAGGGCACTGAGTCAATGGGGATCAGAGCCGACCCAAGACATTTTGCTGCCTGAGGCAATGATGGTGCCCCTTCCCATTCTATGTGCAAAAGCCAACTGGACTGGCAGATGAATCTGTCTTCAGCATTGATGATGGGACAGCATCTTCCACTGCACCCGAACAGAGCAGACTATCTTAGGGGGTATAGAGGTCTCTTCTCCAAAATCTTGTTGCCATCTCCCTGCATCTGCTGTCTGAGGCAACTGCTTCACTCTGTCCAACTGTAGGGCTGGCCCTGGTGGGGATGCAGCAGCAGTGGGTGCAGTCCCCCTCTCCCACGATTGTTATATGTGACAATCAGAGCAACTTTCCCCAACCAGCTGCTCTCCAGATGTGTTGGAGTATGACTCCAATCACTCCATGCTGGCTGGGGATGATGGGTGTTGTAACGCAACCTGTCCGGAGGGCACCAGTTGGGCAGGGGCTCAGCTAGGCCTGGGGTGAGTGGAAGGTAGGTCAGATCTCCAAATGTTTGGGACTTGGAGTCTCAGAAGGCCCTGCCAGCATGGCCAGTGGTCAGGAATGCTGGGAGCTGAAGTCCCAAACATCTAGTGATCTACTTTCTGCCCTGGACTAAGCTATACTCCCTAAGTGGAAATGCTTGCCAAGATGGAATTGTGCAGATTGCATCAGGGAGGATGCCCAAATAGGGCTCTTATCTCTTAAGTAAATGTAGGAACAACGATCATGATTAAAGATTAGATTAAAGATTAACTGGCATCCTCAAAAAATTATGCCACAATACATCTGGTGGTCTTTCAGCTGCCACAAGTCTCTTTGTGTTTTTTGCTGCACCAGACTAACATGGGTGGGTACTCCTCACTAAGCAAATAAGTTTAGGAGAGGGGTGGCTGGCTTTGGATTTCACAAAGCACTGCTTTGCTGTATTCTGAGAAAACTCTGATGTGTTTCAAGTTGAATACATTAACTACGTCTCATATCGTTTCTTTTTTTAAAAGAAAACTTTAACCTGCTCTTTCACACCCTTTGGGAGCAAGAGTAGCAAGTCACAGCCCACACTGTAGTTCAGCATGATTTTCACAATCTTCACACTTCTCTCAGCACCTCAGAGAAATTATGGTAGTGAGTCAAACCAATGAGCCTTATTAGCTAAACTGCTCTTCTTTGTATCATTTATCCGTGATGAGGCAGGCATGCACCCTCCCCACCCAGCCCAGATTCTCCTCTCTGCTTTTTTCTGATTACTCTGCTCTTTCTCTAGCCATCTACGCTCCTTCTTTTTGTTGTTGTTCAATCGTTCAGTTGTGTCCGACTCTTCGTGACCCCATGGACCATAGCACGCCAGGCCTTCCTGTCCTGCGCTCTCTCCCGGAGCGTGCTCAAGTCCATATTCATTGCATCAGTGATGCTATCTAGCCATCTCATCCTCTGCCGTCCCCTTCTCCTTTTGCCTTCAGTCTTTCCCAGCATCAGGGTCTTTTCCAGAGAGTTTTCTCTTCGCATTAGGTGGCCAAAATATTTGAGCTTCAGCTTCGGTATCTGTCCTTCCAATGAGCACTCAGGGTTGATTTCCTTTAGGATTGAATAGTCCGCAGGTTTCAGGGCTTTAGGACATCCTGGGTCAGGATGTGTCATGGACCACAAGTTCCAATACACGTAAAGTGGTAACAGGACAATGTTAATTGCCCCACATTATCCAAGCATTACTTATTCACACCTCCTCTATTATCAAAGCTAACATGGCTGAATGCAGGAAGTGGTTAATAAAGGTGATATTTCCTTTCAAGGACAGGAAGTTGATTTATGTCAGCTGCATGTAGACTAGACTAGCCGCAAGGCACAGAGGAGTTAATAAATTGTATGTATTTATTTAACACATGGATAGGGCACCACTAAGGGCAAGAACTCTCTCAAGGTGGCTTGTGATGCTGATGATGCTGATACATCAATAATACAAAACTAACACCAGAATTAACTAATAAGCCATGGAGGCTGGCAGCTCCAGTGTCAGTAGGGTGGTGAATCCACTCTGGATTTCAGTCAGAACCAGTCGGAATTCTAAAGAAGCTCCTTTAGAGTTCTGACTGGGTCTGACTGAAACCCTGCACGGATTCACCAGCCTCCACTGCTAATAAGAGCCAATAATAAAATTAAAACCAGCCAAATAACATTAAGTTCAACAAACCATTTAAGAGGCTCAAGTCAGGGCTGGTGACATAGTCAGACCAGGAAGCCAATAGGAAGAGACTAAGGAGCCTTGTCAGTGTCAGACATTTTATACCAAGGGTGCAGAATGTCAGGCCCAGGGTCCCCAGAAAGCCACACCCCCTTCCACTGGCTCCACCTCCTTTCCCCTGACTGCTGATCGATTGGGGTTCATTTGGTGGTTTCCTGGCTTTTGTGCACCCCCCCAAAAAAGGTTGAAATGGCTCCCCTAAGGCTTAGTTACTGGCACTTAGAGCTTTAAATGAAAATAGGCTGGTATTTTTGGTATTTCAGCTGCCCCTTTTGCCTTCAGCCCCACCCACCACTAGAATGCATCCCCTGAGAGCTTCTCCAAAATGGGATTTGGCCCTCTGGCTGAAAGAGGTTCCCCAGTGGTGCTGCTACTCTCATCAGAGTTGGGTGAGAACCATTTTAATTTCTCACAATACCCCTGAGTGCTGCTACATCTGGGCCACTGTAGGAAGTCAAAATTGTGGCCACCTGTGATGTCCCTAGGATCTGATTCCCCATCCTTGCAGGATGAGGCTGTAGATTCGGAGGGGGACTTTCCCACCAAGCCATCCCAGGACATTCCTCTACTACCCTGGAAGCATCAGCACAAGAGGAGCCTGTTGTACCGGCTCCTCTCCAACCTGAGGAGGTTGTTACCCTCCTCTGAGCATGAGGACTCTGGTCCAGAAGTGCCAGCAGAACTATGGTCTCACCTGCCCTGTCAGAGCTAATGGTTGTTAAAGCAGGCTAGGCCCCCTTCACTGAAGAGACTCCTCTCACTGAAGGCAGAGCTAGACGCTCAGATGGAGCTGCTGCTCTATTTAAGGCTTAATCTGGGCTTGCCAGGTGCTCAAGCAACGTCTGAATCAGTGCTGGTTCTGGCGGTGGGGGGTCTGTTGGTGAGACACCCTCAATGGGGCCTTCCCTCAGTGAACCGACCTTCTCACCACCACTGCCACTATCTCCTCCTCCTCCTCCTCCTCCTCATTGCTTGCTTGATAGGCAGAGAGGCAGTGCGCAAGTAGGCCCTGCATCCGCTCCTCCTCCTTCCTGCCACCACCATTGTCTGGGCCAGAGCGAGAGGCACGTGAACAAGCAGGTTGCCATGGTGAAGAGGAGGAGCAACTCCAAGGGGCCCCTGTCAGCGGGCCCCTGCTGGGGTTAGGCATCCCTTGCAGATGCCTAACCATGCCTACCTTTGATGCCAGCCAAATTCTGCTGTTATGAAGTCTTCAGTCCAAAGCGTCACATGGAGTCGTCCAGGTGCTCTTTGAATCCTGAGCTCCCACTTTGTATTCCCTGAATTTGCTTTTGCCCTATGTGATGCCTGGCTTTGCTCTGCCAAAACCAGAACTTACCTGTGCTTGGGTTGGAACCCCCACACCGCTGAGGCCATTGCCTGCGCACTTATCTGGTGCTGTGTGCTGTGAGGGATTAAAGGGAGGGCCCAGCCACTGCCAAGGGTGACCCCCAGGACTGGAGGAGAGGTGGTTAAGACACAGGTTGACCATCTGGCCTGCTGTCTGGGAGAAGCAGGCTGAGGTGATTCTCGTGCTGATCAACTGAGGGCAAAGCAACTACCCTAGCAGTTCCCTGGTCGCCAAAACTACGCTGTAAATTCTCTTATCTCTTTGTACACAGCAAGAGCCCAATGCTTCGGCTCAGCGGGAGGCCCTGCATATTCACTTGGTTGCACTAACACAGATGGCCTCCTCCTGCCACAGGGGGGTGTTAATGATGTGCTTTCTGACAGAGCCTGTAATCTTGGCCCCTCAGTGTGTCAACATATTCACTGCCGCGAAGCTCCCAGACATGATTAGGATTGTAGTTGCACTGGGAGGTAGAGAAATGTAGCCCGCTGCTAATATCACAGGGCGTGTTGACAGGCAACATCTGGGCGGAAAGTGGTCCTGCTGCCATTTTGGAAGGCTTATTATTGTAGGGGTGAAGCGCTCAGCATAGCTAACATATGAAGGATGGGGGTGGGGGTGAAATGTTCAAATGAAGCTAGTTCTTCTTTCTGGACTTGCTTCTGGAGTGGACTAACGAGTGAAATAGACTGATTTAGACAGTGTGGGTCCACTACTTCAAAAATCACAGTGCTATTAAAATAGTATATTCATTAGCACCAGTAATTTACGCTTTCAGGTTGCAGAAACTCTAGGAAAGCGAATGGTGATTAATCCAGGAAGGAGCTCAGCTGTGCCATTCCAGGGTGAAGCTACTGACAGAATAGCTGAGGATACAGGGACAGAAAGATAGCAAGACCTGAATAGCTTTTGTCAGATTTACATTAAGCTCAGGCATCCCCCCGCCCTTTGTTATGAAAGGCCACTGTGCTGGCTTGAGGATTCTGGGAGTTGTAGTCCAACACATCTGGCGGGCACCAGGTTGGGGAAGGCTGGTTGAGCATGTAGCTGTTCCTCTACCACCGAGACCCAGATTGTTCTGTCCAGCTTTAAACTGCTTTGTGGGTCCACAAATAGAAAAGCGGGGTTTAAAAAAATCAAATGAAAATGACTTCAGCTCTTGAGATTAAATGCCTTGCTTGAGCGAAGCTTCAGCGAGTGAAATGTCCTTCCCACTTATGATGAGATATATGCTGCTGGGGTAAAAGCATGAGGAAATCTATCCTGTCTTGTTTCATATTGTATCTTGTCTGGTAAATGAATAACACCCTTTGAGTGTCCTGGGCTATCAATCCACACAATATTAAATGCTACTAGTGACACTTTCCTGAGGGACAGTAATTTCACCATCCTCTCTTGCTAAATGCATGAAACTATTTTTGAAGCTATGCCGGATTTCTCTAGCCATATAGAGCCAGTTCAGACATGTGAATTATCTACTTATTTTCTCACTCCACAGTGACAGGGGTGGTGGGGTACAAGAAGAGTGGGCAAAGTTATGTTTTAGTGTTGGTTGTATTATATGTGTTTTGTTATTGCTTTTAGACATGTTTTAGTACTATGTTGTGTGCCCCTCTGGGTACATTTAGTAGGAAAGTGGGGAATGAATAAACAAATAAATAAAATAAGGAGCAAGGCAGATCTGGAGGGAATCTCAGATAATACAATTTTCCCAAACAGAAAAAACTATTTCACATTAATGGCCTGACCCTAAACATATTTACTTGGAACAGCAAGCTCATTAATTTAATGACAAATCTAGTGATATTTTATGTTTGGATCGAACAAAACTTTTATAGCTAGAATCTCAAAATAAAGGAAAAATTGGAAAATTAGAAATGCTTATTTGTTGGTTTTCATAATTCCCACCTCACCTTTTTCTGTATATAACATGCCCAAGGTGACTTACAAAC
This sequence comes from Heloderma suspectum, assembly GCF_057233095.1. Lineage (NCBI taxonomy): Eukaryota > Metazoa > Chordata > Lepidosauria > Squamata > Helodermatidae > Heloderma > Heloderma suspectum. The sequence continues at coordinate 165,811,406 of NC_139462.1, forward strand.
TGATTGATAAAACAACAGCAGATCAATATGAAATCACAGACCGGAAAACAGCAGTAGATTTAACAAACTTTCAAAGAGGCAATAAACTGTGAAAGAAAATCCACTGGAACTAGGGTGGCCACTCTGGGATTATCAAAAAAGAGGACATGATCACCCAAAATAGGACAGAAGATTATTCAGATTTGCATATGGTTTGCATATCCTAATGTAGATGTATAGCTGCACATTTAGAAACAATTTCTATAATTTACATCTCTTCATAGTGGGAAAGACTGTGACCCGGTGACCTGTGTGTCTGCTGTTCAGTCTGCTTTCCAGGTGCTGACTTTGATGGGCAACTTCCAGGCTCTTGGAGCTCTTTATTTGAAAACTGAACTTGAATTGGACAACCTTTCAAATAGAGGACTGCCCTCTAACAGCTCTTCATGTAGAGGACTGACCTCTGTAAAGTAGGACACATGGCTACCCTATGACTGGAATAATAATATCCTTTTCTCACTCCCTGTCCAAAAGTGGGAAGTGATGGGGCCTGGTGAACCTCTTTAAGGAGTTTCATAATCTGGGTGCCACAGCTGGAAAGCTGCTGTCTTTTGTCACACATCTGACAGCTGGGGGTGGTGGAGAAAGGTTTAGGGTTTCCTCATCCTGGTTTAATAGAAAGGAATCTGTCTTCCAATTCAAAAGCGCCATTTTGCACTCACGTTTAGAAGTAAAATTCCAGTTGCTTTAGCTAGAATGTTTCTTCCACTTATAATCCTTAGGAGACATAGTTTTGCTTAAAAGCATCTCCAGTAAATCACCCACTGTGTGGGTTATATCAGAAAACTAATAAAGTGTTTTCCTGAGCAAACAACTGTAGAGACTTTGGGGAATAGAATATCCCCTTGTACTATATATTGTACTGTTAGCTTATAAAGAGAAACGTTAGTTATTACCTCCTGCAGGGTTTAAATAATTGACTAGATTAAGCCAATTGCTCTATGAGAATTAATAGGAAATAAGGTTCCTTATGCAATGCATGTTCTGGGTTCTCCTACAGCAGGGTGGGGAACCTCTGGCCCTTGGGGCAAATGAGGGCTTCCAGGCCTTTCAGTCTGGACCTCTGGATCCTCCCCAAGCCACACCCCTCCCCCAGGCCACACCCCCTGACTGACCTCACCCAGGGCTTTTGATATTATTTATTCCATCCCCTACCCTCACACCCCAGCTACAAAGCTGATGGAGGAAACCTTACACAAGTTGGGGAAGGAGAATCCCTGGATGCAAAAGAATGAAAATAAATGCACATTGCAATCTGAACGAAGGTAAGAGTCCTATATCTAACCCCTCCCACCTTTGGAGCTGGCTCCACCCACTGCTGGAATGTAGACTTCAACGGGTTTCAAATGAAATAATGCGGACTTCAACAGGATAAAGGTTCCATACCCCTGTCAAAATCAGCTCTCAAATTCAAAAGGTTGCCCACTCCTGTTATAGAAGATGCTACAGGAAATGACTAGGGAGATGTTTCTCTCCCTTTCTCACAATACTAGTTCTCAGATCATCCAGTGAAGCTGAATGGTGGGAGATTTAGGACAGATAAAAGGAAGTATATTTTTACAGACCACATAGTTAACTTTCAGAGCTTGCTGCTACAAGATGTGGTAATGCCCTTAAAGGGGGATTAGACAAATTCATGGAGGATCGAGCTATTGGTGGCTACTAATCCCAGTGACTGTATGCTACCTTGGGATCAGAGACAGTATGGCTTTGAGTTACTGGGGATAATAGAGGGAGAAGGCTGTTGCCCTCATGTCTATTGAAAGCCCAGATGCAGGACATCTGGTTGGCCACTGGGGAAAACAGGATGCTACATGAGCCTTTGATGTGATCCTATATACTTCCTATATACTTCTGTTAAGATGCTGCAGAAGGGAACAGCAAGGATTAGGGATCTGATTATTTTAGAAATGGAAGACAGCAAACAGACAAACAAACAACCCCCCCACCAAAAAAAACACAGCCCAGTGCAGATGGGGGGAGGGGGAATGACACAATTCTCAGAGTTCATCACAGGATACAGTATTCCATTAGTAGAATCAGTTGCTGCTTTTTCTTTTTCCATCATAGGACAGAATGGAGAACCCAGCACGAGCAGTAGCAAAAACACGGAGTGTCTTTGATTCAGCTGATCACAGACATTTGGTGACACCTCACAGGTCGATGAGTGCAAGAAGACCTGCAAAGGCCAAATAACATGTATTCTTCCGTCACAGTAGCTTAGTAACAGGGAAACTGCTGATTGCACTGGGTGGGAAGTTTCTGCTCTCCCTCATCTATTTCCTGCTTTCTAAATGTGATTGCTATTCCTTCTCCATACCCCTCTCTTCCTTAGCTCTGGGAGCAATTTTTCGAATACACACAGACACAGTTGTCAAAATAAGGGACAAAACAGGGACATATGCACTGGCTGAGAATTTGTATGGGATGCTGACAGATGCATTGTGTTCTGTGGGGTTGTATAATGCTCTATAACAGCCTCCTCCAAGCTGGTGCCCTCCAGATGTGTTGGGCTGCAGTGATCAGCATCACATCTGAAAAATGAGCAGGCATGTATGAATGTTCAGATGTCATGGAATTCAACTTCCATCATCCTCAACCAGCATGGCCAATGGGAGTTGTAGTCCAACACATCTGAAAGGCACCAGGTTGGAGAAGGCTGTTCTAGAATAAGGACAGAATCCTGTATGATCCAACATCCACTGAACTGAAATTTGTTATATGTTTTGCACTTATGTAATAGAAGTGTTCCTTCATAGATAGATAGAGATCAGTGGAAACAAGCTATTTCAAGTATGTCTGGCAATGGAAAGAATCCATTCTATTCCCAAGGCAACTGATGGCTAAAATCCAACACCTGCCCCCCTATTGCTTTTAAACCTTTCATTTCAAAATGTGTATTTCTGTGCCACTTTGTAAACACATCTGTATTCAGTTCTGCAAACCTATATATTTTAGCTTGTCCTTCAAATGTGGCTCCCAAATGCTAGAAGTTTCAACCTTTTAAAAAGGTTTAGTATAAACAAGCAAAATATTTATTTCTGGTACCAAAGAAGAAATGCTGACAACCTAAAGAGGATTTTCTGCAGTAGGGATAAATCCAAAAAATACATTAATTAGAGCAGTTGAGCTGCTGCAGAACCCCATTTGCTGTGTTGTGTGCAATATTCCGCTCTGGCAGGGCAGGGTGCAGAATTTCAGGCCTGGAGACACAACCAACTACAGACATATCTCCTGTCACTGAGATATATTTTTATATTGCATCTACCCACCTCTTTGAAAAGACAGGCTCATATCTAGGCTCCAGATTAGAGGAGAGTGGATCCTATCATCTCAAAGAAGTGGGGGATGCAATATTAAAAATAGGTAAGTGTGGGGGGAAATTTTAATAGATATATAAACATTTTGGGTTGGATCCAGATTTAGGCTAGATCAACTGCACTGGCAGAAGAAGACTTCCCTGCTCCTCCTTCCCACAACAGCCACTCCAACCCCCTGAAAATGCTATACAGTGGGCCTGTTCGCACATCACACTAAGCCAGTGTGAGTTAATTAACCTGCAGGGCTTAGCAGTGTGGGTGCCTGGGTGGCCATTTTGTATATTCAGGCTGCAACCATGCCTTGTGATGTCATGTGGCGAGGGCGGGTTGTTGCCATTGTTAGATAAAAAGTTCTTGCTTTCGGTTGAAAGAAAGGATGCCAGGCAGGCAGCAGTGGATCCAACACTATTTTATTAGTCGTTTTGCAAAACGGGTACAGAGCAGTCTGGACCCCGAGCTAAGCATGCATAAGTCTTTTTATACCTCCGCCCCCTATACATTTTTGCTAGTGATAAGACATTTTAACCGACTAAGCTACTAGCTGACACAGCAGAAGCGTGACCTGCAGATGTACAATGAGATAATGTCGGCATGTTTATTTTTGTGATTATGCTTATGTGACTGTCTTAACCATGTTTTACGACTTCCCTTTTTAGCAGATGTACACTGCCACTGGACATGTGTGTCCGGTGGGCTCAATAGTTATGGCTAATAGCTCAAAGGTCCAGCAAAGAGCTGACAGTCAAAGAATAAGAGGACAGTCTTTTTCTAACACCATGGTTAACAAACCACCCAGAAGCCATAGGCTGTTTTAGGGTTGTGTGTGGTTTGTTGACCACACCAACAACCTAACCTAGCTGCATTTGCAAGACACAACGACAAGTTGCTGCCGGGGCCTGAATAGGCAATCTGGCACCACAGCGATTGTGGAAACCGGGGAGTCAGGAAACCCCGCCCTCAAATGGGGTGAGCTGTGGTGCATGGGGGAGGGTAAAAATCAAGCTGAAGGACGATCTGCCAGAGGAACCAATCCTCTTGTAGAAGGTCTCTTCCATTCACTGAAGGCAGATCCTGGATCCAACCTATTATATTTCTCAATGATGGGAGATAGGACTGTAATTGGTTGTGTTATAGAAAATGGTATGTTGTAAATGTACTGTATATATTTAGCAAAATGTTTTAAATGTGAGTAGTGATCTTTATGTGTTTGTGTTTTTAGAAGACCCTGAAGAAGGAACTGAATTTCTGAAACACATTGGGCATAATAAATATTTTAGGCACTTTGAGAGTCACTTCTCCCTTGTTTTTGTGTGGTGTATAGCACAAGACATGACATTAATCACATAATTGGCCCTTGAGTGCTTGTTTTTTCTTTACCAAATTGCAGCTGAACCGGAAAGGGGCGGGGGAGAAATTTGGATCAGTACCGTGGTGTGGAGGGAAGGGGTCTTTAACTCTCCCTGCCCCCGCTTTCCTAATTTCAGTGACTCTCCCCCTGCACAGCTGCTATTTAGTAAAGACAAAACAAGCCCATAAGAGTCAATTATGCCACATCTAGTCTGGAGCCCTCTTTTATATTACACTAGCACTCAAATTGCTGCTAGGTGATTACATTCAAGAGACCATTAGATTTAATTCAGGCTCAGTCACACATGGGGCTTCTTCATGTGGAGCTTTTATCCTGCTATTGAGATTGGTTACTCACAGAAGTTTGTGGGTCCTTTAGATGACATCATCAACCTCCAGGGCATCTCCCGCACTAAATTACCTATATTCCATTTTTTAAAAGATCAGAAATAATAAGCTATCAAATTACAGCGCTTGAGTTCCCTCATGAAAAAGGAAAAGCCACAATAAGAGGCGCTAGACCACAGCGCCATCTAGCAGCTGTATAATGAAACATATGGAAGACTCAGTTAAGGGGGGAAAGGAGGGGGGAAGGAAGCGGGTGTAAAGGAAGTCCATCATGAGCATGCATTTAAAACAAAAACAGAAAGCCCTGTTTTAAATGCGGGATTTTTAGGCTGGTGTAAAAATGCTCTTAGTGTAGGCCCACTGAAATCAATGAGATGTAGGTTAGTCATGCCTAACGTAGGTGTTTTGATTTCAATGGGTCAGCCCTAAGTATGACTAAGTCTGGATCCAACCCCATACCAATTAAATAATATCTCATATATTTGGAGCTAAAAACAATCTTTCACGTACATTTTATATGTAGCCCCATTTGGCGTATGTTTACTCAGAAGCAAGTCCCACTCCATTCAATGGGGCTTACTCTCATAGAAATGTTCTTAGAATGGCAGCCTTCATTCCCCCTGCAAATGTTAACCTAAAGATGTAAGAGCTGCCCCATTTAGCTAGTACAAGGGGAAATATTGTATCTCTCTACTGTCTCATCCTTGCTTTAGAGGGAGGGTGTGGGGAAGAGACTGCCATTACTTTTGCATGAAATCTGTATTCCCACATCTGAGTAGTGCCATAACAACTGTAGCATGGCTAGATTTTAATTACCTACATGGGGCAGGGAGCAGAGGGGGAAAACAGTTTGTTATAAAGCTCATTTTAATAACCTCCCCTAAGTTTCCACACTTTCTGCTCTCAGTGGCTTATTTCTGCAGAATATGAGGTTGCAGACAAAGGGCAGAATTGTGCTCTTCAGAATTGTCAAGTTGCATTTGTGATTTTGTTCTGTTTAATGCTTCCACTGAGCTTTAAGAACAGGACGGAGAAAGCTTGAAGACTAATGAAAGGCTTTGATGCAGAAATCCTGGGCTTGTATTAAAGGGCATGTTTGAAAATGAAATGTACTATATCAAACAGTCTCAGGCTATGCAGAATATACTATTTTGTTTATTCATGGCCTTCGAGATGTTACTTCTTAGAGAGGGAAAATCTAACTCCCGCCTGAGATGCAGAAAATAAAAGAAAGCTTCCCTGAACATGATCCACTAAATCAATATCCTTGATTCAGTATATCAATACCCTTTTCATCTGTGGACACAATTTCTGCATTACATAAATTATCCTGCTTTCAGATTTGTTCATGTGTTTATTTAAAACCCAAATGGGATAGAAAGACTATTCCATCTGTCAAGAGAACATGGGCAAACATCCCATGATGGCTTTCAATTAATCCTAATATGAAGTTAGCATTATACCACAATTCTTCTGACTCTGTAGCTACAGGTTATTACTGATAAGGGCTACCATTTAGATAGTATAGCAGTCAGCCCCCAACCCCAGATTTCAGCTGAAGGTTCACGCATGCGTATATTTCTCTTCTACACACTGGTTCTAGACATCAAATGTTGCCACCGCCACCACTGAAATCTGAAATGGCACCCCTGTTCCTGACCTTCGTCATCTGAAACAAATTAGGTAATAATGACTAGGTTCACACAACACACTAACCCACACTCAGTGGTTGAGTGTGGCTTGTTGCTGAACCGTGGGTTGTTTGTTGAACTGTGGGTTAGCATGTTGTCTGAACCTAGGACATTTTCCACAGGGTGGCTTGTTAACCATGCAGTGTGACTTATTTTTCTCAAACAAGCCACCTTGAGAACCCATGGTTTGTTGTTGGGTGGCTTATCAGGGTGGTTAACAAGCCACACTGCATGATTAACAAGCCCCTGTGAAGAAAATATCCTCGGTTTAGACAACATGCTAACCCACAGTTCAACAAACAACCCACACCCAACCACTGAGTGTGGGTTTATTTATTTATTTATTTTATTTATTGCATTTATACCCCGCCTTTCTCCCTCTCGCAAGGAACTCAAGGCGGCTTACATTATCCTCCTCCTCACCGTTGTATCCTCACAACAACAACCCTGTGAGGTAGGTTGGGCTGAGAGTCTGTGACTGGCCCAAAGTCACCCAGTGAGCTTCCATGGCCAAGTGGGGACTAGAACCCAGCGTGTTGTGTGAACAGACCCAATGCCTCAGCAGAAGCAAGTGTTGCCGCCTGGGGGATAACAAGCAGGCCTACCATAAAACATACCTTTACCATTTAGAAGTCAGTACCTTCTCCCATATTTAGCTCCCAGTCTGTAAACTGAAATCAGCAGAAGAAACTTTGCTTCAGGTGTCACTGCTGTCTATGGGCATAGTTCTCAAACAGCAAGTGAAGAGGACTCCACCAGCCATTCCCAGTATGGAGACGATCATGTTGTACCAGCCCGCCATGTAGTTGTTAAACAGGAGGAGCCTGTCAGACAACAGAGGTGGCAATCTGAACTCAGCACTAATGTGGTTGAATACACAGGGATCCAAACCCAGACATGTAAGAGCTAAACACTCCAAGCCCTGGGCCTGGATGGACGAATGTATCCGTTTTGGTTCCTCCCACATGTTTTTAAAAATCTCAAGTTCTTTCTATCCTGTTTATGGAAAAACAGACAAATTTTGGTAAGTTCTTATCAAAAAACAAACTAAACAAAATCCTTGCCTATCATTAGTTTACCACTATTTGTGAAAGTCAGGCCAAAAATGAGGGCTAATCTAAAATAGCTCTGATACCTTTAACAGAGCTTTTCCTATGGAGACATCTATATTGTGGGATTCTCTCCTATAGAAGACTTATCAGGCCCACACCAAGGAAGTAAAACTCTGAAAGGAATTCTGAAAGGCTAACTACCTGTTACAAAATAGGCCTCAAGCCATTCTGCCCACTGCCACCATAAGGTTCCAAACTTGTCTTTACCCTCAAGAGCAGGTTCTGGAACTTTGGAGGAAGAAAAGCAGCTGTGGAATGGGGGAAGCTGCAGTAAAACAGTGGTGGGGAGGGAAAGGATTGAGCACCTCCCACACACATATATACACACTGCTTTTCTCCTGAAAATCATCCCTTCTCAACATTGCTTCTCACAAAAGAAGTGGATACATTGAAGGGCCGCCGATGCATTGCCCCCCAAAGAGGTCACATTTAGAAGAATTGGAACATGTAGTGATGTATGGCCATTAACTGAACTCATTGGGCTGTGCAAGATGGGTAATTCTCAGGGGGGGGGGTTGTATCTTGGTTGCTCATCTCTTGCTGCCTGCACCACACCGGTTGGGGCTGTGGAGGCTGCTCCTGTGTCTGGTAGAGGAGGGTGGTGTCTTTGAATAAATAAATAAATAAATATTCATTCATTCATTCATTCATTCATTCATTTAATTTCTATACGGCCCCATAGCCGAAGCCCTCTCAGTGGTTTACAAAAGTTAAAATATTAAAATACAATATACAAAATTTAAAAGCCATTTACATAAAAGCATATGGACAATATATACAAACAACATCTATCTAAAAACAACTTTGAACTAAGGACAATTTAACAAAAAATATCCAACAATAAACCAACACAGCTTAAAAACAGTATAAAAGAGTCAGCAAAAGAGTCATGGGGGAAGGTTCTCATTCACCTGTGTGTCTTAGCTCCTCCCATTCACCTGTGTGGCTTGACTCCTCCCATGGATATTATGGGTGGGGGATTGCTTTATGATTGTTGGGAGTTGAAGGTATTGCCATAGATCCTGGGGGACCAGCTGTTGAAGTTTACTGTGTTTTGTGTTGATTAAAGCAGTATCACTTTGCTGTTGAATTTTTGCTGAAAGCACACAGAACCCCAATTGAGCTACATTGAAATTACATGGATGTTAGTGGCCAATAGTGTAGTAGGGACCACAGGACTGCTCTGCCTAAAACTCTGCTATGATATTTTGCTAGATATGGACAGAACAAGCCAATCATGATCTAGGGGCACGGTCCTGGCATATAGCAATTCCTGGCAAAAGGTGAGACTGGCAGAAATGCATCATATATCATTCAATTACACCTAGGTTGACTACAAGATGATACATAGATAGGAGATACTGATCAGGTTCACACGATCACCACAGCTCATGATGGCATAACCTTAAAATAGGCAATGGGTTTTATGAGGGTTGTTTAACCCTTGCAAAACCCACCCCCGCTAGGTTTGGACGACACGACAAGCCGCAATTGTGGCTTGAATATTCAGAATCGCTGCACGCATGCACCGGCATATACTGCAGCCTACCATGGCTTAAATAAGCCACGGTGGGCTGTCTGATCATGTGAACAGACGATCATGCGTTCATCGCAGCCAGTTATGCATTGCAAAAAAAAGGAAATGCATCACCAAAAAAGAGAGGACAAAAGAGGATAAAAGTGCACACAACATTTGAATATTATCTATATGTATTGACCCAAATTTAGCAATAATTACTATAATTTAAATAGAAATACAATACATCTTGCCATTGTGGGGAAGATTGTGAGCAGGTGAGCTGTGTGCCTGCTCAGTCTGCTGTCCAGGGGCTATGTGTTGATGGACAACTTCACGGTCCCTGCTCTCCCTTATTAGGGGTCTTCACCTTTTAAATGGACTTGGACTGGACAGATCTTCAGATACAGGACCTCATCTGACAGCCCTTCAGATGGAGAACTCTCCTCTGTTAAGTAGGACACATGGCTGCTCTACGGCTCACCAGGTTTTCCTACATGTGGTTGTATGTATTTCATACTTTGGCCCTGAGACTTTGCGAGCCAGACTTCCTGTGAACTGGAAATATAGCAGGAGGCTGAATTGTTGCTGCTTTAACTTTTGTCAGGAGCGGTTATTAACAGCTTTTATTCTGTTTTATGTTTCTGAAGTTTTATCGTAAGACAATGTGGTGGAAAATTAAGATTATGAATATATACAAATAAAGGAGTGTATTGCCATTGTTCATGTGAATGCAGCTAGTTCTTAAGTACAATTAGGAACTACCCAGGGATTTGGCTGGGGTAGCGCGTCGTATCCTACCACAGCTTTGTACTAACAACCTCTACACGTTTGTGAAAGGAAGTAGGATCTTGCTTACATAATCAACCTTCTTTAAAAGGACCTCCCTCTATAGCAACTAGTCTGCTTCAAGAAGGTCAGTAATATAGGACATGCTGACTTTTATCTTCTGCCTGGAAAAATTTGTTTTGTACATAAAACAGGGATGTCTTTCTCCATTATGTATTGGAATTATAATAACAACTGCTTTAAAAATATTAGTTCTGAACTAATATTGGTTTGGGAATATGAGAGAAGGGTAAACAAATTATAGAAGCAAAATCAACATTCTTCTAGGAATAAATTTCTTCAGCAGTATTTAAATGAATCCTTAAATTTCACAGATTTTGCCAGCCTGTTCCCCTACCCCACCCTCTCTTCTTTGTATTCAAGCAGCAGATATATGAAAACTAAATAACTAAGTTCTGTTGATAAATAAATCTCATATCCCTTGAGATAAAAATTACCACTACTCCAACCGAATGTCAGAAATATGGAAACATGTAGCTGGAGGTTTGACAGGTGGGAAAACATTTCTGGCTGCATTTTCCTGCATGACTCTAGTTGAGATTAATTGCCCGGCTGCAGTCCTCAGTGTAACAATGAAATTGAATTCAAAATCAGTCAGGCAGAAGGAAGAAGTAGGTTTAAAAAAAATGCCTCTTTGAATCCTCTCCTTATTCCCTATTATTACCGTCTCTTCAAGATTTCACTTCTGAATTGCTCCAGTGATTCTCATTGAACCTGATGGTGGCGGCGGCGGCGGTGGGGGGTGGGGGTGGCTTGCGGCCTATTTTGTTGTAATGGGTAGTTAGCCTTTCAGAACTCCTTTCAGAGTTTTACTTCCTTGGTGTGGGCCTGATAAGTCTCCTATAGGAGAGAATCCCACAGTATAGATGTCTCCATAGGTAAAGCTCTATTAAAGGTATGAGAGCTATTTTAGATTAGCCCTCATTTTTGGCCTTTCACAAATAGTGGTAAACTAATGATAGGCAAGGATTTTTTTGAGTTAGGGTCAGTGAAACCTTTGTCCCTATGCATATACAGGGGCTTGCATCAAGCCTATATTTGTCAAAGAGAGAGAGAGCAGTCATTCAGGGCACCCTGTGTGTTGTCTTTGAGTATGCTACCTGGACAGGGAGAGATGTAAGCATAAGGTGAGGGTTTAGGTTAAAACTCAGTTTAGGGTTAGGGTTACACAAGCCTGGGTCTCTGTGCAGGAACCGAAGCCTAGATCAAGCCTACGGGCATTTCTACACCAGCCTAAAATCCTGCATTTAAAACAGGGCTTTCTGCTTCTGTTTTAAATGTAGGATCACCACTGACTCCCTTTGCATGCACTTCCTTCCCACCCCCCTTCTCCCCGTATCTGAGTCTTCCATTATCTTTCATTGATCTCGCTTCTCTTCTTGCCGCTTTAACTCTTTTCACAGAGGAAACTGAAGCAGAAACACAAAAGCAGAACACAACGGAGTAATTTGATAGCTCATTATCTGTGATCTATTTAAAAACAGAACAAAGGGCATTTAGTGCAGGGGGGTCATGGCAGGGTCACGGTGTCATGTAAAGAGCCCGCAAACTTCCGTGAAGGAGCAATCTCAATTGCAGGATAAAAGCTCTGTGTGATGAAGCCCCAAATTTTTCTGCCTGGGGAGGACCAGCAAATGCCTCCCATTTCTCACTGGATAATTTGGTCCATTCAGTACCTCCCAGCTTAACCTACCTCACAGGAAATCTTTAGTTCCTGGAGGAAAGGCAAAACATAAATATAATAAAATAAAATACATAATTCCATTCTAGAAAACCATTATTGTCTTACACTATGTTCATAATAAGCCTCCCTAGCGTGTAAAATGGCCATCTGTGCATCGCTTTACTGGGTGCATTCATTTAGATGGATGTTCAGATCAGGCAAGATGCATGAAGTATCCCATTTGGAAATTTATCTTAGAGAGACCCTGGGGAGGCAGCTGGAAGACTGACACCAGCTCTTATAACTCACATTAAATATTCAACATTTGAAAAACATCCTCTTGTTGCTCACATCCCCAACCCATATGCCTCCATCTTCTGCATGAACAGCAGTTCAAAGAAACTTTATTAACAGCAGAAACAACAGAGAGTCTTGTGGCACCTCAAAAACTAACACATTTACAGTCAGGGCCAGAAATACTGGAACGAGGATAACTGTTTTGGCGGTTGGCCTCTGTACACCACCACATTGAAGTTGAAAGTAAACACACCCAGATGGGAGCCAAGTCAGGACTTTCAGCTGTAATTCAAGGGGTGTGACAAAAGTGGGGCACTGCCCATTCAGGAAGGACAGCCAGTGGCATACACACACACACCCCATTGTTGGTGGCTCATAAATAATGGAACGAATGGCTGACAAGCCTCTGCATGGCCAGGTGTGGCCTGTTTCCTGGGTGCCCCATGACCAATCAAGCAGATGAAAGGCCTGGAGGTGGTTCTGAGTGTTACATTTGGTAGCTGTTCACTGGAACTCCCAACATGAGATCCAAAGAGGTGTCCATGCGAGTGAAGGAGGCCATCATTAGGCTGAGGAAACAACATAAACCCATCAGAGAGATGGCAAAAACAGTGGTAGTAGCCAATACAACAGTTTGGAACATCCTGAAAAAGAAGGAATTAACTGGCAAGCTCAGCAACAGCAAAAGGCCTGGAAGACCATGGAAGACAACTAAAGTGGATGACTGCAGAATGACGAGGAACCCTTTCACAACATCTAGCCAGGTCAAGAATGCTCTTGAGGACGTAGGCATGTCATTGTCAACATCTACAGTCAAGAGACAGCTTTATGAATGTAAATACAGAGGCTTCACAACAAAGTGCAAACCACTGGTAACGCTCAAGAACAGACAGACCAGATTAGCCCTTGCCAGCAAACACCTAAAAAAGCCTGCCCAGTTCTGGAATAAGATTATTTGGACTGATGAAACCAAGATTAACTTGTACCAGAATAATGGGAAGAGAAAAGTATGGAGAAGGAAAGGAAGAGCTCATGATCCAAAGCATACCATATCATCTGTCAAACATGATGGAGGCAGTGTTACAGCATGGGCATGTATGGCTGCCAATGGAACCAGGTCGCTGGTGTTTATTGATGACCTGACTGCTGATAAAAGCAGCAGGATGAATTCCGAAGTGTATAGGGCTATACTTTCTGCTCAGATTCAGCCGAATGCTGACAAACTGATAGGACGCCGCTTCATATTGCAGATGGATAATGACGCAAAACATACAGCAAAAGCTACCCAAGAGTTTCTCAAGGCAAAGAAGTGGGATGTTCTTCAATGGCCAAGTCAGCCACCTGATCTCAACCCAATAGAACATGCTTTTCACTTACTGAAGACAAGACTGGAGGCAGAAAGACCCACAAAAACAAACAGCAGCTGAAGGGAGCTGCAATAAAGGCTTGGCAAAGCATCTCGAGCGAGGAAACTCAGCATTTGGTCATGTCCATGGGTTCCAAACTTCAGGCAGTCATTGACTGCAAAGGATTTTCATCCAGGTATTAAAGGCGATCCTTACGTTTGAAATGATGTTGGTTTGTTCCATTACTTATGAGCCACCAACGATGGGTGTGTGTGTATGCCACTGGCTGTCCTTCCCGAATGGTTAGTGCCCCACTTTTGTCAAACCCCTTGAATTACAGCTGGAAGTCCTGCCCTCGCTCCCATCTGGGTGTGTTTCCTTTCAACTTCAATGTGGTGGTGTACAGAGGCCAACTGCCAAAACAGTTCTTGTTCCAATATTTCTGGCCCTGACTGTATATGGCAACATTTAGAACGGAGATGTGTTTCGTATCCCTAGGGTGATTTGAGTTCCAGCTGGGGGAATATTGGGCAGAATCCAAGAGGGAGCTTCCGCCCCTGCCAATTCTTTTCCACCCGGCCAATTGCGTTACCCATCTGTTGACATTACCACATTTATTATGGGCTATAAAAATAATCACAACAAATGCTCTTAAAACCCACCACTTTTTGACGATATAATTTTGAACTCAGGACCAGCTCCAGGCTCAGTAGAGCCCGCAGCAACCCCTGTGGTGGCTCCCCCCAGGTCAGCCCTGCTTCTCGGTATGGTGGGCCGCCCTCCCTCCCATTACTTTTGAGAACAGCAGGAATACTTGGCAGCATCCAAAAAACTGCCTAGACAGCAAGTGCTGGTGGTGGTGGCCACCATTTTAATTCCCTCACAAGCCTCTGGGGCCCAACATAGGATCGCTCCATAGCATCGCTACCCCAGGGCCCCATTGGCAGTGTGGGAGGAATTGAAATGGTAGGCACCAGCCGCAACCTCCTGGGCTCCAGAGCTTCACAGCCACTGGTTTTCCTTTACCCAGCACTGGAGCCTGGGTGGCTCTAGCTCAGGCTGTCAGCAACTCCCCAGTGAAATCTGAAATGGCCTTGTGGGAAGAAAAAATAAAGGAAGCCATGCTCCATTCCATTACCATTTATTATATTTCTATACCACCCAATAGCCAAAACTCTCTGGGTGGTTTACAAAGATTAAAAAAAACATTAAAATACGTTATACATAGTATAAAAACCCATTTACATATGAACATATAAACAGACAGCACACACACAGACATACATATATCTAAACAATTTTTAAACAATCAATAAGAAAAATCCAGGACCTGTTTAAAACCTCATCATGCCTGAGAGAAGTGGAAGGTCTTAACCTGGTGCCAAAAAGATGACAGTGTGAGCCTCCTCGGGGAGATAAAATTCCATTATTGGGGGGCACTATTGGGGGGGTCACCACTGAGAAGACCCTCTCCCATGTTGCTGCCTTCCAACCCTCCAGAGGAGGTACCTGAAGGAGGGCTTTAGATGATGAAAGTAATGTATGGGTAGGTTCATGCCAGGAGAAGTGCTCTGTCAGGTATTGCTGTGTCGAGCCATGTAAGACTTTATCGGTCAAGGTCTATAAAACAAATTCCCAAATCCTCAATTGGACAATACCTTTATTAGGACCAACCAAAATGTCAGAAAATACCATGCAAACTTTCAAGTATTCTCCATCAGGCTAGTTAAGTAAAGGCAGGAGAAGTGAAGAAAAAGGCTGGCTCATTATTAAAGTCGCAAGTCTGTATTTAGCCACAATCTTAAAATAGAGTGTAGGATACCTAGCAGGCAATTGGATTAAGCTCTACCAGGAATTATGCAGGTTTCAAGTTACACCTAGGATTTCTGGGATGAAGAAACTCACAATGGCTGGATTCCTCATTTCTGAAGCTCCAAAATCCAGCAATTACCTGGATCTGTCTCGCCAGCCTTAAGCACCACAGACTCCATGTTAAGTAAAGAGAAACATGGCAGCTCTTCAACTGCTTGCCACTTGTTTCTGACAGACAGACCAACTGAAAAAGCTGATGAGCGCTGGTTGAAGCCCAACAGGAGTTAGTCTCTGAAACCTAACTGTGAGAGAAACAACATTCATTACTAAAGCTCAGTCCCAGCAGGAGCTGCCATCTGGATCTTATCTTCAGAATTAACTGAGCAGAAAGTAGGCTGAGGCTCACAGATGAGGGGGTCTGGAGATTTGGAAGGATAATCGAAAACAGCCCACAGAAGGAGAGCCTGATGAAATCTATTTTTGGCCCTACTTCCAATGTCTCTATATCAGGGCTGGGCTGGCCCAGGACATTTTCCTGCCTGAGGCAGGTTAGCAAATGGCGTTCCACCCCTCTCCAAGTCAAGGTACGTAGTACCCAAGGCTGGCCAAGATATTTTGGCACCTGAGACAGAAAATCCCACAAGTGCCTCTGCCTAGGAGTAAAAATACAATGGGTTGGATCCAGATTTAGTCATACTTAGACATAATGAAATCAATGGGAAGTTAGTTAAGTCACATTGGTTAGAGTAGACCCATTGAAATCAATGGGACTTAAGTTGTGATTAAGGCGGCCACTTCTGAATTGCCCCCAAAAAGGACAAAAGAGGGCACTTATGTGCATGAGTTTGCGTGTGCTAACTTACATATGTACAGATGCAAATTAAAAAATAATAATTATAATTTAGATAGAAATACAGCACATCTCACCATAACGTGGAAGACTTTGACCAGGTGGCCTGTGTGCCTTGCTCAGAGTGCTGTCCAGGTGCTGCTGATGGGCATCGTCAAGGCCCAGCTCTCCCTTCTGAGGGTTCTTTATCTTTATACTGGACTGGGCAGCCCTTCAAATAGAAGCCACCTTCAAAATGGCAGCTCTAAATACAGGGCTGTCCTCTGTAAAAGAGGACACATGGCCACCCTGTGGCATGAGAGGCTCCACCTCCCAGGTTTCCCCAGCATTACTGGCTGTCACGGTGGCTCATATTCCTCCTAAAATCCTCCATGTGGCCTCATCATGGCAAGGAGGCTTAAACTGGGGGGCAAGGGGGAGGGGGAGACATGAGAGAGAGAGAGAGAGAGAGAGACTACCTGATATAAAGAGCAAAGGCATGGAGGCTGCCATCAGCTGGTCACTAGCATGGGGGATCACCCAGGGGACACAGCCAACACAGACTGCCATGGGCATATGAATATGCTGTGGTCATTGCCCTGTTATAAAGAGATGCACAGAGTGTCTCTGACCCTTCCTGTCCAGTGTTGCCCCCTCATGAAGCTATGTGGGTAAAATATTCAGGATCTATTCCCTATTGCAGAGGTGAGAAATCTGTGGTCCTCCAGATGTTGTTGGACTGTAACTCCCATCATCCTTGACCAGTGGCCATGTTGGTGGAGTCCCAAAACATCTGGAGGGCCAAAAGCATCTGGAGGGCCACAGGTTTGGAGGGCCAAAAAGATCTGGAGGGCTACCCCACCCTATTGCTTTCCACTCAGAATTCTGTTGGCCCTGAACACACTCAGTCCTCAGTGGG
This sequence comes from Heloderma suspectum, assembly GCF_057233095.1. Classification (NCBI taxonomy): domain Eukaryota; kingdom Metazoa; phylum Chordata; class Lepidosauria; order Squamata; family Helodermatidae; genus Heloderma; species Heloderma suspectum. Next base: position 165,828,494 of record NC_139462.1, read on the forward strand.
TTGTTTTAGGGGGTTCCTCCCTTTAGGACTTCCCTATTATTTTCTTCCTGTGGCTGATCCCTTCAACTTTCCTGCCCCTGCCGCCAGATGCAACAACCTCACAGAGATTGCTCTGCCTGCCTTCTAGCATGAGCTCCGTGGCAATGTGGGCTCCAGCCCTCAAATAAGAAGTGCTACAATAAATCTATTATGGCGCAAAGTAAGGCCAGGCATCAGCACCTAGTAGGGCAGCTGCTGGGGCCCCAGTACTCCAGCAGAGGCCAGCAGCACTGACACCTGCCCTGGGCCCTCCACATTGGGCAACTGGATCTGCAAGCCTCCATTTTAATTTCCCACAATGCCCCAGTGACACTACCTTGGGTGCTTCAGGAGGTTGTTTAAAAAAAATTATTGCAAAACTTCAACAAAACAAAACAAAATAAAAATGGGGGGAAATGCATTTTTAAATCAAGTATCTGTCCATGTCCGCCACAAAAACAATTTCTTGCCAATTTTAAAATTTGGGTTTCCCCACAGAGTCAATTTAGCATGAGAGAATGGATCAAAATGTAATTGAGGTGACATTATACACCATGCATCTCTAAAAGCTGTAATTGTGGGAGGAACCCTATCCGTTTTAATGTGCCGAGTACCTAATGCCATCCATTTAGAGAGAGGATCCAGACAAGAAGATCAAGGTGGAAAATCTTATACAAGTGAAAGAGACCATAACTGAGCCAACAAATAGGCCCAATGTTATAAGACAAGATCCAAAAAGCCAAACTCACACTCTCTAATTGGAAATTGCATCCCTTTGAAGGTTATTCGTGGCAGCCCCCAATTTACAAAACAGAGCATTAAGTTTTTGAAAATATTTGCCAGGGATACACAGAGGAATCCCACGTATTTTTGTGGGAAATTAAAATGGCAGCTCCCCAGCAACCCTTGGAATGTCATTACCACCACCACTGCTATGTACATTGGGGGGGGCAATTAACCAGGGGGCAGTGTACTCAAGGCCACCTCAGACCTGGAGCCAGCCCTGCACAAGTCCCCTTTCGGTTTGCTGTACGAGACCTACATGGCTACTCCTTTAAGATTCTTGTTAATGATTCAGAGACACAAGGCTTCCTATTGGCCAATGTGCTAAAAGATCCAAAGATCCATCAAAGAGGACTTGGGGTAAATTTAAATGTAATTAAAACAGTGGGGTTGGGGAAAATAAACACCCTCTACAGTCAAGTGGGCCTTAGGAAGCATTACTAACAACAAAGCTAGCGGAGATGACAGTATTCCAGCTGAGCTATTTAAAATCCTAAAAGATGATGCTGTTAAAGTGCTGCACTAAATATGCCAACAAATTTGGAACACTCAACAGTGGCCACAAGACTGGAAAAGGTCAGTTTACATTCCAATTCCAAAGAAGGGCAACGCCAAAGAGTGTTCAAACTACTGCACAATTGCGCTCATTTCACGTGCCAGCAAGGTTATGCTCAAAATCCTACAAGCTAGGCTTCAGCAGCATGTGAACCGAGAACTACCAGAAGTACAAGCTGGGTTTCAAAGAGGCAGAGGAACTAGAGATCAAATCGCCAACATTCACTGGATCATGGAGAAAGCAAGAGAATTCCAGGAAAACGCCTATTTCTGCTTCATTGACTACGCTAAAGCCTTTGATTGTGTGGATCACAACAAACTGTGGCAAAGTCTTAAAGAGATGGGAGTACCAGACCACCTTACCTGTCTCCCAAGAAACCTGTATGAGGGTCAAGAAGCAACAGTAAGAACCAGACATGGAACAACCGATTGGTTCAAAATTGGGAAAGGAGTACGACAAGGCTGCATATTGTCGCCCTGCTTATTTAACTTATATGCAGAGTACATCATGAGAAACGCTGGGCTGGATGTATCACAGGTTGGAATTAAGATTGCTGGAAGAATTATCAACAACCTCAGATACGCAAATGATACCACCCTAATGGCAGAAAGTGAAGAAGAGGATCTAAAGAGCCTCTTGCTGAGGGTGAAAGTGGAGAGTGCAAAAGCTAGTTTGAAACTCAACATTAAAAAAAGTAAGAACATGGCATCTGGCCCCATCACTTCCTGGCATATAGAAGGGGAAGAAATGGAAGCAGTGACAGATTTTATTTTCTTGGGCTCCAAGATCACTGCAGACGGTGACTGTAGCCATGAAATTAAAAGGCGCTTGCTCCTTGGGAGGAAAGCTATGGCAAACCTAGACAGCATAGTAAGAAGCAGAGACATCACCTTGCCGACAAAGCTATGGTTTTCTCAGTAGTAACGTATGGCTGTGTGAGCTGCTGGACTATAAGGAAGGCTGAGCGCCGAAGAATTGATGCTTTCGAACTGTGGTGCTGGAGAAGCCTCTTATGAGTCCCCTGGACTGCAAGGAGGTCAAATCAGTCAATCTTAAAGGAAATCAACCCTGAGTGCTCACTGGAAGGACAGATACTGAAGCTGAAGCTCAAATATTATGGCCACCTAATGCAAAGAGAAAACACCCTGGAAAAGACCCTGATGCTGGGAAAGATTGAAGGCAAAAGGAGAAGGGGACGGCAGAGGATGAGATGGCTAGATAGCATCACCAATGCAATGAATATGAACTTGAGCACGCTCCGGGAGAGAGCGGAGGACAGGAAGGCCTTGCGTGCTATGGTCCATGGGGTCACGAAGAGTCGGACACGACTTAACGACTGAACAACAACAACAACAACCATTCTTTGAAGTATCCTTTTCTGATTCAATAAATCCTCATGTGATTGATGGGTCTTGGCTTCCTTTCATGGTTGCTTGTTTGGATAAACAGAGCGCACAATGCAGCCACCTCCAGCAAAACCAGCATGGCTTCCCACTCCGAATACAGAAAATGACTGAAGAGAAGGTTTTCAAACAACCCTTCCTTGCTAGTTCTCCAGCCTTCCCCAACCTGGTGCCCACCATGCTGGCTGGGGATGATAGGAGTTATGGTCCAACACATCTGGACGACACCAGGTTGGGAAAGTTTTATTAACCCATATTGTATTTTTCAGTGGGTTTTGCTGTCCTGCTGTGAAAAATGACACTATATATGGACACCAAACAGCAAGTTACAGGCATTGACAACATCATAACACTGAACAATTAATGCCAGTCAAAGAGTAGGGAGAAGTACTAATGGGTTCCTGTGCAGAGTGGACACACATTTAAATATAAGTTTGTACCTAGGGATGCATCAAATATCTGCTATTTTAATTTTGGGAAGCAAAATCTCATATTTCAAATTGTGAATATTTGAAATATAGCAACAGGTTCCTGAGCAGTTGCGATAGAATTGCAAATAGACAAGCAGTGATTCGGTATGAAAGTTATTTCACTATTAATGACTAACTATTACACAGGCTTAATCTGTAATTCGATACACACTTACCTGGGGTAAGTCCCATTGAACTCAGTGAGACTCATTTCTGGGTAGATATGCCTAAGATTGCACTGTTCGCTAATTGAATGGGGAATGGCGGTGAGAAATATCCCAGCACAAGTTAGTTGATTAGCCTGTTGCACCCATGGGGTCACGAAGAGTCGGACACGACTGAACGACTGAACAACAACAAACAAGCCTTGCCCAACCTGGTTCTCTCCAGATGTCCAAGAGCTGTGCTGGCTGGAGATGATGGGAGTTGTAGCTGAATTATCTGGAGGGCACCAGGCTGGGGAAGGTGGATTTAAGTGAACATGTGAAAGAACTATTTAGAAAACGCCCTTGTGAAAATTATGCATCCGCATCATTTTCAGAATGTGCAACATCACGTTTTTCAGCAAAGCCAAAATCTCTGTAGAAAATTATGTGGATCTCCCCTCCCAAACTTCTAGTCAATACATGCAGCACACTGAGGTGACAGAATCCTGGGGTGATACAGCAGATTTTACCACTCTAGACTGTAGGTGGAAGGTGCTGTTAATACACACACCTGTGCGCGCGCACCTGCACACATACACATATAACGTCCCATGTGAAAAACTCCCTGCAAACAAAAAACTAGCCCAGCATACAATTTGTTGTGCTAATTTTTTGCTTGCAGGGATTTAAAAAAAAACACTGAATTTTTATTAGTATAATTCAGGGGGCTGGAGAAGAGTTAATTCTTTCTTGTAAGCCACTTTGGAAATTTCATATAAGTATATAACACTTTAATTTAAAATTAAAACGCTTAAAAATGGGAGAATGCCATCCAACTGATACCATCCATTCTGGCACCTCTGGTCCACCTTAGACTGCTGCATGTATAGATGAGGGTTAGACTGCTTTTCATTTTGTCGTGCTAGCACAAGAACTGCACATTCTCTCAAAGGCAGGTTTCTTAATTTATTTCTATTTTTTATCCATCAGCAACATTTGACACTTTCTTTCCAAACATTTTGGAGTCGAAGAGGTAACTTAACATGGCAGAGCTATGTTTCTTCTCATGCTCAGTTGTGTCCTAAGGCTTTTTTGAAATTACAGATTACATTTAAAATCTTATAAAATGTTACTTGGCAAACACAGGAGCTTCCATCACACTAAAGCAGGAGTACCCACATAATTTGAGTTGATGGACACGTTTGTAATTTTAAGAGGATCATGGGTGTTCTCACAAAATAGCTGCCATGGAACGATTTGCCCATTCATAAAATGGCTCCCATGATGGGCATGGCCAGTCACAAAACACTCATTTCCCAGGAAGCAAACTTGTGGGACTAAACGAGAAAGAACTTGCTCAAGAGCCTAAGTACAAAGCAGAGATGGGCACTGAACTCCAATGCAGAAAAACACTTTCAAACACCAAAACACCAAATAAAGATGGCACTGAAGGGCAGCACTTTTGCAGCATGTCAACCTTCCAGTTTTAAAAAAGTACAATTTAAAACAATTTTATGGAAAAGCAGAACAAAACAGGAGGGACAGGAAGCCTGGCATGTGCCAAGAGAGGGGTCTGCAGGCACACTGATGCTCATGGGCACCATAGTGGAGACCGTAGTGCTAAAGAAACTCTAATGACAAGGCCACCCTTGAGCACAGCCTGTTTATTATTATTATTATTAGTAGTAGTAGTAGTACTACTATTACATTCACATTCCACCTTGTTTCCTCTTGCAAGGAACCCAAGGCGTTTTACATAGCCCTCCTCCTCTCCATGTTATTCTTACAACAACCCTGTGAGGTAGGCTAGGCTGATAGTCAGTGACTGGTACAAAGTCACCTAGTGAGCTTTATGGCCAAGTGGAGACTAAAACCTGGCTCTGCAGAGTCCCAGTCCAACGCTCTAACCATTCTCACTGTTTATCTTTGAGTGGCTACATCAATTTGCTGTAGCTGAGGATCTTGCCCACAGCTGTTCCAGGATACATTTTGAAGATACAGGCTTATAAAAAGCTCTTTTTCTTCTTTTACACAGATGGGATTGCTCTCCACACCTCCCTAATCACAGATGGGCTTTCAGTCATGATGCTGGATATACTTTAACCACATTTCTAATCCAAATGCACAAGCGTGGTGGAAATCATGTTCTTTTAATACCTTAATCCTACAGTGTTTTACAACTCACAGGAATCAAAATATTTTAGAAATAAACCTGCTACATTTGTAGAGCTCAGCCGCCCTGCTTTTACCCCGAACTTTAAGACTGATGTTATTGTGGTTTATGCTGAGTAATTGTTTTCGGCTTGCATAAAATTGCAGGCCCTAAAATACTTTGTAAAAAGCTGAGCCAGTCTTGTAGCCTCCATTTCACAGGGAGGAGAAACTTGCATCCAGGGGAGAAGATTGCCTCTCCATCAAGGTGATACCTGCACTAGCATTGTCTTGCCACTCTCAATACACCTGTATGGGTTGACACTTCTAAAAGGGTTGTTGCAAAACAAAGGACTAAATTAAACATTAGTGTTAGGGTGAAGTCACACACTCGCTGGAGAGAGATGACAGCTCAGTGGTAGAACATATACTTTGCACGCAGAAGGTATTTAACCAGACCCTGGTTAAATCCATGGCATCTTCTGTTTAAGGATCAGGTGGTAGGTGAAAACCCTGGAGAAACACTATCAGACCGGGTAGGCCATAGTGGGCTAGGAATACCACTGGTCTGACCAGGTATAAAGCAGCATACTATATGCAGTATCCAACTGTGTCATTCCATTAGCAGAAATGATTAGGTTCTGAACTATAGAGGAGAATCCAACTAAAGTTCTGTTTGCACAAGCATAGTTGTGCAAGCAGTCGTGCATTATGCTTCTGCAACGTGTTGTGCAAAACTCTTGTGTAACTGTTGTGTGACCCACTGTGCAACTGCTTGCACAACAAGTTGGATAAGCGTAATGGGCAACCGCTTGCACATGGAAAGATGCAGTGGAGCTCTGCTAGCGCTATTGGAGTTTGCGGAATGACACAGCTGGATACAGCCCTATGTTCCCAGATGGGAAGAAGTCACCACTAGGGTGACATATATTTCCAAGATATATTAGTTTTCTATGCTCAAGGTTCTTTTGGCATAGAGAGGCGCTCAGTCATGCAGTCCCCCACCTACATTTTGAAATGCACACAGCCATGCACACCTCTTCGGCAGTGAAACTCACTGCCTGGCCTTAGGGAAACTCACCATCTCCCACGGTCTTTGTGAGGTTAACCAGACCCCTTTGAGCTCCTTGGAGGAAGAGTTGGAAACAAATTATTTAATAATGAAGAAAAATAAAACATGACATTTATGCATCCTGTATGACCCTCCCATATGCCTGCCCACCAGCTGTTCCCTCACTGCATGCTGATAAGACCATCTTGGGAGCCATAAGCATCTTGCCAGCACACCTTGTGAGCTATTTCCCGTTATGGCTCAATAAAAGGCTCCAGCACAGAATAGTCAAATAGAAGGCAAAACAGATGTGAGGAGCCTCTTTCAGCCTGAGGGGCCAGATGCCTCTGGGACACTGCCCAGAGGCTGCATGACAACAGTGGGCACGGCCAGAACCCCAAGCGCTTTCCTCCACATGTATAAGGCTACCTGAATTCTAAGGATGTACAGTGTCCTATATCCTGATTGTGCATCAGCTGGTCTATTTGCCTACGCTGATGTCAAATGTTATTGCATACCAATGGAGCACTGTTTTGTGACAGTGCTCTGGCACAACTGTTGGCACACCCCTGGCTCCATTCACACATCACAACAACTGAGGGGGGTTTCATTTTTTAATGCACACTGCCCAATCACTCCTGCTGCAAGCAGGAGCACCTAAACGGCCCTGGGTTCCTACTCTGGCTTGTCTCTCCCCTGACAAGCCTGAGTTCCAGGTTCACCCATCATGCTAAACAACCCAGGGACTAAGCAACCCAGGGCTGTTGTTCCATGTGATCCAGGCTGCTGTCTCAGGATTGGACCACTGGCTCCATTTATAAGACTATTGAGTCCAACTCCCTGCTCAATGCAGGAATCTAAGTCAAAGCATCTCTGACAAGCGGCTATCCAGCCTCGTCTTGAATGCCTCCAGTGTGGGAGAGCCCACTACCCCCCTAGGTAATTGGTTCCATTGCCATATTGCTCTAACAGTCAGGAATTTTTTCCTGATGTTCAGCCAGAATCTGGCTTCCTGTAACTTGAGCCCATTCTTCCGTGTCCTGCACGATGATCAAGAAGAGATCCTGGCCTTCCTCTCTGTTACAACCTTTCAAGTACTTGAAGAGTGCTATCCTATCTCCCCTCAGTCTTCTCTTCTCAAAGCTAAACATGCCCAGTTCCTTCAGTCTCTCTTCATAGGGCTTTGTTTCCAGTCCCCTGATCATCTTCGTTGCCCTCCTCTGAACCCTCTCCAGTTTGTCTGCATCCTTCTTAAAGTGTGGTGCCCAGAACTGGACACAGTACTCAAGATGAGGCCTAACCAGTGCTGAGAAGAGGGGAACCAGAAGCTATACTTCTATTAATATAGCCCAAAATAGCATTTGCCTTTTTTGCAGCCACATCACATTGTTGGCTCATATTCAGCTTGTGATCTACAACAATTCCAAGATCCTTCTTGCTTGTAGTATTGTTGAGCCAAGTATCCCCCATCTTGTAACTGTGCATTTGGTTTCTTTTTCCTAGGTGTAGAACTTGGTATTAAACAATGTTCCTTTCATAAAATATGTCATTAATGTGCCTTAAAAATGATGATGAAGTAATTTAGCATTCAGTCTTGGGGCCCCAATTTTATGCAGACTTACTTGGGAGTGAGCACCTCTGAACTCAGTGCTGCTTAGTTCTCGGTAAACATGGAGAGAAATACCCTGAGATAGAGACCTCATTCTCATGGAGATGGTGAATTTGTTTCTGGGTTATGCCACTTCAGACTGCAAGCAGGGGGGGAATCACAGGATGGAATACTCCTCCACAGAAAAAATCCTTGATATATCTGAGGGAAGACCAACTCAGAACCTTCTCCCTGACATCAGTTTTCTATTTAGAAGGAATTGGGGTTTTATTGTTTTGAGTTTTTTGTATGGAGAGTCATTCAATTGTGCTAACTGACGTGGCAGAGCAGAAGCACAGGCTTGCCACATCAATGGGAACTAGGGCCATTGTCTAGTGAGTCAGAGCTCCTGAAACCTACAAGAGAAAGAAGATACAGCTCACGGGGGTCTCATCCAATATCATTAAACCTAATATAAATATATGACTTGAAATAGTTGGCAGATGCTAATGGATAAATGAAAGCCCAAAGGATGCCATTATTCTTCTGTGAGCCTTCTCCTTCTTCTCGGTGTGGTGTGCCTCTTTAATGGCAGTTAAATCCCATTTCCACACAGGTTGCTCTCTGTGGAGCTCCAGAAGTTAAGCAGCCATGCATTGCAAGGGTCGGAAGAAGGGGGCGGGGGGAAGAAAGAAAAAAGAATAAGCTGTTCAACAGTGTTCAGTATCATATCTGAAAAATGAGCATGCATGCGTGATTCTCCAGATGTGTTGAACTTCAGCTCCCATCATCCGCAGATAATGTCACTGCTGGCTGGAAATGATGGGAGCTATAGTCCAGCACAACTGGACACAACTGTAGACCCCCAGATTGGGGGAAGGCTGAGCTAGCTAATGTACATTACACAGTTGCTGTGAACAGCCAACACTTCTCCTCTGATGTTACTTGACCTGTTTCTCATGCAGTCTAAAGGCTGTATTAGATGTTCAGCATTAGAGCTGGATCTCCAAACAGCTGCAAGGAGGTGAGGGGAAGAGTGCAATCTGCAGAAGAGGAAGGGCATGACCCTCTCCCTCCAGCCACTTTCCCATGCAACGTGATAAACATTCATCTGCAATCCCAACAAAGGGGACAGGGTTACAGGGAAAGAGATAAGCACCTTCTCCCACATGCAGCTTCTCCACTGAAAATCACACCCTCCTACTGTCACTTTGCAACTGTTCAGTGGTGACCTGGATCTGTCCAAAGGCTCTGTTTAAACACAGTGGGTTGTATCCAATGTTAATCTAACTTGAGTCCAATTCATTTAAATGGGTCTCCTCTAAGTAGGACTAACATTGGATGCAACCCAATGTATTTCACAATCTCAAGGTCACGTTGTCATACCTATCAATCTGGCCAGAAGTAACCACCGTTAAGGTGTTTGCGTAACACATGACAGCCACTGATGTGTAAATTGTGATATTGTGCAACATTCAGCAAGAAATGGAATTGCTCCCAAGCATCGTATCTTCTTATTTAAGATGTTCAATTGACAAGAGATGTCCAGCATGGGTCAAGCAGCAATACATGTTTAGGTAATCAGAACTTGGTTTCCCAAGTCCCACGTGCCAAAATTCATTAGACAGTTAACTTTGCGAACATGTTTTGAAGGGAGAAAAAACATACCCATTCAATTTACTCTGCCTACCTTCCACGTTCTAAGTCTCATAGTTCTAGTATGAGACTGAGGAATGCTCAAATTTATTTGGGGTCTTGAGATGAGTCAAAGGTCGATAGCGGCCTCAGCACATTCCATACTAACAAGCTAGAGTGTCTTATCAAGATGTGCCTGGGAAGTGAAGCTATGTTTATGCTGAGCTGCAGGTGTCTGTGCTGGGAAAGTTTCCTTCTGATCAAGCACTGCTAGCCTATGCTGGGAAAGCTGCAGACGAATGCTAATTAATGCTTGCTGTTGTCATGCTGCCTCACTGCTGACATGTATGGTATAAGACCCATTTTACCCCATGGCTCAGCGTTCAGAGAAGCTGTCTGATCCAACCATTGGGTGCACCTGTGTGCTGATTGTGCTCAATAAAGCACAATTTAGTGCACAATAATTTAGTGCACAATATAATATAATATAATATAATATAATATAATAATATAATATAAATAATAATTTAGTGCACAATAATTTAGTGCACAATTTAGTGCACAATAAAGCACTCCTGCTAAGTAAACCTGGATCTGATTTATCACTATCTTGGCACCTCTAAATTAAGAGTTCGAAGCCTACTGCAGGGGCAATACAGGTCTGGAACACACCAGTCAATTTTAATGCATGATAATGAATGAACAGAAAATATTTGTTGCTTAGAACCACTGCTATCTAAAAAAGGCCAGCAACCTTTTCTGCAAACTTAGTACCAAATCCACCTTGGATTTAATATGTTCAATAAAATCTCTGTTTTTTGCCTCTTTGGTTTGCCAGTTAGTTGAAAGAAAAACAAAACCGGAAAGGTGAACACATTACTCTCATATACTCCAAGCTACAGAACTGAAGTGCTGAGTGCAGAACATCAAAGACTGCTTACCCCTTGTCATGGCTGCTTATATGCCGGGGTGGGGAACCTGTGGCTTGTCAGATGTTGGACTACAACTCCCATCATCCCTGTTCATTTGCCTTGCTGGCTAGGGCTAATGGGAGTTCGAGTCCATCATCATCTGAAGGGCCACAGGTTCTCCACTCTGACTTATGCAGTCCAGTGACACACCATTTTGATCATCAATCCTTTCCAACCATTATGTTACATCACCTTACATAATGTAATTATGTTACCTTACATAAGTTAGAACTACATACATTGCCATTCATTGCACAGAAGCCTGGTTTTGAATATTTTACCTATTTCTTATCAAAATGTGAAAGTGCCACACATCACTATAGTTGCACACACACTTGTCCTCTAGGATGACTTTTCTCCTCGTTTTAATGAGCGAGGCTCTACGTAGCTTTCCTGAGTTCAGCCTTTATATTTTGCATCACTTGACTGCAACTGGGCATTGGGTTTTGACAGAAAGGATACCCATCACTATCTGATATGTGGCTGATACATAATGCAAAAACAGGATTATAAACCAATAGCAATTTATGTATTTATTACATTTATATACTACCCAACTGGTAGATGCCCTTGGAGCATTTTACTATCGTAAAAACAAAACAAAACAAAACACCAAAGCAATAAAGCAACAACCAAAATAATAAATACAACAATGAAAATATCAAAATAATATTAATTATTAAAGTAATAAAATTTTTAAAAGCCATGCACACCTCACCATTTGCTGTGAAATAGTCATTCACATACGAATACCCATTTGGGGGGCATGAAAGAAAGAGAAAGTGCTTGAACAGGTTTTCAACAATTTAATGAATACTCTGGTACCAAATATTTTGCTCTGGGATACAGATATTTTGGGGAAGCAGAAAAATAAATAGAAATAATCTTAAACAGTGGAGAATATGAAAAAGATTGCCCATCCAGTGACATAATCAAATTCCATTATAAAGCTGGGTTTAAAACATTCAACACACAAGAGAGAGATTCATATAACTAGCAAGGTACAACAGTTACTTTCCATTCTGATTTCAGTTTTGTAGCATCATGCCAGTAGACTTCTTTCAAGGGCCAAAGAGAGTTCACACACCGACTGGAAACAATGCTGCCAACACAGACACACTGGACACAATCAAATGGACACTTAGGCACTAGCATGGTCTGCAAATCCTTCTCAGCCCTCTAAAAAGTTACAGGACAATGGGGCCAGGCTTGTTTTATTGAAACCCACTTGCCGGAGTAGAATTTGCACTGCACAATGGAGTTGTTACGTACTGCACAACAGTACGTCCGCAAAGGGCCCAAGGAGATTTTTGTTGAAAATGCAGCGGATCCATACCAGATAGTTCGTGAAGGGCTTGATGTTGTCTGAAAAGGTATGGTTCTGATGGGACAAGATGTAAGGCATGTACGTGTTTTCCCCTTGCTCCTGGATCCACACTTCATATCTCACTTCCCTGACCTTCAGGTACTTAAGGTTCCAAGGGATCTGCCAAGACACAGAGAGTTTCGCTTCGCTGGTGCCCTGCACAGAAGCTTGGCATTTGGCATCACGGACTTTGCCCGGGTAGAGACCCCAAGTCCACTTTTGCCTCTTCGGCCCAGGCTTTGTTTTCACCATTTGCCTGATCGCCTGGATAAGGGAAGCAATGTCGATTTTTGTGTCCTGGTAGATACGGAAAAGCCACTCTGGGTTTCGGCAACAGAGATGCCGGGGAACTTCTCTGCTTTTTGCAATGCGGTCTTGCTCTGCCTTGTCCAAGTGGGCAATTCCTCCTTGATCCCAGGGCCTGTCTGGGTAGGTTATAGTGTTCTCCTTCTCAGTGTTCTGCCAGGCAATGTACTGAAGGTCCATGCCAGGAAGAGTACACAACGTTTTGTAAGGTGTGTAATGTTCAGGGTTTATGGCATAAGGGAAGAGTTCCACCACAGTGGCTCCTCTTGGCAGGAAGAGAGACATCACTAGCTGGGCTCCATGCATGCTGACGAGCATAGACGCATTGCTAATCAAGCGGACAATATCAGAGAACGTATGGTCTTCGAGGGAAACTGTGATGGTTTTCATCTGAAACTCTTGGGCCAGTGCCAAGATAAGTTCTGCCTCATTTAGAATTAGTCTGTTTATGGTTCGACTGAACACTACAATATATTCCTCACTGGGCATCCCTTCCATGCTCACATTCAGCTTCTCCATCATGAATTTGGTGAACTGTCGGATCTCATTGCCAGAGACCAGGATGTTGGCCTTTGGCCCCTGAGGCTGAACAAAGCCGTACTGATACCACGTTGTGATTTTGGAGAGCCCCACATATGACTTGGTAAAGCAAAGGAGCCGCCCAAGGGTTTTAAGCTGCTCCCTCAGGAGAGGTTGTTTGCTGCTCAGCAGTCGGTACAGCTCAAAGTGCAGGCCTTCGCCCCACCCTTCCATGAAGAACAGCCTTGTCTCCAAGTCCAAATCTGGGAACTGCTGCATGGTGTAGAAGATTGGGAGGAGGTCATCGTGAAAGACATGCATCAAGTTGTCGGGGTTGAACCTATTCACAATCAGCGCCACGTCGGGGACGAAAACAGGCTTTGGCATAAATTTCAGTGCCGCAGCAGGCAGCTCGACAAAGTTGAAGTACTGTGTGTTGTGGTCCTCCACCGATGAGAGATCAAGCAGGGCGGGCTGAAATCGCCGGGAGCCCAGGTTCGGAAGCATGATGGAGGAGTTGCTGTGGAAGAAGACAAACTCCTCGGCCTCGGTGGAGTAACAGAGAGACTCGAAACGGCAGATACGGTCGGTGTGCATCCGGCCGGTGCACACCATCCTGGTGCCATCTTCCACAAGAGCTTGGAGGGCAGCATGGTAATCGATGCGGACCTGGGAGAGTTCCTGGGACTGGCGGGTGAGAACCAACTCCTCTTCCAGCACAAAGATGTGATCGCGCAGCTTGACGTATTTCCACAGCACAGCTGCAAGGAGACACACTAGCAAGGCATTAAACACAGCCGCTATGTTCATTCTGAATGCAGATCCTAGCAAGTGGGCAGGTGGTGAATGCAAAGGAAGAGGGAGACATCCTTAGTCCTCTTTAACATGGTGGAAGAGAGACCTATAAAAACAATAGCAAAAAAAGAGAAAAACAGAGCACAATTCAGTATAGTTTTCATAACTTCACTGTAAAGGTTTATAATGTCACTGAAAATATCCATGGGGTTCCCACCCACCTCTAATTAGATTCATAAGTCCTTCAGCTTTCATGCAAGGAGGAAGGCATGCAGATAAAATGTAAAAATACTCTTTGGAACAGCTGCCCAAATAGAATCCTCTCTAATTTTAGCTGCACCGCTCTCTGCACAAAAATACATGCCTTCCTGCTGCAGACTGAATCACAGATGCTACAGCAGCCTTCCTCGGGCCAGCACCCTTCAGATGCGTTGGGCTACAAGTCCCATCATCCCCAGCCAGCATGGCCAATGAGGAAAGACTAACTTGATAAATAATTTTCTATTTTCAAAACTCTCATAAAAGTTATTATCATTATTTATTACATTTCTATACCGCCCCATAGCAGAAGCTCTCTGGGCAGTTTATAAAAGTTAAAACATTAAGATATAATACACAAAGTTAAAAACCATTTACATAAAAGCATATGGACAATATATACAAACAACATATAACTAAAAACAACTTTGAGCTAAAAGCAATTTTAAAAAATCCAACAATAAAAAAAACACAGCTTAAAACAACGCAGCTTAAAAACAGTATACAAAAGTCAGCAAGAGGAACAAGATTTCTAAACAAGGAAGGCCTGCTGGAATAAGAGAGTCTTTAATGCCTGCTTAAAAACCTTCAATGAGGCGCGTTTCAACCAGCAGGCCATTCCACAACTGAGGGGCGGCAAAGGAAAAGGCCCTCTTGCGAGTGGCTGCCAATCTCACATTAGGCACCCGCAGCAGAGAGCCCTCAGAGGACCTCAGGAGGCGGACTGGGAAGTTCACCGCTTTGCTTGCATGCTTTGGGATGGACAATGTATTTACAGATTCACTGCCATTTCTTCACTGCAAATCAGATGCTTTGTATTCCTTTCTGAAAGAATCCTGGTAGAAAAGAGAACTATAAACTTTGGTGTTTCCTTCATAAGGGAAGGGAACAATCGAACAACAACATCTTGTCCAGAAAGACTGGGTTGGGATGGCAACGAAAGCAACAGCCTGGACAATATTCCAAGTAGTAAGGACAGGATGATGGGGCTTAGTCACCCCACATTATCAAATTAGGGGAATGAACCTGAAGGATGGTCAATAACAGTGCAATCCTATACACATCTACTCAGAAGTAAGCCCCCCTAAGTTCAACTGGACTTTTCCCAGGTAAGCAGGGAAATTCCATGGTAGTGTCCAGATGGCACCAACCCAGTGTCCACTGTATCAGCAGTGGAGGTGCCAATGAAATGCAGAAAATAAGGGAAGGAAGAGGACAATGGCACAGAAGGAGGTGAAGCATACAAGCAGTTCATAGAGCCTCCTTTGTCTTCATGGTAGGAGGGAAGCTTTCCAAATTCTTAGCAAAAGGTGAATTGGGCAGGAAGAATAAGCAACAGGTCTTGAAAGGGAACTGAGATCTACTCTAAAATGCTGGGTCGATATGAAAGAAGATCTGGCGTTATCTTTTGGAAACTCTAGAACAACCTTCCCCCACAAGCTGGTGCTCTCCTGGTGTGCTGGACTGTAACTCCCATCATTCTCAGCCAGTAGAACTTTTATGGTATCCTCACAACAACATAATAAATGGAATCATGGGTTTGGATCCGGACTAAGTTAGCTGACACAAAATATCAAGGAGTGAACAAGCAAAACATAGGTAAAGCCAATGGGTAAGGTGTAAAGTTACTGAAGTAAAGCCATTACTGATAATAAGATCACTTACATCAGTAGGGAAGCTAATTAGTGTGATCTTTCCCCAAACTGTGTCAACAGGAATTTAACTATTAGCTTCCATATCAGGACTGCATCCAAGTTGTTTGACTAGAGGCATGAAACTAAGCCAACAAGAGTCCATAAAGGGCTGTGTTTGGACATCATGATAAGCCTAACCCTAACTCCCCCTGTGTTTGTGCATTAACCCCCCATCCCACCCCAGTTTAGCTGTGATGAAGAGTTGGGAAGCTTTTGCCTCTGGTTTAGATGAATCTCGGTTTAGCGTGTTGACCGAACATGGACGACCTGTAGTT
The DNA here is from genome assembly GCF_057233095.1 of Heloderma suspectum. Taxonomy (NCBI): domain Eukaryota; kingdom Metazoa; phylum Chordata; class Lepidosauria; order Squamata; family Helodermatidae; genus Heloderma; species Heloderma suspectum. Next base: position 165,844,479 of record NC_139462.1, read on the forward strand.
AATCTTAACTACGGTTAGTGGAAACAAACCAGCTTCATACACTCTAGTTTATGAAGATGGCTTGTTTCCACTAGCCATAATTAAGATTAAATACAGGTTGTCTGGGCTCAGACAACACACTAAACTGTGGTTAATCTAAAATGGAACTGAACATTTCTAATCTCTGCGGCTACAACTGAGAGGCAGAGGGAAGGCGAAGCATGTGAGCCCTAGGGAGGCTCTTTCCCAACACAATAAACCAAGGTTGATCATGATGTTCAAATGCAGTCTTTGCTTCCCAAAGCATTTTAAGGGCTGGTGCCTTGTTGTGGCAGAACTACAAGTAGGTACAAATGCCAGACGTACATTAACATGACAAGAAACTAGACTGAAAGGGAAATGGCAAGCTGAAGCTCAATATGCACAGCCTTTCCTGGCATAGCCCAGCTGTAATAGGGTTAGTTCCACCTGTCGCATTTTTGCTTGTCAAAAGGCGCAGGCAGTCACCCCGGCAGACAGGGCAACCTGAAACAATTTAAGGTAAAACCAGGGCTGCAATCCTATGCAGATTTACTTAGGAGTGAGCCCTACTGGATTCCATGAGGCTTACTTCCAAGTAAACATACAGAAGTTCAGGCTGCAAGTCTATTAATTATGAAAGACTTTGAATACTAGCAATGGAAGTCTAGCAAACCAGTACAATATAGAAAAAGAAAACAAAAGAATTATAGCTCCATCTGAAAAAGGAAATTGTACAAGCTTAGAATTGTGTGAACCCATAAGTATGGTTAGGAACTATACAATAAGCAACAGGAACCTCGCATTCACTTGCACACTACATTTCATCACTAGGGATAGGGAACATGTGGCCTTCCAGATGTTCTGGGACTGTAACTCCCGTCATTCCTCACTAGTGCCCATATTAGCTAGGGATGATGGGAACTGCAGTTCAACAATATCTGGAGGGCCACATGTTGCCCGAGCCCTGCCTTACACAAAACCACAACCTCAATGGAGATTTAAGACTAGATTTAAACATTAGCACCACCTGAAACCCCAGAGTTTGTCATTTTAATGTATAAGTCTGTTTCCTATGCAAGAAATTCTCCCCAAGACCCCAAAACGTTGGCTGCTAAGCCAATAGAAATGCTCAGAAACCTTCCCACAACAATGTGGGTGTGAACAATAAAGCTCTACATATTGAATGAGACTCTACTGTATGGAACCAAATTTAAAAGAAAAACAATGTTACCCTGACCAAGTCTTTATTACAGTTCTCACCTCATCCTATGGGTCAGAAGATGGTGCAGAAAAACAGTGTGGTTCAATTAAATACTCCATGGTATACACACACTCACTCACTCACTCACTCTACAGACAGGTGGGAATGGTAAAACAATCAGTTTGAATGACAGTATATGCTAGACCGGCATTCCCCAACCTGGTGCCTTCTAGGCATGTTTGGACTACAATTTCCATCATCCCCAGCCAGCAGGGGTAATCTGGCTGGAGGTGATGGGAGGTAGTGCAACACAACTGTGGGCAGCAGGTTGGGGAAGACCAGTCCAACATACAGTATTAAAAAAAAGCAGGATAAAATTAGGGATGGACGAAACTGTGAATTTTGGTTCCTCTCAGTTTCTCATTTTTCCATTAAGTTTGGATCATCTTGAACTTTGAGAATTTCTTCAGCCTTAAGTTCGGATTGTCCGGAACGTTGAGAATTAAAAAAAAAAGTTTGCATGAAAATTCATAAGCATGTTTGTGCACATTTCTCCTAACACATGCATTTTGTATATTTGTTTTCTCTAATGTACACATTTTTTTCTGAGCAGCTTCCCTAATATAATGCATACTTGAGCATTACTTCCTCCAGTATATGCATTTTGGGATCGGAGAACTCCAATACAAAATTTGGAGAAGTGCAAATTTCAAAGGATAACTCTCCATTCACAAAGTGTCTCGAAAGGGCGAAACTAGGTAAGTTCGTATTAAAATGCAAACTGAATGAATTTCTCACCCGTCCCTAGCATGCAGGAGCCTAACCAACCAGCAGAATCAAAGCGGTGCCTGTGTGATCAGCAGATCTAATAGAGCATGTTTGCAATGAATACTAACCAAGGAAGCATATTAATTTCCAGCAGCCTCCTCCTCTTACTCCACGGAAGTACCATCACTGGCAGATTAAGGGCGCAATCCTATGCATGTTTAGACAGAGAAAAGGCCTACAACTCCCAGCATTCCCCAGCCAGCTATGCTGGCTGGGGAATGCTGGGAGTTGTAGGCCTTTTCTCTGTCTAAACATGCATAGGATTGTGTCCTAAGGTTTCAAGGCATGTATGAAATGCACACCTGAGGCTGCTTCAGCAAAGGAAATGCGATGCCCAGGCCAAAAAAAAAAGGCAGAAAAAAGAAAGTGGGCTTTCTTGCAAGGAAATATGCTCTGACGCCTTCCTTTCTGCCCCACTCACCCCTGAAAGAAACCTAACAGCTGTCAGGGCAAGAGTTTGTGTTTCGCCTGCAACCCCAAACTGCCTCCTGCACAGGCTCTCCCTCTCTCTGAGCATGCCCCATCCGTCAGCGGTGTCCTATTGCTCCAGCAGGCTCACCTCAATTTGCCAGCCCTCCCTGAGGTCAGCCAGCCTTGCATGCCCAATGGTTTGCTGCCGTCTTCCGGAAAACCCACAAAGGGCAGCGAGACTGAATCAAATAGCCTGGTGCCGTTTTACCAAACTATAGAGTGGGTGTCTGGGAGACAGACAGGAAGCTGGTTATGCATTTAAGCAATTAAAAAAAAAGAGAGAAGAGAGGGTGGGGGGAGAGGCACGTGCAGACAGTGGAACAAAAGAAAAGAAACAGAACCTCAGCCACGAGGAAAAAAGAAAAGCAGCTGAAAATTCCTTTTCATTCCAACCTGGCGAGTCCCTTGGCTCTTCGTAAGAGCAATCCTAACTACCTGTGATGGTCAGAAAGGCTCAGTACAGACAAAATACTCAACATTTTCTTCAGGAATGTCATTTTAAAGTGATGGGGCTGAAGATTCATATTCCTAGGCTGCAATCTTCCACATGCTTGCTTAGGAGTAAGCTAACTGATCCCACACAAGGGTACAGGAAGATTGCAGCCTTCGATGGGACAGCAGAAAGTAAGAAGAAAATGCACCTAATAGTAGTGTTGCTCTAGTTCTCATTGGAGGAAGCAAACCTGAGTCTGTCTGTACCATGTCAAGCTGCAGGTGAGCGCTCACACAAGGGAATGCTACCTCATGCATGCATGCGTGCGCGCACACGTGCACACACACACACACACACACACAGAGACTACATTCAGACGATCATATCTTGGCTTAATAAGCAGATACAAATGCGCCTTTTGTCAAGTGCCCACAGCCCTTTCGCTCGAGGGAGATATCGAACGACTGAACTGAAAGAATCGTTCTGCAAGACAACAAGGAGCCGTGGGGAAGCTGGGTGATTAGCTTCCTGCAAAGCTCTCAAGGAATAGTGGGCCTGACAGATGGACTATGAGGTGTGCCTTTTAGGGTAAAGGTGCCATATCTTAGGGCAGGTGGCTGGACATGAGATCAGCCACGGGATACCTCCTAATTCTGATTGTGGTATGCGCCCTGACCTTTACTAATGCCAATGGCAATGTAGCATGTCAAATGAACATATACACACACTACTAGTCAACAGAGTAGGCCAATGTAAGACCGTGAAGAGAGCACCAGAGCCTCAGAGGAGGCACTCGAGGGCGTACGCATCAATTCTTGCCTGCTGCACAACAAATCACAGAAGTTGCAAGACTGCCAAGACTGAGCGTATTTGAGATCTGGAAGAAAACAAGAAATCCTCAGAGGGCTGGTGATCAGATTTACCCCTCCCCACTTCAAAGTCTTTCAGGAAGCAGGTTAGTTCAGTACAAACACCCAGAAAAAAGGTCAAAATGCTTTTGGATTTGACCCTTTTTCTGGCTCTTTGTACTGAGCTAACCTGCTTCCTGGGTCAAAATCCCTAAGAATAAATTAATCCCTTGGGGAAAAAAGAGGAGATGAAGCTGTATTTGTTAGCCTCACTGAAACAGAGATGAGGGAGTGGTTCTTTCCCCCAAAGCTGTTTAAAACAGTCTGAAAGAGAACATGGTACAGCCCTCCCAGACTGTATCATTCAGATCAAAGGGTGGAGGGAGAGAAAGGCAGATTATATACCTGAACGGCACTTGTGGCAAAAACTCCCTCTATCTGGAAAGCTAGCTCTAACCAAAGTTTCTTGCCAACATGCTAGCTTTCTACATCCTTGGAGTTTCTGACATGGTGGAATGAGCATGTAAAAATCTCCAGCTAGGACTATATCATTCAGAATACAGGCAGAGAAGATAATCCCACACATTTTTTTCTCAATGTTGGGAATCATCTCCAAGAAACTGGTTTATCCCACATGGATGTCAGGGCTTCTTGCATATATAAATTCTCTTAGAACAGGGACACTCGTATCATAAGTGAAATCATGCACACTCATAGCTAAGAGACTTGCACATACCTGTGCATACCAGTGTTTGAAAATGCAAAGCAGGTTGATTTTCTTTTTCCTCTTCAGGACCTGAATATCCCGCCTACCATATTCCTTGTATTATCTGACCATGGTTGTCCAGTAAGTGCTGGTCTCACTATGCTGAAAATAAAGTCAATAACAGTTAATCAGGTACTTGTAATATTTGCATTTCTTCCAATCACATCACTAAATTTTCTGGTAAGAGTTCACAATTTCTTGTGAACAATTTGTTTGGTTGTTGCTTTTTAATTTAATTTATTTCTGTATTTATAGGCTGCCTTTCAGGGTTACCCTTCTCAAAGCAGTTCACAACATATTAAAACATCTTCAGCAACATATTACAAACCATACAGTCATAAGCTAAAACACACTAACACATCTAAAAAACATGATAGCAGCAGAGAAAAAGATCAAGAACTGACATGTAGCTGACCTCTGGCAAAATTTAATGTAGGGCAATAAAAGGGCAAATAAAATTGCAATTGTGGTTCCATGTAAACATGTGTAAAGTGATGCCCATTAGGGCAAAAAATCCTAGCTTCGTGTGTGTGTGTGTGTGTATATATATAATATAATATAATATAATATATATATTCTCAGCTGGTGGTGAACAAGAAAGGGATCTTGGAGTTATGATGGATATAATGAAAACCAGTGGAGGCTGGTGGCTTCTATGTCAGTGGGGTGGTAAATCCATTCCAGGTTTCAGTCAGAACCAGTCAGAACTCTAAAGGAGCTATCCAAGGTCAACCCAGTGTGCAGCTGCAGTGCAGAAGGTAAATTCCATGCTAGGAAACATTAGAAAAGGGATCGAAAAATAAAACTACCAATTTTGTAATCCCTTTAGAGGTTTTAAAGGAGAAGCTGGATAGCCACCTGTTGGGGATAAGAACATAAGAAGAACCCTGCTGAATCAGACCAAAGGCCTATTTAGTCCAGAATTCTGTTCAAACAGTGGCCTACCATCTGCTTATGAGAAGCTCATAAATAGGACATGAGTGCAATAGCACCATCCCACTCATGTTCCCCAGCAGCTGGTCTTTTCCAACTCTACCATTCTATGATTCTAAATCTATGGGATGACCATGTTTGGAATGTTTTGTACAGCTCTGGCTGCCTTTTAGCTTAGAAAAAAGGACGAGTGAGGGGAGACATGATAGCGGTGTAAAAAATCATGCATGGTGTGGAGAAAGTGGATAGGGAGCCATTTTTCTCCCTCCCTCATACTGTTAAAATGCAGGGTCATCCCATGAAGCTGAACGGTGGTAGGTTCAGAAGAGATAAAAGGAAGGTCTTCTTCACACAGCACATGGTTTAACTATGGGATTAGCTACCACAAGATGCAGCAATGGCCGCCAATTTGGGTGGCTTTAAGAGGTGATTAGACACATTCATGGAGCATGAGGTTTTCAACAGCTACTAGTCATGAGGGCTACATGCGCCCTCCAGAATCAGAGGCAGTATGCCTATGTATACTGGTTGCTGGGGAACAGGAACAGGAGGGGATTCTTGTGTCCTGCTTGTGGGCTTCCAAGAGGCATCCGGTGGACCACCGTGAGAAACAGGATGCTGGACCAGATATAGGCCTTTGGTCTAATCTAGCAGGGCTTTTCTTATATTCTCTCATCCAGACATAACTAGACCCAGATCCACTTATCTTCAGCAAGGTTCAGTCCACAGCTCCACTTCTTCAGTACTTCCTATGATTGTTAGTAAAGGCTCGATGGATCGTCAGCACTATGATGGTTATATGCCTAACATTAAGCAGTCATCAGTGCTGGAAGACTGGCTACATCCAAGGACAAAATCCACTGATGACGCTTCCTGGGCATACTTAGCTGAAATGAACAGTGGAAGTTGCCTTATATTGAGCCAGAACATTGGTCTATCTGACCCCACCATGTTGTCCCTGTAAGTCAGCAGCTCTCCTTCAGGCAGGGGACTTCCAGACTCAAGATCCCTACTCAAGATCCCTTTAACTGGAGATGTCATGGACTGAACCTTGGGGAGGAGGCATGGCTCAGTGGGAGAGCACATGCTCTGTGTGCAGAAGGTCTCAGGTTCAATCTCCAGTATCTCCAGGTAGGGTTGGAAAAACTCCTGCCTGAAATCCTGGAGAGCAGCAGCCAGTCAGTGTTGACAATACTGGGCTAGATGGACCAATGGTCTGAGCCAGTATAAGGCAGCTTCCTGTGTTCCGGTGACTTCCTGTATGCAAAGAATGTGTTCTGCCACTGAGGTGTATAACTCTGCCCCTTGGACTCTGCCCCCCTGGCGTCCAACTGTATTGACTGCAAATGCTATGCTCTGGTTAGGAAGTCTGCCACCTAGTGATTGAAGCTTGTGTTGCAAGCTTCAAATACACTGACACATTACAATTTAAATTAATTAAGGGCACAAACCTATGCCTATTTAGACAGAAAAAGTCCTATAACTCCCAGCATGCCCAAGCCAGCCATAGGATTGCATCCTAATGCATTTTAAAAACCAAATAACCTCAAAGTGTGCATCCCTAGGCTCATCTTAGTATGCACGCCAAGTTTCAGGTGTCTAGGTTTCACAGTCTTGGCTCTATGGCACTGGCAGACAGATGCCCTATCTTATTAATATAATCATATTATAATTGTTATAATAGATTACATTATATTACACACAAAAACATACATTTGCCTATGTATACACATTTCCACCTCAGCTTATTTATGACACACATACTCTGTGACCAAGAAAGTAACATAACCAGATATTTCAAGGTATATACAAGCAAAGACAAAAATGAATTGTTTTGCTTATTTATAAACTTGGAAGGAGGTAGCAGACCATAAATTCCTAACGGCTCATATTCAAAGTCTGAGCAGTAAAGCATCTCCCGACTTTTAACAGATGCAGTCACTCTATAATAAAGCACTGGTGATGACTTATTTATTAGATGGGCCATTAATGAGCTCTACTCACCATTTCTGGGACACACTGCTTTTCAAAGCACTATAGAAAAGACTAATGGCAGTGCCCCAAACTTCTTCCTCTGAAGTTCAGAGGCAGGTTATCAGGCAGGCTAGATAGGCAACCTCCAGAGGCTGGATTTCGCCCATGAGCCAGAGGTTGCCAGTTCATGCTCTGAACCCACTTGCAAGTGGCATAAAACCATTTGCTCAGAGACGCTTCCTTCTCCAGTTAACAGGAAGCTCTGAGAACTCCTTATCAATGCAGTGCTGGCAATAAGCCCCACCCACTATTCATCAGGCCCTTCCTACACTGCTCTGCGATGAAAATATGCCAAACGTGTGGGGCTTTTTTTTTTACAACAAATCTGTAAAGTAGCACCCATATGTTTTGTTTGACATCACAGATGTGGGGGGAGGAGCAGTTTGGCCAACAAGCAGACTGGCTTTCTGCACACATGGTACAATCACTAAGGAATGGGGTTGATCCCTCACAACTCACAAAAAGCGCCATGCATTTTACATAAGTGACTGACACTGCCAAGGTAGAGCATTACAAGCCAACTCCTGTAGAAGTTACTTAGGAATAAGCGCAACAGGCCTTTCATTGTTCACAGGTAGAGGAGTATATGTACCATTTTGGTCTAGTTTGGTCCTCACCCTCACGAGTGAAGTGTTGAAATACAGAAGTGCTCCAAATGTAGACAAGGGGTGTGTTTCCAAATGTAAGAACAAAAGGGGCATGCTGGTGAGGAGTACCAAGGAGAGCGGCCAAGTGATCCTTTCCCCCATTTGTGGCTTACTTCCCCGCAGCACTCTCCCCAAAGGTTTTTCTCCTAGCCAAGTACCAGTAAGGCAATTAATTACTGAACCTCTTCCAGCTTGTGGGCCAAATTCCATTTCAGAGACGCTCTCGGGAGCTGCATTCTGGGGTGGGTGGAGCCAAATGCAAAAGGGGTAGAGCCAAAAATACCCCAAAGACCAGCATATTTTATCTTAAACCTCTTCCTGCCTGTAATGGGGAGAGCAATCCTATGGCCCCTACACAGCATCTGGGGGACCATAGGGTATTTCGGATTCCTGTATCCGAGGTTGGAGACAGCACTCCGACCTCAGCACCAGGCGTCCCTACTCCCCTCCATCTTGCAGCCAGCATGGAAAGAACTAAGCTAGCTGCCTCTCTGAGATCACAAAAGTGACCTTGGAGAGGGGGATAAAGGGGGCATTCTGGTGGGTGGGGAGGGGACTGGAGAGGCCGGGTTATGCTGTATCCCTAGTCCTCTCCAGCCTCCTTCCCTCCCCTTCCAACTAGACAGGTGAGCTAAAATACAGAGTAGGAGTGGGGAGGCGAACATCACCTATGCCACTCCTCCAGCTCTGCCCTGCATGGCCATGAGCCTCCAAGTTCAGAAGCATATGGCCATCCCAACAGGATTGTGCCCTAAGCCTTAGGAGAGGCATTTCAACCTGTTAAAACTGGGGGGAAACTGCACAAAAGCCAGGAAACCACCCAATGGCTGGTGGTTGAGGGAAAGGGGTGGGGCCGGAAAGAGCCATGGCCATGGAGGAACCCCGGAAGGCCGAATTCGGTCTCTGGGCCTGAGGACCTGCATCGCTGCAGTAAGACTTCAGCTAAGGAGAAAAGAGCTTGGGAGGAGCAGCTACTGAGCAGGAAGATGGGTTTGCGCATGTGAATGCTGCCTGTCTCACCTACGTGCCTATTTTGCCTTTAAAACTGAGCTCCCCGCTCACCCATTTTCGACGTGATGAGGCTGTTCCATATTTAAATACACGGAACCGCTGGCCATCTGTCACATCTAGGTTGGCCCCAAATATGGCCTTCAAGGACTGGGCACAGGGACCCAACAGGTGATCCATTCCAAAATGGGGCTGCAGCATCCACCAGGGTGGGCTATTGGCAGGCAAGAGGGAGAAGGCTGCACAACAGAGACGCACTCAATGTCAGCGCAAATCGCTGCACACAATGACACAAGTGCAATCCAAGCCTTTGCGGTGAGCAGCTCCAAGTCTATTAGGTGCACATGCAACCATTTACAGCCCCACAGCTAGCAAAGACCCCTGTGCACCTTTTGACAGCCAGAAAATGGCAGGGTAGGTGCTATCAGAGGCATGTTTATTCATCAGGGCTGTAACTGTAAAGGCAAACCTATTTGAAAGGCTTCTTGTTTTATTTGCTTACCTTTATTCATCATTAAAGCCTTCGGGATGAAAGCGAGATGAGACTGGCAAAGTCAAGGGGGACACATTACCTTAAGCGGTTTGGAGAACATCAATAACACCGCTGTAGGTCATTTGTGCTCTGACAAACACTCCCTCCTTTGCTCCTCCGGATTTGATTTCCTAACACAGTCACATCACAATTAAGCCACTAGTCTGCTGTTCCAGGAAGAAGGCCGCACCATCACAAAATGAAAAGGCAATGCAGAATTGTATTTTGCCCAATAAAACTGGCTCATAAGACCCCAGGCCCCAACATTAAGGCCTGGTTGAATAATTTGCGTTTGTTCTGCACAAGTATTCACCAATACTGGGGCTTCCAATGTGGTGCCTGTGGGCAGTTTTTTGGTGCACACCAGACTTCCCTGCCCCCCTTGATTTTTATTTTATACGTCACCGCTGAGACCTCTGTTTCTGGGTATGGCTCCTGACCCAGACTGGAAGACAAGGCCACCCACACCTTGATCTACGCCACCCTGCCCAAGAACTGTACAGGAACAGAGAGCAACTGCAATCATCACCACCAGTTAACTACTCCCTGCATGAACCAGAGTAATAGCCTGAAGCACAGAGAACAAATAATAATGACCATGGTGTGAGAATCAGCCATACTCAAAAGACAACAGCCTTCAGTGGAGTGAAAGAATAAAAGCAAAACAAGCCAACTGCCCCAAACCCTGAGCTGATTTTCTGTATGAACTTTGGGCATGAAACAACACCAGGCAAAGACCGTTTTTATTTTTCCCATGCCTTATAATCTTTTATGGCCTGTTCTAATTTTTATGCAACTCAGTTTTACTGCCTTATATTTATTTTAGTTCAAGTGTAATTTATTTATATATTTTTACAGAATTTCATTGTAAGGGTTTTATTCAAAGACGGTATACTGGGAGGTGTGTGTGTGTGTGTGTGTGTGTGTGCTGGACTGCACATCAGGAAAAACCTTGATAACTGTGGAGGAATCAGAGGGAGCATACGGCTTTCATAGTGGAGTTTCTTCAAAATACATCTGAGAAAGTGCACCGAGGGGATGCTGGGGGTTGTAGTCCAACACATCTGGAGGGCACCAGGCTGGGGAAGCATGGATAAAAAGGTAGCTACTTCTGCATCCCTGGCTCCACCCCAACATTAGGGTGGCCGTGTGCCCAATTTTACAGAAGAGAGTCTTCTATTTGAACCACTGTTCCACTGAAGTCCACGCCAAGAAGGAGAGGAGGAGCCTAGACGCATTTATTTATTTATTTATTAATTATTAAATTTATATCCCACCTTTTTTCTTCTTCCAAGGATCCCAAGGCAGCTTACCTTGTACACTTCCTCTCCATTTTATCCTCACAACAACGTGAGGTAGGTCAGGCTGCGCATCCGTGACTGGCCCAACGTCACCCAGTGAGCTGCATGGACAAGTGGGGACTAGAACTCAGATCTTCCAACAAAGCTAGCACCTGAACAGCAGACTGAGCATGTACACAAGGACGCCTGGTCACAGTCTTCCCCACCCCACACTCATGTGAGACGTTTTGTATTTCTCTTTAAATCATAGGAATTATTTCAAAATTGGAATCTATACATAAAAATTAACACATGGAAATATTATGAACATCCCCGTCCTCCTTTGTCCTCCTTTATTGGTGATGCATTTCTGGAGGACTGCACCCGACACTCCACCAGGTCACCCGGCACACCCTCCAACTTCCATGTGTTGAGAGAAGGACTGAAGCAGGGAGCCAGCTGTATTTGTAGAAGCTCTTCTCCAAGAGCTTTTCTACATGAGGCTGTTAATCTGCTGTATCTACTTTAGGTATCACCACAGGATCAAGAGCTGAGCACTACACAAGGAATGTTTCCCTTCCTGCTCTTTCGCTACATAATACCTAGGTGGCACTGTGGTATAGCAGAACAGTGCAAATACACAAGAGGAAGTTGCGCTTACTTTCACTTTCACAATTTAATGCCACATTTTCCCTGCTCTAAAAAAAACTCTCCAAAAGTGCTGGCTAGAAACAAACAAAACTGGAGGATCATGACATCATCTACGGAATCCGTCAACTGTGAGTAGAGAATGATGAGCACACAATAAATGCCTCATGTGGAAATGCAACTGCACAGCGGGGTCCAATCTATGCCAAGCTGCTACGCAAAACTAACAAAGCAAGTGGAAAAGAAATCACTTCGGGGGAGGGGCTATATAGAGGAGTCTTCAGGGCAGGGGTGTTGAACTTCAGGCCTGAGGGCCAAATTCGGCCTACCTGGGGCTCCAGTCTGGCCCTCTGGGGTTTCCCAGAAGGCCCTGCCCCCTTTCCCCAGACCGTTTTGGTGGTTTCCCAACTTTTGCACAGTTTTTTCCTCCCCATTCTAAAAGGTTGAAAAACGCCCTTCCTCAGGCTTATTGACGAGCAGAAAGGGCTTTAAGCTAAAATATGCCATTTGGGCTATTTGGGCCCCACCACTAGAATGCAGCCCCTGAGGACACAATCCTATGCATGTTATGAGAGAGAAATGTCCTACAACTCCCAGCATGGATAGCTGGAAATGCTGAGAGTTGTAATACATTTTTCTCTTTAAACATGCACAGGATTGCACCCTAAGAGCTTTGCTGAAATTGAATGTGGCCCTCAGGCTGAAAAAAAGTTTGAAACCATTCCTTTAAGGCCCCTTTCTGCAGTACTCATTCTGAATATGAGCATAAAATCAGGAGTGCAGGAAATTGACAAAGGAGGCCATGGCAGGTGAGGGAACCAGAAAGATCTAAAGGTCCATGCCTGGTGCCTGTGGAAAGAGGTGACAACTCCAACCCAAAGCAAGAATCCTGCCACGGAGATGACGCCGCCTATTCTGGTCCTGAAGCGTGGTCAGGTAAAGGACCAACGTCGTCTAAAGCAGGGATGGGGAATGTGTAGTCCTCCAGATGCTGGCTGGGGATGATGGGGTTGTACTCCAACCCATCTGGAGGCTGCTAGGGTAGGGAAGGCTGCTCTAGGCAGTCAGATTTTTGACACTTTCAAAAACAAAGGTAGAGATTTGCGAGGCAGAAGCATGTAGCATCTATTTTTATTATCACAATACCCCTCAACACCTCACTATGAACTTCAGTTTGAAAAGCTGAAGGAGCCACTCTGAATTTTTGCCTGGGTTAAGAAGAGTTCAGCTGTCACCAACAATCTACCTTCCCCACTGAAATATTACACAGCTGAGAGAGAGAGAAGGAAGATCCTGGTGAGGATCATTTGAAAGCACGAGTCAAAATATTTTTATAGCATGAGATGGTGTCTTCAGGTTAATGTAACTGAGACAGACAGAGAGAGAGAGATCTTACCACACCAATAAGTAAGCAAGGTTGTATACTTCTAAATCAAGTGGCAGTAGAACTGAACATTTCAGCAATAAGACTGTAGCCTTAGACAACTTGTTTGCAAGACTCAGACAGTCAAGAGTTGCATCCTGCTCAGCGATGCTCCCATCCCATCCGCAGCAAAGCATCCCTTCCTGTAGATGCTCAGAAACTGGAGAACATCACCCAAACACAATGGCGGTGTTTCAAAGTTTTTTAAAAATCCCTGTTCCTAAGACATTCATTTCTACAGACTGTAGTCAGCATGGAGAATCAGGCCCACCAGCAGCATCATGATCTTTTCAAACAGGAAGCATAGGAACCAGCCTCAGATCGGTCCATCTAGTTCATCACTGTCCATGCCGACTGACAGCAACTCTCTGGGGTTGCAGACAGAGGTCTCATACCTGGAGATGCCAGGGCTTGAACCTGGAACCTTCTGCACACAAAGCAGGTGCAATGTCACTTTTTATCTTTCACCTGCTTCTGTTCCCTTTATTTTTTGTGTTTTTCTGACCTTGGATGGTGAAAAACAGATCAATAAAATCAATGTAAACACCTGTTGTTTCAGCTACTGCAGATGATGGTTAATAGTTTTTTAAAGCAACCATTTGTATTGGGGATATTGTTCCCAGCTGACTACCTTAGAGAGGTATTCTAGGGCAGAATACAGCCTGTGAAAGATAAAGGGGCAGTCCACTGACCATCAGTCAACGTAAGTATCATCACATCAGATACCCCAGTGCTGTGTATTAGAGGAAGTAAGTCCACTTTTCTGAACATCATGGCACAGACAAACGAGAGCCTGAAAGGGTGCCCTTATAAGTTCTCATATTGATGTATGGAGGCTTCTCTTAACACTTTGAAAACTATGGCTTACGTGCAGAGTAGTCCTGACATAACCTACTTAAGTGCTTGAGAATGAAACCCTATGGGACAATTCCCAGTGCCCTTTTGTTTTTCTGCTGAGAACAACTTTGGACAAGCAGATTGAGTTTACTTATGCTAAGAGTGGTTGCTATGGTCAGATCACTGTGGAGTTCAGCTTCCCCTAAAATGACCCTACTGGTGATCTAGACGAAGACTGATTACTCAGGCTCAATATTTGTAAATTCAGCCTACGTTGGTTGACTTGGCCTGAAAACAGTCTCAAAAATGTTTGGGGAATTTGACCCAATTCCACCTGGGCTCTTCTTCAACCCAGAAACGTGTTAATAGGTCAGATTATAAACAATGGGTTGTTATAGACAACACTTTCACTTGGTGAATCTGCCTTCTGCCTGATGAAGAGCCCTGTGTAATTCAAAAGCTTCAATATTCTTACACCAACAGAAATTAGTCCAGTTATAGCATCTAGGCCATTTTGTATTTCTTTTACACACAAACAGGCCTTGTTTTCATTGCCGTCTGGCACCTAGCACAGCTGTCAACTTCAGGCGCACATCTTTCTCAAACAGGACAGGAATACCTATCTCTTCCTCCCCACCCCCATTTTTGCAATAGAGTCCCAGCCGAGGCTAAGAGATAGTCACTTGCTTAAAGCTTGTTCACAATTTCATGCTTGAGATAAGATTTGAATGGAGGATTTCGAAGCCCACAGTCTTGACCCCAATGCCACAGAAACTCTCTCACATCCTTTGGGTCTCTGCTTGCGTTGTTGGATTCTATTTTCTTCTCTCTCTCCCCACCCCAAACATGCAGGCTGAGATTATGCATGTTTCCTTTGAAGTCAGTCCTTTGAAATCCCACTGAATTTAGTGGGATTTATTCCCAAATAAGACCTCTGTCCTTCTCAGAGCTGGTGAACAAGTGATCACTCAGAAATCTGTGTGTAGTTTAAAGTATCCCAATGCATGCTCTTTACTTTAAAAGAGGATTTTATTAAATGCACTTTTAAAACCTTTATTTGCTTTTTGTGTCCCTTCACCCCCGCCCCCAATCAATTATTCAGCCTTGAATCCTTCTGCAAAAAATGCCTAATTATCACCTAAACTACCCAGAATTATTCTCTGGGGCGGACCTATGAGCCTGGGCCCCAAATCTTTTTAAGTACCTAGCAATGCCCCTGTAGCACTGCACAACGATGTGCACACAACTACACGGGCCACCTTCAGGCTCATTCACACATCCAATTTGAGGGTTTAATTCAGGCTAGCAATCAGCCACTTACTTGGTTATCTCCTGTAGTAGCCAGCATGAGAAATCAGCACATCACCTGCATACATAAGCAAGGAAACAGGCCTATTCGAGACATGCAGAAGAAAACATGTATATATGTCGATATACTGGCTAAGTATATGCCAGAGGTGCCTCCTGAAGATCTAATGTGTGAATCCCAAAGGTGAGTTCAGATACATCACTCCATGAATGAAACATCCAGTGATAATCTGGAGTGTGAAAAAGCCATCAAAGATCAAAACACAGACAGACAAAACACAGATCATCTCGACCCACCTCAGACATCATACAATATCAATGGAGGCACTTCACGCTTCAGGTTGCAGAGACCATGAGCAATGAGACATCAAGGCTGCAATCCTATGCACACTTTCCTAGGAGTAAGTCCCACTGAACTCAATAGAGCTTACTTCTGAGCAAATGTGTATAGGATTGTACAGCAAGTGATGTTCACCCACAATATGAAACACAGCCTATGAGTTGATCTGGGTCGTATGAGGACTGCAGACAAGCCACAAATAATGTCAGAAGCCATATAGGAATCCCAGGAGCGAGCACAAATACAATAATTGGACTACTGTGCCCAGATGGAGGTACCTGCCCTTCTTCATCAGCTTACAGGCTTGAGTAATTCAGATGAGACAATGCTAATGAAGAGGAGCAGCAGGACCTGAAGTCGCTAATGGGTTGCTATAGCACCCAGCCTTCCCCAGCTTGGGGCTGTGCAGATGTATTGGACTACACCTCCCGCCATCCCAGCTAGGCTGGGAATGATGGGAGTTGTAGCCCAACTCATCAGGAGAACACCAGGTTGGGGGAGGCTGTATAAACTAGGGAACGTACACGGTACAATAATCTTTGCTCCTTGTGCACTGCCTGCGACTGAAGCTGCTGCGCAGACTGCATTTCATCTCATTTAAAGGGCAGGATATTATACTCAAGTGTCATTCGGATAGCACTGGCTGAATATTGCAGGAGTATATTTTCAGAGTCAGTGAAGTAAGGAAGGAGACCTATCGCACACTTTCCCCTTTTCAAAAGCAGTGTCCGGCTGTTGAGATTTTTTATAAAGCACTGTGTGCGATTGCGATGGTTAAATTTTTATTTAAAAAAAAAACACATTCTAAAGGGAAATAAACGCCATTATAATTTAGCAATATCTGCCCCCCGCTCCGAAACTTATTGCAACCCCACACTTGACATGATTACGTTTCACGTTTGCATTTCACCCTTCCTAAACAGAAGACACTCACTCCACCACCTTCTCCCCCAGGCGGCCCCTTCGAGCTCCAGTCCTACGAACCCTATACCGCAGCCTCCCAAAACCTGGAGCCCTCTAGCTGTGTCGGACTACACCCCCAGCCCTCCTGGAGATGGGAACTGATGGGAGCTGTAGTCCAGCACACCTGGAGGGCGCCTGGGGAAGGCTCGCGTTGCAGCAAGCCCCCAAACCAGAGATTGATCTCTCCGGTCAGGGTCGGCAGTCACCGGCTGCTTCGTAACGCCATCAAAAGGAAAAAACCTCCCCCGCCGGAGCTTAGAACCAGGAGG
The DNA here is from genome assembly GCF_057233095.1 of Heloderma suspectum. Classification (NCBI taxonomy): domain Eukaryota; kingdom Metazoa; phylum Chordata; class Lepidosauria; order Squamata; family Helodermatidae; genus Heloderma; species Heloderma suspectum. The sequence continues at coordinate 165,861,248 of NC_139462.1, forward strand.
GTTATTTCTTTGCACATCTGGAATGCCGGTCGAGAACAGATCGACGTTCGAACCCGGGCATAAGCGCCATCTGGCCCGCGATCTATTGCCGCGGCCGGCCTTCATCCTTGCAGCGCCCCCTACCGGCCAGACGGCAAACTGGCTCCTCACCTCCTGCTGCGGGCGATGATGTTGGCGGCGGCGGCGTTGCCGCTGGTTCCCAGGACACTGCAGCAGTTCTTGCCGTGCTGCCACCGCTCTTCCCCGGCCGCCGTTTCCACAGCAGCTCGGTCCCCGCCCACGAGCGGAACCGCACAACTTTGCCTGGCACAACGCAGCAGCAGCGGCCGCCTGCAATCGCTGGGCGAGATTTCTTCTCCCGGCCGCTTCTTCGCCGGCGGAAGAACCGGTGCGGAGTCGCCCCTCTTGCGCTCTTGTTTACGGCCAGTTCTTTCCGTCCGGCGCTGCTCCGCGGCAGGACGCACGCATGCTCAGGCTCAGGCCCGGCATGGTCGGCCGGTCGGTCGGTCCGTCGGCTCTGCCCGCTGCCAAGAGGCATGCTGGGGGATGTAGTTTTCCCACTCCTTCCAAATTAGCGGGCGGCTTCGCCTTTGCCTTGCCTGGCTTTCTTAAGGGAGGACGCAAGGGGAAACGTAGATGCATCATCGTGATCAATTTTGTCCGTGCTTCACTTAAAGCCCCAGCATCTGTTTCAAGCTGCAACAATCCTACAACCACTTACCTGGGAGTAAGTCCCACTGAACTCAATGGGACTTCTGAGTAGGCACGGGTCAGATTGCGCTGTCAAGTGCCAGAGCTCAGCCCTGGAACGTATATGAAGTACAGAAGAGCATAAGAGGAGCCTTGCTGTCTCAGAACAATGTCCCATCTGGAGGAATTTATTGCTGCTGCTGTTATTATTAAAAATGTATAGAGCTTTCAAGTGTTCAAAGAAAGGAAAGTTTCCTCCTGTGCAAGCACCGAATCATTGCTGACTCCTAGAGGGACACCGCTTTCGCTGGCATTTTCATGGCAGACTGTAGCAGGGTGGTTTGCCATTGCCTTCCCCAGTCGTGACTACCTTTCCCCCAGCAAGCTGGGTGCTCATTTTACCGACCTTGGAAGGGTGGAAGGCTGTCGACCTGAGCCGGCTCCCCAAGACCCAGCTTCTGCTGGGATCGAACTCTGGTCTTGAGGGGAGAGTTTTAATTGCAATACTGCTGCCTACCACTCTGCACTGCACGAGGCTCTTCAAGTGTTCAAAGCACTGCACAAACAGTATTAAGTTGCAATCCTTACCCCCCCCCCAATCTTGTGGCAGTGAGCTCCATAACTTAGTAACATGCTGTGCGAAGAGGTCCTTCCTGCTGTCTGCTTAATTATTGTTCTTGTTCAGTCGTGTCTGACTCTTCGTGACCCCATGGACCATAGCACGCCAGGCCTTCCTGTCCTGCGCTCTCTCCCAGAGTGTGCTCAAGTTCATATTCATTGCATCGGTGATGCTATCTAGCCATCTCATCCTCTGCCGTCCCCTTCTCCTTTTGCCTTCAATCTTTCCCAGCATCAGGGTCTTTTCCAGTGACTTTTCTCTTTGCATTAGGTGGCCAAAATATTTGAGCTTCAGCTTCAGTATCTGTTCTTCCAATGAGCACTCAGGGTTGATTTCCTTTAGGATTGACTGATTTGACCTCCCTGCAGTCCAGGGGACTCGTAAGAGTCTTCTCCAGCACCACAGTTCGAAAGCATCAATTCTTCGGTGCTCAGCCTTCCATATAGTCCAGCTCTCACAGCCATACGTTGCTACTGGGAAAACCACAGCTTTGATTATATGAACCTTTGTCGGCAAGGTGATGTCTCTGCTTCTTACTATGCTGTCTAGGTTTGCCATAGCTTTCCTCCCAAGGAGCAAGCGTCTTTTAATTTCATGGCTACAGTCACCGTCTGCGGTGATCTTGGAGCCCAAGAAAATAAAATCTGTCACTGCTTCCATTTCTTCCCCTTCTATATGCCAGGAAGTGATGGGGCCAGATGCCATGATCTTAGTTTGTTTAATGTTGAGTTTCAAACCAGCTTTTGCACTTTCCACTTTCACCCTGAACAAGCAGCTCTTTAGATCCTCTTAGCTTTCTGCCATTAGGGTGGTATCATCTGCGTATCTGAGGTTGTTGATAATTCTCCCAGCAATCTTAATTCCAACCTGTGATTCATCCAACCCGGCGTTTCTCATGATGTACTCTGCATATAAGTTAAATAAGCAGGGTGACAATATGCAGCCTTGTCGTACTCCTTTCCCAATTTTGAGCCAATCGGTTGTTCCATGTCCGGTTCTTACTGTTGCTTCTTGACCTTCATACAGGTTTCTCAGGAGACAGGTAAGGTGGTCTGGTACTCCCATCTCTTTCAGAATTTGCCACAGTTTGTTGTGATCCACACAATCAAAGGCTTTAGCATAGTCAATGAAGCAGAAATATACATTTTTCTGGAATTCTCTTGCTTTCTCCATGATCCAGTGAATGTTGGCGATTTGATCTCTAGTTCCTCTGCCTCTTCAAAACCCAGCTTGTACTTCCGGTAGTTCTCGGTTCACATACTGTTGAAGCCTAGCTTGTAGGATTTTGAGCATAACTTTGCTGGCATGTGAAATAAGTGCAATTGTACGGTAGTTTGAACGCTCTTTGGCGTTGCCCTTCTTTGGAATTGGAATGTAAACTGAGCTTTTCCAGTCTTGTGGCCACTGTTGAGTGTTCCAAATTTGTTGGCATATTGAGTGCAGCACTTTAACAGCATCATCTTTTAGGATTTTAAATAACTCAGCTGGAATACTGTCATCTCCGCTAGCTTTGTTGTTAGTAATGCTTCCTAAGGCCCACTTGACTTCACTCTCTAGGATGTCCGGCTCAAGTACAGTGACTGCGCTATCATGGCTATCAGGGACATTCAGATCTTTCCTGTATAATTCTTCTGTGTATTCTTTCCACCTCTTCTTAATCTCATCTGCTTCTGTTAGGTCCCTGCCTTCTTTGTCCTTTATCATGCCCGTCTTTGCACAAAACGTTCCCTTGAGATCTCCGATTTTCTTGAAAAGATCTCTTGTTGTTTATTTGGTCAGTCGCTTCCAACTATTTGTGACTTCATGGACCAGCCCACGCCAGAGCTTCCTGTCAGCCATCGCCACCCCCAGCTCCCCCAAGGTCGAGTCCATCACCCCCAGAATACCATCCATCCATCTTGCCCTTGGTCGGCCCCTGTTCCTTTTGCCTTTCACTTTCTCTAGCATCAGCATCTTCTCCAGGGTATCCTGTCTTCTCATTATGTGGCCAAAGTACTTCAGTTTTGCCTTTAATATCATTCCCTCAAGTGAGCAGTCTGGCTTTATTTCCTGGAGTATGGACTGGTTTGATCTTGCAGTCCAAGGCACTCTCAGAATTTTCCTCCAGCACCACAGTTCAAAAGCATCTATCTTCCTTCACTCAGCCTTCCTTATGGTCCAGCTCTCGCAGCCATAGGTTACTATGGGGAATACCTTTGCTTTAACTATGCGGACCTTTATTGTCAGTGTGAGATCTCTAGTCTTTCCCATTCTATTGTTTTCCTTGATTTCTTTGCATTGTTCATTTAAGAAGGCCTTCTTGTCTCTCCTTGCTATTCTCTGGAACTCTGCATTCAGTTGGATATATCTTCCCCTTTCTCCCTTGCTTTTCGCTTCCCTTCTTTCCTCAGCTACTTGTAAAGCCTCATCAGACAGCCACTTTGCTTTCTTGCATTTCTTTTTCTTTGGGATGGATTGAGTTGCTGCCTCCTGAACAATGTTACGGGCCTCCGTCCATAGTTCCTCAGGCACTCTGACTATCAGGTCTAATCCCTTAAATCTATTCCTCACCTCCACTGTATATTCATAAGGGATATGATTTAGGTCATACCTGAATGGTTTAGTGGTTTTCCCGACTTTCTTCAATTTAAGCCGAAATTTTGTAAGAAGCAGCTCATGATCTGAGCCACAGTCAGCTCCAGGTCTTGTTTTTACTGACTGTATAGAGCTTCTCCATCTCTGGCTGCAAAGGACATAATCAATCTGATTTCGATATTGACCATCTGGTGATGTCCATGTGTAGAGTCGCCTCTTGTGCTGTTGGAAAAGAGTGTTTGCTATGATCAGCATGTTCTCTTGGCAAAACTCTATTAGCCTTTGTCCTGCTTCATTTTGTACACCAAGGCCATGCTTGCCTGTTATCCAGGTTATTTCTTGCCTTCCTACTTTAGCATTCCAATCCCCTATGATGAAAAGGACATCTTTTTTTGGTGTTAGTTCTAGAAGGTGTTGTAGGTCTTCATAGAACCGATTAACCTCAGCTTCTTCAGCCTCAGTGGTTGGGGCATAGACTTGAATTACTGTGATGTTGAATGGTTTGCCTTGGATTCGTACTGAGATCATTCTGTCGTTTTTGAGATTGTACCCTAGTACTGCTTTTCCCACCCTTTTATTGACTATGAGTGCTACTCCATTTGTTCTAAGGGATTCTTGCCCATAGTAGTAGATATAATGGTCATCTGAATTAAATTCGCCCATGCTTGTCCATTTTAGTTCGCTGATTCCCAAGATGTTGATGTTCAATCTTGCCATCTCATGTTTGACCACCTCCAGCTTACTTTGATTCATTGATCTTACATTCCAGGTTCCTAAACAATATTGTTCTTTACAGCATCGGACTTTCTTTTCACCACCAGTCACATCCACAGCTGAGTGTCCTTTTGGTTTTGGCCCAGCCGCTTCACTCTTTCTGGCGCGACTTGGAAATTCCCTCTTCTCTTCCCCAGTAGTATACTGGACACCTTCCGACCTGAGGGGCTCATCTTCCGGCGTCCTATCTTTTAGCCTTGTGATACATTCCATGGGGTTTTCTTGGCAAGAATTCTGGAGTGGGTTGCCATTTCCTTCTCTAGTGGACCACATTTTGTCAGAACTCTCCACCATGACCTGTCCATCTTGGGTGGCCCTGCACGGCATAGCTTATGGCTTCACTGAGTTACGCAAGCCCCTTTGCCACAACAAGGCAGTGATCCATGAAGGGGCCACATGTAGTACCTGTGTGCAATAGCATCCCCCGCTCACGTTTCCCCAGCCATTAGTATACAGAGGCATACTGCCTCCAATACTGGAGGTAATGCATGGCCATCACAACTAGAAGTCATTGACAGCCTGGTTGATTTGATTTGTACCCCACCTTTCTACCAAAAAATGACACTCAAGGTGGCTTGCACAATTAAAATTGGTTAAAACAATACATTAAAATACTATAAAAACATAACAATTACAGAAAAAAGAATTAAAAACAGCATCCAAACCAACAGACCAACTTACAGGCCAAAGGCCTACTTGAATAAAGCAGTCTTTGCCTGCTGGTGGAGGTCAGCAGACAGGAAGTGAACCTAGCTTCCCTTGGGAGGAAGTTCCACAGTCTGGGAGTGGTCACCGAAAAGGCCCTCTTTTGGGTCTCCACCAAACAGGCCTCTGATCTTCCATGAATTTGTCTATAACACCCTTTGAAAACTACATCAAGCTACTAGTAGACAGAGGGTACAAGCCAAAGAACATGCAAATCTATGTCCCAGTGTGATCAATCGAACTAAAGTGTATAGTTACAGGCTATGCACATCTTTTATGTATCTGTAATATGGGAGCGGGGCCGTGTTTGAATCTCCTTCATGTCATGCTGGCTGGTTTGATCCCTAAGGTTACGATCTTATACATACTTACCTGAGAGTAAGTCCTACTAAAGTCATGGGGCTTTCCTCTGAGCACACATGCATAGGATTGCGCAGATAGTCTATTTCAATCTCGTGTCTGCGAATGTGCTTTTCAGATTTTACAGTGTCAGTCTGTATATCTTCTTGTTTAGCAAGGTAGGGAGGTAGTTAGAACAACTGAGTTTGATCCAAGCACTGGTGCAGAACCTCCTTCAGCCCAAGGGCCAAATTCCATTTCAGATGAGCTCTTGGGGGCCACGTTCCAGTGGCAAGGAGGGCCAAAGCCAAAGGGACCAGAAATACCAAAAATACCACCATATGTTAGCTTAAGGGTGCAATCCTATGCATGTTTAGACAGGAAAAACTCTTACAACTCCCAGCATGGCTGGCTGGGGAATGCTGGGAGTTGTTGGAATGTTTTTCTATCTAAGCCTTAGGAGAGGCATTTTAACCCTTCAGATTGGGGAATACGTACAAAAGATGGGAAACCACCAAATGACCAGTGGTTGAAGGAAAGGGGTACGGCCAACCGAGAAACCCTGGAAGGTCGGATTTGGGCCCCGGGGTCTGGGGTTCTGCATCCCTGGGTTTGGGTCACTTAGGGCTTCATGACAACAGCAGCAGGGATTAGGGTTAACTTTTGAAATGATACCTGCTCCTTTGGCTTTAACATCCACCTGGTCTGCAGACATTAGCAAGCGATCATGCATATCTCCATGCTGTGAAAAGCTTCATCAGCTGACTTCTGTAGATCAAAAGAGCAGAGCAAGCCATTTTTCCTGGTAAATTTGGAACCCTTGCAGTGACCAGGGACTGTCATCCCATGAGATAGGGTGCCTCAGACAGTGGAGCAGTAGGAGTGGTGAACTGCGCACTCTGCCTGCTCACACCAGCAGGGCTCCTGCCGCCTTGCTCCAGCAAGGCAGCACTACAGTGGGTGTTCTGGAGAACCCTGCCAGTCGCTCTCCCACTTGGCTTCAGTATGTGGAATGAGTTAAGGGTGGGGTGCCATTTTGTCCTCTGTCTCAGGCAGCAAAATGCCTTGGGCTGGCCCTCAGTATTGACCTCATAGCATGGAAGATGGTAGCATCATCATTCATAGCATCATCATAGCATCATCATTCAGTGTCTGTTGCTCAGTAAAAGAATAAGGATAACAATTGGAGGTTTGGAACTGTGTCTCATATCAGCTTATGTTTGTATGCATAATTAGATATTCCCAAGGTGACTAGATAGTTAAACATCTTTTCAGTAAATTAATGTCAGGCTTTAACTGCTGAAGTGTTTGGCCCTGGTAAGTTGATGCTCATCTGGGGAAAACTAAGTTTTTAATTGCTGAGCACTCTCCCACTTCCTGGCTTGTGGTTTTTGGATACGGTATATGCACATAATGACCCAGTCTTCTACTGCAGAGATATACTTATTTATTTATTTTAAGCATTTATATCCCACTCTTCAAACATCTAGGCTCCCAAAGCGGCTTACATAAAGTCAGTAAGAATAATAATATGTAATTAAATCAGCAGGCTATTTAAAGTCTGTTCGCTTCTTTCTTCCTCTCTTGCTCACAGGGTGGCTAGTTCTGATGACTTCCATGAGTGGACAAGGGGGGCCAGTCCCAGCTTGGCAAAACAGCTACTGCTGGTAGAGAAGGTGATGACGGCAGTTTGCCCCACTGGCTTCTTATAAGGCTGAGTGGTGGGCCCCAAAAAGAAACTGTGCGCCTAAATTGCTAGGTGGGTTTGTGGTAAAGGCCTGAAAATTAACAAAGTCCATCGTCATCACATTTATATCCTAAGTGTTTTCTTCTTGCAAGGAATCCAAGGTGGCTTACATGGTCCTCCTCCTCTCCATTTTATCCTCACAACAGCCCTGTGAGGTAGGTTAGGTTGAGAGTCAGTGACTGGCCCAAAGTCACCCAGTGAGCTTCATGGCCAAGTGGGGACTAGAACCCGGATCTCCCAAGCCCCAGTCCAACATTCCAACCAGTAACCACTGCACCACACTGGCTTATTCTAAAACACACACACAAACATTGATAAATAATAGCCATAGTTTCCATTATACATCAGCATATATACTAATAGTGAACTCCATTCTCCAAATGCTGGTCCTTATCTAGCCAAAATGGCCCCATCCACACACAAGACGGAAGCATCAGTAGGTTTGGGGAAACCCCAAGGTTTGCAGAAGTACAAACTTTCTTTAGGAAAAAAAATAAGGTGAGAGAACCCCAAAACAGCCCAGTGAGGATTAAGTATGACCATTGGGCGCAGAATGCTGGCTGACTGTTGGAGGGCAGGCTGGGGGTGGGGGAAGAAACCAGGGGAGGGGGAATGGGGAATGGAGCAGCTGGAAAACTGAGCGGAAACACTCCTCACTGCAACAGTGTGTTGCAGGCCCCACTTGGTTATCTATTTCTCTTCTGCATCAGGACCAGCTTCAATCTCTGTTTAGTTCTCGGCAAACAGAATATCGGTGGGCCTTATCCTTCCGCATTCACCTAGTCCAGGCATAGGAACCTCTTCCAGCCCAAGGCCAAATTCAATTTCAGAGAAGTTCTCCGTGGCCACATTCCAGTGGTGGGTGGGGCCAAAGTAGGTGGGGCAAAAGACAAAAGGGGTGGAGCCTAAATAAACGAAGTCAGCAGATTGGTGCTTAAAGCTTTTCCTGCCAGTAACTCAGCCTTGGGAGAGACATTGCAACCTACTGTACAAAAGTTGGGGAACCATCAAATGATTGGTGGTTGGGGGAAAAGGGATGGGGTCCTGGGGGTGGGGGAAGGGGCATGGTCATCTGGGAAACCCTGGAGGACCGAATTAGGACTCAGTAGGGCCAGATTTGGCCCCAAGGCCTGAGGTTCACCCCCCTGACCTAGCCTCACAGAATGCTGGTGTAACACTTTCCTTCAGGGTCCTAAAGGGCTGCACAGCAAAGGCCTTGTACAGGGACAATTAACATATATAATTTTAATTTCTTAATTAAAAACAATAATAATGCACATGTAATAATTTTACATGCATAACCATACACTTACCACCAAAACAATAAAACAGACCACAGCCCTCCCAAAGTTCTGTCTTTCACCTTGAGTCCACAACAACAACAAAAATATAAATAAAACTTCTCTCTGAAGCTTCATTTTTCCGTTGGCCGAAGAAAGAAAACAGTCTCTACTCAGTTCACTCCAGCTCCGCAGCAATTCTTCTCAAGGTGGATGAGTCCAATAACACAGGAGCAAATTTTGCAAACAGCCTTTCATATAATATAAAAGAACAGAAACAAGGAACTCATAATGTTTGAAAAAATAGCATGACTCTTAAAAAAAAAAATTAAAAGAAGCCTCGCTACTAACCTGTCTCAAGGATTCAGGGCCTTACAGAGAGGAGAAAGCAAACTTCTTCCTAACTGCAGTGCGGTAACTGCCCATAACGGTGGCTGATCCCAATCTCACTCCCTTACTGAGCATGTGCAGAAATATTCCCTAAGAATTCTTAAAGAAAAATATACCAGTGGGTTGCACTGGGACTTGCACTCAGAGACGTCTGGAGGGCACTAGGTTGGGGAAGGCTGCAGTAGGGTGATGCTGTCAAAATGACCGGCCCCCATTTAATCATTGGCAGGGTGTAAGGTAAAAACTGCCCTCTCTGTAGCTTTGATACTTGCCTTTTATTCCATTCTGTTTGCCAAGGACTGTGGTTAACTCATCTCCCCTTCTTACTTAACACATTCAAACCATTAGATTATCAAGAATATTTTTTTATGGGGGGTGGTCTTGTTAAGATCCAGTATTCATTGGGTCAATCAAATACTTTAGGACTGGGGTCTTCAACATTCTCCCTGTGGATACCAATATGCCCATGGACACCTCTCTTGGCACTCATCAAGCTCCCTGCCCTTCCTGATTTTTATTTTATTTCTTAAGATTGTTTTTTTAAAAAACCTGAGGGGCTGGCTTGCTGCAAAGTGAAATACTGTCCTCCAATGCCAGCTTTATGGGTTCAAAAGAGTGGTTTTGTATTTTGGAGCTCCGACCCCATCTCTGCCTTTTACTCAGGTTCTTGGGCCACCATGGCAGCCATATTAATAATGTACAAGGCACCCCCATGGCAGCCATTTTCTGAGAGCGCCCATGACACTTTCAAAATTCCAAATGTGGCCACTGACCCCAAAAGGTAGGGATGAAGGAGTCATTTGTTTGGTTCACATTTTAATACAAGCCAACCTAATTTCCCCATACTGAATTATTACCTGAACCAGAACAGAATTATCCTTTGTTATTCATATTTCTCAGAATGTTGTGGTTTTGTAAATCTCCAATCACGTAATACATTCAAAAATGTGTATATTATAGAAAATACTGTACGAAAAGGCATATATTGGGGAAAATTGCTTGCCAAAAATGGAATTTATTAGGAAAAATGTGTACAAGAAATGTGTATGAATTTTCATGCATACAAAAATGTACACAAAAATGCGAACAAATTTTTCCACAAAATTTAAAGAAAAAACATTTTCAAACTGATGCAGAAACTTGTGCTTGAAAAAAATGCAAACATTATAGAGAGCAAAACAGACCCCTACTTGTGGGTCAATTTTGTGACAACTAAAGTAGTGTTCTCATCTTGTTTAAGGAACAGATTGCTGAACACACACACACACACACTCCAAACAAAGCCATATAATCTAAATCACTTGATGGCTTGAAATTATGGGAATGATGATGAATAATCTCCTCATGTTGACACTAATTCCCTCTTACCCAGACCAGAAATGATTGATTTGAATATGTCTATGATGTTAATATAGCCTCATTGTCATGATTATACCCAATATTCTCCTTACAGTAGAGTCTATAATTGACATGAATGCCTCTGATAATTTATGTAGCCACCAGATTTTTACACTTTCCTGATTCTGCATAGATGCTAATATTTCAAAAGTCAGCCAATCCATTAAGCAACTCCACTTCATTCATCTGCTACTATCTATCACAGGATTATGATCGTCTAGGTGCAATCTGTTTATAATTTACTCCCTTCAGTGTCTTTCTAGATGATTGTCATTACCAACAAACTCCATTCCTTGCTCATTACTCCTTATTCTCTTGCGTTGTGCAGTTCTTTTTAAGAAATGGAATGCATCAGTATAAATCTCTGTAGGCAAAAGCAGAAATCACTTACCCTTTAAAGCTGCAATCTTATGAATTGTGGGACTTTTTTCCATCTAAACATGCATAGGATTGTGCCCTAAGCTACATATGCTGTAGCGTAGTACAAAGTTACAGATTGGTAAAAGCATGTTTCTGTATCATCCAGCTGTTCTGATATCTATACAGTACATATTTACTCACTACATGTGTAAGGCTTATCATGGTGATGGTTTTGTGAGTTGGTACTTACATATTACTGTCTATGGCAGGCGTAGGCAACTTGTGGCCAGTTCTCCATCAGCCAGCATAGCCAATGGTGAAGGATGATGGGAGTTGTAGGCCAAAAACATTCAGAGGGCCACAAATTGCCCCCGCCCCCGATCTATGGGATATGGTAACTTGTTACTGCCTAGTATAAAATAGGGCCTCAAGCTTTACTTGTTACAATTAGGCTTTCTTCACATGGAGCTTTTATCCTGTGATGGCCATAGGATATGTGGATTTCTGGGAACCGACCTTTCCCCGCTCCAAGGCAGTGCAGAACAGCCCCGTGCTCAGAAGAGGAGCACGGAGAGGTCAAAACGGGGCATTCCGAGGGGCGCTCCAGGTCCGGAAGGCGGAAATGCCGGTACAACATATCCTATGTGTCGTCCATCAGCCTCCTCCCCCGCTCCACCTTCCTGTGGCTAGACGGCCGAAGTCAGCTGTCTAGCTGCAAATGCAGGGCAGGAGACGCATGGAGGGAATGATCCCCTCCGTGCTTCTCCTGCCCTGCATTGGATAGACGGTCGCCCTAAGGGCCTAAGTCTATGTCTAGCAGCTAGGTCCTTCTTTTCTTCATTTTTGCTCCAGAGTAGGCACAGGGCACTGAATTTGGGGCCATAATGTGTGTGGAGGGTGCGTGAGGGACTTTTAAGATCAGGGCCCCTGCACCTACCTTAAAGTAAAAATGAACAAAAGTTGTAACTGATAGACACATATTTAAAATCGTGTCTGTTTTGACCCTTACTAGGAAGTAAGTCCCACTGAACTCAATTGGACTTGCTTCTCAGTAAACGTGTAGGGATGGAGCTGTAAAGCTTTATTCACAGATGAATCAGTGGTGGTGGTGGTTACAAACAGCAAAAGTCTGGGACAGTCACTCGGGACTTTTGAAAGTCCTGCGACATAAATGTGCCTACTTGATCTGCCCTGGAGTCTGCAAATGTTAAGCAGAGTGTTTTTAAAATCCTTCTTACAGAATGCCAGTTAAATGACAGACAGAACAGAAAAACAGGTTAGCTTCCTTGCAATGCACTAACCTACAGGATGTTTTGTTTTATATCATTCTTTTTTTATTGCAGTAATTAATCAATGAATAATCAAGCACTGATTTTCCTCAACAACCAGAAAGATCTTTTTATTAGCTGCTGGCCCAAGAATAAACACTTATCCTTTCAGAAGGATAGAAGTGAGTCTATTACAGCAAAAACGAGAGTCGTCTAGCACTTTAAAGATTAAAGATTAATTCTGGCATAAGCTTTCGTGGACTATAGCCCACAAAAGCTTATGCCAGTATATATTTATTAGTCTTTAAGGTGCCACAATACTTTGCTATTTGTATTTATCCTCCCATAAATATAGATGGCACAAATGGAGTTGAACTCACAATAATTTCTGAGTTGGGAAAATTGAACTTTGGTAGATAAAGAGAGTTTGTTCCTCTGTTCTACATTACAACTTCTACACACCATTCTGTTTTCCGTGTTATGTCAAGACACTCGAACTAATCTTGGATGAGTTTCTTGTTTGGATGAGATGAGTTTGGATGAGAGTAAGTGTTTCTTACTCTCTTCATAAGATCCTCAGACACCGCAGGATTTTAGCACAGATTTTCTGTCAATTCCTTGCAATAAAATATAATAATTTGGGAGCCTATATTGACGCTTCTAACTACTCAGCTGAATTCCTCTGAGATGAATTGCTAGGAGCTGGTAGAATGTATTTTTGGAAACTTGGCTTTTATAGGTGATCTTGACCAATATTGACTTTTGAGTTTTTGTAGGAATTCTAGCATGAACTGGAAAGAGCGAACTATGGCAGGCTGCAGCTGTATAAAGCATAAAACTTGCTGCTGCTCAAAACGAACTATTAAAACTAGGTATTTCATTAATCGTTGGAGAGGTACTACATTTGTTCTATACTTCCTTCTTCCACTTCTCATACTTTCTCAGTCCTGAGGGGTTTTATGGTCTCTTTCCTGTAGAGGAGAGAGCAGCACTGTAAATTTCTGGTAGCTTTACAAATGTAATAGCATGATACGTATTATTTTATTTACAATATTCATATGCTTCTTTTCAACTATATAATTCTACAGATAGTTACAAAATGAGAACAAAAACCTTTATAAAGCAGTTAAACCCCCATATAAGCAAATGAATAAAATTCAGACAGCTTAACTAAGCTACCCTCCCCCTCAAAAACATATCCATAAAAATGTACCTCTCAAAGGTGTGGCAGTATAAAACTGTCTTCACCTGTCATCAAAAGGCTTCCACATGAAAATAAAGGCTTCACAGAGTGACTATAACACATGAACCAACCTCACTATGTGGATTTAACTGGCAGCAGTTTGCACTATCCTGGAAGATAGGAATTCCACATCTTTCCCACTGAATTTGCCAACACAGAATAGCCCATAGATTATGGTGGGATTGATGACACATACATGAGGAGGGGGAGCAAGGTGCTAAGTATTTCACCTGCCCTGTGTCATCCCCACCACTATTAGCTAAGAACCAATTGGTGGGTACCAGAAACAGGGTCTTTTCACAGTGGCACCACAAATGCGGATTTCTCTCCCCCTATTCCAGTTTTAGACTGTGTTAGAAGAGGTTTTTATTTCAGAAGGCATTTTATGATGGCATCTGCTGTTTTCACTATTTCTTTGTTTTGGGGTTTGTTTTCTTGCTGGTTTTTAATGCTACTGTATGTTTTTAATTTGTTATGTGATTTTTGCATGGTTTTAAAATAGTTGTCTATGTTTTGTTTTTAATGTAAGATGCGTTGAAAAATACATTTGATAAGTACAACATAAATAATTTTAATAAATAAAAAACAAAAATATGCAGGGGGCAGTAGAGATTAAATATAAAACACATTTAAATATAAAACCTATAAAAACACAACCATGATTATCTTGCTGTAGAGCAGCCTTTCCTACCTGCTGCCCTCCAGATGTGTTGGACTACAACTCCTAGCATCTCCCGATCAACTGGCTGGGGATGCTGGGAATTGTAGTTGGGGAAAGGCGCAGAGTTGGGGAAAGGAACTTGGATCACAGCTGTACCAAGTGACCAGCCGGCCAGCTCACCCAGATTATGGGTAGGATTCAAAAAGAACAAAGCCTTTATCTTTAGAAATTTGTTTAAATGATGGCAGAGTGATGAGGTGACACTACGACTGTACCTACAAGCCAAACATTACATCCAGGTTGCAAATTAAGAGGGGAGGAATGTAATCATCTGATCAGTATGTGGTTAAATGTATTATTATGGGCTGGAGCGGGACTCCATCCTTAGACCTTTTCAGTCCCTTTCAGTTTCTGTCCAGTGTTACACCTGCAATAAACAGCCTGTTTTGTTATCTTACAAATAAAGGAGGTAAGCATTTTAGTTAAATGTAAATGGTGTTCTTATATTAAAAAATGTTGTTCTCCTGTGGTTTCCAAGCAATAGCTTAGCAAATTCTGATAACTTTTTCTTTAAAAATAGTAAGGCACATCTGATATTCTTATAATGAGAAAGACAGACAGCATGAAACATACAGTGTTTCAAGCCCCTACTGAGTTTCATTCTATTTTTTTTCATAAATATCAACAGTATCCCACTGTGTTCTTAAAAAAGAGAGAGATTGCATCAAAAGAACACCTGTAGATTGGTATAAAAGTTCATGTATGTTCTAGAAGTTAGTAGGAAAACAATTATTCTGATTTCTACAGACACAATGAATAAGTAACTTGCAAAAATATGCATCAAGATGAATCTTACAAAATCTACATGATATTGAAGTGTCATGCCATTCTAAGCACATCTCCCCCCAAAGGTAGAAGAAAATATTGACCAGGGTTGTTTTTTGTTTTTTTAAGAGCTATGTGCAGCACCAAACAGAATATTTGACATTTCAAAAAATAACTCAGCTTCCTTTGAGAGTGTAAAATCTGAAATCAAAATTTAGAAAATGCTGGATATCGGGTTTGATAATATACCGGCTGAGTTTCGGGCTGATTAACAAGTGCACAACCATTAGTAGGAGAACAAATGAGACCTGCAGCAAAATGTCGGAGTATATTCTCCCTCCCTAAAGGAGTGCTCCTGTTCAATGTTCCAGCCAGCCATTCTCACCTAGCATGGCATTCCGTTCCCCTCAAGGTCTGTTTTTCTTTTCTGACTCTGAGCATCTTCAGTCCTCGTTGGACTGCTTTTCTGGGTAGAGAGTTGCCCCCTTAGGGTTTTTTTTATAAAGCATTTTTGTACTTCTGTAAATCTCGGGATTCTCCCAAGCATGCGAATAACTCTCTCATGTTTGTCAGTGGCCCTGTTCTGGCTACAGTTCTGGTGACACTCATTACTGTATTCACTATTAGAAAGACTGATACCTTTGACTTCCTTCTGACCTCTGGCTGTATGACTGGGTTCACATGACATGCCAATCGATCGTGGGTTGAACTTGAGGGAAGTGGCAAGGGAGTCATTCAGCAAGAGTGCCAAAACTTTTGCTGCTCTTCCCAATCATGGCCAAGCTGCTTGATGCCTCCCTCATCAGTGGCAGCCCCACTAATGGTGCGGAAATGGAACTTTGGAGGCTCTGTCACTGGTTCCCCACCCTAAAAAAAAAGAACTGTGTTCCATGCATTTGTGCAAATGGAGACAGAGAGAGAGAGAGAGAGAGAGAGAGAGAGAGAGAGAGAGTTGGTCTTTCGCAATAGCACTATAGCACCATGAAGAAATTAAAAAGAAGGGGGGGGGAGGGGAGCAGCTGAGGAGAGCAGGGATGAAACTGACCAAGACATTGACAGAATGGAGCAATGTAATGTAAACATCATGTACAAACAGTACAATGTGGGGGGAATCAAACAGGAACAGGATGTCCCTGTTGCTCCATCAGAATAGCAAGCAACTCCATCAGAATAGCGATTCCATCAGAATAGCAACATTACTGACTTCTCAAAGGGATCCCCAGGATTTTAAGGGTGGAGCAGACCCTTGGGGGTGTCCTCCTTGTAGCCCACACCTCCTAAGTCGGCATCCCCTCTTTTTCATAGAAAAGTTTGCACCACTCCATTTTTCCCTCCCCACTTTTCTAAAAAGAGGGGATGCCAACTTGACAACATGTGAACTTCAAGGATGACACCCCCAAGGGTCTGCTCCATCCTTGCACACCCTTCTGAGCCACCTCATAAGTGAGATAAGCACAAGAACACTGAACCCAACCCATGAGAATTTCTCTGAAATATTCTTCCCTTTGAATTTCTTTTCTATCAGATCAAATGAGAATGGTCGAAAACAATGTGGAAGTAATTTTTTGGTACAGCACTAGTTTTGATAAATAGTAGTACTCTCATGGCTGTGACACACGAAATGACTGCATTTATGTGTATTTAGAGGTCATTTCCATGTAGAAAGTTACTCATTTTCAACAAACTAAAATGGTTCCTTTAAAAAAAAAAAAATCCAGACTGGCATATGAGGCCTGACATATTTGGCATATGAACCAATTTCAGACTAGCAGTGTCAATCCTGAAAAACATGAGCAATTTCTTGGGCAAAGGAAGTTCCTAACTGTAAGGCTGCATTCTGCATCTGGTGGTGTACAAGACTCCTAATGTGTGTATTTTTTAAAACACACATACACATCAGACTCTGGATTAACTGTGACAAATTTCAAAATGCCTTGGAAAACAAAATATTGCTGCATGCTAAACGGTCGTAGGCGATAAAAAAGATGGCACAAAAGACACCTGGAAAATGTGTTAATTGTTCTGTTAGAACCATGGGCTTGGTTCAGTTGTTAAATATATGACACAGTAGGACACTTTCCCTTGATTAAGGACTATTAGCATTGCTTAAGTTGTATATGCAGGATTTAATGGGAATTTAATAGGAGTATTATGCAGGTCCTCTGTATTATGAGATTTTCCCCCATATTACATAACATACTATATTGTCATGGTTTATTATTATTCCTTAAAAAAACCCTTTAACTGTCTCTAATGTCTTACTGCTAAGGGCCTTTTTAAATTTTCCTTTTCCCTACTTATGCATTAAAGAAGCCAATAAGGAAAAAAAAAATGCTGAGTCAGGGGGATTCAGATTGCTGAATATCCCACCTTTCTTTGAAGGAGCCCAACGCGTTCTCCTCCTCCTCTCCATTTTGTCCTCACAACAACCCTGTGAGGTAGGTTAGATTGAGAGTTAGTGAATGGCCCAAAGTCACCCAATGAGCTTCATGGCCTAGTGAGGACATGAACCTGGGTCTCTCGAGTCCCATTCCAACACTCTAACCACTACACCACACTAGCTATCAGGAAGTCTGCTTCCACCAGCCCCATGTGTAATTTTACCCTCACTTGGAAGTCCAGGTCCTCTGCGGTAGATGGGTCTGGTGTAGCTTCTCCTGAGATGTTGGAGGCATCTGGGGTAGTGCTGGAGTCAGGGGGGCTACATGGCGTCTTTGGATATCGTGAAATCGAGGTCGCCATCCAAGGAGAAGTCAGGCTGACTCAGGCATGATATCAAAAATAGCTTGTTTAAGGCCACCTAGTGAGTGCATAGTAGACGTAGGATTCAAACTGAGCCCTAGTTCATATGTCTCAGAGCCAGGATGGCCAAGTGTCCTCTTTTACAAAGGACAGTCATCTATTTGAAGGACTATCCAGTCCAAGTCTGGTTTAAAGATAAAGAACCATCAGAAGGCACAGCTGGGCCTTGAAGTTGCCCATCAACAGCACCTGGGCAGCAAGACTGAGAAAGACACAAAAGTCACCTGGTCACAGTCTTCCACACTATGGTAAGATGTACTGTATTTCTATTGAATGCATAATAATTACTTATAAATATGCACATATACATATAAATTAGCCTATGCAAAATGTATGCAATTTGTATGCAATAGTGAATGCAATTCACTATCCTCTTTTGGGGTGATTCATAAGTGGCTACCCTAATCCTTGTGTTCCCAACCAATAAAAATCAAATGTGTTCCTGCAAAGCCCGCCCCTTCATCCACTTAGCCCCCTTCTTGCTCAGGCCAATGTGATGGGATATTGAAAATAGGCGTGTGTGCGCGCATGTGTGTATGAGTAAAACATAAGGATCTTATGACAATAAATCCTTCCCCTACTTGCTTCTTTATGAGTTTTTCTACATGAGGCTGTTAATCCACTGTATCTACTTTTTATTTCGTCGCAGAATTGAGATCCAAGCATTACATGAAGAGTGTTTTCTTTCCAGCTTTTCTGCTACATAACCTCTAGGTGGCACTGTGGTATAGCACAATAATGCAAATACACAAGTAAACCCCCCCCCCATCTTCTTTTGCTTTTACAATTAAACACCACACTTTCCCTGCTCTTAAAAAAAAAATTCACAGAAAGTGCTCTTTAGACACAGAAGCACTGGAGGGTCACAACATCGTCTAAAGAACCTGTAAATAACCATGAGTAGGGAATGGCGAGCGCGTGATAAATGTCTCATGTAGAAAAGCCTGATGAGACAAGTAGGAAGAGAAGCATCCAAAGTACTTCAACTTTGGATCAGAACAAACAAATCTCCCTCCTAGGGTGCCTCCTTACAGACACCTAGGTTTTATTTATTATTATTTGTTTGTTACATTTATCCCACCTTTTCCTCCAAGGAGATGAAGGAGGCATACATGGTCCTCCTCCTAGGTTTTGTAGAGCAGAGGTATTCCAAATGTTTTGGAATATAGCTCCCATAATCCCTGACCATTGCCGATGCTGGCTGAGGCTGATGGGAGTTGTAGTCCCAAAACCTCTGGGAGGCACCAGTTTGCCTACCCCTGCAGTAGAGTATTGAGACTGGGGGGTTGTTCAGAAGGCATTCATTTTTCAAAATACACCAGCACACTGACAGGAGATGGTGTGCTTTAAACAGTCATCTAATTTTGGAATCCTTCCTTAGGTAATCAAGCAATATTTCATTTGTAGTCTTTACTTTACTTACATGTTTCAGGATTTTCAGAATTGGGCCCTGACATTGCTATGCAGGCATCTCATATGCTTATGTTAATGGCAGAACTACAGCAAGGCAAAATTATCATAGCCAATGATGCCCCCTACTGATATCTGAGCAGTTCCAGTCTAAATCAGGGATTCAAATACAGCTCACAACAGAAGCCGAACAATAGTGCACAAAGCAACCACCACAAAAATCCATTAGTAAGAATGCTGCTAAGAAGCATCATCCTGAAGAGTGCAGGCATGTATGATTAAAACAGCAAAGAATGTAAGAAAACCAGTCCTTTAACAAAATGAGATCGCTTTGACAAAACGACATGTAACCTTTATTTCTCCCATTGCATAATGTAAGAATTTATCAACAGATTTCAATAGGAAGCACCGACTGTACTATTGAGCCTTGCAACCCTGCGACTGCATTAATTAGCTGGTGTTAATCCTCGCATAAAAATGTTATTAGCGTCTTCCGTTATTTGCTCCTGAGCTGAGTGGCACAATTTAAGATTGTGGCCATTTCAGGTCATCATATATTTTTGTTGGCAGCTTCTGAAAAAGAAGAAGATGGATCGGATCGTCAGCACAGTCACTGTGCCAAATGCTCTTCCTTGTGGGCTGCAGACACTCTTCAGCCCCACCGCGCACCTGCTTTCCTGCCACAACCGATGCACAGTGTCAGTAAAACTGCATCCTAATTTAGGGTGCTTCCAGATTATCATTTGCACAGATGATTTACACCCATTGTGTTGCTGTTGGACTACAACTCTCATCAACCCCAGCCAGACTGAGGGTGATGGGGTTTGTAGTCCAACACATCTGGAGGGCACCAGGTAAGTGAAGGTTGTTCTGTGCAATCCATATAGGGACTGGGCTGATGATCTGGGCTGTTAACGCGAGCAGATTAGTCAAATCAGCACAGGCAGCGCATGTCACTGCAACAGTAGCGCCACTGCAGAGAGAGGCTTCCAGCTAGACACAGTTCTATAAAACAGCACGTTTGTCTATTTGTTTCCATTTAAAGCTTGTGGATCTGTGCCCACAAGGTGACATTTGCAGGGCCATGACATAAACACTCCCTTCCCCACCCAGCATGGCCCCCTTTAATTTAGCCAGGTATTGTCCCTGTATCTCAGAATTCAAATTTGTAAAAGAATCCGCATTGCTCCTAAGTCTGGCTGAAGGCACTAAAACTCTCTGTGATATCAGAGCAACTCAGCCAATGGCAGTGGAAGGGGCTGTCATAAATGGGGCCTCCTACCTGCCAGGCAGCTGACTCGCTGGCAGGAAGAGCGACAGAGGTCCATTGTGACATATGAGCAAATCAATCAGCCAAGAGTATAAAGGGAGGCAGGGCAATCAAAGAAGACAGATGCTGGCAATCTTTTCGGTAACAGCAGGAGGATTTTCAGCAGCACTCATGGCCTATGGTATGCTGGGTTCCTTGACATATGCATGTCGCCCATGCCCCCAAGATGCTCCTACCATCTCCAGGAAAGACCTCCAACTTGTTGTTCCAAACCTGGCTTT
This sequence comes from Heloderma suspectum, assembly GCF_057233095.1. Lineage (NCBI taxonomy): Eukaryota > Metazoa > Chordata > Lepidosauria > Squamata > Helodermatidae > Heloderma > Heloderma suspectum. The sequence goes on from NC_139462.1 coordinate 165,881,884, forward strand.
CTATTCAGATAAATAGAGATGATCCAATAGCTAAAATAGACCTACCCTAACGCTACATATTATTGTTAATATTATTATTAATATCATTGTTAAAATTATTATTGTTATCTATCTGAAGCTGTTTCTGCCTCTTCCTTCTGGAGGAGCAAGCCTGGAAACCTAGACTGTGAGCTTCTCCACATGCGGTTAAAATCCCACACCCTTACAAGGCTTCCGCTTCCAGATTCCTTGCATGATTAAGATTGCCTCCTTTACACGTGGTTGTTTCTGCATATTTTTTTTCTTTCCCGGCAAGTTCTATATGTTTTGTTATACAACCACTAGATGGCACTGTGATAAAGTGGGATTCCGGAAATTTACTGCCCTTCAAAGCATGATAAAATCTCTTATCGCGTTATCCCAACTGAGAATTATGCTGCTATAATGGCAAGAAAGCACGGGAGGGGCTCTGGAGGTTGTTGATGTTGTATTAAGTACCCACAAAAAAACGTGAGTAACCAACCACAAGCACACAATAAAAGTCTTGTGTAGAAATGCCCTGTATCACCAAGTGCCAGAGGCCAGAAGAAAGTGCCCACATGTACCAATATATTCCTTACTATACTGATTTTAATGATAAGCCACTTTTGCAGCCCATCTTGGCTGGGAAATGGGTTATATAAATATAATAAGTGGGACCTGCAATAAAATGTTGCAGTGTGGAAGGCTCCTATTCACTGTTCTACTCATAAGAATTGCCCCATGATCAGACCAAGGACCCTTCTACTCTGATGCTCTGGCCGTCAACCGTGGCCAGACAGAAACTCACAGCAGAGCACCATGCAGATTGTTTTCCCCTATGGCAGGGGTAGGCAACCTGTGGCCCTCCAGATGTTTTGGACTACAATTCCCATCAGCCCCAGCCAGCATGTCCAATGGTCAGCAATTGTGGGGGTTGTAATCCAAAACATTTGGAGGGCACCCAGTTGCCTACCCCTGACCTATAGTTTGTCCTCAGGATTTGGCAGCCTGAGGTTGGTATTTAGTCTCTACCTCAGGGGTTGTGAATGTGTGACCTGCCAGTTGCTGTTGGACAACAACTCCCATCATCCCTGGCCATCCTGGGTGGGGCTGATGGGCATCGGAGTCCAACAAAATCTGGAGAACCATCATTACCTAGCATAGCTAAATAACCAGAGTAAAAGATCTGTCTTCCCTATGGGGCAGCACGCGGAGTATACCATTCCCCAGCTACTCAGATTAGGGGTATGGACTTTCAGGGCCAAGGGTATGATGCCTATTCATACTTGAGTCATCACACATGTCATTTTAGAAATGAAATACTGTGTATACAGCCTGAAATCAATACACTTTTCTAGCAATTTTGGGGGGTATGTGAACAATACATTTTGCACTCTTTTCAATACAAAACCTGCTAAATAATTATACTAGGAACACCACGAGGTCACTGTGCAATGACAAGACTCATCGCGGCTTTCCTTTTTCAGTGCATCGGTAGCCATAGCAACTCTGAAGATGCCATTTACTTGGAATCAGAAAAAGGGGGGAGGGACAGCACCCAGGGCCTTGTGGGGAAATGTCACATATCGGATATCTTGGGACATATTTTTAATTACTGTATTCACTTAATTACTGCTGCAGATTTTCTCTGGTGATTTGCATTTTTTGCAATCTGAGTGGCTCATTGGGCACTGAAATAAATCGGTTGCTTCTTTAGCTACATTTATTCTAAATGAGAGAAATTAAAGTCATCTGAGGATTTGTGTGTAGCTTTCAACACCATTTACATTGCAGTCATATTCTGAAAAGTAAAACTGCGAAGGCTTTGTTGGTTGCGTCCCTTGAGTGACTCCATATCCAACAGACCAGCTTTCTTTCAGACCATGCACCTCACCTGCCTTCCCAGACCAGTGAGGAAACTGGATCGCCCCTCCTCATATGTCATCACTAAGTATGCAACTGAGACAACTGAGATCCTTCCTGGCAAGCTGTGCATTCTCAGTTGTTTTCTTGACTTTTTACTATAGTCTTATAACCTAACCAGCTTTTATAAGAATGATTGGTCCAGACTTCATAAGCAATTGCGTGGTGATGCTGGAGAAGAAACAGAATCCATTTGACTCTTCTTGGTTATTTTTAGAGAAGTTGCTGAAACATGTATTTCCTACCTTGGATATATGGACTACGGGGGCTGATAATGCTCCCCTCAAATACAGGGTGAGCATTAAAGGTGTCCCCAACCAGTCGTGTCCGACTCTAGGGTGCGGTGCTCATCCCCGTTTCTAGGCCGAAGAGCCAGCGCTGTCCGAAGACGCTTCTGTGGTCATGTGGCCGGCATGACTGAACACCGAGGTGCACGGAACGCTGTTACCTTTCCCGCCGAAGTGGTACCTTTTTATCTACTTGCAATTTCTTGCTTTCGAACTGCTAGGTTGGCAGGAGCTGGGACTGAAGACGGGAGCTCACTCCGTCATGCAGCACTAGGGTCTTGAACTGCTGACCTGCCGACCTTCCAGTCTGCAGTTCAGTGTCTTAACCACTAAGCCACCGCAGCCCCTTATGACTCCATTATGACCCCGTAATTATTCTCTTGATCAGATTTAAATCTGTGCTACAGAATAATTCAACTCTTTCCTCTTTCTCCCTCCCTCCCTCTCTCTCTCTCTCTCTCTCTCTCTCCCCCCCTCCCCGCCCCCAACACTCTTTCTCTTTCCTCCCACTTGTTTACTTGCCTGCTGGCTTCACCAGTGGAGCTCGCAACGAGAGCTCTCTCCACTGCCAACTCCACGCTGGCATTTGCCGAAGCCCTTGGGAAATCTATGTATTTATTATATTTATTTGGGGTGCAATCCTATGCGCATTCAGACAAAAAGAACTGGCTGCGGCATGCTGGGAGGTGCAGGGCTCTTACTGTGCTTTTAAACTGCCCAATAATCAACATTCTTTGGACAGTGTACGGTATGTTAAAAATGTAAAATACAAATATTAAAACAAGAAATAAGAACAGTGCAGAATAAAACCAAGATAAAACCAGCAGCAAGGAATAAAACCCTCAGCACATAAAACCAAATTAAAACCACCAGCACCTTAAAGGACTGAAAGAACAGTTCTTAAAATGCCTGGGAGACTAAAGAGATCTTCACTTGGCTCCCCAAATACCATAACAGAGGCGCCAGGCCAGCCTCTCACAAATGATGACATGTGCTTGCACCTGGCATGCCCCAGGATGCGGCAAGTAGAGACCTCCAGGTGCTGCCTTCACCATCACGGCCAGAGCAAGCAGCCAGGTAAGCTAGTGGGAGGGGGGTTGGGTGGGTGAGAATGAAGAGGAAGGGGGTTCAGAAGCTTGTGGGTGACAGAGAAGGGGAAGGAGTTTTGTGGGAGCACTGGACCAGAGATGTCAGAGAAATCCACAGTGGATTCAAATGAGTTTGGATTACTATGAATCCGACCTGCAGATCCTGCAGCCGACCGGCTTTTTCTGACTTACATGGATTCAACAGGCTTGCAGACTTTTTAAAAGACTTGGGGGGGGGGGGGATTGTGCAATTTCATTCATTTGTAAATGTGCACTTGCACTAATGCATGTTAGTGCAACTGCACATTTGCAAATGAATGAAATTCTCATTCAAAATATCTGATTCCATCAATAAATGGATGATGGAAGAAAGATGCCTGACAATCCACAAAACACAGCCGAGATTTAACGGAATCTGTACATCCTCACCCTCAAGGCTGGCCCAAGACATTTTGCTGCCTGAGGCTGGTGCCCCCTCCCATTCCACGTACAAAAGCTGACTGGACTGGCAGATGAGTCTGTCTTCAACACTAATGATGGGGCAAGGTTCTCCACTGAACATGAAGGCAGCAGGGTAATTTAGGGGGTGCAGAGTAGGCTGGAAGGGACACAATCCTCTCCTTGGATGCCTTGCTACTACCTCCCAGCATCTGCCACCTGAGGCGACTATCTCACCTTGCCTAATGGTAGGGCTGGCCCTGCCTACACTGGAGGGGCTCTGACCCTCACCAGGAAGGGATTGGACTCTATTATGCTCCTGATGACATTGTCACAGGCCTGATGGGGGCTGGTTTGGCATACATTTGGGCTTAGATTAAATTGAGCTATTTTCCCAATTTTGTGAGTGGGAAGTTTCACCAGGCACTATTACTTTGTTTCTCTAGGAAAGATAAGGTAGGGGGCAGGGAGACAGAAGAGTCTCTTCAGCTTAGTTCTTCATGACAGCCAAGTATGTCAGATATAAGACAGGAAAATGATCAGAGATTCAAGTCATTTCCTCTAAATGACCAGAAAAGCTGAGCGAGAACAGAGGAAGTTGCATTTTGTGGTTTTACTTGTTGTGAACCGCCCAGCGAGCTTCAGCGGTCAGGCAGTACAGTAATGTAATAAATAAAATACAGTCATTAGCTAATAGTATGAATCACCCTCGTGAAAATGCTAAATGTGGAGTCAGATGTGAAGAGTAAGCAACCAGTGATTTGAGGTAGTGTCAGAATCAATGAGAGAGAATTTGATAGTTCCTGATACTATTTGCAGTGCTGCTCACTGACTGGATGAGAAGGAAGAAAAAGCACAGAAAGTAACAATGACAAGAAAGAAGCTAATTTTTAAAGACACCCTTGAGTGGCTTTGATGTCACAAGTGACATCAACTTGATTTTGAACACAGCATGGATACCCTTGTGATAAATATCATTGTACTGGCAATCTGCTCACTGCTAAACACAGGCTCTGTTCACTTTTCCCCACAGTACTCAAAAGGAGCTGTGTCCTGCTTTTGCAACAGCATTAGGGCAAATTAAGGGTCAAATCCAATGGCAAGTCAACAAGCAGGCAAAAAGTCAAGTACAGTGGTATCAGAGTCCACCAAGAGCGCAGTTCAAGGCAGGAATAGTCAGGAAACAGGCAATGGTCACATAAGGCAGAGTATACCAGACAAGAGTGAGAGTTCCAAGAGAAAGGTCTGAGGTACAGCTATGGTCCAAATACAAGTAGTCAAACACAGTCCAAGAAACAAAGGCAAGTTGGCATTCAAAGGTCAGTAATACAGCAGTTCAGTCACACAGAAGAAAATCAAAGAACAAAAACACTGGAACTTGCAATAAGACATTATTCCAGCAACTCTCAAGTTCTGACTGAGAGCTGATATAGCCAGAGCCCCACCCACAGCTCAGCTGCTGTTCATCACAGGGCCCCCTGGCAAAAGTCCTTGTGAGGAAGACTTTACTCTTGAGTAGCCCTCCTTTGCAACTGAGCACTCAGAGGAGCCCTCTTGAGACAACGACACTCTTGGGGGATAAATGGTCACCACTAACCTCTGCCTCAGAGGCAGAGTTCCCCTCATCTTGTGGGGATGGAGCCATGGCTATGTCCCTCGAAGGCCCAGGCTCCCCTGGGTCTTCTGACATGGCCTGTTCTTCAGTGTTGTCCATCTCTAGGATCCCTAGCTTTTCTGAGGAGGAGGATTCTTCCAATTGGGGCATGACACTATGGGAGAAAGCAAAACCTGTACAATTGGCAAAGCTTTGGGTATGTGAGCAAAACCTCCATTCTCTGATCTTCGGGTCATCAGCGGCAGAAGGCAGGTTCTGTATTCATCATAATGATGACCTCAAGTACAGCACCTTGTCATTTTTCCCAACTGGAATCCAGGGGAGCCATTCCCTTACAAGAATGTCCGCCAATGTGGTGGAGCATACATAAATAGCTGCTTTATATCAGGTTAGACTGTTTATCCATCTACCCAGTACTATCAACTCTAACTGGCAGCAGCTCTCTGGGGGTCTCAGGTAGAGGTCTTCCACATCATCTGCTACCTGATTTGAACCTAGGACCTTCTGCATGCAAAGCATATGCACCTCCATTGAGCTATGATCTCCCCCCTTGGATTAAATGCAGATTGCAAATTGAACCTCTGCTGAGCCCTGTATCTGAGGAGTGCTGGTTTTACCTCTCCCACAGCAGCCTTATGAACTGAAGCCTGTTTACTTTCTGTCAGGGAGGCGAACCACTGGGCTCGCCGCCAGACCAGACCAGCAGCATCTTTCCATCTGTCCTCTGGCCTGTCCTCCTTGGCCCCGCCCTAACTGCATTCCACTGCAGTTTCCAGTTGTGTGATGCCCCAAGAATCTCTGATCAGTGTCATGCAACAACCCCTCCCATGCTGGCCCATCAGAAGAGGCTGACAGGAACAGTGGCCATTTGCATGATGCTGGTCAGAGGCGCCCTGAGCGCTGCCAACCAACGTCACCCCTCCCCAATGACAGATGGGGACAAAATACTAACTGAATACAGCCATTTACTCCCTTCCATTCATTTACCACCAAGAATAGCCCAAATCTGCCCAAACCATTCACTTTTATGGGGGGATGGACAAAGGGGTACACTTGGGGACACCGTTGTGTGGGCGCTAAACCTACCCTCTGCCATTCCAAGCATTGAATCTATTCTGATCCTCTTTGCATAGCTAGATTCTCTTTTTTGATCACATTAAAATGTTACGGGGTATTAGGGGAGTAGAACAGAATGTTCAGGGAAGGTTTTTAGATTGATCAATGAATACTCACCTCCCTACCCCTCACTCCTAAGGTCAAGTCAGGAATAGATTGATCCCTGACTGGATTCCTGCATTGAGCAGGGGGTTGGACTTGATGGTCTTATAGGCCCCTTCCAACTGTACTATTCTATGATTCTATGATTCTAGTGCAACATTTCTTCTCTCCAACTCAGTATTGGCATATGGGCTTTTCCACACGAGGCATTTATCATGTGTTCATCATTCCACACTCATGGTTGTTTACAGGTTCTTTAGATGACGTTGTGACCCTCCAGTTTCACTTCTGTGTCTGACCAGCACTTTCAGTGAGTTTCTTTAGAGTAGGGAAAGTATGGCATTTAATTGTGAAAGCGAAGGAAAGCAGGATTTCCTCTTCTGTATTTGTGTTATTCTGCTATACCACAGTGCCACCTAGAGGTTATGTTTTGGGAAAGCAGGGAAGGAAACACATTGTGTAGTGCTCGGGCCTCAGTTCTGCAATGATACTGAAAGTAGATACAGTGGATTGACAGCCTTGTGTAGAAAAGCTCTATATTGCCAGATGTGATAGGCAGGGATAGGTGGAACAGTCTTAATCTGGTTCATGTCCCTTTCACAGGATTAAGTCTGTTCTGTACCATTTCCATTCAGATTTCTTCTGAAAAACCTGCACAAACTTAATATGTTACAAACACTACTTATGAGGTATTCCAAGGGCTAACACTTTTCTTTCTTTCTTTCTTTCTTTCTTTCTTTCTTTCTTTCTTTCTTTCTTTCCAAGTACTAGCTGGCTGAAGGGCCTAGAAAGTATTGCTGCTGCCAACTGGGACCGCAAATGCCCTTGGGAGCAATGGCACATCATAATGATGTGCCATCCCTCCCAAAGGAATTTGTGGCCACAGTTGCAACATGTGCAGCAGTAGCCATGCTTTCTAGCTGTTCTAGGCTGTCAGTATCTGTAAAAAGGGGTTCAAGGCACAGCAAACACACACACACACACACACACACACACACACACACACGGCACCCCTCACAATATTAATCTGGAGCAGGGGTGGGCAATGCATTGCCCTCCAAATGTTTTCACCTATAACTCCCATAAGCCCTAGTCAGGAGAGCCAATGGTAAGGGATGATGGGAGTTGTAGTCCAAAGCATCTGGAGAGCCACAAGTTTCCCACTCCAGTCTAGAGCAGCTTTCCCCAACCTGGTGCCTTCCAGACATTTTTTTGGACTTCAGTTCCCATCAGCCCCTGCCAGCACAGCCAACAGGCAGGAATGCTGGGATTAGAGTCCCAAAAATCTGGAGGGCAGTTGGGGAAGGCTGATCTAGAACACATGGCTTAGGAAAGATGAGTATCGGAATACCTGCTGAGGGTACCTTGACGGTGCTAAAGTCTTGACTGTGCCTAACCAAAGCCCTGGGGTTTTGTTTTTATTTTTTAAATGTTTTGGCTGTGCTGAGATCAAAACAAAGCACAACCTCAGTCTGGAATCAGTGAGATCAATGTACGTTAAAACGTGTCTGATGGGGGGGTGTTAACTGATAGATTTTGGAAAGAAAAAGACATTAAAAGGCTGTGAAGGGGTTAGAAATGAAGGCGAAATAGTCTCCGGAACAGTACCACTCTGATTCTGACAGAGGGCAGTCTTTAGTTTATTTCCGTTAAATCAAATCTTCCTGGGCTCCTAACTGAGAGTGCTGCTCAGGGAGAGAGAAAACACCGAAGCAGGATTTTTGATCAGGCAAGATCAACCCTTATTTTAATGTGCAGCATTATCATTATCCACAGTATCCAAAAATCATTAGCCACAGTATCCAAAAAGTCCTTGGTTCTCCAAGTCACAGAAGGCCGCCATTTCCTGTTTAAAAAGGAGGAGGCAATTTTGAGGAAAGCTTTGGTTGTGATTGGAACTCATTACTCAGCTGTAAAATTTTCATTTCTATTAAACTGCAGCATCTAAAGAGCTTGACCCTGTTACAATTTAGTCAATGAGATTTGGCCTTAAAAGGGCACAGAATAAATCCCATGGCTTCGTTCCTGGGGAAAGGCTGACCCTGCAGTAGCAGAAGCAGTTCCTTGCGCCACTGCAGCTGAGCCATGATCTTATGCCAGGGGCGCATTTGCCGGGAAATTGCTGCCCTTTCCATTAAGCTCAGAACTGGTGAGCGCGCGCACTGCGCCCCCACAGGATGCTGTGCAGCTGGAAGGGAGAAGATCTGCCACCAACTCTCCCCGCCAGAGCAGTGCAAAAGCCCATCGGACCCAGCCATGCAACCCTGGGAAATCGGAGGGCGGCCATGTGTCCACTTTTACAGAGGACCGTCCTCTACTTGAAGGCACCGTCCGTTTGAAGGGCTGCCCTGTCCAATTCTAGTTTAAAGATAAACAACCATCAAAACTATCACCTGTCACCAGACAGCACCTGGACAGCAGACTGAGCAGGCTGACACACAGGTCACCTGGTCGCAGTCTTCCACTCTATGGTAAGATGTACTGTATTTCTATGTGAATTGTAATACTTATTCCTAAATTTGCATCTATGCATATGAAGTAGCATATGCACATTTAATGCAAATGCATGTCCTCCTTTGCCCTCTTTTTTGGTGATGCGTTTCCTCTTTTTTGGCAATTCATAAGTGGCAGTCAATTAAAACAGGCTGAAATAGACCTGAAATGTATACATGCAGCTGAAACTGATAATGGAAGTCCAGTTCCCCCTCCATTTTGTAAAACTTCCTGTCAGGGCTGACGTTGGCACCTGGCACCTTTGGCCAGTTGCCAAGGCCCAAGTGCTGATGCCTTGACCCTCCCGCGCATTCATGTTCCCAGCTATGGACTTATCTGGCAGCACCAGCTGGGCCTGGGAAGCCAGCTGCCATGTTGAATTTCCCCCACAGTGCCCCAGAGTGATATTATGTTGGGCACTCAAGGGCATTGTAGTGTCACCCAATGTAGTATTGCTCAGGAGCCTTGTGGAAAATTAACATGGCAGGTGGCTTCACCACCACCAGGTAAGCTTGTGGCCAAAGGGGAGCCTACCAGCTGGGGGCCATCACCAGGGGAGTGTACCTTACCAGGGGTCCTCTCAAACTTGCAACTAATGTGCTGTGTTGCCCCACCTCTGTTCCACATCATTAGTGCTATTGGTGGGAGGTAGAGAAACACAGTATAGTGACAGCAAGACATGAGGAAATTTTATATATGTTACACAGGAGGGCTAGATGTGTGACCACCTTTCTTAGCAGTATCCCTACGTTAAGAGTTGTGTCTGCTTCAAGTCTTAGGCTAGCTAGCTTATTTATTTATTTATTTATTTGGCTTTATAAACATCACCTTTCAACAAAAGTTTCCAGGGCAATTTACGAAATTACATTAAAATAGTAAGACAACATCCAAAGCATCCAAAATAGTAAGACAACATCCATACAGTCATAAATGTTACACATATATATGTTTGGACTACTTCCTTCGCTCTCATATATGCAAAAAATAATGTAGTGTATGAGGCAGAAGCAGAGAACTCTAAATTACAGTGACTTCCATGAACTACAAGGTTTATTTTGTCATAACAGAGATTACAAAAGTTGCCACAGCTGAGATCCATCAGCTGTGTCCCAACCTCCTGTGCAGCTAGATAGCTACCAGAGGTAAAGACGCAACCAAAAACAACAAGTGCGGGGGCTCTCTGTGTCGCAGTACAGCCTCTCTCCCCAATATTCTTTCTCTGCCTGTCCCCCAACATATTTCTAAAAAAAATACAACCAGGTTGCAGTCCTATACACCAGGGGCCCACCAGAAATTGACTACAACTTCCATAATCCCTGACCATTGGCCATGCTGGCTAGGGCTGATGGAAGTTAGAGTCTAATGATATATTCAGGGCCACAGGTTTGCCACCCTGTTATACATGCTTAATTGGAAGTTAGTCCCATGGATCTCAGTGGGTCTTAATGCTGAGTAGACATGCATAGGATTGTGGCTACAACCACCTATTTAAACTTTCCCTTTTTCTGACTGGAGAGTTCAGTGCCATCTAGATGTTTTAGACTACAACTCCCAGCATTCCAGACCATTGGCCATAGTGGCTGGGGTTGATGGGAATCAAATTCCAAAAACATCTGGAGAGCCTTTGTGGAAGGATGAGATATTACTTTCAGAGAGGTATAAACCAGATGATATCCCTGATTATTCCCACAGACTAAAGTTAGGAGATGAGCTATTGCGTTGGCAATCCAAGAGTTGCCAACATTTCAAAAATAATGTCCCCTGGGAGGTGGCGTCACAAGATGGAACCAGGTCAAAAATAGAGCCAGGAATGTGATCTTTGCAACTTCTAGGAAAATAGGAAGCACACCAAGTCAGGCCATTGATTCATCTAGCCCAGTATTGCTTACACTGACTGACAGCAGCCCTTCAAGTTTTCAGACAGGATTCTTTCCTAGCCCTACCTGGAGATGCCGGGGATCGAACCTGGGACTTTTGCATACGAAGCCGGTGCCTTACCACTGAGCTATGGTCCCCCTCCCTTCTGATGTGAACTGATCTGATCCCATCCATCCCAGACCAATGTGTGGCTCAGAACAGAATTATCTGGCTTTCACACTTCTCCAAATTTTATGATGCGGTTCTTGGCTAAAAGAAGAGAGAGAGAGAGAGAGAGAGAGCATAATACATTTAGACATATATACTTATAGGAAGCATTTATAAATGTGCTGTTCGTGAGAAAATACATATTTATATAAGTATTTAAAAACATGTATTTATTTGCATTGAAATACAAAATGTCATGCAGTTCTTTAAAACAGCAACAGCTGCAGATTAATGTGGAAGTAGGGCAGAACAGTCTTATGAATGAACACATGCGAAACTGACACAGACCAGAAACAGGCCTGTCTATCCTAGGGATGTTGGAGAAATCCTCAACGGAATCAAATGAGTTCAGATTTTTATGAATCTGACCTGTGGATCCCACAGTGGACTGGCTTTTCCCTAGTCAGGTGGATTCTGCAGACTTGTGGACTGTTTTTCTAACTTTCCTGAATTTTGCACAAATCTAGTAATAGAAAAATGTGCCAAAAAAAACACAAAACCCTCTGCCCCCAAATGTGCATTTTCCCTATAGGCTAAAGTATGAAAATGTGCATGGGGGGGATTTGAACATTTTGGGGGGGGGGATTCATGCCTTCTGCAAGTGCGAATTTGTGCAAATGTGAATCTGCACAAATTCGGAAACTAAAAAAAAAACTGTTCCTGTCAATGAGCAGATGACAGAATGAAAGGTGCCTCAGAATTTGCGAAATGTAGACAGAACAGATTTTACACAATCCATCCATTCCTACTCCATCCCTAGATGAAATCTGCAGAATCAGATTGGAAGAGACTGGCAGAAAGTGGAGTTTACTATCTTTTAAGCTGCTAGTACCTGATAGAACAAAGTTTTACAGGTTGGACCAATATATCTGAAGCTGCCTTATGCTGACCATTAGTCTATCTAATTTAGTGCTGTCTGCTCCAGGACCAGGGAACCAGTGGTCCTTCAGATGTTATTGGACTGCAACTGCCATCAGCCTTAGCCAGCAATGCCAATGGTTAGAGGTGATGGGAGGTGTAGTCCAACAACAAAAGCTGAGTGTAGCCAAACACATACCCTGGATTTTAGGGAAGCCAATTTTAATAAACTCAGAACAATGATAAGTAAGGTCCCATGGCAAGCAACTCTAATGCGAAAAGGAATCCAAGATGGGTGGGAGTTTTTTAAAAAGGAAATGCTCAAGGCACAATTACAAACCATTCCAACAAGAAAAAAAGGTGGAAGACAACAGAAGAAGCCAATGTGGCTTCACAAAAAGCTTAGAGATGATCTGAAAACAAAAAGGACACATATAGGAAGTGGAAGGAAGGCGAAGCTACAAAGGAACAGTATAGGCAAGTAGCACAGAATTGCAGGGATGGCGTCAGGAAGGCTAAACCTGAGAACGAGCTGAGGTTAGCAAGGGATGCTAAAAGGAACAAAAAGTCTTTCTTCAGAAATGTGCATAATAAAAGAGAGAGGAAAGAAATGGTGGTTCAGCTATTAAATAAGGATGGCAAAATGATAACAGATGATAAGGAAAAGGCAGAAGTGCTCAATTCCTACTTTGGCTCAGTCTTCTCCCAAAAGAGGGTCTATGACCCCCCTGGCAAAGGCGAAGTACAGGCTGAAGGGGCAGGATTGCGGCTTGAGATCGATAGGCATATGGTCAAGGAACACCTAATTACTTTGAATAAGTTCAAATCTCCAGGACCAGATGAACTGCATCCTAGAGTAATAAAGCAACTGGCAGAAGAACTCTCAGAACCACTATCTATTCTCTTTGAGAAATCATGGAGGACAGGGGAAGTGCCAGATGACTGGAGGAGGGCTAATGTTGTCCTTGTCTTCAAAAAGAGCAAAAAGGAAGAACCTGGGAACTACAGACCAGTCAGTCTGACATCAATCCCTGGGGAAATTCTGGAGCAGATTATAAAGTGATCAGTATGTAAGCACCTTGAAAATGATGCAGTGATTACTCGAAGCCAACATGGATTTGTCAAGAACAAATCCTGCCAGATGAATTTGATCTCATTTTTTGATCAGGTAACCTCCCTTGTGGACTGTGGGAATGCTGTGCACATAATATACCTCGACTTCAGCAAAGCTTTCGACAAAGTGCCCCATGATATCCTGATGAGCAAACTAGCTCAAAGTGGGGTGGGCTAGATGAGACAATGATCTGGTGGATCCACAGTTGGCTACAGAATCGGACTCAATGAGTGCTTATCAATGGGATCTTCTCAAACTGGGAGAGGTAACAAGCGGGGTACCACAGGGCTCATCCTGGGCCCAGTGCTCTTCAACATTTTTATTAATGAATTCAGTGAGGAGGTGCAGGGAATGCTGATCAAAGTTGCAGATGACACAAAATTGGGCGGGATAGCTAATACCTTGGAAGACAGAAACAAAATTCAAAGTGATCTGGACAGACTGGAGCGCTGGGCAGAAAACAGCAGAATTAAATTTAATAGGGATGAATGCCAAGTTCTGCACCTAGGAAAAAGAAACCAAATGCACGGTTACAAGATGGGGGATACTTGGCTCAACAATACTACAAGCAAGAAGGATCTTGGAATTGTTGTAGATCACAAGCTGATATGAGCCAACAATGTGATGTGGCTGCAAAAAAGGCAAATGCGATTTTGGGCTGCATTAATAGAAGTATAGCTTCCAAATCACGTGAAGTACTAGGTCCCCTCTACTCAGCACTGGTTAGGCCTCATCTGGAGTACCGTGTCCAGTTCTGGGCACCACACTTTAAGAAGGATGCAGACAAACAAAGGATTGTAAAGAAAGCCCTATGAGGAGAGACTGAAAGAACTGGGCATGTTTAGCCTTGAGAAGACTGAGGGGAGATATGATAGCGCTCTTCAAGTACTTGAAAGGTTGTCACAGAGAGGAAGGCCAGGATCCCTTCTCGAGCATCCCGGAGTGCTCATGGAATAATGGGCTCAAGTTACACGAAGCCAGTTTCCGGCTGAACATCAGGAAAAACTTCCTGACTGTTAGAGCAATGGGACAATGGAACCAATTACCTAGGGTGGTAGTGGGCTCTCCCATACTGGAGGCATTCAAGACAAGGCTGGACAGCCATCTGTCAGGGATGCTTTGACTTGGATTCCTGCATTGAGCAGGGGGTTGGACTCGATGGTCTTGTAGGCCCCTTCCAAACCTACTATTTTATGATTCCATGAACATCTGGAACAGGACACTGGTTCCCCACCTCTGGTCTGTTTCAACTAGCAGCCTCTCTCCAAGATCTCAGGCCACCTTGTTACCTCTTAGCTACCTTTAATTAGAGAGGTCAGGACTGTTTGCATGCAAAGCAGATGTCCAGTCTGCAGTGCCTTGGTGGAGCCCATGACTGCACTGATACCTGCTCTTGACACTGCCCTGGGTGACTCGTAGTCATTTTAACTTCCAACAATGACAACTCCAAGCCGCCAAGTGCTGGTCACAGCCAGCGGCACTGTTAGGTACTTTCAGAATCTGGACGTCATGATCTGACACCTTCCCTAGAAGTTGTGTCACTTACTTCACCATGTGGCAAGCCAGCTCTGCTGCATTTGGGGGCCCTCCTGTGCATTCTGCTGCCCTGGAAGACTGTACCAAAGTCCTTCCCTGACTGCACCACTGATTGCAGCGCTGTTGCCCCACCACTGGCAGATAAGCCCAGCAGGGCCCACTGACATAGGAGGAGGCCCACGAGAGGGCCAAAGCCCCCTCCAACATGGAGCTGGCCCTCCATGTGCTCTGCCAGTGAGCTTTGGCCCCTCCCCAAATACAGTAATCCTACCACACACATGGTGTGATAGCAGGATTGTGGTGGGAGCAATAGCATCCCTAAGCCATTTCACAGGGAGAGGCAAATAGGGAGGGATGAATCTGTCCATTTCAGTTTCTCTTTATTTCTTATTTTTCTAATCTGAAGTTTGATTGATCTCAAACTTGGAAAATTTCTCTAGTCTTAAGACTGGTTCACCCTGAACTTTGAGAATTTTAAAAAAAGTTTGCATGAAAATTCACAATAATTTTTGTACACATTCCTCCTAACATGTACATTTTTAAACATTATTTTCCCCAATCTGAAAACTCTATTGCAAAATTCAGAGAAGTGCAAATTTCAAAGGATAATTGAGTTTCAGTTCACATTGTGGTTCCAAAAGGCGAAATTAGGTAAGTTTGCATTGAAATTTGAACGGAACTAATTTCTCCCCATCCCTAGAGGCAAGGTAGTCCAGCAGACAGGGCTGCCGTTATAATGGCAGTACCAAATGTTTAATACTCCAGAGGAAGGACTGGAGGAAATAAAGAAAAGAAGCAAAGTCTTCATCTCAGTTGTGCTTGCCCCAGGCTCTCCTAGACCTAGAATTGTGCTGGAGAGCTATTTACATAATGCAGTGATTTAACACTGAATGAGTGTCAAATGACCCATTCTCAGGTGAAGTGTGCTATGCTCCCTCCAAAAAGAAAGGCAGGCAGGCAGACAGGCAGGCATTTATCTCATCCAGAACTTGAGATAAATAGACAAGGAGGCTTAAAGGCTGTTGTTTTTTTAAACTGACCTTGTTTGGTCAGCTGTTGATATGAAATCTGAATTAGACATTAGAACTGAATCCTTTATTCCCCAGCTGTGAGATGTCATGGAGTGGCCGCGAGGTCGCTGTGGGGGTAGAGAGCTCTTTGCATCCTTCTGAAAGTGATACTCCCCCTGGCCATTTTGGAAACATAACTGATGGCCTCTTGAGGTTACTCAATCCAGCATTACATAATCAGGGCAATGGAAAAATTGATGTACCATAAAGATCTGAAGGGACAAATCCAAGAATAAAAGCAAAATTGGAAGAGAATGGGGGGAATGGGCAATGTGTGATTTTTGGATATGAGATATTGTAGGAGAAAAACTAGGCAAAATTAATTAAGATTAACATGCTGTCTCATTCTCACTCAGTCTCTCCATAGGTACAAAACTGGAATATTAGCATATTCCATATCTTCTTTGTCATCATTAATAAAGTTTGCATGAGGTTTTGCTTGGAGTGGATTCTTTTTTTAAAAAAACTGATGGCTGTTCAATATCTAAGCTCTAGCAGAAGTCAATGGAAAAAAATCAATGGGCACCTGACTGTCAGTTTTTTTAAAAAAAGCAACCTCTCTCTGATTTCTCATTGTACTGAAAATCCTGAGAAAATTCAAGCTGGCTTGTCAAGCAGATGAAAGTGTGTGGGCGGGGCTGGGGGCATCCTTCAGTTGTGATGAGCAAACCACCTTCTCTTATTTTCCTGACATAGCTGCTGAGAGGAATTATGGACCCCAAAGGGAATGTGAGCCTCCTCCCCCACACCCAAATTTTGAAACATGATCAGTGGTGCCATCTGGGTAGGCCTTTGGGATGGAAGACCATGGCCCCACTCAACAGAATGAGCAGAAGGGCTGGCTTGCCACATTTTTGAAGTAAGTGAGGTGGTACATCCCAGGTCATGGTGTG
The DNA here is from genome assembly GCF_057233095.1 of Heloderma suspectum. Taxonomy (NCBI): domain Eukaryota; kingdom Metazoa; phylum Chordata; class Lepidosauria; order Squamata; family Helodermatidae; genus Heloderma; species Heloderma suspectum. The sequence goes on from NC_139462.1 coordinate 165,898,502, forward strand.
AGGGGATATGATACAACTGCCTTGCTGAAGGAAAGGTTTGGTTCTGGCCAGTGCCTGGATGGGAGCCAGGAAACCCCCATGTATGCCACTTTGAGTTCTGTGATGGAATAAAGGTGGGATATACATGTATTAAATGAATATTAAATAAGTACACATTGCCATCTAAAGTGGATGCACAAGATAGGGTGGGCAGATCCAAAAGAGGACAGGGCTCCCGCACCTTGAATAGTTGTGTACTCTAACAATGAAAGGTGCAGGAGCCCCCTCCCCTTTTGCATCTGCTCCTACCATAAGATGGCCCTACCATAATATAATGGAGTCTGGTGTCTAAAATTACCTAACTGCATCACTGAAATTGGCATTGGACCCAGCTTTGGCTGATTCCCTGCTGCCTGGCTGTCCTGCCCAAGTCCAGTATAAAGATAAAGAACTATAAGAACTATCACCCATCAAGCAGGAGTTAGCACCTGGACAGCAGACTGAAGGCAGGCACCCGGGTCACCATTTTCCACACTGTGGTGAGATGTACTGTATTTCTATTTAAATTATAATAATTATTTCTAAATTTATATCTATAAATATAAATTAGCATATGCAAATTTTATGCAAATATGTGTCCTCTTTTGCCCTCTTTTTTTGGCAGTTCATAAGTAGCCACCCTACTTCACTGTAGCAAGTTAAAAAAAATCTAAAAAATATTGTGAGATGCATCTCTAAATTCTGACACTACTCTGCTTCTTCTGGCACTTAATGGGTGGGGATGGAAGACAGTCCTGCCAAAATTTCAGGCAGGAGGGAAAAAACCTGACAGCTTCAAAGTAAAGTCTTAGACTGATCTCCCAACATAATGTTGGCACCTTTGACAGGAATTGTAAGTGTTGTGTTTTATTTTCTAACTAGTAGAATATCATATGCCAGTATTTATATTCCTCCCAGCCTGGCTTTGAAATATGTGTTAAAGGTCCTTTGCTGTATAAAGTGCACCCTTCAGAGGAACAGTGTTCCTATTTTGTTTCCCCTCCTATCACAAGGCAATGGCCACATCAAAGAAATCAGATATTCAAGAACTATGGTGTGTCCTAAACCTCACTGATGCTTCACAACCTGGGGTTCAAATTGACTTGGAATGTTCATGGCCAGCTGTTCATGGCCGCACTGTATGATCAATGCACTCACTTCCAACAGTTCTCAGTGGACACTGTGTGCAACGATGAAAGGCATTTTGTATCCCTCAATTAATGCAGGTCATGATGTGTCTTGTAGCAGTTTCCTTTAGCAATCAGCTTGAATGTGTGGATCGCTCTTGCTCCCAATCCTATGCCTTATAAAGCTCTCCCACAGCCAAGGATTACCGGGACTGTAGAATTTATCTTTCCCACTTACAAAATATCTGAGCCTTACACTGCACTGCCAAATACAACGTATTAGTTCTATGTTATGCCAACTGCATGGTCTATTAATTTCCAGGCTCTATTCAAAATGTTGCTTCTTATCTTTAGAGTGCTGCATAGTCCAGGACCAGGATAATTTATGGGCCATCTCTTCCCATATGTAATTCCCTGGATACTTAGATCAACATCAGAAGGTCTGCTTTATGTCCCTCCACTGTCTGAAGTTTGATAGATAGGTACAACAGGCAGGGCCTTTTCAGTTGTGGCACCTGAATTGCAGAATGCCCAGCTGGTTGCTTCATTGTGCTGCTTTTGCTAGAAGGTAAAGATGTAGGTTTTTAAGAGAGCCTTTGGGGCTTTGGTGAACTGATCTGATTTGTTCTATTGTTTTGTTGTGCTGTTTGATTCGGCAAGGACGTTAGGGCTAACATCTTGGGTTCTGAAGTGATTTGATTATCTTTGATATTGTGATTTGTTTTGATGTGGAGTTCCTTTGTTGACCTCCTTGGTTTTAGAAAGGTGGGAGATGATTGATTGATAGATAGATAGATAGATAGATAGATAGATAGATAGATAGATGCAGCTTTGTGGATATAGGTCATCTTTCCTGACATTGCCTTCTCTCAGTATCCAAGATCTACCTTGCCAGATCAGAGCAAAGCAGTGGTGTAGTGGAGGCAAGGCTCACAGGGATGCAGCCCCAGCACTTTTTCATTAGCAGGAGCTCTGATGTCATCCGCCACCCCCTCAGAATTCCTTGTTTCCTCTGAGCTTAGCTGCGATCCTCACCGTAGCTGTGGGGGGAATGATTTTTCCAAGCAACAATATATTATTCCATGTTGGAATGCAAAGTATTTGGAATGACTTGGTAGGGAATAGGCAATTAAGACCTATTCGCTTTACCAAAGACATGCTCCTGGTGGAGATGAAAACTCCTAGAACTGGTTTGTTGATATGGATCAATGCAGCTGCCTGAAATTTTGGGACTGCCCTTGGAGATTGTCACAATGAGCTCCTGCATTTCCAAATTTACCACTACACCATTGTGTGTGTGTGTGTGCGTGCACGCGTGTGTGTGTAGTTCAGTCTAGCTGGGTGCGTGGACATTTCTCTTTGAGGGGGAGGGAACCATAGGGAAGGCTAATGGGTAATGTTGGGGTGCTAAGGGAGTGTACAAGGGGGCTGTTTAAATGAGAAGGGATCTGTCCATGAGGGCTGAGTTGAGGGGGTGAAGCTTCCATAAAGTATCATATTTTGAAAACCTAAAATGTTTGTGTTTCAGTGAGTGAGTGAGTGAAAAAGATTTTAACACCCCTGCATTTTTTCTCAGACATCCAATTGAAATACCCCTGCCTTACTCTCAGCTGCACTGTTTTTGGATCCCAGTTGAAGGCTGTATATCTTACAAGGTTGTATAATCTTAGAAGGCGGCGTGGCTGTGAGGGGGCGTGGCTGCGACTGTGACGAAGAGACCCCACACTTCTGAATTTGCCACTACACTACTGGAGCAAAGCTTCATCAAGTCTAGAGTTCTGTTTCTGGCAGTAGCCTGCAAGATGCTTCTGGGAAGAGCACAAGCTGGACTTGAAGGCAATACTCCTCCCTTGTTGTCTGTCCTCAGCATTTAGTACTCAGGAACAATGACTCTACACTGAACTACCCAGTCCATCAACACAAAACTTTCTCTACTTTTAGAATCAGAGTTGGAAGGGGCCATGTACGCCAGTGAGTCTAACCCTGTGCTCAGTGCAGGCAATCCGGAGCTAGACCATCCACTACAGATGGCAGTCCAGCCTCCGCTTGAAGACCTCCAGCAAGGGAGAAACCACCACCCCGTGTGGCGATTCCACATGTACAATATGTACATAGTAAAGGCTTGTATATATGTATGGTGACTGGTATGTATCTGGAATGATTGACAGGTGACTGTGAGGTGGGGTTTGGCAGAGTGTGGGCAAGAATGTCAGTCTGGCAAATGGAAGAAAGGGGGAGTGGCTGAGTGAGAATGGAATGCAGTGTGATTGGATGAGAGCTTGTGCATCAGTCATTGCTTCTGTGAGAGAGTTAAGTCTGGGAGTAAACTAGATTAGGTACAGCTAGATAAATCTGAGATTAGATTGAGAGATAAGAAGGGTTTTGTGGAATAACCCCCATGTGCTGGCTGCTTGGTCTGTGCTACCAAAAAGGAAGAAAACAGCTCTAAAAGGGTTATTAGTGGCAGCAATCGAGAGAGTGGAGAAGCATCACAATACAGCAACAGAGGGTTGTGAGTGACAGCCTAAAGGTGGCAGGGTGAGGAGAGACACTGACCAAAGCACCTGACCTGGTGACTAAGAAAAGCAGACCCAGCGGCAAGGAGTTCTGTAGTCATCCAGGGGTGTGTGAAGAAAAAGAGGAACCCCACAAGTGGTGACTAGAAGTGGGATCGTGACGTAGTCAAAAAAAGGCCTCAGGATCTTACGTCCTTCTCGGTAATTGGTTCTGTTGTCTAACTGTTCTTAATGTCAAGAGGTTTCTCCTAATGTTCAGCTAAGATCTACCTTCCTGTAACTCGAGCCCATCCTCCCTGAACAATGAGCAAGTTGGACTTCCTGCTCCAATCTCTGAGAACCTGTGAGTAGAGCCAAACAAGATTTTGGGGCTCAGGTGACAGTATATTTTTCCTAGCAGTCATTTCTAAGAGTATCTCTATCAGTAAAGATTTATGAGGGAATGAGGGTTTTGTGTATAACATGGATCCTTAGGATCTGAAGGGTGATTGAGCACAAGAGCTTCTCACACAGTATCTTAAAAAGTAAAATATCTCCATTCAGGCAAGCATCTGGCAACTTCACTGCCTGATCCAAGAGAGCAGCCTTGAAACAATGTGGTAGGAGCATACGTAGTGCTGGAATGAGCAGTGTGGTGGAAGCATTTCCCCTACAGCGGGGGTGGCCACCTTCAGGAGGTCTGGGAGCCATTTTTACCCCAGGACCTCCCCTCCTCAGGCTGCACCTCTGCTGCCCACAGCACCAAAAAAATAAAATTAAAAAATGGTGTCCAGAGTTGTTATGGAGCACCAAAAGTAGCCATGAAACACTAACGATAGTAGCTCCTGAGGTCTAAAGGGGTAAAAAGGGGCTTCGAAATGACCCCTCCAGATGCCATTTTGTTTTTGTTTTTAATGGGGTTTAAAAATAATTGGGGGGGGTAGCAGGATCCACCCCTGCCTTATAGAGCGGTTGCATCACTTCAGGATCTAGATTAATTCTCTTTGCTTTGAATGGAGTCTCTTTACATTTCCCAAAATGTGAAGAAAAGCATAAAATTTGCCCTACCTCAGCAGGTACCTTATCAGTGGTCCAACCCCAGGAAGTCTAACACTTGCTTCAGTTGTCAGTCAGTGTTATACTGATATGTTTCTGCCATCATCTTATGAAATAAACTCACAAAAACAGAGGATGGGGGCAGGGTGGGGAAAGGTGTGCTACTGACATTATAGGCACCAGCCAACTGGTGCTGTCCACCACCACCTTTTCTCAGGTTGAAGATGAATAATGGTGTAGACTTGCAGGATGGGTTTGTCCGAATTCACCTTGGGACAGAAAAAGAAAGGTTTGTACTGAACATGGCAAAGGCTCTTTCACCAGTCCCACTTCTCTTAAAAACGTTACACCTTCACCTTTAGTTCTCTTTTGTTGTTCTATTACTCAGCATGACCACCATCCATGGTCATCATCCTGGGCTCAAAGATATTTGCTGCACTATCTTGCAGTACATTGGCAAGGACTGAGTGTACGTTCACAAAGAAGATGACAACAACAACAACCACAACCCCAAAAAACCCCTCTCCACTGATATTATCTAGGCTCTGGGAATGTCCTGGGTGTTCTTCTCTCATAAATAATGTGTGTGACATTAAAGCAATCTTTTTTTTAAAGTGAGCAAATATTTTAATTCTCTCTTGCCAGCATCTTCCTCTGTCCTTTCCTGACCTAATGAATTCCAGCGTAAGAGCTGTCACATTCCAGGTTTACTCATTTTAATAACCTGCTCTTATGAGTGCTTGGCTAAGACAAATAGCAGAGTTGTTGTATCATAGTGCAAATAAGAGCAGGACAAAACAATGAGCTTGTTCAGAGGGAAACATCACTTTCAGAGATACTGTTCGTAGATTAAGTGTTCAGTGAACACAATAACAAAGACCCACAGTGCATTTTCCTTCTTAATCCTTCCTCCAATATGACCTCTGCATGCCTTCTGCAAGAATGATCAAGTCAGCTGATCAATTGTGCAACAGCAACTGTCTGAACAGACCAGATGTCACTGATGCAAATAAAGACACAGAAGACAGCAACATGGATCCAGTCGTACGCTATTATGTTTTCCTTTAAAAAGCGGTACAGAGATAGTTATTACTGGTGTTGGTAAACTGGGTTGGTAAGAAGAACACTTGTGCTGAATTATAATAATAATCCATAACATGTAATATGGTACTTGCCATCTACAGGGGTAAGCAATAAGCAGCCTGTGAGCCACATGAGGCCCCCACAGTCCTCCAGTGCAGCCCCTGCTACCCCACAACATTCAGGGGTACTCAGTTTTTTAAAAATACAAACAAAATGGCATCCAGAGCTGCTGTAGAGTACCCAAGGGGTCAAAATGAGCATGTCTGCAAGCTCATTTGGACTCTTTTGGGACTCCACAACAGCTACAGAGCACCATTTTGTTTTGTTTTTAAATTTTTGATTCCCCCTCCCCCCATTTTTGGCACCCACCAGAATGTATGTGTGGCCCACAGGGGGATAACAGGAGGCAAAAATGACACCTGGACCTCTCAAAGTTGCCCACCCATGATCTACATTTTCCAAAATGGTAATCTAATATTAGTTGATCAGGAGCATGATCCTGCGTTCCAGACAAGAGGTGCAGACTCTATGGGATCACGCACAAAACCCATCGCGGTGGATCGATGATGTTATGAGCCATGCTATTTTGTTGCACCAAGGGAAGAGATAGCCCTCTGTTTCTAAGCTGTTGCATAGCTGTCCATTTCCACCACCCCTGAGAGGATAGAGGAAGTTACAAGTGGCAGGAGCACAGGGCTTGGGGTCCTGAAGCCAGGAGTCACAGAAGAGCCAGAGCCAAAAGCCTAACTGAGGAGCTACCTCACATATCTATTGCACCAGCGGTCAGCAACAGTGCTGGATTGAAAACTTTGAGGCACCCTCAGTGGCCCTCCCTAACCTGGAAGAGGCGGGACATGAAAATGGAGAATTCTCTTAAGTTGCATGTCATCTTCTTGCTCTGTGCAAAATTGAAATGGTAGCGCTGTAAGGGCATTGAGTCCTCTCCTGGTCTTGGGGCCTTGGCAAATGGCCAACCTTGCCACCCTCTGGAGCCAGTTCTAGCAAGTAGCTAGGGACAGATGGTCCAATTTCTTCCTGGAACAGCCCAGGACCAACCTGAATGGGTGGAGCCAGGCCAGACCCTGAAAACCCTACCATTCTTGTAGCTCACCACACAGGACAGCCACACACAAAACCAAGAGTTCTTGGTTCTAGCCTTGATGGCTCCTCCAGACACCCTGAAGATTATCTTGGAATAAGATAAAGAGTCCTAGGAGCATAGGAAATGTGAGGAATATCTCATTCTACTTCAGTGAGAGACACATAGAAACAGTGTGAAAGAAGGACAGATAGTCTGTGTACGTAGCAAAAGGGATGGAATCATCATTTTCATAAAGAAACACTGCCTTTTTAAAATTTGCAGTGTATTGCCTTTTTAATTATTAAGATGGTGTCCTTGGCACATGGCAAGGATTGACTTGGTAATCATTTATAAAGCACCCAGTAGCCTGGGAGGACTCCCATGCAGTCGTTTTCCTCCTGGACAAAGAGAGGAATAAACTCTCAATGTATTTATTAGTATTACAAGCTGTCAAGTTATAAAGATTTATTCAGGCCTGCAGAGTTACCTCAAGGCTTTGGTTTATCACTTCACTTCGCTGCCTCTGCTGGAACAGCACTACACAGGTGAAAATATCAAGCCCTAGTCTGCTTTTGAGCTCATACAGCATGTTTAGTTCTAAGATAAATGAAATAAATGGCAAGCAATACCTTTCCTATCCACATATTAGAGAACACTGTTAAACTATGCCAGGTGCAGTATAAAGAGATGGACAGAGAAGACCACCAACAGAATTCATCTGTGAGGGAAGACGAAAGAAAAGCAGAGGAAAGGCACAAATAACATTACTTCAATAACCTCTGCATCTTTGGGGCCATAAAACAAGCAGTAAAGGAGGAGTGGGGAGGCTGTGTTCTTCCAGATGTTGTTAGACTCCAACTCCCATCAGCCCCAGCCAGCATGGTCAATGGTCAGTGGTCATGGAGTTATACTTCAACAATCTCCAGAGGGCCACGGGTTCTGCACCTCACACCATAAGACTGCCCCTTATGGCTGAAAGAAGAGGTGCAGCTCTGTGGTACTTCCTGCTTTGGTGCTTGCATATGACATGCAGTACCGGCCTAACTTTTCGAAAAGCTAGGTAATCACGCAATACGTAACAAACAGGATTCATTTGCAGTTACAATTTCATAGCCAAGCATATGTCTCCTGTCACCTCTGCAGCCAAGTGGTAGGTTGTGGAAATGGATTCTTTTCTCCCCCAAGTCTTGGTTTGGCCTTAGTGTTGCAGTCAGTTATCTTTTCATTGAGACAGACAAATTAACTGGTGTGTGTCTGATGGGAAAAGATATAAGAAAACTATAGTTCCGGAATACTGTACTTTAAAGAATCTTGACTTTGTTCATGGGTCACACTCATTCTCTCTCCCATCTGTCTCTGTCTCTATCTACACAGACACACACGCACACACCAGCTGCAATCCTAGACTCACTAGCCTGGGAGTAAGTCCCATTGAACTCAGTGGGATTTACTTCTGAGTAGACTATATGAATTCACGCTCTGCAGAAAACCTATTGATGGCTTATTAGGAAAATATGGCAGTGGTACTGGCTGTGTGTTTTCTTAATTGGCTGAAAAAGAACTGCCCACTCCCCGAACTTTCTTTGGCAACAGTTATAACACTGTTCTTTTTCCACTGTGCAATCTATCACTGGCCAGCAGCAGATGCAGGACATTCTGAACCTTGCCCGGTAGAGCTATTCTGAGCAGCTTGCAGACAGCACCTGCAAGCTGGAGACTGCCTTCACAAGAGAGACAGTGGGCAAAGAAATCCTCCGGGAGATCTGTGTGCAGAATTCCTTCCCAGTTACTCTTTCAGAAGGATGCAAATGATGTAAGGCTGTGTGTATTTTTAAAAGATCTGTGATATTAGGATATGGTCTGTAATATTCTGAGGAGAAGCTGTTGACAAATGTTGACTTCTAGGTGGATGTGCAATACAATCCCATGCATATTTACTTATACGTAAGTTAGTCCCATTGTGTTCAATGGGGGCTAGCCCCAAGAAAGTGTATATAGGATTGCAGCCTTAGGCTGTGGACCACCACATCCAGTGCTCAAAAATCACCATTGGTTTGATCATTCTTCCCGTCTTGACAGACGATGATCCATTGCATTAGCCTCCCTTATCCTATGAGGTGACAATTAGTGATAATGATCATTATGATCCCCAGTCCCAGGTTCAATCCCTGACATCTCCAGTGAAACATAACTGAGACACCTGGGCCAGAAATAAACCTTGCCTGAGATCTTGGAGAGGTGTTGCCCATCGGAGTAGACAATACTTGCCCAGACGGACTGACTCAGAATAAATCAGGGTCATATATTCAATGGGTTGGATCTAGATTTAGATACATACTGCACTGTATGTATCTAAATTCTGCACTGGCAGAAGCAGAGTTCCCCACTCCCCTCTCCATGGCAAGCCCTCCAGTCCTCTGAAAATCCTACATAGAAGGTTGTGGGAGCTGCTGAATGGGGTTGGCTGTGTGGGTTAGGGATCTGAGGGGGAAGGGGGATCCCCCAAAATTGGGTGGAGGCATCTCCCATGAGCAGAGCTCTGCCCAATCTGGGGGGATAACCCGTTCCCCACACAACTCATCCTACTGCATTCAGCAGGGTCTCCTGACCCTCTTGGAGCATTTGGGAGAGGGCTGGCGGGGTGGCCTTGGTGAGGACGGGGTGGGGTAGTCCACTTCTGCTAGTCCAGTTGCATGTGCCTCAATCTGAATCCAACCCAATATGCTCAGTGTTCAATGTTCAATGTTCATTGTGGTGGTGGTGGTAGTTATTACAAGGGCAAATATAAATAAAAGAGAAAGCACAGTATCTGGTAGCCTGGAGTATTATTTTGGAGTGGGTGTCATCCTGTGACACTGTCTTCAAATTACTCCTCTATTTTCCTGCTCTTGACAGCCAGGAAAGGCATAGCACGGGCTTTACAAGTGTATCCAGTGTACTGCACACATGTCCCTGTGCCCAATGTCAAAATATAAGGCTGTTCCATGAATGCAAGGACGGCCATGATGGTTTCTCAAGAATCGAGTTAACTAGCTACCACAGGCATTGAAAGCTTTTCTGCCTTTTAATGTTCCAACATCTGTTTAGGCTTTATTATGACAACTGCGCAGGAAGGGCTAGCTCAACGAATGAACAAAAAGGTTGGGGACACTGTATAAATCAAACCTACACCCATCACAGATGGCCTTACCAATACGTGGTGGGAAAAGGGTATGTCAGCTTCTCCACCATGCAAACAGGATTCTTCCCCAAGTATGATCCAGCCCTGCAAAGTGGTTTTGCATCAAATATTTCAGAGGCAAGGCCAGCTGTGGCTATTTTGGTTTTGTCCAGATTAGAAGAAAGTTCAGGGAAGGGCCATAGCCTATTGGTAGAGACCCTGCTTTGCACATAGAAGGTCCCAGGTTCAATCCCTGGCATCTCCAGGTACAGCTAGAAGAGGATCCTGCCTGAAACCAGGATTTGATGAGCTTCCACCGGGCTTTAAAAACTTGGCTGTTCAGGTGGGCATTTGGGGTGGGTTAGGGTTTTTTAGAGCAGTGTTGTTTTGTTATGTTGTTTTGTTCAGTTGATTATGTAAATTTGTTATTAATACTGTATGCTGCCTAAAGTGGCCGGGTAGCCAGCCAGATGTGCAGCTAATAAATCAAATACATACATACATACATACATACATACATACCTCAGGGAGCCACTGCCAGTCAGCTAGATGGACCAATGGTCTAACTCAGTATAAAGCAGCTTCCGATATTCCTAAAGGCTAAAATATTCTGAAAAATACTTCTGGAAGCAAAGAGTTGTCCCCCCCACCCTCCGGTGGCAGTTTTAAATTCCCCTTACTTAGATAATGATGCACACTTTGAAACATGGAGATTTATGGTCCTACACAAAAAAGGAGAGAAAAGAGAATCCTTAATACGGCCGTAACCCTGATTGTGGTTAATACCCATGCAAGTGCCCAATCCTTTATTGAATCCTGCTGCGCTCTTCACCTCATTGATATCTTCTGGCAAGTTGTGCAAGGCAGCATCTCCTCTGATCAGTTTAAAGCTGATTCCTGCCTTTTGGCTTCATTGACTGCCTCTCGTTCTCATGACGACACGGATATGTACACAGACAGCCTTCGAACTGTAAAAGTAGATGCCGACGGTGGGAAGGAATCAAAGGCACTTTCAACTCAAGGTATTCATTTTAGCCTGGCCTTTCTTGAGCTCAGACTTGGGAGTGCACAATGTAACAGTATACCACCGAGCATGTACAGAGTGCTGAGTATGTCTGCTGTGGTCACAAAAGGACCCAACATGTACACAGGCTGACTGTGTGTCCTGTTTTACAGAGAACAATTATCTATTGGAAGGGCTGCCAGATGATTGTCCTCTATTTGGAAGGTATCCTCTGTTTGAAGGGGTATCCAGTGCATGCCCTGTTTAAAGATAAATAACCATCAGAAGGAAGATGGGCCTTGAAGTTGCCCATCAACAGCACCTGGACTGAGAAAGTGCAACTGGTCACAGTCTTCCATACCGTGGTGAGATGTACTGTACTTTCTATTTACATTATAATAATTATTTCTAAACATGCATCTATACATATAAATTAGCATATGCAAACTTTATGGAAATTGGTGTCCTCTTTTTTGATGAGTCATAAGTAGCCACCCTAGTTGGGGTTCCTACCAGACAGCATTTTGCCAGAGGTTCCCCTTGAACATTGAGTGGCCGTGGGTGTAGAGGTCAAGGTGGGGTTCATACTTGACACACAATGCTGCCCCAAACAGTCACATTTTCTTTTCGAGCTCACAACAAAGGTTATAACTTTGCAAAAAAGGTGCCTGTGTGTGTGTGTGTGTGTGTGTGTGTGGGCGCGCGCACACGCGTATATGTTTAAGAAAATGTGCCTGTCCCTTTGGCCTGCATACCTAGTACACAGGCCCACTTAATTGTGTATATCTATTGCCACTGTGCAGAACCAGTGATAGGGGCAGAAATATGTGCACTTGCAAGGACTAATAATATAAGAACTAATAATATAATGGTTTGAAACCGGCGGAGCTGAGGGTGGAAGGAGAAAATGTTGAGTTTTTTTGCTATGATCTTTCTCACCACTGTGCCTATCATAATGATGGGTACTTTGCTAGTGCCATTATAAAAGTCTGATGATTAATGGTGCCATCTATACATGCGCACTCAGAAGCATGCTCCTTTCAGTGGGACTTCCTCCAAGGTAGGATTGCATAGGACCCTATGCATAATTATCTGGGAGTAAATCTTATTGAACACAGTGGGATGTACATCTGAATAGACATGCCTAGGATTGTGTTGTATGTGCCTGACTCTCAGATGGTGCAAATTGCTGATGATCCACTGGACACCAGTTTGTAATGTCTGGAGACCAGGGAGCCAAGATTGTACTATGAAAGGGGCAAAGAAGTGGATGCAACATTAAGGTGTAAGGTAAGGTGTCCCCAACCAGTCGTGTCCGACTCTAGGCTGCGGTGCTCATCCCCGTGACTAAGCCGAAGAGCTAGCGCTGTCCGAAGATGCTTCCATGGTCACTGAACACCAAGGTGCACGGAACGCTGTTACCTTTCCCGCCAAGGCGGTACCTATTTATCTACTTGCAATTTCTTGCTTTCGAACTGCTAGGTTGGCAGGAGCTGGGACTGAAGACGGGAGCACACTCCATCACACGGCACTTGGGTCTCAAACTGCTGTCCTGCCGACCTTCCAGTCTGCAGTTCAGCGTCTTAACCACCAAGCATTACCTGTGCAAAAAAGGCCAAAAATGTAGTTTTGAAATGGCCCAGAAAAACCTTTCGGTGTTGCCTTATTATCCCCACTTCACAGCTACCAGTGCAAATTCCAGTTGCTAACAGGTTCAAGCACCATGACATTAAACAAGTCGGCAGCTCTGTCTTCTGGGTGCAGTGGTTCCTATTTCCCTTGGATGCACTGAATGGAAAATATTAGCCCATGGAGAAAACAAATGTTCCGAGGATGGGATCCAAAGCCGCAGAGGCATTCAAGGAACTCTTGGTCGAGACGTTTGCTCAACATGGGGGTGGGGGGGGGATAGGTATGCAAGTCATGGGCTGTGTGTCTAAAGACAAACACACACAGAGAATCTTGAGCTACTGTTGCTGCATCAAGTTGTCTGGTCTCATTTGAATGGACGGGGAAGAGGAAGGCAAAGGCCTTGACCTTCTGCTGCAGTGAGATCCAGTACAAAAGCATTCCTGAACAGATTGGTTTCCTAATTCCCTTAAAGTGGTCTAGAGCTTTATGCAGCCGTCAAGGTCACACCCATAGGCTGTGCAAGGGCAGGGGTGTTTCAAATGCATACGCCCCTTGATCCTACGGCTCTGGAACATTCAGAAGCATGGAGGAAGAGGCGGGGGCAGCCCCAGTAGCGAGGGGACAGACAAGCAAGTCAGCTGTGTGCAGTGAAAGCTGGGAGGAGGAATCACACAAGGGAGGAGCTCATGCACCTGTCCTATCACTACTGCTGCCTCCCCCTGCTACTCCTGTAGTTGCCAAACCCCTGAGACAGAAATGGACCAGGTTGTGTTGCCTCCCAACAGGAGGGGAAGGAGGCAGTGATGGAATGGCCAGCCGGTGTGTCTGTTGTACGGGTGGATGAAACTGTCCGATTTAGTTTCTTATTTTTCCAGTCTTAAATGCCATTCATCCCATTTCCACATCTGTATGAGACCTTTTTTAAAAAAAAGTTCACTCAAAAATCAATATGCATTTTTGTATGCATTTCTCTTAATACTTGCATCATAGTGTGCAAATTTGGCCGGCACATGCCAAAGCAATTTTGCAAGCAATTTCCCCTAATGTAATGCATTTTAATGTGATTTTCAATATATGCATTTTTATGCACACTTTCCCTCAGCATATGCATTTTTGTGTGCAATCTTTGATTGGAGAACTTCATCACAAACTTTGGAGAAGTACGAATTTCGAAGGATAATGACATTTCAGTTCACGTGTAGGTTCAAAAGTATGAAATTAGTGAAGTTCCTATTAAATGTGAAGTGAACTAATTTCTCCCCCATCCCTAGTCTATAGTATACTGAAAATGAGATTCTGACTTCAATCTTTTTGCAAAAACAGCCACCACAAACCTATTTTCAGGGGAGGTTGGTGGCTCCAGTTTCGGTGGGGCTGAGATTCTATTCTTGGCTTTAGTTACAACCAGTCAGAAGTCTAAAGGAGCTATCCAAGGTGCTGGACCCATTTTAGGGATGGGGATCAGCACCTTGGATAGATCCTTTAGGCTTCTGGCTGGTTGTAGCTAAGACCCGGAATGGAATTTCTGCCCCACTGAAATTGGAGCCACCAGCCTCCCCTGCCTATTTTATTAACTTGTACTGGATTTGAAAAATTGAACTAAAGATACACTGTCTCTGTCTCATCAATGGGAAGACACGAGTAATCAATATACTTTATTGACTTTATTGAATAAAACGTTCAATGAAAATAAGGAATTATTATGGGTACTAAAACTGTTTGTTACAGTTGATTGTAAGTAGGAGGATTTGAAAGAGTGGATCAATTAACTGACTGCTGGTGAGGTATAATTATGAGAACTGTTAGGCTAAACTTGTATGTATTTATTTGCTCCTGAACAGTTATTCCTGACAAACGATAAAGTAATTGCATGATTAAAGAACAACAACCCTCTGTAACAAACAAGCAGTGCTACTTAACATTATATCCAGCAGCTTGACAAATCTTTTGGGGAATGATTTAAAGGATTATGCTCAACTTAAAAATAATCTTTCTTTAACTACTGCTACAAATAAGAGAGAAAAATCACTAGAACCAAAGAAAATGAGAGGAAGAAAAAAAACCTCATTTGATTGATCACTTCATCAGAGGGCAATATTTGTTCTGTATGTTACTGACCCCAGTTCTGAAATTACCTCTGTATTTTGTTGCTTTGAATTTTTTCTCAGAGCTCCATAATCCCTTTGATAACAATTTCTTGCTTGGAAACCATGGTAATTAAATGATTTGAAACAGATTTAAATTGATATTGTCGACCAGGCGTGAGCAGACAGTAGATCTGGTTCTACTGGTAGATCTTGGGGTGATTTGCAATTGATCAGCAAGAGTTTCTGACTCCCAAAGGTTTAACAATAGCAATAACTAAAAGGTTCCTCCCCACCACACGAAGTTAGGTTGCTGTAATGCCGAAAGCTCTTGGAGGTGTGGGGTAGGAACCAGGGATGACTTGGTGCATGAAAGACCAACAAGCTGAGTTCTAGTAATGGAAACAAGTTCTTGGGCTGAGTGTGTCTCAGAGGCAGCCTGGTCCTAAGTGTACCGAAGCCCCCATGCCCTCCACCCCAGACATCTGGCTCTTGTTAGTGGATCTTGGGGTTCTAGTAAAAAAACAAAGTAGATCCATGAAGCTTGAAGTCTGCCCATCCCCGTTGTAGGCTAGTACCAAGAAAGGACACAATAATTTTCTTTAAGCCAAAGTGAGCATTCCACTGATTTATTTAATTGTCTGGATTGATATCCTAACCCCAAGGAAAAAATAAATATTTAGTTTTAAACTTGGAAGAGGCAAAGCCTTCTTAACTAATCCCCCCCTTAAAAAAAACAAAAAAACAGCATTCTGGAACTATATCCTAAAGAATTTTTCTTGCCTCATCTGGAGTACTGTGTCCAGTTCTGGGCACCACACTTTAAGAAGGATGCAGACAAACTGGAGAGGGTTCACAGGAGGGCAATGAAGATGATCAGGGGACTGGAAACAAAGCCCTATGAAGAGAGACTGAAAGAACTGGGCATGTTTAGCCTTGAGAAGAGAAGACTGAGGGGAGATAGGATAGCACTCTTCAAGTATTTGAAAGGTTGTCACAGAGAAGAAGGCCAGGATCTCTTCTTGATCATCCCAGAGTGCAGGACACGGAATAATGGGCTCAAGTTACAGGAAGCCAGATTCCGGCTGAACATCAGGAAAAACTTCCTGACTGTAAGAGCAATACGACAATGGAACCAATTACCTGGGGAGGTGGTGGGCTCTCCCACACTGGAGGCCTTCAAGACGAGGCTGGACAGCCATTTGTCAGGGATGCTCTGACTTGGATTCCTGCATTGAGCAGGGGGTTGGACTCGATGGCCTTGTAGGCCCCTTCCAACCCTACTATTCTATGATTCTATGATTCTATGAATTTCCTAAGGCCACTTTTAGCCATGAAGTTCAAACTATGGGGTGGGGGTGGGGGGGGGTGTTGCATTTCCTGAACCTGTCATTAAAACCTAAGACTTAACATTTCCTAGAATGCATGTGTGATTTCAGAAAGGCTATCTTCACACATTAACAATGTTCAAGTGATATATTTCACTTGTGAAAATGGGCTGTGTGTCTCATGGCTGGTGGTTTAGGCCAGCTTCCCTGACCTGATGCCCTCTGGATCTTTTGGACAACTCCCATCAGCTCTAGCCAGCATGGCCAATGGCCAAGGATGATGGAAGTTGGAGACCAAAACATCTGGAGGGGACTGAGTTCAGACAGATTGGTTTATGCTAGCCTTCCCCAACATGGTGCCCGCCAGATATTTTGGACTCCCATCATCCCCAACCAGCATGGTCAATGATTAGGAATTCTGGGAGTTGTTGTCTGCTACATCTGGAGGACACGAGGTTGGAGAAGGCTGGTTTATGCTCATTTCTCCCTCTCATTACAGCAGTCTCCAAAGTAGAAAAAGTCCAGTAGTGAAATCCTGATTAGCAGACCATCTTTAGGGCATAGAGAACATCATGGGAAATCTGGATGCTCTTACTTTTCTCATTAGCCACCTAGGAAAGCAGAATATTGTCTCTCAGCATTTCTATCTCTCCGCATTCCACTCTAAATATTTTTTTTAAATTCTAAAACAAACATCCTACTTCTTGTTGGCAGGTGGTAGCTAAGGACCAGAAGGCATAACTTGCAAATAGCTAAGGACTTAATCTTCGCCAATGATAAATATAGAGCTGGAGACTGAACAGAGAGTAATTTGACAGATTACAGTGGTACTGCAAGAAAACACATGCAGGAAAATCATTCTCAACTGCCATTTCCCATGTCATCTTTCATTTGACGTATACGATCAAATAAAATCAGTGGCTGCTAATTCAAATCTTTAACTAGGTTTCACCATCTGCTTGAAAAACAATATTAAAGAGGGGAGGGGGGGAGGCAGGATATAAGTTTTTAGAGATGGCCATACTCCTACAAATCCACTCCTAAAATAATTTGAAATACCTGGATTAATTTGCCAGATGTCCACTGTACATTCAAACGTTGAGCCAGGCTTCTCCCCCACCCCCGCCCCCTCAAATTAGATCAGACCAGAGAAGCCTCTATGCCTGGACATGATAATCATAACATTAACCTAGCAGTGCGACCTACAGGCTTCAGCATCTACTGAGGCCTTCCGACTATAAAACTGGAACACACAGACACACACTTTCCATTCCTTATATTTCAAGGCAGTGCCAGATTTCTGAGAGCCTTTTGGGCAAGACACCCTCTCTCAGCGAGTCTCCCTTCTCACCGCCATTGTCACCAGCTACTGTTGCTCGTCATCCTCTTTCTCATCATTGTTACCATTTGCTTGCTTGACAGGCCAACAGCCAGTAGGCAATGGCACCTACTGCTGCTCCATCTCACCACCACCATTGTCTGGGCTAGACTGAGAGGCGGGTGAACAAACTGTTTGCAGTGGTGAAAAGGAGGTGCAGCTACAGCAGGCTCTTGTCAGTGGGCCCCTGTTGGGCGCTGAGCCCTCAGCAGGTGCCACAACTGCCCTGCTTTAGGGTATGCTCAAGCTCCACCAAGGTGTATCTGCATGTGTTTCCCCTTTCAGTGCCTCTTGGGTGCTTCAGAAGCCACCCAGAAAGTACTGTGTAGAGAAAATACACCACATCATCCCTGAATCTTGGGTCACTTGAATAGGGTCGGCCACCTTGGCCTTGCTAGCTCCATCCCCACTCACCGTACCAATGGGTGAGGGTACAGATCAGGGGTGAGGGTACAGATCATGGGTGAGGGTACAGATCAGGCTCAGCCTAGACACAGGGTAGCCATCTGTCCTATTTTATAGAGGATGGTGCTCTATAGGAAGAGTCCTCTCAGGAGGCAGTCTTTTATTTGAAGACATCCTCTGTTGGAAGGGCTTACCCGTCCAAGATAAGGTATCTGTATCTTAAAGATAAAGAACTATAAGAAGAGAGGACGGGGGTCTTGAAATTCCCCATCCACAGCAGATAGCAGACTGAGCAGACACACAGCTCACCGGGTCACACAGTCTTCCCCACTTGGGGAGGTGTATTATATTTTTACTTAACTTATAGTAATTATTTCTAAATAAATGTGCGCCAACATCTACTAATTAGCATATGCAAATGTATGCAAATACATGCCCTTGTTAATGATACGTTTCCTCTTTTTTTGTGATGCGGAAGTGGCCACCCTGCCAGACAGAGCATGTGTGGCTTGCAGGAATCTGATCATTGTTATTCATAAAGCTCATCTGCGCCTCTTCCCATTGCCAAAAGTCGAGTGCAGACATACCTGCATCCACACACCCTGTTACCTCACTTCCAAGGAGCACAATGTCGCAGATCTGAGGATAGAGGTCTTTAAACCCAAGAAGAAAGGTCCTTCCGATTGCTTCTTGCATCCTTTTTCTGAGACTTATCACCAGTGGTGTAGTGATTCCAAAGCTTACAGGTACTTTTTGATTAGCAGGGACGCTGACCCCTGCTAAACTGCCACCCCTGTCAGACTTCCCTGTTTTGTCTGAGCTTGTCTGCCGTCCTCACAACAGCTAAGGGAAAATACATTTTCCAAGCAGAATATTGTTCCCTGTTGTAATGCAAAGTATTTTGGGCTGGCTGGCTTGGTCTTGAATGGGCAATTCAGACACATTCGCTTTACCAAAGACCTGCTCCTGGTGGAGATGAAACCTGCTAGAGCTAATTTGTTGAAACGGATAGACACAGCTGCCTGAATTTTTGGACTCTCCTCGGGGGCGTGGCTATGGGGACAGTCATGATGAATGCCCGCGCTTTGAAGTTTACAACTACACCACTCTTCATCACCAGCCTGAGCCCAGATAAGAATGGAAGGCCACTGTGGAGAGATGGAATCTGGGAATGTGGGACCCATGCCTATAGACAGAGTCCTGTATTCTACATTTCTTTTTCTTTTATTTAATGCCATGCATTCCTCCCATCCCTATATTTCCCTGTTGAAAATGTGAGTCAGTTTCAGTCCTGTCAAGTTCAATGGAAATGGCAGGACCTGAAATAAAGATTGACCCATTATGTCCTGGAATAAAGACAATCCTTTCAAGATGGGAGTAACTGACCTGGTGGCTTCCAGATGGTTGGGACTACAACTCCCATGATTCTTGGCCATTGACCATGCTGGGTGGGGTTAATAGGAATTGTAGTTCAAAGCATCTGGAGAGCATCAGGTTGCCTACCCCTGCTTTAAATATCTGAGGCACCCAATGAAATATGGCTTATCTGAAAACGCTAGTGCCCTTTACAGGAGGACGGCCCATATCAGGTCAGAACCCAACCTCGTTTCCAGACAAGTTGTGTTCCAAGGGGATACCCCTAGTGGGCCAAATATGTGATCCTATTCACCCAATCCCAACCGGATGTGCTCCAGATGTTTTGGACTACAACTCCCAGCATTCCTGACCATTGGCCATGCTGGCTGGGGATGATGGGAGTTGAAGCCCAAAACATCTGGAGGGGACTTAGTTGGGGAAGGCTGTCCCATTCCAACAGGAAAAGGGACACATCAGTCCTCATGGTTGGCTGAACCGTTGTCAGGGTTGGATCGGAGCCCAGAGAGCCCCAAAGTAGTTCTGATTCTGAGGAAGAGTTAGAAACCATGGGAGAGGAACCCACGTGCGCTTCAGAGGAGCAGCCAGGGGGAGAGCCCCTCCCGGTACACATTCCTGAGAGTGATAGTGACCCTGGCAGGGAGAGGACGGAGAAACAGCAGTTTCTGGATGCTAGGCGCCAGCGCACCCTCAAGCACTGAGAGGCGGCGCTCAGCCAGCTTGGCGCAACAGCAACACCAGCGCCCTGATGCCCCACGGGAAAGGAGTGGACTCTCTCCTCCTAGCTCATAAGTACAGCTGTTTCCCACTTTCCCCTCCAAATGGAGATCAACTGATTCCTAAGGTTAGAACCCCCAAGTAGGCAGCTCTCTTAAGTCTCACTCGTAGGATCAAGCAATTAACATAGCATCTGTAAGCATCATTAGGTTGAATGGGGATAAAGCCTTGGAAAAGAGCCCTATTGTCTGCGTGTTGATTCTGGCTACCTGAGGATTTCAGAAGGCAGCAGGGGTGACCTCCTGACAACTGTGTGGGCTCAAACTCCCATGTTTTTGTGCAACCAGATGGAATTGCACTTGAATTAATGCAATTTATCAAAGAGGTGGCAGGAAGGGTATCTAACAGGTACGGAGCAGGATAAGTGCTTGATAAGAAGTGCTGCCCAAGCTTCTTATGCAGATTGTCAAAGGTCTTGTGCCCTCTCAAGGCCTATCAGCAGTTTAAACATTGCAAACAACAAATGAAATCAGACGCCTAGGAATTCTTGAATCAGTCCCAGCTTTAGTCAGCACAGGATTAGATATAAGCTTCACAAACACAACAACAACCTGTGAGGACACTGGCCCCCTCTGTTTAATGCACCAAGAGCGTGCCAAGTTCCCTCTTATCCGTTCTGCCGCTTTCTGCAATCAGCGCGAACCTGGAACAAATGTCTATGAGGAATGCAGCATCTAAAGCGCAAACCAGACCTAATCCATGTCCCGCTGCTTATTGCCACCAGCACATGCCTCTCTGACTGTGGTACTAAGCCACACTGTCATGGTGTCCAAGAGCAGGTTGGTATCTTCTTGGGTTGAAGCCATCCTATCTGTTGGCAGAGTTCTTCAGTTCATACCGCCTCAAGCGTTTCTTAGCAGTTGGGACTTGCTAGCTGTAAATTGTTCCAATTAGTCAAGTATGGAGCCTGGCAAAAAAGAGTTCCAGTCCCAGGTCCGCATTTGGTTCCGGGAGGTGTGAACTGGGTAAATTCTGGTCAAAGATGAATTAAAACAAATTTCCCCAACATCCCTACTCCTGACATATGATCCATTCTCTAGAAAAGGGAAGGGTATGGACTGAGCATAGGAAGCCTACACATGTCCTGGTGTTCGTACATACTCTCCTGTGCAAATGACCCTGAGAACACATGGGGGGTAGTGGCGGGGGGCATGATCCCGATTCTCCCCCTCTATGAATTCATTTCTACACAGAAATGAACAACTGAACAGGCACAATTATTCCTCGTACAAAGTGTTAAATGTGGACTGTACTTCTGAATAAGAGATGGAGATCATTTTTCATTTCTTTCTTTTTTAGATCTGAGCTCAGATAACATCTCGTTCTCCTACAGTATCATTTCTTTTTAATTACTGAAATCTAGCTTCATTTTTAAGTGGCTACAGTGAAGGTGAACATTGTCCCCTTGGATTCTAATGCCTTAGAGTTTCTGATCTGGAATAAGAAACGTCATTGTGCACCCCCTTGCGTAATCCACATTTACATGGTGCTAATTGTTACTTCGTCTGGTGATAGGGTCAAATGTGTTTACTGATTTACTTCAACCAAATGAACAGGGTGCTGTGGTCACTTATGAATCATAAAAGGAGGACATGCATCACCAAAAAAGAGGACAAAGAGGACGCCGATTTGCACAAAATGTGCATACGCTAATTTATATGTATAGATGCAAATTAGAAATTATTATTATAATTGAAATAGAAATAGAGTACATCTCACCCTAGTGGGGAAGACTGTGACGAGGTGACCCATGTGCCTTGCTCAGACTGCTGTCCAGGTGCTGTTGATGGGCAACTTGAAGGCCCAGCTCTGCCTTCTGACAGTTCTTTGTTTTTAAACTGGACTTGGGCCGGACAGATAGAGGACACCTTCAAATAGAGGACACCTTCAAAATAGAGGACCATCCTCTGTAAAAGAGGACACATGGCTACCCTAGCTGGGACAGGGTATTATAATAATATCACACTGTTGATTTGTCAACTGTACTGGCTCCACTTCCTGGCTCAATTTAAAGTACTGCTGTGCTGAAACCCTACCTGCCCATTTGCGGAAGAGGCAGTCAGTTTTCTGTGTCTTTTGTTGGGATGTTGAGAATTTCTCCAAAATTTCTCAGGATGCAGGGCTTGAGTGCTTACCTTACTGGAAAGAGGTGGCAGAGGGGCTCCTGTGTGCTTTTTCTTTGACTATCCCCCCCGCCCCCCACCTTTTGTCCTCGCAGCATCTCTGGCTGCTTGAGCTTCTTGGAAAGCCCCCTGGAGGACTTCACCAGGACTTCCTCCCATGGGGCTTTCCAATGCTGCTACCTACTGCATACCTGAAAGCCAAGGGGGCATTTTTAAATTTTGCTTTATTGTTATTAAAAGTCATTTTAACAACAAGAACAAGAACAACAAAAACGTCTCTCAGCTTTCAGGCACTCAGCAGGCAGCAGCTTTGGAAAGTCCCAATGAAGGAAGTCTTGGCTAAATCCCCCAGGGGGCTTTCCAAGGAACTCAAGCAGCCGGAGAAACGGTATGGACAGAAGGGGGAATACTAAAAGAAAGAGCACACACACACCTCTGTCACCTCCATACAGTAAGGGAAACACTCCAGCACTGCACACTGAGAAATCTCTCCAAAATTCTCACCCCTTCCCAAATTTTTGGGTGCATTTTCTTTTCGCCCCACCCCCAATGAATGGTTGAAAATAAATAGGTCAAAAATTCGGCACAGTGCTAATTTAAAATGCTGGTTTTGTCCTTTAAAGCCCTTCATGGCTTGGGACCAAGGAAAGGGCCTTCTCAGTCGTGGCTCACCAACTGTGGGATGCTCTTCCCAGGGAGTCTCCCTTGGCACCTCCCCTGTTGTCATTTTAGTGGCAGTGAGGAACTTTTTATTTTCTCAGGCCTTTATATTCAATTGTACCTGTTTTGTCTTGGATGGCTTCATTGCTTTTATGCTGCTCCTAGTGTTTTTACCATATTTTCATTTGCATGATTTAAATTTATTTCCTTGTGTTTAAAAACTTTATGGGGCACCCTGGAAATTTTATGGAAGGAAAGAGTATAAATCCCTCAGATAGATTAAGGCTGCAATCCTATACATACTTACCTAGGAGTAAGTCCCACTGAACTCAATGGGGGTTACTTCTGAGTAGACATGCATAGGATTGCACTTTAAATGAATAAGCCAACACAGGCTTTTGGTCACCATTCACACATTCCTCTTTAAGTGTACCTCTGAAATGTTTTACATCTAACTGTAATTGGCAGGTGGTATCAAGCCCCTGGGTTCATCAGACCAGATATAAATACTAGCAGCCTGGCTCTCTGCCTTTGCTTGCTCAACAGAACAATGCCTTTTACTTTCTGTACTTTAGGCTCTAGCTTTCAGTTAGGAGTGCTCCCAAAAGATAAACGACCCTGCATACAGAAAACTAGCATATCAAGGTTCAGCCTAGCCTAGGGATGTGGACTGTGTAAAATCCACTCTGTGTTCCACAGATTATCTGGCACCTTTTGTTCTGTCATTTTCTCACAGATGGATATGAATTCCCCCTCTCCCCCATCATGCAGAAAAATCTGCAAATAATTACGTAAGAGGTTTCATAACCATTTACATAATTTACCTTAGTACGTAACATTTAGCATATTGTTCCCCATTCCATTCAACTTTTCCTCAGTATTAACGTGCATCTTTCCCTACTAAAAAATATGCATAAATTTCAGGGGAAAAAAAAACCCCACCAGAAAGTCACTCTGGAAGTGAGGAGATCACTCCACAGTGGATTCCGCAGGTCGGATTCTTCGAAATCTGAACTCTTTTTAGTCCATCTCACATTTCTCCAGCATCCCTAGCCTAGCCTTCTTTCCAGCATGCTAGTTATCTATACGTGGGGGTTCTATCCATGGCAGAGCACAGCCTGGTGACATTGTACAGTCCAGAAAAACCAATACCACTTTATATTCTAATTTAAAAACTGATGCCGGCTGTTCCTTACTGGCTGAAACTCCTTGTACTCCACAACTGAGGGCATGCATATATATATATATATATATATATATATATATATATATATACACACACACACACACACACACACTCCTTTTAGTAGACAATAATATATCACAGCAAAAATATATGGGAGTGTAATACACTGTTCTTTTTGTAGAAGTGTAAAAAACTGATATAAAAGTACAGCCTCCTAAGTTATTTAATTCTATCAGTGCCCCCAAATGTTACCTTAATTTAAAAAGTGGAAAATAAATCTTAATTTAAAAAGTGGAAAATAGAAAGGTCATTTCAATCTAAAGTCCCAGATCAAGATATTTTTATCTTGGAATGTTTGGACCCTGTGAAGATTGAATAAATTCTCCACTGCCTTCTTGGCACACGGACAGAATCAACAGTTCCATTCTCAGGAAAGCGTTTCTCCAACCAAAGAAATGAACTCGACAGCACAGTTGTTCCAAGGCCTAGCTCCTAACTTCAGAATGAGTGAATTAATTCCATTGACGCCGGTTGCCAAAGCGCGACTGGCTTCAAAGGGGCCTACTTTTCACCTTCTTATTTGGACCATTCAGATCTCTCTCTTATTCCCTAAAGAGCCTGCAGCTGTTCTGTTCAGCCACATTATGTGTGACTCTCAAAAGTTTCCCATCACTTCTGCCATGTCCAGGCTGTCCCGAAACCTTCAATGAGCAGCAATTGGCCACCCGAGAACAAATGCAGCCCCACCTGTTACAAGGGTCTCTCAGTTAGAATAAATAGTGATGGGTGACTTCCCCTCTGTTCGATTTGGAATCAGCTTGATATGGTACGAGCTCTCCCAGAAAACATTAAAAAAAAGACTTACCTGTTTTGCAAGAGTTTTCATCTGGCTTGTAATATTGGCACCTATGGATATGCACATTATTGTAATTTATTGGCCCTTTGAGCAGCAGATTGGGCTCTGACCCAGAGGAGGAGTAGCCAGCTAGATCAGAAGGACCAGAGGCACAAGACACACAGTTTCTGGACCTAGACTCAACAGCAAGAATAAGGGCTTTTCTATACAAGGCATTTACCACTTGTCATTCCCTACTCATGGTTGCTTATGGGTTCTTTAAACGATGCTGTGACCTTCCAGGTTCACTTCTGTGTCTAACCAGCATTTTCAGCAAGTTTTTTTAGAGCAAGGAAAATGTGGCAGTTAATTGTGAAAGCGAAAGAAAGCACAATTTCCTCTTGTGTAGTTGTTCTGTTCCACTACACCACAGTGCCACCTAGAGGTTAAGTAGTGGAAGAACAGGAAAGGAAATGCTCCCCGTGTAGTGCTCAGATCTCAATTCTGTGACAAAACCAAAAGCAGATCAGTGGATTAACAGCAAATTAACAGTTTCTTGTTGAAAAGCTCTACGAGATTGTCAAACTTGAGTCCTCTGGAGACAGCAACACCTGGGCCAGTCTTCTCAGAATTACCAGCCCGCACTACATGAGGTGACTTATGCTCCCCAGCACCTGTTTGCCAGTGAAGTTAACATAGTCAGAGGGAACTGACAGGAGACAAAGAGCTAGGCTTCAAGCTGGAGCAAATTCAACCTTTATCACTTTTCACTCTTTGGGAAGGGGGCAGAGCATGGGGGGGCAGACATTTTATTCCCCCCGCCAAGTCAAAGTGCATAGTTTTGTTTGTTCATTTATAATGGCTGTATGCCACCCCTATAACATAACATTCTCTGGACAGCTTACAATAGACAAGCATAAAACAATTTAAATGCAAAATAAAACATAAAACCATAAAATAAAAAGCAACATACAATACAACAAAACAAAACAAGACTCACACAGTGCCCCCACATTAAATACACCGATTTTAAAACCAAGAGGTCCAAAATGACTGAGCTAGTTAAGAGCCATGGGTGAACAGAAAGGTGTTCACCTGGCACTGAAAAGACCACACAGACAGCACCGCATGAACCTCTCTGGGAAGCCTGTTTCAGAACTGGGGTGCTGCTACCAAAAAGGCCTTCTCCCTGGTAGTCAGCTGTTTCACTTCATTTGGCAGGGACTCTCAGTTTAGGGCACACGAGGCAGAAAATTCCACAAACACCTCTCCCCATCCCTGGCAGAAAAATGCAATAACAAAGTGAATGACTAACAATTTGCTGCCCTTTCAGGACTCTGAAAATGAACTTCCATACTCTGTCTAACGGCAGGGTCGACCCTGCTGGGGTGGGTGGGATATTAGATTTCAGTTGCTCCCTAGCCCTTGTTGGGGGAAAAAGAAGCTAATTTAGAGCTGTCTGAGGTCCTGCAACTCCGGCCTGCTCCCTGGCTGACTACATCATCCTTAGGCACCTGCTCATGGTCAAGGCAGGACAGGAGAATGATGGTATTAAATCATAATTTAATTTCACCTGCCCTTCACTCAGCCTGCAGCACTAGATGTGCAGAGAGATGGTAACAAATTCAATAGCTTCCTCCC
This sequence comes from Heloderma suspectum, assembly GCF_057233095.1. NCBI lineage: Eukaryota > Metazoa > Chordata > Lepidosauria > Squamata > Helodermatidae > Heloderma > Heloderma suspectum. The sequence goes on from NC_139462.1 coordinate 165,924,948, forward strand.
TCCAGCACCACACCTGTGGGCAAGAGAGAGATTTAGATCTGGATGGGGGTCTGGGAGTACAATCCCCCTGTTGAAGAAGGAAGGGTTAGGCCTTCCATCCCCAGAAGCCACTTCTCCACAATGATATCCTTCCCACACTGCAATTTGGCTTTTTTAAAAGGCTTTCTTTGAAAAGCCTGATTTCAGTGGGGGATGGGTAAATTTTCAAAGGGACATCACAGTGTTGGGAAGGGGAGGGGAGGGTTGGCCCATCCCTTCCCAGCAGCCACATGTGCACGCGCGCACACACACACCCTGAAACACCCCCCCCCCCCAGTGCTGCAATCAGGCTTCTAAAAAAGCTTCCATAAGCACCAAGGGCAGCTTTTTAAAAGCCTAAATGCAATGTGGACAAGGAAGCAGGGGAACATGTCAAGTCTGCAGCCTGGAGGTTCCTCATCCCTGCCATGTACTTCAGGGTTGGGGGATAGTAGCCAGCTGCCCCCAAGCAAGCTACTCAGAGCATGCAGGGCCACAGCAGAGTTCACAGCAGGGAGGCACACAGGCCTATATGTGTCATTTGTACAAACTGGTGCCTCCACATAGAGGCTGTAGACATGGTGGCCACAATTTGCAGCAGCTGCATGGCCTCATCAGCAGTGGCCCCATGTGAGCGCATCCTGCCTGCAGTGTCAGTAGCAACCCCACATATTTGTAAGGTGTTCATGCGACGGGGCAGCTATTATGAACCAGCCCCTTGAGTCCCAAATTCCAAGGCTAAAAAACAAACAAGGATCTGGTCCTCCCCTTCACACCATGCCTGTGAGTTTCCAGATGCACCTGTCTGTCCATGGTTAAAAATGACATAGGACTAGTTGATTCTTTGATCTGATCCAGCAAGTCGATGTGTATGTTCTTATCACTTTATGATAAGGTGTATGTTACCTTATTTTTGAGTCCTCAGTGGAAGAAGCAGCAGCTGGCCGATCAAGACATTAATTTATCAGTCAACCCCCAGAAAGGACTTAATGAATTTCTATGGAATGTGTGTTTTGGTTTGGTACACAGAAAATGTATTCTATTAGCAGGTTGCTTTGCTTAATAGGTTATTCAAGTGAGATGAACTCCCCTGAAAGCAGCCATTATGAAGCAGAAATATTTCCCATTATCTCATTATTATGAGTTCACTATACCATTCTCTAGTGGGTGCCTTGAAACCCTACCTTAGCTTGTCCAATTTCTGAAGGTGAGCAACCATAAAAATGCCACATGGTTAAAGAGAAGCTACTAATTTAAGTAGGCACTTCCTTTTAAAAATATATTTCTAGATACGTCGGGGTTTTTTTTTTAAAGAAATCCTAAGGATGTTCTTCTCAATTCTTTAAGGCTGTAGGTCTAAGCACGTATACTCTTTGATCACAATGGCAGTTTGATGAGTTCTCTGGATCCGAGATTCTCAATTGGTGGTGGGGCCCACTAGCGACTAACATTCTGTGGATGGGCTGCCAAACTCAAAGGAAGTGGGTATTTGGAGACTCTAGAATAGGGGTAGGCAATGTGGTCCACATTCTAATGTGCAACAATAGCTGAAATCAGCTTAGTTAACACAAAGAGGGGGGTAGGGTTGGGCAGGCCAAGGAGACCTTGTCGGTCGGTCACGGGCCTCCCCTTAAAACCTTTAAGGAGTGGACCGGAGGGAAGGAGGTCTACCACTGGTCCATCCAGGTCAAATCCCATCCCTCCCCCTAGCTACTTCCTGATTGGCTGCACGGGGGCAGAGAGGCTATCTCGCACCACACCAGGAAGCCTCCTGCTGCTGTGGCTCTCTGTCCTTGATGCCTGACCTCATCCCCTGGCTTGGGCACCAAGGGGAGCTCCCAGTGCAAACGAAAAGCCAGGCGTTAGCATGAATTTCATGCGGGAAATTCATGCCTCTTAGGGCCAAGTGGGATGAAGCATTAAATGTGCAAATGCATTTTACGCTGTTATTGTTTTGACTTTCACAATAACTGCTGGGGGAGGATGATTAAGAGCACAGGGAAACGGATGAACCTTTTCCCCTCAGCCAGTCCCAGGAGAGCGCGCACACACACACACACACACACACCGCTATTTGCCTCCAGAGATAAACTGCCATTGGTACCAACAACAGCTTCCCTTCTGGGAAAAATACCAGCTTCAGGGCGAAGGGACGTTTGCCAGGACCACAGCAAAGGGGAAAGAGTTAACCTTTCCTCTCCAAACCTGCTGCCTTCCCCATCCTGGTTCTCCCTGCCCCCCCACCTGCAGCAGCTGTTAGTTTTAACATTTAAAAAAGGATACATTCACACACTTAATGCACCATATCTGTTGCCCTTTAATCTATAGTTTTGTGGAGGTGTGCTTACATTGATTGCCACAATTTGTCTCCATGGTTTATATTAGGCAAAGGTCAACCAGGGCTTTGTCAGAACTTTGTCAGCAGGAAAATCTTCCAGAGCCATCAGGAAACCGTTTGGATCCATCAGTCTCCAAGGGCAGAGCACCCTAACAAGCCCAACCCCTCTGCAGAGGTAAAGAGTGCCAGGAAGTCTAAATCTGATCAGGAAATTATCTGACCACGACAACGGAAGTGTTTCTTTTTTCCCAAGGCAACTTCCTATGTTCCTATTCTTATGAACTTCCTTTTCAAAGCACTGAATGTTATAGTTGGGTGTGACTTTCCTTTCATGAGGTGTGTTTGACTACGTCAATTCAGTATGCTGCTGCTAAGACCTTTGTGCAACAGCCAGTTTACAATGGGGATACTCACAAGCTGACTGTATCCTAGGAGTATTGGCTTACCCAAGTTATCACTGTCATGGCTATACCGCACTGCAGATAACATTGCACTTTCTCTACTGGGATGTGGCAAGCTGGGATGTGACACTTCAGTCTTAGCCTGCCCTGTTATCTTTTTGAAAGGGCCATCAGGAGGGAATGTTTTCTACTGAAGAAAGGGCAGGAGGGCAGGGAATGCTTTAACCCATTTCCCTGCTGGTCATTTCCCCTCTGAAACTCCCCCTCTCTGCTGCTTTTACCCCTGCAAGAGTTCCAGATCCTTAGGCACCCCTCAAACAAATCCCTGACCTCACAAGCATAAAAAGAAGTACTTCACACACTGCATAATTACTATATGGGACTCACTGCCACAAGATGTGGTGATTGCTGCGCATGCTGGTGGCTTTAAAAACAGGATTACACAAATGTATGGAGGATAAGGGAACAATCATATGGCCCAAAGATACAGTCTGGGGGCCATTGGATAGTTTGGATTCCTGGATCCAAGGTTGGAGAGCTCCAAACTCAGAGCCAGGAATCCAAGCTCCCTGCTCCCTCCCCCTCCCAGCCTATGTTGAGATAACTGCACCGGTGACCCCAGAGAGGAGGGAAAGGGGGGAGTTCCAGTGGGTGGGGAAGGGACCGGGGAGGCCGGCTTACATCACATCCCCAGGCCTTCCTAGCCTCCTTCCTTCCTGCCCTGCACAGCCCCAGCTAGATGGGCAAAAACACCTGTCTAGCCAAAATGCAAAGCGGGAGGAGCACAGAGGTGAAGACTGCTTCTGCTGCTCTGAGTTTGGAGGCTTACAGCCATCCCAATAGGATTGCGCCCTAAGTCCACCAATGGCTGCCAGTCATGATGGCTGTGTGCTACCTCCAGGATCAGAGGCAGCATGCCTCTGAATACCAGTTGATGGGGAACAACAGCAGGAGCGGGTCTTGCCTGCAAGTTCTGCTTGTGGGCTACCCAAGGGCATCTGATTTACCACTGTGGGAAACAGGATGTTGGACTAGATGGACTTTTTGTCTGATCTGGTCAGGCTATTTCTTATGTTCTTAAGTAGAACTAGGGACGGGGGATAAATTTGTTCAGTTTGCATTTTAATGCAAACTTATCTAATTTTGCACTTCCAAACCAACACACTGAACTGAAACAAAACTCAGTTATCCTTCAAAATTCGCACTTCTCCAAATTTTGCAATGGAGTTCACCAGTCAAAAAATGTGTACAAAAATGTATCTATTGGGGGGACATGCACACAAAAATGTGTACATTAGTGAAAACAGCATTAAAATGCATTATCTTAGGCACATTGCTCACAAAAATATTTATGTTTGGAGAAAAAATAATTTATTAGGAGCATGCATTTTAGGAATGCACAAAAATGCAAACAAATATTTATGTGCAGGTGTTTTTTTTTAATCCTTAAAGTTTGGGACAAACTGAAGTTAAGATTGGAAAAATTCTCAATGTTCAGGATGAACTGAATTTAAGATTGGAAAAATGAGAAACTGGGAGAAAACAAAATTGACAGATTCATCCATCCTTAAGTATGAGTTAGTCAGCCACCCATTGATGGGTTTGGGAAGGAATTTTACCCAGGATTGTTCATAACCAGCTTACCTGGTCCTGGGTTTGTTTGGTTTCCCCATAGCAATCCTAAGTGAAGTATATGTCACTTTGTTACCCCTGTGGGGCTGTTTACCTCTTTGTCACAACTATGTTATGTATGTATGTATGTATTACATTTATATCCTGCCCTTTTTCCTCCTTAAGGAACCCAAGGTGACGTACAGAATCCTCCTCCTCTCCATTTTAGCCTCACAACAACAACCCTGTGAGGTAGGTTGGGCTGAGAGTCTGTGACTGGCCCAAAGTCACCCAATGAGCTTCCATGGCCGAGTGGGGACTAGAACCCGGATCTTCCGACTCCTGGTCCAACACTCTAGCCGCTGCACCACACTGGCTCTCAGTGGTATCTCACTGACAATCTAGGTAGGCTAGAATATATAAGTATCTGACAATGCCACACATTGACCACGCCTGCAGTAGGTCATGACTCATGAGGCAGAATCATCAGTTGAGCGGGGGAGGGCCCCTCACTCCCTCACATAGGGAGGCCCCTTAAGGAGCTGTGGGGGTAGATTGGCCTCTGGCCAGCCCACCAGAGGGGTTGACACCATTAATACATCCTCCTGTACCCAGTAACAGTTGTTGTGACCTCTCTGCATCCACTTCTCATGTCTCGTGCATTCTTTCATCCATGTCCCTCTTTTACTCCTGACTACAGGCCCCAAAATGGTATTTGGATAGAAGAAAGTCAACCTGATGTCAGCAACCTGATACAGCTAACAGAGTGCTTGCTGCTTCCCTCCCCCTAACTGGGGCTTAACCCAGACACACACACCCCACATGATCTCAGATAAGGGAAGAGAGAGAGAGAGACAGTCAGGCATTCTGACTGTTGCAACCTCTCAGCACCATCGCAAGTATAGCAGCATGAAGCAAACTCACAGGTACAGTCCTACAGTCCACTGCCTCAATCCCAAATCTCTGGGAAGGGAATGCTACCAGATAAAATATGAATAGAAATCATATTTAAAAACATAAATATATATATATATATTTAATTCAAATTTATACCATGGAGAGCAGTCCCCTATGGCAGAGGTAGAGAACCTGTGGCTCTCCAGACATTGTTGGACAACTCCCATCATCCCAACCATTGGTCACACCGGCTGGGGATTATGGGAGTTGGAGTCCAATGACATCTGGAGGGCAACAAGTTCCCCACCTCTGCCTATCGCTTAAACTTTGCTGCTGTTAATCCATTTGTGATGTGAACAGAAGACTCTCGATTAGAAATACATGCAGAAGATCCTGTCTATATTTTTGTATGTCATCACTCAATGTTCCATCAGTTTGCTGGCACACATTTCAGTTCCTTACAATCTTCTTACCTCGTACTGTCAGCTGAATGTCATTTCTTTCCATTCAGCTGACAGGGAGATAAGCAAAACTGACACACACGTTAAAAAAAAAACCAGACCACAGCAAAACAATACAAAACAGAAAATTTTGCTGGCTTATCATTATTTTTTGAGAAGACAAACGCAAAATGTTTGTGGTGTTCCATCAGGAAAATATCATTTTTGGCTGTCTTTCTATCGTCAACCTCTTACTCTAAATTTCCCTTGAAAGCCTGCATTTCTACCAAGAAAGTATTTGATTCATAAGACAACACAAACAAGTTTATGAAAAAAAATAGGCCATACATGAACTTAGCAGAACTAAGGAAGCTTCAGTGGCTTCCCTCATAGAATTGTATTTGAAATGTGAATATGTTTTTTATATGCCACAAAGCTAAATCTTCTCATTTTTGGTGGTGACACTAAGTCATCTTGACTAGACATGCAGCAGTGTCTCTTAGTAGGATCAGATGGTGATTAATAGGGTGTGCTGAGCTATGGTAGAAAAACTGTTTCCACATAAGCCACAAATGCGGAAAACCCAGTTTCATTAAAGCCAATTAGATAGATAGATAGATAGATAGATAGACAGACAGACAGCGGTATCAATAGTTTCCAGATTTGATTTAAAGTCAATTTATTTCCTTCCTTCTTAAAAATACAATTAAATATTTGTCTTGACATTGTCTCTGGGGAATGCTGCAGCTTGTATGACTTTTTCTGTCTAAACATGCATAGGATTGCACTCTAAGAGCTTTTCTACATGTGGCTTTTAATCCACTGTATCTACTTTTAGTTTCATTGCAGAATTTGGATCCAAGCGCTACACAACAAGCATTTCCTTTCCTGCTTTTCCGCTACATAACCTCTAGGTGGCACTGCAGTATAGCAGAATAGCGCAAATACATAAGAGGATATTGTGCTTTCTTTCACTTTCATAATTAGATGCTACATTTTCCCTGCTCTAAAAAAACTCACCGACAGTGCTGCTCAGACACAGAGGCAAAACCGGAGTGTCACAATGTTGTTTAAAGAACCTGTAAACAACCATGAGTAGGGAATGAGGAGTGCACAATAAATTCCTCATGCAGACAAGCCCTAAGAGACAACATTAATTTGTCTTTTAAAGATACAGAAAAAAACATACTTCTTATATCACATATACCAGCTTTTCCCAAGCTTGGGTTTTGTTTTTGTTTTTCTGTTTAAATTACTGGTTTTCCTTGAGTAAGAAACAACTTTTAAAAAGTGCAGGATTTTACTTATGTGCTGTTCAACAATGACAAAAGGTTGCATAAAGCATATATGGATGAAAGGATTGCATTGCTGGGTCTGACCAATATTCCACCAAGTTCAGCATTCTGTTGCCAATATTGGCTAACCAGGTGTGCCTGGGAAGTCCATTTGCAGGGTAAGGCCAAGAGAGCAATCACTGTTGTTTGTCTCCAGGATGTGAGAATTGGAGGGGAACCTGTGAACACCTGTGGATACAGTGGGTCTATTTTTAACTATTATTTTATCATAACAGCATTATTTCTGGAGATGAGTAATTGGTAAGTCATAGTCATTAGCCATATACAGGGCTGTGTTGTTAGACATTTACCAGACCTTCCTTATTAATCAAGCTGCCATCTTTCTGATACTCTTTTATGTTGCATACTGGGGGCGGGGGGAGGAGAGAGGCTGGGGAATAGACCCAAAAAGCATCTCACTAGCTTCTTGTTTATATCAACCTTGCATTTCAGTGTCACCACTGGAGGAACAAGCTTTTGGTAATTTCTATTTCATTTATAATGGATTTTATTTTGCATTAAAGAAAGAAGAGATTTTGATATTGGCCAATGGGCATTTTTAAAAGATCGTAATGAGCTACAGTTGAACCACAAGGCAGAATGATACACAGGAGATGACTGTAAAGAAATAACACACCTCCAAATCCAGATACATCTTCTCAGTGGTGTAGTAGTAAATCTTGAAGTGGAGAAGCTCACCATGACTGTTCCCATAGCCATGCTCCCAATGAGAGACCAAAAATGCAGGCAAGCTGTGTTGAGCAATCATTACCCACACTCCAAAGGGCAGCAGTACTGAGCATAATGCCCAGTTTATTAAGAACAGGGTGACTGCAATCCTATGCATAGTTTCCTGAGAGTCAGCTCCACTGAACTCCGTGGTACTTATGGCTGCATAGGTTCAACTTGTAAAGCACACTGAGCTTTAACAAAAGGTCATCAGCCAGCAGAAATGCAACCTTTAGCTTTTGGTTAGAAATGCAAGCAGTCTGGCAAAGAAGTGTTGCCACTTAAGCTGCTAGTATGAAGTAGAAATTCCATCAAAGAAAAGGGAAGTGGTGACCAGCCTCTGCTTGATTGCTTTCCTCATTCTCCAACTTCCTCTATGCCAATCTGTCACAATCAATAGTACAACTTGAAAGCCTCATTAACATCTCATTCACTTGCCAAAGCAAGGACCCAGTGCTCCAGCAGATGAGATCATTGCTCCTGCTCTGAAAAAAGTCCAGAGCTGCTCTGTGCTGTATTCCTCCTCCACTATGCCACTGCACTTCTTTGTAAAGTTGTGGCTTAAAATGCAAAATCTATGCAACTGAGAGGTAATGCAGAAGACAATGTATGGTTATCTTACCCATTCTTTCCTTCATTTTAGAAATTTGTATATTGCCTTTTGGCTACAAGAGCCCCCAGTGTGGCTTACAAGCAGGGTGTAAAGTTAAAACAACCCCAAAGGCTGTCAAAATAAGACTGTTCTGACCATTCCCCTAAAGGCTAGAAGATAAGGAGCCAACCAAGCTTCCCAAGGAGGGATGTGCCTCAGCTTTGGTGCCACTACGGAGAAGGTCCTGTCCCAGGTCCCACCCAAGTGTGCCATTAAAGGCAAAGAGCAAAGCTGTCAATGATAATCGTAAAAGGTAGACAGATTCATGTGGGAGAAGACAGTCCTTCAAATGGCCCCAAACCATTTGGGGCTTTGTAGGTAATCACCAGCAGAAGCCAGCATGAATTGTGCCCAGAAATGAACTGGAAGCCAGTCAAACTCACAAAGCACAGGAGCTTTATGAACCCTGAAGTGTATCCCCACCAACATCCTGGCTGCGCTAGCTGTTTCTGAACCCATTTTAAGGGTTTTAAGGATTCCACCATTTTAAGGGTTTTAAAACCCATTTTAAGGGTTTTTTTTAACTCCCCAATTTTTTCAACTCCCTTTCCTCATTTTAAGCATTTCAAACTCCCTTTAAAAACCCATTTCAAGGGTTCTCTGAGGCCCTGAGACATGTGTTTTTTGTTGTTTTACAGCATTGGCTCCTACAGTCAGATCATTTCATCTGAATATCCGCTTTCTTTACAAAAAAAGGAGAGCCTAAACCAATGGACACAATGCAGCCACTGTGTACATGCCATTTTAAATTGTTGTGGCTGCCACCATGAGTAGGCTGTCTGTGTGCTCACCACATGGATTGCCTTGTTTGAAGTTGTTTCCCCGCTACAACCCACCTACCATCTTTTCTGCTTGCAGTTATGTGGGATCTCCCAGTCCACATGGCAAGCTGCTGAACACACATTTCTGTACTATGTACACCATGTGGTGTATGGTCTGTGAAGGGTTAAAAGGAGATTGGCTGTAGCCACTCCTCCCCCGATAACTCAGTGGGTGGGACTTATATCCTGTGTTCTCCTCCTCCCCTCAGTCAGTCCTGTGTTTGTGAGCCTCAAGGCCAGTTACATTTTTTACCCTTAATAAAGCTATTCAACTGTACTCCAGAAGTCTGCTGTGGTGCATGGTCAACAGAGAGGTGTGAAATCAGACAAGTAATTGCCCAGGGGACCCATACAAGAATACTACATACCACACCTTTCCATGTTCCCAGCTTCCAGGACAGAGAAGCAGGCAAAGAAGATCTCAGAACCTGCCCCAGCTGGACTTTTCCCTCCCAAGGATTCCTCACTGGGAAAACCCAACAATTAAAGCTGTCACTCAGGGTTGGCCCAAGGCATTTTGCTGCCTGAGGCAAAGGACAAGATGGTGCCCTCTCCTATTCCATGTATGAAAGCCATGGGCTGGCTGTTGAATCTTCTTCGACTCTGGCAATGGGTCAACCTCCTTCCCCACATCTGAAGGCAGCAGGCTACCTTAGGGGGTAGAGAGCCAGCCATGTTGCCTACAGCTCTTTCCCCTAATACCTTGCTGCCGCCTCCCAGACTCTGCTATCTGAGGTGACTGCCTCACTCTGCCTCAGGGTAGGGCTGGCCCTGCCTCGCTCATTTTCCTTTGTGCATCAAGGTTTGCACAGAGAGGACAGATTTTACTGAGGTCCAGTCGTGTTCCACTTAAATGGTGAGTACACACACAAACATCAAAGGGAATTAATATTTTAGTACAATATCACCTGGCTGGCTGGTATAAGCCAGCTTTCCTCATCCTGGTGCCCTCCAGATGCATTGGCCCATGCTGGCTGGTGTTGGTGGGAATTGCATTCCAACGTATCTAGAGGTCCCCAAGTTGGAGAAGAGCTGCTTATAAATGCTACCAAATCATGCACAATGCCCACAAAATGGCTTGTTTTTGTGTGAGTTTGTCATGTCCATAGATTCAGCCTGGTTTTAGAGGGCTCCTTGCCTACTCTCACTTTACAGGAAGAGTTCAACCTCAGGTTAACAGGGCTGCTGAGAAGACAGGCTGCTTAAAAGAGAATGAATCAAAATAAATTAGACCAAGCCAAGCCAACCAGTGGATCCATAAGGACATGTAATGGTTTACTAGGACTTTTACAAGGGAACAAGAATGCCCTTACCCTGCAAAGGTTCATTCCGGTAAGTAGCTTCAGTTACTTACGCACAACTCAACACACATGGCTTCAATTAAACAAGGGTTGGTTCGTAGCCCCTGTGCCTATAAATCTGCCTTCCTCAACGTGTCGCCCCCCAGACGGGCTGGACTACAACCACTGTCATCCCTAGTCATCATGGCTGATGTGATGGGAGTTGTAGTCCAGCCCGTCTGGAGGGCGCCGAGTTGAGAAAGGCTGCTATAAATGATAAGCTCCTTGGTTGGAAAAATCTGGCTTCTGGAGGCCACCTCTCCCTCGCAAAACAATGGGCATCCTAATAAACGTTCATTAAGATCGATATAGTGGTAATCATAACAACTGTTCAAACAGCCAGACAGACTTTCCTCTGTTCCATATAAATTATTCATCCTTATGGTGCACAGATTTTAGAGGATTTATGTTTCTGAATATGACAGGATGGAGTCTGTTCTTAGCATCTGGAGTCGGATGAAAAATTGCTTTAAAAAATACCCCAGATCTAATACTGAATAATTCAAACAACATGGAGAAAGGCTACAATGGTCTACATAGCTATCTATATAACACTAATAGGCTATCACCAAATCATTCATTTTTCATTATTTAGTCTGAATGTCATTTTGCATGAATTTTTGGATTCTCTCTCTTTCAACATCAGACCAAAATTATTTTTGGAACGAAAGACAACAAAACCCTCCTATGTTTAAAATATTTCAGATTCATCATCATTAAAACTAAACTGTACAGTCTTGGAAAATTAGAGCCATGTGGAGTGATGGTAGTTTCAGGATCTTCAACTGGAAGCTAAATTGGGCTCATAGAGGTTTTTCTCTCACACACCGCCCTGCAGTAACATGTAATATTTAGGCTGCAATCTTATGCATAGTTACCCAGAGTAAGTCCCACTGAACTCATTGGGGCTTACTTCTGAGTAGACACACACAGGTTTGCACAGTCAGTTACTGAAATGAGACACTAATGCATACATTTGGGTGCGTTAATCTCTGCCTAGATGTGCTGATGCAGATAGACTGAATATATGTCCATCACATCTTATTGTTTAATTAAGTCACCCGCAGCTGAAAGAAAATAGCTTTCTTTAATAGCAGCATTTTTCATCCGGCAGGAGTACAGTTTCAAAGTGAGATTCAGAAAGGCCTTCTTCTGTAAATATGCCGCCCTGCAAGCATAAATCACTCCCCACAATTTTTGCCCATTATCACTATCACTTATACACACTGGGTTAGTCTTTATTGTTAATGTTGTATTCTGGATCATTCTTCCCCTGCAGAAGTGGTGGTGGAGAGGAGATTCAATGACTTCAGGCATGGGGGAGCTTTAAGAATGTTTTGGTCTTATTTTTAAATATGATGTGCTTTCTTTTCTCTTTTTCTTTTTTCTTAAGCCAAAGAAGAAGAAGAAGTAGAAGAAGGCCTTGTTGTTGTCTCTTTAATTGGTGGCTCTGCTGTTTGTATCAGCCCAGCCCTGTTCTTGGGACAGAACACCTCTGAGATAGATGCTATGTTGAGAGCAGCCCAGCAGTTTCTTGAAGCAGCAATAAAGCTTTTTTTGTAAATATAAATATATTTATATATATCTATTAAATGTTTTAAACACCTCATAAAATAAATTTCTCTAGGTGCTTTATAACTTAAATAATAACAATAACAATAATAAATGTAATAGTAACAATTCAATAACTAATAAACATGCCAGCACAGCATAAAATACAATATCAGGTATAAGATGTAAAAACAGGGACTAAAACAATACAACACAAAAATGCTAAAATATTTTTTTAAACCTTTTTAAAAAAAAGAGGTGGGGGAACCTTGGCCATGTTGTATTTAAAGGTTAGACAAAAATTCTCAAAATTTGTTTGCCCCCAGTGGAGGCTGGTGGCTCCGATTTTGGTGGGGCTGTAAATCCATTCTGGGTTTCTGTCACAACCAGCCAGAACTCTAAAAGAGCTATCCAAGATCCTGAACCTATTTTGAGGATAGGATTCTGCACCTTGAATAGCTCCTTGATCGTTCTGGCTGGTTCTGAATGAAACCCAGATGCTTTCACAGCCCCACTGAAATCAGAGCCACCAGCCTCCACTGTTCACCCCCAAAGATTAATGCAATCTTTGGGGGGCATTTTCACCCCAAAGCAACCCCCTAGAATTGGAGAAAAACTCTAGGATGACTATTTCAGCCCAGGACTAGTTTGAATCAGGGCGATATTGACCAGCAGGCCTCTTTTTCCTTGGAGAAGGGTGGCCTATCAGTCATGTGGTTCTCTATTGCAGTCAAACCCAACTAATACAATAACACAGAACCAAAACACATTGCAGAGGCAGCTGCACCCAGAGTCAGCCCAAGACATTTTGCTACCTGAGGCAGAGCAGCAAACAGTACCCCAACTCAAGGGGCAAGGTACCCAAGGGTAGCCAAGTTATTTTGGTACCTGAGGCAAAAAAAGTCCCACAACTACCGCTCCCTGGTGTTGCAGTAAAAATTTACTACTACTATAATATTGTATTTAGCCATTTGCTGTCCTTTCATGACACTCAGAACCAGCTGGAGGTGATGGCTGCCTCACTCTGCATAATGGTAGGCCCAATTCTGGCTGCACCACACAAATAACACTTTTGTGTTGGCACACTGGAGTTGTGAACATAAGCACAGTCACCTGGAAACAAGTTGCACTGAGGGCTAAACTAAACACTATGTTAAATGCATAGCATGTAGGTGATCCTAACTTAAAAAAAAACACACACATTAGTGTTGGGGGGGAAATGCCTTGCCCCATATGCAGAGGTTCCAGTCTAGATCAGGGGCCTGCACACTTACACTAAAGTAAAAAAAAACCCAAAAAAACAGTTAGGATCAGCTACATGCGATACATTAATGTAGGGTGTAGTTTAGCCCTTAGATGGGACTTCCTCCCCAGTCAATCGGTTTAGGATCATGATGTGCCTTTGCCTAGTTATCCATGTATGACAAATGGCAGCTCAGAAGAACATAAGAATATCAGAAGAGCCATGCTGGATCAGACCAAGGGTCCATCTCGTCCAGCATTCTGTTCACACAGTGGCCAACCAGCTGCCTCTGGAAAAAACCCACAAGCAGGACATGAGTGCAATATCATTCTTCATTGTGTTCCCCAGCAACTGGTGTACATAGGCATGCTGCCTCTGGTGCTGGAGATAGCATATAACCATCAGGATAGTAGCCATCGATAATCTCCTCCATGAATTTGTCTAACCCCCTTGTAAAATCATCCAAATTGGTGGCCATCACTACATCTTGTGGTAGCAAATTCCATATTTTAACTATGCACTGTGGGACAAAGTCCTTCCTTTTGTTTGTCCCGAATCTCCCACCATTTAGCTTCATGGGATGACCTCATTGGGCTCTAGCATTATGAAAGAGGGAGAAAAATGTCTCCCTATCCGCTTTCTCCACACCAAGCCTAATTTTGTATACCTCTATCATGTCTACCCTAGCTCACCGTTTTTCTAAGCTGAACAGTCTCAGACATTGTAACCTTTTCTGGGGATGCTCCAGCCTCTGGATCATTTTAGCTGCCCTCTTTCCAGCTCTACAGTCAGTACCCTTTCTTAGGTGTGATGACCAGAACTGTACACATTATTTCAAATGTGGCCGCACCATCGATTTGGATGATCACTTTGGATGATGAAGCAACAGTGACCCATTGCCAGCTCCCTCAAGAACTGCCAGTTGTTGCATTCCAGGAGAGGGTGATCACACCAAAAAGGCTCAAGGAAACAGGGCAAAACCTCATGTCCTAGGTTAGGTTGCTTTGTGAGGACAGGTCCTCTGCAACCAACATCCTGCACCAGTGTCTATCTGGGGGAAAGAAGAAGATCTGAATGCACTATATAAAAACAGCCTGTCCAGTCCCTGGCAGTGAAGCAGCTTGCTCTCTAATGAGCCCCTTTGGCTGATGAAAGAAACAACACTGACAGGCTCCAGATGGTGCCGTCATCAGCCCTTCTCATCTCCAGCTGGCTCTTGCTCTGACCGAAGTCAAAGGAAGCCCTGCTGTTGTCACTGATGGGGTAGGGGGTGGGGAATTAAGACCCTAGAGAGTTCCTAATGATGTTGGAGGACCTTAGAGAGTTGCCAGAGCAAGCGATAAGAAACTTGAAAGCCCTCAAAGGCTCCTGTACAACAAGGAAAGCCCTCAGTGACTCATCTAATGGCAATAAATACAAAAGTTATTCATTCATTTCATTTCTATGCCACCCAATAGCTGAAAGTAAGGGCTTGAGACTGCAGTAGTCATCTGCCATGGGATGGTTTTAGGCATCTCTAATGCACACATCAGCCCACAGTTAACTGAAGTTACAGAATTAGAAGTTCCCCCATGCTCAGTGGTGTAGTGGGAGTGTGGGAGTGTAACTCTCAGGGATGCAGCGCTGGCACTTTCTGATTAGAAGGGGTGCTGATGTCACCTGCCACCCCACTCAGAATTCTTTGTTCCCTCTCAGCTCAGCAACGGTCCTTACAGTAGCTGGGGTTGGGGGCAGGAATGAATTATCTCAGCAACAATATATACTGTAGTTGCGAGCTACCTGTGTTGTAATGCCGAGTGTGTGAGGTGGCCTGGTTTTAAATGAGCAATCTAAGACCCATTTGCTTTATCAGAGGCCAGCTCCTCCTGGTGGAGATGAAAATGGCTAGAATTGGTTGGTTGATTCAGGTTGACCCAGCTGCCTACCTTTTTGGCTTCTCCTTGGGGAAATGGCTATGGGGACTATCATGAAGAGTGCCTGCACTCCAGAACTTACCACTGCAGCACTGCCCATGCTCAGAATTGTAGAAGGGGTCAATTGCCCTGCTTTAACAATATGGTATAAAAAGATGAAGCAAGAGATGAATATCCTGTAAATTGTACCTGGTGATGTGATGGGGTGGCTTGGCCTCTACCTTATCCTGCTCCCAAATGGGAATCAATGCTGATGAGAAGAGTG